>NC_133899.1:47879915-48479915 GCF_964199755.1 Larus michahellis | reverse complement strand
AGTAATACTGCTGGCAATATTCAGGCCTTTATATAATGTTTACAAGCATAATTAATCTTCACAATAACCTTGTAATGTTGGTAGGGAGTAAAGTATTCATCATTCTTTAACTTCACATATGGGAAAAATGAAACAGAGAGATTAATTTAAAAACAAAAATGCATATGTAGGTCCCCCAAATGTAAAGTCAAGGCCTAAGCAAAAAAAGACTAATTTTAAAGGCACTAAAATCAATAAAAGCAGATGGGGCTCTGAGCTTGTGAAAACAAGTTTTCTCCAGGAGTATAACATTAGACATTTGACAGTCTGGGCTAATATTTTTATTACAGTTTATTTTTATAATCTTGTTACGTTATTTTCCATAATTAATGAAATGGGTGTCCAGTTCTGTAGCAAGATTAGCCAGGTCCTGTTAGAGCTTCTAGACCGTAATCCAACCTACCTTTTTATAATAACTAATTTCAACAAAGAATGCATGTTAGTTGTTCTGATATACAGAGAGGCCATTATTTAATACTATGAAGAATGAAGAATCATACACTGAGTCAATGCCACCGTCGTCAGAATTAGGGTCACCAAGCACTTTTGCTTTGGTGTTAACAGGAAGCAGGAAAAAGGTGGCTTCAAAGTTACACGGAGAGGACAACTTCATGCATGGATTTCTATGGGACAGATTTCTATTCTAGCAGGACGTTGTTGCTCTTAATTTCGCTTCACTTCCCTTGAGGGCACAGCAATTTTTTTCCAATATAATTCTTAACCAGTGGACAAACTTTCTCTCGCCTGATATCTTACACATACATTTTGATTTTTCGGAACAAAACCTGATGCTGTTTTGGGTCAGCACTTTCCCTGTGACTTTCACTTATTCCCACCCCCCAAACAGGTTTGTGAAAATAATTACAAAAGAGACCCTTCTCCGTGGGTGCTGACTGGGGAGCCGTGAAAGGAAATATATTCCGCCATGCAGCTGACACATGTGAGCACACACAAATGAAAAATACGTGTACTCTCACGGAGCTGGTCTGGTCTTTGTTCCTGGTCTGGAAGAGATTCCTGCCAGGGATACAAAATCCAAGGAGAAAAAGCGGTGCAGTAGCAGAGAGACGACACAAGGTGGTGGTCACTGAAGCACGGAGGAAAGGAAAGGAAAGGGCGCGGAAAGCCTGCGTGGGGAAGGCCGTGAAATGGGGATGTTGGCTCCAACCGTGGTATCTGACAGTAGGGCCGGGGATGCTCTAATGGAAAGCACTCCCTTTGAATCCCAGCCAAAAACTTAAAAGCATCGCCACAGCTGCCTGCATTGTGTTACTTTAGGTTTCAAAAGGGGAGGAAAAAAATCCAGAACTACCCCCTGGCTCAGTTCACAAGCTCCACCGGTTTCTCCGATTACGCTTGGAAGCTCGTACACAGACAGGAGACACTAACGGGGCACAGACACGCAAACGTGTATGAATGCTGCCCGCAGAGGATCCCTTCGGGAAGGGCAGCTGTTGTACACCCGGAATTCCAAACACGAACCGCTACCTTAAAACTGGGAAAAATGACATGGGTCAAAAGGCTTTACAAATAAAAGCAGGGAAACTAAAATCCAGAACACTTAACGGAAAACCTTTTACCAACCAAAAAAGACTCATAGAAAGCGTAAAACAAGTAAAGAAAAAAAGCCCATACAGAATCCGAAGCAAAAAAGTGAGAAACAAACCAATTTCATCAATGGTGTGATTGAAGAGGTTATTAGAGGCAAACATGTATCCTTCCAAAGAGGGAAATTCACCCTTAGCGAACCAATAGCAGGAAGTATCAATTATGACAGGTGAAACGAAAGATGGAAATAAGGAGACAGGAGAGGAAATGTGAACAGCAAATAACAGAGCTGTAACAGCAATACCAAGGCGTTCTTGAAATGTATCAAAGCAAGAATCCACCAGTATACTGGGCTGCTGAAAAATCAACAGACAGCTAAGGTCAAAAATTTGCAGAGAAAACAAAATTATGTCTTTCTATCAGGTCTTCTTCACAGAAGATGAATATATGCCTATAACTTTACTTTTTGTATATTTTGATATGGTCACTGAGATGCCAAAGAGATGATGTTGGAATCAAGATGATAAAATTACAGAAGAAACAGTCACTGAGAATATATATAAAATATCGTGAAAGTATGGAGGAATTTACTATGAAGGACTTGAGCAACTGACAGAAACAGGCATTTTATACACACCAGCATATTAAAATGTAAACTCTATAATTATCTTAAAGACGCAAAGAGAAATCCCAGAAATTACAGCTGAACCAGCTTTACTTCAATGTAAGGCACTTTGGATGCTTACCACAGACAATCCAGTCAGCAATGACATAGCAAAATCAATCAATAAATATATGTGAAATAAAAAACCTGGAATGGTTCTTTTGGAATCTCAGTTTTACACAATGTGAAAAGTTATTTTTAAAAAAGCAAAGCAAGGAAGATGTAATACACAAATGATATGGCACTATATAAATTAGCAGTGGGCCTAAGATCCTGAATATGTATTTTCCCTAATTCTGTTCTCAGAAACAACTAAAATGTAATAAACAACACAAATAAATAAAAAGCTTAGAAAGATTTTCACGTGAGAAAAAAACTAATTAGGCTCACATAACTGATTCAGATAAAGATAGTGAACAAATGCTACAGAAAAAACAAAGTACTCTTAGTCCTTTTAAAAACCGAAGAGCAAAGGAGTATTTAAAAAAAATAGAAAGTAAACAATTTCTATTGGAAATAAATCCATTTTGTTTAGTAACTTTCAGAACTCACAGCCAGAAGGTAGCATGGTGAAGATCTTACATTCACTTTTATTTAAGTAAGGACATCATTATGTAAAGAAAAGACTCCTCCTACCCCTTTATTTCTCCTTTTCTCCCCCAAAAGACAGAAAATCTAATTTTTTTCAAGGTTTAAGGTACCAAATCAATTACAAACTCACAGCACATTTTGATAAAGAAGAAAAGTTAACTACATTATTTCAATATGTAAAAAATATTTTGCCTCGTCAGGAATACTTTAAACAGCAGATCAGTTCAAGATGTAATGCAATACTCTACACTGCTTAGTTGTACGTCAGCCTGGATAGAATTATCTTTCCATAAAACAATTCCTAATGTAAAAATTTAAGCTTTTTTAAAAGATTTCTGAATCTTGCCAGAGTTAGAGAGTAAAGGAGCACTGAGGGTACTGGGAAAAGTGAGAGGCTGGAGGCTTTTACGTGAAGTTATATCAATTGGTAAGACTCCTGCATCTGAGTAGTGAAATAAGTCACTTAGGCTCTACGCCCTTGCGTGTTATGCAGAAATCACCTCCAAGTGGAATGAATGCCTGCCTTTATAATTCCCCCAGGTGACTTATGAATGGAATTGCCCTAATAATTAAAACAGTAACTTTAAGGTAATACCACTGCACATGTTTAAAATACCAATTAAAAAAGAAGGAAAAAAAGTAAAACATGAAACAGGCCTGTAACTATTCCATGCTTATTTTCATACACAGGTAAGATTTGTGTGATGGTCAGTCTCACCTGACATTATTATTTCAGATGGCACTCAGGACATGTAAACCTTAACACATTCAATTCATGCAAAAATTCAGTAACAAACTGTTAAACCGAGTTTCCTGATACGAAAGTACCGCACCATTCAAAACTATTTAAAATACTGAAAATTTTCTTTGGTCCATTTATTTAATTTCTTTAGAATGTGAAAAATATACATTGCTTTAAAAAAAAATAAAATGCTTAGCGTATATATACAAACAATCATCACAGGTATCTGATGTGTTACAGCCAAGCACAGTAATCTAGCTTCAGCCTGCCTGATTATAAATAGGCTGCCAATCCAGGCAGTAGCAGCAGCTGTCTCTCATCGTTCTGCATTCTCCCTCCATGTCTATTAGATTTCTAACATGATATAGTGATTTCTGCATATTTTCTCCAAGCTCTGTAATAGGTGTTACAGGCACAAGCACAAATCCATTTGTTTTTAAGATTATTCACAATGAACACAGCTCTATACTAACCTGTTACTGTTTACCTGATTTCTACATGTGTAGACTAACTGGCCTGTACGCTTGCATTGTCCATTATAAATTAAATGCTTAGTATTATGATTCCGCTGTCTTTGGAAAAAAACTAAACTGCCTGTCCTGCTAGGCACTGGGAAGTAATATATGCACCTGAACACTGAAGCCTGCAGCAACAACCACAAGACACAGTCCAGTCTGTGCCTCTATCACGCAAGCAACACAACCTATCCAACTCCGAAAGGTACTTACTCAAATACCAACATAATGAAAAGCACGCTCAGAAGTCTACCAGCTCATTTTTAAACTACACACAAACTAAAAATCAAAATTATAGTTAAAACTGGCTTATTTCTGTGTTATGCACAGAAATGCCATAAAAAATACTTTATCATAATTAATATTCTGGAGTGATTATGTAAAGGATGACTCTCAGAGTAAAATTCTTATTACAAAAATTATAAGAAATGATCTCTAGTTTTCTGTTTGCAACACATTAAGTCTTGAAACTGCTCCCACTTGAACACTTTTACTTTCTGTCCTTAAAGTATTGTCTCTTGACTATAGAAAAATTACTTTGTCAGATAAGTATTAGTTTTATCTCATCCTGTTGGCGAAGCTGTATGTTTAGATGCCACTATATCAGACTATATCTGATAGTAGCAGATACGAGTAGTAGTATTTCTAAGACAAAGTACACAAGTGAAAATGTTCTTGAAGGGCTGTTAATTGTTGTAATGGTCCAAGTAATTGGGAATGCATTCACGATTCTTCTACACACTCCTTGTCCAAAAAGTTCAAAGCCCCATTGGTTTAGTGGCTATTTCCAGCAAAGGCACATCATTTCATTTCAATACAGAGATACATTATTACACAGCTTGTATTTGAGAATTTTCAGTGGGATCAATTAAAGACTACTTTTCCTACTGCATGCTTCCTCTAAAATCTTGAAATCAACACGTACAACGCACCTACTGGTGCTTAAAGTAAAGTTCAAGAAAGCTAGAAGCAGATGCTCTCAGAGAAAGACATCAAGCTATAGAACAGTGACATTGATCAGGGTTAATCACGTATTCCTTCTGTTAAAGCAACACAAGACAGATCTGTTTGCTTCAGATTTTTTCAGACAGGATCCTACACCTAGAGTGTTGTGGTTTTGTTGTACCAATAAAAAAACAAAACAAAACAAAATCAAACAAACAAAAAACCTTAACAAACAAAAAGCCAATCAAACAAAAACAAATGCCAAACCCTAGACCCAACTACCTGCACTCTTAATACAGTGCTAGCAAGACCATGCTGAGCTAAAATTTTCAGTAGATACCTAAATTTTACCACGATGGCAGTATCAATATAGGTGACACAGACATGTGAAGAAATAACACGCAGAACTTTTCACATGTCCTTCAAGTTTCATCAGTATTAGCTTGTACAGATTCCTGTTCCTGCCCAGGCACTTACTGATACCACACATCATACAGAAATTCATTAGTAATCTTTGCAAGCCTAATGCAAGTTCTGAAGTTATGCCTGTTTAAACCCGTTGTATAGCACTGATACACAAACAACATTCTACTTGCTTTCCAGACAGCTTGGGCTCCAGCAGATACCATCTTTTAAGCCTGGCTACAACCATTTTAGAAGTTACTGTTCCTCACTCCTACTTTTATGTTCTACTGCTCTGCAGATGAAAACTTGAGGCGACTTTGCCCCCAGTTTTGTCACTATCAGCTTGTAAAAACATTTGAAGTATTTGATTAGCTGAGGTGCGGAACACGTAACTGCTGCTGGTAACGTCTTAAATTACTCTAGACATTTTTGCAAAAGGGTATCTATCTAGGCCCTTAAAGGGAGTTGGTAATATGAGCAGCGTACAGTTTATAGATACAGCAACATAAGTTACAGAAGGAGGTATAATCAACCAGAAAGATTATTTTTTAAAAGTAAAATCCAACTTGGCTCCATAAAAGCAGCAGAGAGGAAGCGTGCTCTTAAATGGGACTTAAACGTGGCCAAGCTACACACTTCTACAGATGAGGCCTGGGAGGTCACAGGATGCATTGATGGTAGCATGGAAGATGACATGGAAGCAACTGCTCAAGTGACAGATGGATGTGTGGGAACACTAAAGAAGTGGAGCGGGTGGGGGAGAGACAGGAAACTCAACAACGGAACAGAAGTAAGGAAGGGCAGAATTATATAGAACTCCGAAAGTACTGAAAGGAGCTCAAAGCTGATGCAAATATGGGTGGTGAACAGTAGGGGGAATACAAAAATAAGAGTGACAATTAAATCAGCAAGCAGGAAGGATTATTTTAACAGCTACATGTTAGGAAGTGAAAGAAGTCTCTATTCCTTCTGTCATAATAGACATGTCTAGAACAGAGCTGAAGCTAGTGCAGTGGTTAAGACATGGCATGAAATGAGGCTTGCCCACAGGGATACCAAAAAAAAAAAAAAAAAAGCATGTCTTAAGATGCTAAGAAAGCAAGCACCAGATTTATAGCTGACCTAGATGACTACAACCAACGGAATGAACACACTAAAAAAATATATATATCTAAAAATTGCACACCTGAATAACATACAAAGTGAAGACTGTATGGTCAGTAGCAGAAAAAGACAGAAAACTAAGAATCTGGGACAGAAAGAGGACAAATGATTAAACTTTGGCCCCACCGAAATAAATAGCAAAACGTATACCAGCTTCATTGGTATCTGGATTTTACAAAAGGAGACAATTTTTGAGTTTTGATTAACCCATTTTACCAATGCTGACAACGAAAAAGGACTGCATTTGTAACAGTCCAATAAAAGACTAGAATAGGAACACTGAAAAATTTTGCAAAATGTCTGCTCTATATTCTATTCCAAAGACCTCTAGAGATTGGCTATAGTTTTACACTCCATTACATCTCCTGCAATCTTTAAAAAATAATTTGAAAGTTAAATAAAGACAAATTTACCACAATGGCCCAAATGACTACAAAGTCTGTTTTCCATTTGCAGAAGGTGAGTAGGCACTTCAAAGTCTGCACCTCCATGAAAATCAGGAAGTCCTAATTTTTGAGATTTATTCCACGGCTCCTCTCAAATATTAAATGAACAAAACCAGTCTGACTACAAGTAAAACATATTTGAGAGAGAACTAAGACCTACAAAAAGCAAGATTAACAACTCATTCCACAACTAAAAAACCCCACTATTAAAAGCAGTTTTGGTTGGAGAGCAATTCCTGTGTTTGCAACACATATAATGTATTAGAATCAATAAAGCTGATCAGAAACATAATTTATATTTACACAACTAGGATGTAATACCAAAGTTGGCAAAAAATACAGCAAATAATGTTATTTCATAAATTGCCTGGTTTAACTACTCTTAGGGCTGCTGTTAATAGTGTGCTTCAATGATTTTTCTTGTACTTTCTCTTTTACATATGAACTAAATCCCTCAGCTACTCAAGTGTTTCTCATTTCCAATATTCTAAGACAACTTCTCACCAAATCAGTGGATATTCACCCCAAAACACTTCAAGAATTGTCTCTATTTTCTAACTGACATCTTTCCAAATGTGGTTGAGAGTTTAATTTTTGAATGAATTTTGAATATTTTGAAAATTGAGAGCAGGACTGATAAAACAGCTTAAGAACACATGCGCTTCCACTAAGAGACTGCATTTGTACATTAATGAAAGAAATACACTACACAGTTAAGATTCATAAGCATACCTTAAATCAGGTCACTAGCAATAATAATTTTAACATATTCATAAAGTTCTGTGGTTGGTGTAGTGATTATAAGTGTTATGAACACCGCCACCTTTCTACTGTTCAGGATCTTTAAGAGTAAGCTGTCAATATTATTCACGATGACTGCTGGGAACGCTGCTCTCAAGGCTGCTTTGCACAAGCTGTCCATGGCTAGAGCATGTTTCTGGATTCTCCTCTGGCCTGTTTCCATTTCAAGATCTATCATCTCATTTTCTCTAACAACGGAAGTAAATTTACTATTTAAACCATGAAGGGAGACTTAGAGTTCAATTATTTTATTTCTTAGTGATACTAGGTTTTAATATTAAGAAAATACAAGAGTTTTCCATGGGAAGCTTGATTCTGTACCAATTCAAGTGAACAGAAAAATTACTGATTTTAACTGACAAGAATCGAGCCTGGGGAGGGGCTGAACTGTGTACACACTGTACTAAATAATTAGCAATACCCACAGATAAACTCTTTGATACATTACTTACGTAATGTAAATATTCTGGTCCATTTAGCAGATATGACTTTTTGTAAGTTATAAAAGTTAAATAAAATTTTTGTGAACTTTTATTGGTAAATACTGCTGAATCCATCCATGCAGAATTTATTTGATAAAAATTATGTATTTCTGCTTCATATCAAGTCAAACTCAAACGAACTTTGAAAGATACTGTTTGATAACTTTGATCTAATTTTTTTATCTTCTGTCATTTCACTGAACCTGCTTTAAAGAGCAGGAAAATATTAGTGGAGACATTATATATTTTTTTGGTCCAGAATTTCTCCTCCTAAATGGAAATTAAGACAACTGGTTTTAACAAAATAAATAACTGCAAATTAGCTCAGCTTAGTTTCTGCAATAGCAGTACAGAAAGACATCCTTACAACTGATCGGAAGTGAACGTTCAATAGTTACCAATGACACAAGAGCAGCAGAGAGCGTAATACAACGGTGCTTGTGGCAACTAACTTTTCCCCGTGCCATACTGTGACACACATATAGTGTATTTAGCTCTCCCATCATACACACCAACAGGTAAACAGATCAGGCTTTTAATCAAAAAAACCTTTGAGTATCATTTTCTGTGCCATTTTTATTCCGACGCTCACGAGTGGTCTGGAGTACGCTGAAATTTCCTGAATGAATGGCATAAATTGATGCAAGTTAGCCATTCTATGCACTGCACCTATTAACCTATTATTTTTCTGAATTTAGTTTAGGAAAAAGAAATCAGTGGATGGAACAGAAGATAACTCTGTTCCTCAACCACGCTTGTTCACAGTCTGACATCCTGCTATAAATAATAACTTATTAGCACAAGTTCGTATATGATACAGGACTGGACTGGTATAGTCTAAGCACGCAGCATGTTCCTTCCCTCTACTCACACGGCACTAACTTTCAACAGAGAAATACACTGGATACGTTAAGGCAGAGCCCTACCCGTAGTAGAGCTGCCACTCTTCTTTCTTTTTCTGTCCTTCCAACACAAAATGATGAGAGAGAGCACCCTCTCGCTAGAAAATAACTAAAATCTGTTACTGTTTCCATCGTCTTCTAAGAGTTTCTCTCAAAGCAAAGGAAAACCATCATTAAAGAGAAATAGACAAACCAAAAATAAAGAACCACTGGAGGATATAAAAATCTGGATTTTTTTCTGAAGAAGCTCAAAACTTTCTAAGTAAAATTAAGCAAATACGTCAGAGTGAAGATTACCAGGAGTAGATCTGACTCTATTTTCTTCCCTTCCACACTTCATTTCATAGCAAAATGAAGCATGAAAGCATGTTCCAGATTCACGTGTGAAATTGCTGAATACTAAGACCTTGTCCTAAATAGGTGTTTATATTTCTAGGTTCATTTCTACACAGATGGTTCTCCCACCTACACACAACTAGATGGTGTCCAGACACTATGGCATCATACCAAACTCACGGTATTATAACAGAATTTGTCCTTCCTTATGTATGAGCAACCAACGTAAGCTATAACACTATTTTGTCCCTATTGCTTATGAGGCAATTTAATACTTCAAAGCACCACACAAACATTAACAAATTGATCTGGAGAGTCTTTTATAAGTTATTCTACAGAAGTAAATTCTACAAAGTAGAAATTCTGCATTCTACAACTCTACATGCTGGAACAATTTTTGTGCTTTCATTTCATGCACTGGGGAATAAAATCTTCGTTTACATGACTTCCAGCATAATTACTTCTGAATGAATTAGTTAAAGTGAACAAGAAAACAGCAGAACAAGGCAAACAATGTCCATACCACAAAACATTGCTTTTTCCCATTAGCAGCCGCCTTCACATGGCTGTGACCGAGTCCTGTTCTCTCCAGGGTGCGGTGGGGGGGGCTGTCAAGGTATCTAAGTTTCAGCTGAATACATCTACAGACAAACACTGCCACGTAATTCCCCAGTTTTGATGTCGCATTACATACACATAATGAAAACTGCCAAACAACTCATTTTTAAAGAAAATTATCCACTTTCAAAGATCAGCAGTTTTTTGTTCCAGGTGAAATATGAATATTTATATATAAAGGCAATGATGCCAGAAGCAAACATTGCAAACAGGATTACTGATGTAAGGATTTCACTTTGGCATCCTGAAAGACAATCCTCTAATAATTTTCCTAGCCCTCAGAACTATAAATTGTAGATAGGGTGGCTACATGTGAGGAAACCTAAAAAAATTAATCTTTTAGAACCTTAAAATGTGCATTTAATGATTTGTAACAGGCCATTTAATAATTGAATTTGCAGTAAATCAAGGGAACTGGGCAAGTTTAGTTTTGTGGTTAGCAGCCTTAAATCTGTTTCTATCTTTGTCATAGGTTAACAAAGCTTTCTCGCTGGGCACTATGGTTCAGGCCAGCATAAACTTATCACAATGACACTTACTGAAATCCAGTTCAAACCCGAGATCAGTTGCTCAAGGACAGATTGGTTTTCACAACTCTTAATACAGCATACTTGAAGAAAATAGCTGAGAAACATTACATCCTACCCAAATCTGCACAAAAAACCCCCAACCCTTACATCAAGACATTCTTTCTATCTAGATTATGTCCTCTTTAAATTCAACAGAAAGTAAAACTGTTTGCTAGCCTTTGATCAGCCTGCTTTGAACTGATCATCCTGCTGCAAGGAGCTTCAACTAAGCTTAAAAAAAAACCCCAGTTTAATACTAAGGCATGTTTGTTTGCAAAGTATGTATTGTTAAAATGTTGCCTCTTACAACGTTTAAATTTACAATTAGCTTAGAGTTCTTTTTAACTGCTTCTGTGGGGAGAGGAGCAGGGGTCCTGCAAAAGTTCTCTTACTTCCCTTCCTTAAATATGCTATTTAAGCAATGCCACTCCACAGCACTTGCACAAACATTACTGCCTAATGAAAAAGCTTTTACTGCCCTGTGTATGTTTTCCCTTGGAAGACGAGAATATGTCAGAAAGTTTTGCCACATACAGGAAGGATTTAGAAAACAAAATCCTGAAAAAGAAATCTTTTGAAAAATTAGAAGACATAGTGGGGTAATGTTTACACATAGCTATGATCTATATGGACAGCAGGCTGCTTCAGTGTCCATGCCCTTGTGTGTAGTATCAGATCACTTTCATTTAATAGTAACATAGCTCTTTGCATAATCTAGGTAGCTTGTAAACAGAAATTAATATATCTTCAGTTACTCTAGTTACTTGATGACATACTCTGAGCCATGTTTAATTGATCACGGATCTGGCACAGAGAAGCAAAAGGCTTTTGTAAGTACATCCAGTGAATGACGGGAAAGTAGGAATTAGAATTCAGAGCAGTTCCTAACTTCCAGACTATGAATTTTTACCTACTCACTGAACAGAACGTGCTGTAAAAGTGTTCTGTGAAGAGAGAATATGGTGAAATAGTAAGGGGAAATACAGACAGTAAACATCTTTTTTTCCCCTCTTTTGATAAGCTTCACAACGAAGATCACCAAAACTGTAGTCCCCCCTTTCCCCCTTGCTTTCACGAGTACCCTCTCAGTTCCTTCCTCCTCCCAAGCAACTGAAAATCATTCTGTAAGCAGCTGGGATGCTTTAGGGTGAACAACAGGAATCAGCGTATTGTAAGTGTAATTAAATTTTAAACCAGCCTTTTGGGGACTCTAGTTAAAACAGAAAGCCCACTATTTCCCTTTGTATTTTTATCATCTCAACAGCACTAAAAATCAAACTTTCAAAGGTGAGTATCCCTCTCTGAAGGTTGTCCACATTACAGAGCATCCATGTGCCCTCTCTCCCTCTCTACACAGCCGTAAGTGAGCTGATATGCCCTCTTTCACAGCATCTGGGGGAATACCTCCTGGCTCTTTTTACTGAAATTATTTTGCCTCCTTCTCAATCAACTGTGCAAAATCCAGAAGCATTTGCAGGTGGGATAAAGGAGCATGTAAGTTACAGAAAAACACTGGAGATCTTATGTTATTTAGTGTGCATCCTTAGCTACAGACTGGCATCTGCCAGCAAATGTTAAGCAAAATTCACGTTTGAATCCACAACTCCAGTGAGCCACCTAGTCAAGAATTAAATCATATCACATAAAATGTATATGCAAGGATCGTAATAGGACTCTGAACAAACTTTTAAGCTCAAGGGCCAACCCACATTTAGGTCACATGCCCCATTACAGCAGGACAGTCCCTACAGCCAAAGGCACACAAAGGAACTGACACAGTCAGCAGACACGGCTGCCCACCGTGAATGATCAGGTAGTCCCACTACCAACGTGGCACATACCAAATGGGAAGTTTTTGATGGGAATCTGAAGTAAGGCTAAAACGCACATCTCAAGCTGGACATAAGAAGGGCTTTAATTTCTACACCACCATGTTACTGAAGATGAGACAGGCACCTTGCGTATTATCACTGCAGCTTGCTACAGTGCTGGACTGGCATTCAGATTCAAGCTGATGTGTGACTGCCATATCCCAGTTACTGTCATCTTCTCACAGGTAACAAACTACCTATAACTTGCTGATAGGATTTCAGGCCCTAGCACAGTTTACTTTTGTGTTGTCTGCATTAAGTGGTGTGTCTTTCCCAGTTTTAGAACTTGCCTACTCTTCCAGATACACGATGATACAAAGAGACATTAGAAAACTGTAACAATGCAATGACTCCAATGTTATTCAGAAGTGGCTGATTAAAAGGGTAAGTGTAAAAAGATACTGTCCCTGCTAAATACAGACTCCTAGCTGCAGCAGCAAAGGTGAGCTTCAAATCATGCCAAATTCAGTGAAAGTTTGGTGCGTGCATTTGTATAGAAGTTTGCATAGAAATACGTGAAAAATCCTGAGAATGAGATGGGTTAATTCCACAATAAAAACATACGCTAAAGGAACAGATTTATTTCTCTTTCATTAGGTTTCACAGGCAGCTTTGCTAAAGTGAAGTTTTTCTGACTTCCCAGAGTTTGCGTCTTGTCTTGTTTTAGGATTGCCTACAACTGTGTTTTAAGAGCACAAGTCAGCCCTTCACCAGTTACTTATATGAGGTTATGTATTTAGTCAAGAGTTTTCAAAATGCATGAAATACTGAAGAACCTTTCTAGGTTATCGATGCTTATAATCTGTTATGGTTTGCTCCTGAAGTAACATCTTAACTGACTAGTTGTTACCAAACAATGGCAAGCCACTTCTGTAGTTCTCTACTCTAACTGAAATCCCCAATTTTTGCAAGCTTTAGCTAGCATTCAGCATGACAGATTATGAAGCCACATGCTACCCCATCATCTTTCTCGGTGTTTCTTGGAGGCTTTCTCTCTCCCTGCACACACCTGCACGGGAGTGTATGTTCTTCAGTCAATTCACACACATCATTGAACAGCAAGAGCACATATCTAGGCCCACAGCAGGGGGGTTAATTAACTGTACAAGGGACAGAGCTAGCTCTAGAGCTATCTTTTACATGTATACAGAGAATAAACAGAGCTGACACTCAAGGGAAAATGCAGTAAGTTTTGCGCTCCTCGCTTCCTCATAAAAAGACAGTAATTTAAAAAAAATCATTCAGCAGCAGCTCTAGACTTGACTAAGAAAGTTCTCATCTCAAACACTGACACTGTAACACTCAGTTTAAGACTCTTTTCAGACTGGAATAAGACCTTGCAGATGGACAAATGAAAACATTTATCTCCTTGTTGTAGCACCTGCTCAGATCTACTGCAGTTAATAATGGCTGGGTGCACAAAAGAAAAGCACTGGTTGCCTACTTTCTTTCACATTAAGAGTTAGCAGACAACACAGGAACAAAAACCGTTTGCATACAACACCACTCCTCTTGGTGTTAGTGCCAGCAGCGCTACAGCGGTGTTAATGCCCTGGAAGAGTTTCAGAAAAACAACAGTGTTTTCAAAACATCTTCCTGAAACACTGCAATGGAGGGAGCTTTCCAGCCCAGGAAAATAAATTGTAAAATATATGAGTGAACATATTAAGACTGATGGCACATGCATTGAGTTCAGACAGGGATACCAAGTAATACAAATGGGAAAACAACTGTTATACTTTTATTCAAATAATGCAAGTCGAGGACATCAATCCCTTTTGGGAGACTGGTATCACTCTGTATTCATGAAGTACATATGTGCTTTGATCAGGAAGCTGGACTAGACAACCTCTGGGGCTCCCTTTGTACCTGAAGCTTTCCATTTACCGTACCCCATCAAAACACCAATTGTGGTATCAGCTCTGAATGCACATTACAGAAATAAAACTCTCATTATATGCTCTTGAGCGTACCCCATGCCTGAACTTCTCCATCTTTTTCACTTTCCTGTGTCATAACAATCTTATTTCTTATCATTGAGGCATAACTCACTTCTCAGAAGCTTGTCTGTGTCTCTAGAGTTGAACCATGTGTTCCGTTCACAGTGCACTGTGGAGGACTGGGGGTATACATCAGATGTAAGCTTAGGTCACATAAAGAAGCCTACATCTGCTTACCGTCAGTGAGCGTCTCTCAGAGTTTCCCACTCTTTAGAGTGTGAGGAGCTAGGTTGATGGTTGAAGACACTTCTATTGGGGTTTCTTTTTTCGTTATATTGGTTGTTTTAAATGTCTTAATCAAGAATAACTGCTATGAACTGATCCAAAATACAAAGATGCCCTACAACATTAGGCTGAATTTACCATCTAGAATTCTTGATTCTGAAAGTGATTTTGTATAAATGGTACTGCCAGCTCTCTGTTCCAAACTCAGCTACACTTTGAAACGTGAATGTAGAAAAATTGTCTTCCTTAGTACCTCAATCCCTACATACATTTTGAAGTCTAAAAAAAAAAAACCCAAACAAAAAACCAACCAAACAAAAACTCAAGCAAACAATTTTACTATTTTTTTATTTACATTGAATCAACTCTCCAGAACTTCAAAGGAAATAAACCTTGTTTCTATTTCAATTCATACATAAAAAAAAAACCCAACAAGTACAGCTCCTAGTACAGGACAAATTCTCACTGTAGGTACGCCTATGTAAGACCACTGAAAACCAAAGCAGCTGTGGAAAATTCACATCCTTTTTGGTGGAATTTAGGGATTTCCTCCTTTTTCATAATTGAGGAGCAGGAGTGAGGATACCCACAGTGGACTATCATTTGGGCCTGATTTTCTGTTGTCCATGAATAGTTTTATTCAAAGCCAGAGATTAACACATAAACATCGTGGTTTGAGCCCTCAGACTAGGACAACAAACAAAGGCTTTGACTGTATGAGATTTCAAAAGACACCACGTTGCTTTCTGCTTGGCCCCAACGTACATGATCTATACTGAAACACTCAGGACTTGCAACAGAAGTTCTGCCTCTGAACAATTCAGTTTGAAATTTGCTAAACAAAAATCATAATGCCTGAGAATTCAGGGTGCTCTCTGATGTCAAACAGCTTCCAAAAAACCTTCTCAGCTGTTTTTCCTATGTACAACTCAAGTTGTACAAATTCAGTTCTTCAAAGAACACTCAAGAACCATTTTAGATTTCTTTTTTCTGCTTCACCTTAATAATTCCTGTGTCAGGTTATACTGAAAGCAATATCAATGGTGACAAACAAAATGCAAATCTTTAACAGAAATTTTCTATGACCAACTGTAGCAATCTCCGTCCTCTATACTTAAATCCCAGTCATTCAGGTCTACTGTCACATGTGTTACGTCTGCTTCATGCATAGGGCTACCGTGTGGATTAGCTGTTCCAGTGGGAGAAGCAAGACAGACGCAGCCTGCCTTCCTTTCTGCCATTCAGGAGCTGCAGGTACATTTACCTTAACTGCACCCCTGAAAAAGGAGACTACCAAGCCACAGATTGGGTTCGGAGCTGTGGTTACACAGCTGTTAAATCCAGGATAAATTCAGGCAGCTGTCAAATGAAAGCTGTTTCACCCTTCCTTTGTTTCAGCCCTTCCTTTCTGCCACTTCCCTGATGCCAAAAGCAGCATTCATTCAACCACACACAAGCCAAGTGGGCACACAGGAACATGCTCAAAAACTAGCACATCTCGGAGTTAGTCTTCAGCCAGACAACTTTTTGACTCCAGTTACCTCACAGCAACATGAGCACTAATTCTGGCACAAGACAGGGGCAGAATTAGGTAGTTAGACCAGGCAGGAAGGCAAGTCACTACGTTCACAGCAGCAGTCTAATTTGAAGCTTAATCAAAGTGGCCATACAATCACAACCTGCAAAGTCACCAGGTATGGGATACTAACTGAGTTTTGCCTCTGAAACAGTGAATTTGGTGCCTTGGAAGCACAGCACTGGAATCTCTGGTTCCAGAGGAAGACAAAGTAAAAGAAGTGGAACCCGACTTTCCTCACTCCTGCGCAGTGCTTCAGTAACTCCAGATTCAGTAACTCCACTGCAAAGCATTATCATCAGAACAACCACAGGATGTTCTTAAACAGATATTTCTTCAGCAACCTGCTCAGGGTCTTTCAAGGACCATTAGAGGAAAAGACAAATAAAATAGCAGTTTTTAAAAGGCAGGTTTTGGGGATATTTTTAGTACAAGATGAACATTTATTAAAAAAGCAGGTACTTCTCTAGTGTGAGTTACCAAAGGCCAGTTGCAAAAATAAAAGTACAAAAGCTTCTTAAAAAAATGTTTGTCTTTTATAATGGGCAACGTAGACAGAGATTAACTCTTTCCATAAACTACATGCTCAGCCCTACAAAATAAAAGATTTCAAAACAACCTGGATTTTTCAGTTAGCCAAGGTAACGGAATGCACTGGGGGGAGGGGGGGGGGGGGGAGGAAACAAACAAACTTACTTTTAAAGATACTTTCTTATTACCTTGTTTCCTATAGAACTTAATTTGACTCCTTACTGAAGCAGTTTAAATACAAATATTAAATTGCCTAAAGCCTCCTAAGAGGTAATTTTTATTTCTCATGACACTACATTTGATGCCTGCTGTCTTTGCAGTTTTCCCAGCCCACTGAAAGCCCAGGCCAGCTTTGGGGACGTTGCACAGTTGTAAACCACCGCAGCATAAATCAGTGTAAACATGATATGCAGAAGGTGCACCACCCTTTCAGGTGATGCATCCCACTCCTCTGTCCACAGTTTCTGTTCTTTGCTGACCGCCAGAAGTGACAAGCGGGCTGAAAAGGGGTTTCATCTCCAGGGAATAGGAATAGTCTTAGTAGGGATGAGGTGTAGGTAAACACATAGCATAGCTGGACAGCTTCCCTTAAAAGCTGGTTTGAAAGCAGTAATGGACACTGGGAAACACCAAGCAAATCAAGATTAGATGGGCAAACAAGACTGCAGCTGTTCTGAAGAGCTTACAGTGCTTTTGGATCCAACCGCTCTTCTAATCCACACACCAGAAGCAAACTTTTCTCTTGGCATCAATAAACACTTTATGTCATGACTTCTTCAATATGGAAGAGTAAGCTACAGTCAGAGATGCAAATGCTGCCTCTTCCCCCTCCCCCAGCAAGACAGACAAAAGACCATCCAAGAATAGGCCAAGCTCCTACCAAGTCTTCAAACAGAGGTGAACATACCCCAAACCCGCTGTTAGGAAAAGATACCCCAGTAACACAACGTCAACCTTAGTGCAAGCTTTCTCCTCAGAACCAGCTGCTAACAGGGCTTCCCCCAGGATCTCTGCAGTCCTGCCTTCCTCCTACTTTTGGTTCAGACAAACTCCTGTCCCCGTTGTGGTCTAAGTTAATTGCATTCATCTTTCAGCCTGACATGGCACTAATGAGCACAGGTCTTAGTGGAGAGTTTTATCAAGTGAGTCCAAGATTATTACAGTGCCCAATACTTCCTCATGGCCTTAGAATTTGATGCTGTTATTAGACACTGTTAGAGGAAAAATTAACTTTATAGAATTCATAAAACTAATTTTCAAAATATTGGGGGGGGTAGGGGTTGGGGTGTGTGTGTGCGTGGACTCTTTTCACAGATTTACTAACTATCCCAGCCAGCCCAAGAGAGCACAGACACTCTGTCCTGTGGGCTGTAGGAACAATTATAATAGAACAAGAAAATAACAAGAAAATACCACCCACCCCCCTGCATGCCTCAGACTGGTGTCAAATTTAAGTCCACAGCCCATTTCTCCCCTCATACAAAAGTTTATGAGAGATTATGTGAAATCTTGTCTTTTCAAGGAACAGACTTCAACTCAGGAGGTCTTAGAATATTTAATATGGTTTGAGACATGTAACTAAACACAGAGAAACCCTGGGTACCATAAGTGTTAAAATGAACTTTTTGTCTCAGCATTTTCTAGTCTTAATCAGCATATTGCATGAGCAGATCATTAATATTTTAAAGGCAAATAAAGGATGTAATGAAATTTTGGAGACATCTGACCCACTAAAATATTTTTGAAAGCTAAGGCTCAAAATGACTGTATGTGTGTCAGTTAAGTGGGTCTCCTGCTAACTCAGGAGAGGTCAGAAGGGAAGCTAACTATCTGCTAAATGCCATAATTCACATACTGTTTAAAATAAACCCATTCCTGAATAGATGAATTATATATACTTTAAAAGCTAGCAAAACAGCCACCATTCACAGATATAAATAAATGAACTATGAAGGTGAAGGAGAGATTTTATCATTTGCAAGGCTTTGAATGATCAGCGATTTTTGTTCAAGCAACTTCGGAATAATTTGGAACCCACAAAGATTACTCTGAGAAGTAGTACATCAAGTTTAATTCCACGTAGCTAAATCCAAATGATGTAAAAGCCATTATGAAATGATGGAATAAAAAAAGTGTTTACATCACTTAATACAGTGGAAAGAGATAAGCAGGATAAAGAAAGAGGAAAGGGAAAAACCTGTTTATTTACCCTTTACCTTCTAAAAATGCTACATAGCTTACTTAATATGCACTGTACACTAGTGCCAGTGCTTTGAGATCATGCCTGATTATTGTAGAGGGTGTACAAGCCTAGTAAATACTAACACTTGTTCTGAAGGAATTTAGTTTAAAAGTAGAATTTATATTCAAAGCTAAAAAAACAGATTAAAAGCAATGCAATATTTCAAGTTCTAAACGGTCTTTTTTGAACATGAGGACAATAACTGTCTCTTACTATGCAAATATAAACCCTAGCATATTATACATGGAGTTGAATCTAGCGCTGCCACATTGCAGTCCAAGGTGAGGTTACCACATAAAAATATGCAGGTACATTGTATTAGTGTCCCACGTAGTGTCACACTCCTGCTGCTGCAGGACCGTCCTACTTAACACTTTGATTATTTCTTGTGTTCTTGTCAGAAAGATTAAGGTTTAGGGATATGGAACGTGACACATTTTTATATTACCATAACGCACCTTCCTAATGCAAAGGAGAAAAGCAACGCATTTGGCATTTACTACAAAACCCAACACATACACACAACAAAACTATCAGCAGTGTTTTTACCTGGCTTATCCAGGAAAAATGCATTGTAAGGTAATCCCAGATAGCATACCTGTTCCTAAAAATGTTTGGCTATTTATTTCCTCTCTTTAAAGTGCTTTAGTTTTACAACTGATGTTACAAATAGCAATTTTTGGTGGCCTCAGAAAAAAACATTCTGCTTGTAGATCCGTCCAGCTCATAGGCTAGCTTACCCAACAGACCGTTCCCTCGTCTGCAGTTGGTGCCTCTGCTTGACTTCTTGCAGTGCCCACAGACGTTTGCATTCTGAGCATCAATTTCTATGGGTTCTTGAAGAGTTTGCTCTTTATAGTTCTCCATGTAAGTAGGGTTTAAAGGCTTTCAGATTACCATATTAAGAATCATAATAGAGACAAGGCTAAAAATTAAAATGGCTTCATATTATAAGTTACCTGGACTCTAGCTATAGGATCCCTTGGATTTTGAAGTCTGAATTGACACGTGTGAGGGCCTGACCCAGTGCTTCTGTTAGCAGGAGATGCACATAGCTATAAACTCCAGGGTGTAGAGAATATTCAAGTATCCAAAGCGAGCAACAAATTCATAACAGCTCCTAAAGGCACAACTTCATACAATAACTAAAAATCCTCTCAAAAAGATCTTTCCATTAACAGATCAAAAATTAATTTGTAGTATCTGCATTTCTCATCTAACTGTACTGTATTTTGCTCAAAAATTAAGACCTTTGCAGAAATTTCATTCTTGACTGTTGAAACTCTTCTCAGACAAAAGGTACGCAACTACTTGAATGCATTTAAAAGTAATTTGGGAGAAATTACCAAGTCTCTCGCCAGTTCTCCATAAAGAAAACTGTTATAAACTCCGAATCTATTTTGTGATAGTCATGTCTAAGTGAATATTTAAAGGAAATTAACATACACTAAGTTACATTTTAAAGACAAAATCTTTCAAATAATTTCTGTCTGTACCTATAAATGTAAATTAGTCTCATTGGCTTTTGAAAAAGAAGACCAGTACGTGATTAATATTAATCTTCTCCACTTTTGGAACTGTATTGCGCACCAAAATCTTTTACACAGAACTTTTGAAGTTCCTAAAGTTACGTTAAAAGCAGACCTACAATGAATCTTTGTCCCAAATGACAGTACCTTGGTAGATAACCAAACAATAGTGTAGAAGTTCAAAAGAAGGGAATAATATTCAGTTCTTTAAACAACAATAGAATTATTTCACACTTATATGATACCCAGGTCCCCTACAGAGTGCTGTTCTGTTCATAAGATATTACAGCACCAGCCCTGGTCTGGCAGCAGAAGAAATTCTTAACATTTAGACATAGCAAGATTTTGCTGCTTTTCATCCATTTGAAGTGGACAATTTTGATGCACTAAAGCATCCCAATAACTCACTTCTGAAGAGTCTCACTGTATGGAAGAAACACCTATCAAACCAGCCCTCAAGT
This sequence comes from Larus michahellis, assembly GCF_964199755.1. Lineage (NCBI taxonomy): Eukaryota > Metazoa > Chordata > Aves > Charadriiformes > Laridae > Larus > Larus michahellis. The sequence continues at coordinate 48,458,713 of NC_133899.1, read as the reverse complement.
GAAGGATTCCTGCATATTACACAAGACAAGATGTTGAGAAAATGGTTCTTACGTGGCAGGTAGAACTGAATCTTGACCATCCAGTAAGCTGTTTGCATTTGGAAAAACAGAAATTGAAAAGCTTCCATTTCCAAGATTCAAGCAGAAAACATAGTACCTTTAGGCCACAAAATTTTAATCGCCCAGCGGAGAAGTGTTAGGGGCTTAGTGTCCCGGACTGCTGTAAAACTGCTTCCCGCAAATGATCTACTCGGAGAATGGGATATTTCTGTTTCTTGAGATAGATGACAAAATTTAGAATGAGCTGGAGAATTCAAGAACATAGATTTGACCAAGTTGATCACTGAAGCATTTGATAGCAGCCAAAGATGCATGTGGAGCTTTTGATGCTAGAAAACTGCTGACAATCAGGCACTTCCACACCACTCTGGGCTGGCCACAGCTCTAAGGGACAAAGCGTTGCTCTGAAAAAGCTGCCATACTAGAACAAGAATGAAGCAATTTATAAAGAGAGTGCATGGATATGGAGCAAGACTCCACAGGCTTAAATACTGCCAAGTATTCAAATTTTCAGAAGTCTAAAATAAAAGGATAGCCACTTGCTGTTCTGCAGGACATTAAGCAGCTCTAAAGCTTATGTCTCAAAAATTCACATCACATATTAGAGTTCCTATCTAATTCTTTGTTTATTTTTAAAGGAAAACCAAGGTAAACAGGTTCTGCCTTCTATAAACAGTACAAACACCATCACTGAGGTTTTACTTACTGGGTTAGGAAAAAACTGGCTCACTTCTCCTTGCTACACAGGGCAGCCTGGGTCCAACTCTTTTACACACTAGTGTCTGTTTACTATGACACACTGCCAACATTTTACTGAGGAAATCTTCAGAAAGAATTAAAACAAAATAAAAAGGAATCACAACTACTTAACTGTTTCTAACTCACCTCACCTAACCTTGGAGAGAGCTTACAGGACAAGGAAGAAATGCCCATCACAACTCAAGGGCTTTCACCCTGCTAGCTTTCAAAAGTCTACTGTAAGACAACACTTAGAAGTTCTTGCTATTAAAAAAAAGAACAGAACAAGAATTCTTTTACATAGAATACATCAGATAAATATTGTAGGAAAAATAGGTAATGAACTCACAGAAGTTAATTGAAGCCTAATCTTCCTACAAGTTTTCTATAGTCAGAAGAATGAGGGGTGGGCCCTCACAAAAGTAACAGAACAGGAAGAATTAGATTCCCTTGTCTGAATTGCCTCCCGAAAAGTACTCACTCTCTCCACTTCTCTATTGATCCCCATAGTAATTCGAACTTCATTCCAGCGAAAAAATTTCCATCAGAATTTTGCACTTAAGCGCTGCCTAAATCTACTCATTACGTTACAGTAAGGGGGCAAAGTTGAGAAAGACACCTTGAACATCAATACCAGTTTTGACAGACTAAACATGAAGGAGGAAATAAGAAAGGCTCAGAAAATAATGGACCTAATTAAAACAAACAACACACCAAGAAAACGTACATGCTATCTGCCTCCACCACCTATCTTCCCTAACAGTAAAGCTCCCTGTCAGGTGTCTCTGATAACTAGTTATTGCAATGCAACAGCGGGGGGAAAAGTTGCTCTAAAGAGATTATACACTTTTTGGAGTTTCTAAAAGTGAGAACAAGTATTTTAAAAGTTAAGCCAGAAATCAGACCAATACTGAAAGAAACTGACCATATATAATGCCCACAAATAGTAGAATTCATGTTGATTTGACCCACATTTGAAGAAAATACCCTCAATTATTGCTATGGACAGAAAATGTATACCAGGTTATAATTTCAGTGAACACCAACGTTTCCTGAGAACGAAGACTGCATTCTCTCCCTACAACAGTGTCAATATAGAAATGGAAGCACAAAGATTTAGTGAAACCCCACCAAGGGCATTCTTACCCTTTAATCCTTAAGGTGTGTTCTCTCTTTAAGCCCTTCAAGGCCCAAGTCTATCACAGTCTCCACAATAAAATGAGAAAAAACACCTCATAGTGTCTAGAGCAACAAGAGCAGATAACACTTATTCAAATAGAAAAGTCAAACCCTAAAATAAACTTTTACAAAAATTGTACATGCATTTGGCCCTCTCGCGCTTCCTTAGTATTCCATCTTCTCTCTAAATCACTTCCAGAAAGGCGTATCTCCTGTTTATTTTTCCAGTGTCCATCAAAAAGAACCCCCAGTCCACCTGTAAATGCCAGTACAATCAACAGAAACCAATTTGAAACTGGCACTACGGAAACTATGTAAAATATCACATTCACCTTGGTCCTTCTCAAAATAAGGATTTGAAGAGGAGTTCAACTGGGTGGTTCCACAATGCACTATGAGGGTGTTACGCCTCAGACATATGTTGGAAAATACCACCTAATGCTGATTACCCTAGTCAGTTGTCTTCTTGGTATAGTACTATTAAATAGGATAATCTTTACTAACAAATTTTTTTAGCCCATAGCTGTACTACATTTGGTAACTCATAGTGCAAAAAAGCACAATCTCGGGAAGTGGCTTATTTTCAAATCAAGTAACAGGCAGCAGAGAACAAACAGCAAAGATAAGTTTTTGCCTGTATTCTAAGTATTAGACACACCTTCTTTCTCTTTTCTCCCTTCCAAAATTCAATACAGTTTTCAGAAGAGCTGGGGACTAAACAACTCCGATAGGAACTAAAGATCTATAAGGCACTGAAAAGCAGATGCCTGGATTTGACTCCCCTTCTAACACTGATACACTTGGAATAAATCAAAATACTGTTTCTGGGGCTCTGAGGTTGTTCCACTGAGTCATGCAGAACAGAGCAGAATGGGCTGTTTTAATCTGTTTTCACTTATAAAAATTCATTAGTAGATTTAATCCCTTTTCCCAGCCTCCAACTAAGACTCCTTTAAGGGTGCTATACAAAACATCCTAAATCCCAGTCATCACAATCTGATGTTTTGCCTGTCTTTCTTCCAAGTATGAAGAGGGAATAGGAGGCATTGAAATTACTACTGATGCGTGAGGTTATCCAGCAAGTCAAAAAATGCAGGAGCACCTAATAACCAGCTCTCACCATCAGCAGGGGATTTTCAAGGAAATACTGTAGTTTAACTGCCCATTTTCTATCTACAATGTGGATTTTCAAGCAGAGAGGGCTACTTTAGAGTTATGCCCTGGCTTATATGAACTAGGTATCCAACTAGGCTCAATTAAAAAAACTCTCCGGTTGCATCCAAATCTGTCTTAAGTACAGCGTGAACTCAGAAATTAAAAGTTGAGCCAGAAAATCAGTGCTAAAGGAAAGCTAGCAAGAGAAAAGTGTGGAGGGGTTTTCTTCTTTTTAATGATATCATGAAATAGTAACTTCCATTTCCTAAATTAAGTTACTCTGGTGCTAATGTATAGTAGATATGCAAAAGGTTCACAAGCCAATAGCAAGAAGTCTAGCTGGAGTTACATTAAGAGAAGAATGGGAAATCCAAGTTTAGATGCCAGTATGGGTTTAATCATGATTTAACTGTTACAAAAGGTTTGAAAAAGCTTACCAATATTTCAGTCATATGCAAATGATTATAGCACCAGTTTTTCAGAATAGTTTGGGAGAAAAGAGGCAGCAGGGAGAGATGCATGCACTCTGCCTATCTACAATCATCTGTATGACATTCAAAATTTGTTTCAGCCAGTATATCTTGAGAATATGGAAGATGACTTAATGAGAAGTCATTATATTCCCATTCTCACACAATATTTGGATGCAAATTAAATAAATACCAAAGATTAAAATAGTAAGCTCATGCAGATTTCTCAAACAAACATTCACCTTCTAAACAGGTGCTCTTCACACTGATCAGAGGGTTCGAAAGGGTCTGACGATTCACAGAGGCAGTTAACTTTCTCCTCCTTACATCCGGACAGACCAGTGTCTTTTTGACAGAAAAAAGGAGTGACTACTTCAAACCACCTAAGAAAGGAATCTACAAATAGTCAATTATGGGAGGAGGCAGAGCTAAGCGTATCACTACAGGGTTTCATTATTAAAGCCAAACTCTGGGAAGGTGCAAAATTGTTTTTCATATATTTCAGAACTGCTTTATAAACAGTTGGCATAAATGGATGTTTGCAGTTACACGGAAATTAGCATATCTTTATCATTCATGACATTTACTTCAAAAAGATAGGTATTTAGTAATACATACAGTTCCGGATAAACAACTGGAACTGAAATTAAGCATCACCTGCCCCAAGTTATTAGTTACTACACGTCCTTATGGCATATTTGCACACTTCCGCCATCACTGACAGAATAACTGGCATTTTAATATGACCTTGATGGATCTTGGGTAAAGGAGGGATTAGATACTCCAGACAAAACTGGCAGGAGTGAGAAGTGAATGACTTCATTATTTATTTCCAGATTTTGAGCCCTAAAGTTCTCATGATATTCATTAGGTGTATCTACAGCATGCAGGCTTATCTTGCCTACTTTCTTATGCAGAAGCATTTCAGAGTGCTCTGTCCTACCCGTTAGTCGTACCCAGTTTCCCTCCTGCTCTCTAGCTTTCTTGTGCTTACTTTCCTCTCACCAAAACACAGCCTTTCATCTTTACAGAATATGATGGAACATGTTTCGTGTACAATTTTCTGATAATGAGTTCAAAAAGCCTCCATAAAAATTCACCTTTACTATGGATGACAAGCGTTCAAGAAGAACAGTCTCAGAGGATGAATTTATTCACATTACCGATCTTTTCATTACTCGGTTATGGTACCTGTAATAAATACACCAACATCAATGCTTAAGCCTATTCCTGACAGTTCTTGAATACTTAAATAACAAGTTTCCTTTGTCAGTCTAAACCAAATGTTTACATTTATTCAACTACACAAAACCATGGTTAAATTACACTACCATTCTTAAAATCCCCCCTCCAAATCCCCTTTCCCATTACTTGCTATTTAGCGGCAAGGTTAAAAGGAGTCTCACCCTGAACATATAGGATTTAGAATAACCACAACTACCTCAGTTTGCTGAAACTTTAAATACAAGCAAAATTAGATGTACAAGATCTGCCTATTCATAATAATAGAGATAAGTTCACTTTTACAGTGTGCATTTTTTCTGATGATATTCTACAGTTTCAACTACTCTTCACAGTAGAGTATGTTAAACCTTTCCCCCCCTGTGAAAAATAAACACAATTATCCCTATAACTATTTTTGAGTACTTTCTCCTACAAGTGCATACAGCTCTTCAGAAATTAAAGTAACAAAGGGATCCACTTTATTCTTTCCATGTCAAGAGCAATTGCATGAGAATACAAGTCTAGTTTTCACAAAACTGTTTTCTGGAAGATTCGATTAATTTCACTGCAACCACAGTAAGAGACATTTCCATTTTATTTTCAAATATAGGGGAAAGAGCCAGGCAATTTCTTTAGTATATGCTTATCACTACCACCTTTTTACCATAAGGTCAAAAGACTATTCTTGTAAGCTTTCTTCCACATCTAAGATAGAATGTTGCTCTAACTATTCCAAGAAATTGTGAGGACAGATGTAGAAACTCCTCTGTATTTGACATTATATTGCTAAAAAGCATTTGTTCACTGACCACTTCTTTCTTTAGATTTCTTTAGTCGAATAAACAGGACCTCTTCCTTGTCACTGGAAAAAAAAAGTACTGTAATGATACATACTCGATGATATAATATAATGAAGATCATATTATAGTTTTTTAATTAACTATAGAGGGAAAGAAGCAGAAAAAAGGTATACTTCAAGATTACATCCCTCCTGCTCCTTTATGTTAGCCCTGCTCTAACTCAGTCTTTCACTAGTGTCACTGGTAACAATCTCCACTCCACCTTCCCAAAGTAAAAAAAAGTAAAAATTTTCCTCATAGAAAGATTCAAGAATACATTCTTTATGGTTTTTATTTTAAGAAGTATATTTAACTCGGACAAAAGCTGTGCAGTGATAGGTAATTGTGGGTAAAAGTCTACAAAACAGAATGCCAAAGGAAGACACTATCATAGAATACAAAGTGAAAGAAAGAGTGCTAAGACTATTACTTCCTTACAAAGATGTGAAAATGTAATAAAAACCAGTGCTACACAGCAACAGAGTTCATTCATATTAACAAACCGAGCTCAGATTTAGTAATTCAAACTGTTTTGCAAAAAGTCACTCTTGACTTTCCTTTAATAAAGAGAGGGGTTGGGGAAGAAAGAGGAAACCAGTTTTAAAACCAATGCATTCAGGGTTTCCAAACTGCAGCACCCACATCTATAGCTGAGGAACAAGATTGCTATACTGAATTCACCTTATTGCCCCCACACTGGAAAAAAAAGGTAAGCACAGTTTAGAACTCTGTAGTAATAACATAATGAGACTAGCAGGGGAAAATAACAGTCTGAAGGATTCACGTTTAATGCCCTTTAAATGCAAATTATAACGCAAATAACTTTTTTCTTTTTGATTTTTTTCCCATATGATAACACAATCAGCATACATTGCTCCATCTTCTCAGGAGAAACAAATCAAAGCATTTGTTTTCACCTCTCTCACATTTCAAAAACCATATGAATATATGACACACTTTTTGCTGTAACAGTTTAACCCTGCACCAGCTAACAAATTTCTTTAGGTTGAAGCCTACACACCGCACAGCCCACTTGCTTTCTTTTTGTACTTTGCCAGATCTCTTCAGTTTCACAAACTTCTGAACAGAGCTGTCATTATTAATTCTCAGCAAGAAACCAAAGCCACTATGAATCTCTGCAGCGACTGGCAGCAAGTGTCAGCACTACTCTCAAAATTCTTCAAAAATGGAGAGAAATCCTAAAGCAACTAAAAGCTTTTAGCTAACCTACTACTGACTTGGTTCTTACACAAGTCTTCATGCAAATTCATTAAATAAGAGAGCAAAGAAAAAGGGTACATTAGGCTGACATAGAATTTCAGAGGCCAGAAACATTTCAGCATTCTGTCTCTCTAACACCAGGGTCTCAGCTCCACACCACTGTCTCCAAGCAGGGACACCCCACAGGCTGGAACTTTCATTTTTCACACTTCATTAAAAGCTTATCAAACAGTGACAATTATGCCTCCCATAACTGTCCACGGTGGAGTTAGGCCCTCAGAGTTTATTCATCAGACATCAAGACTACTCACTTGGCTCTAAACAAGAGTACAGATAACACATGTTGCACTCCTCCTCAAGAAATGCACTGCACAATGTAAAGCATTTATTTACTATGCAAAACTGCACATTTCTCCATGCTGTGTAAAAATTAAATTGTTGGATAATATTCTCCCCATAAAACAATTGATAATAATTATTTTTCCTAAAGAGAAATGAGAGTGAGAATAGAGGAAAAAAAAAAAAAGAGGCTTTGTCTCTAAAATGCCGCTCAACTCTACATTGCTAAGCCACAGCTGTCTATTCAACAGATTCTTACAAATAAGAGGGAGTGAGCATTTCTCTACGTCGGTAAGGTTTTTTAGGGTTGTTTTTTTGGGTGAATGGTGGGCGTGGGGTGAAGGAGGTGTTCCCCCCTCCCCAAACTCACATTTGCCATGACCATTGCATTTTAGCAGCCATACTACTTTAACAACACTATCATCTGTGATATTGGCAGCTCTGTGGACCAGTGGTACATACAACAAAATAAAGACTTTGAACTTCAACAATCATAGCTAAATCCACTGTTCTAGTGATAATCAAAATCATAAATGTACAAAGAAGGAAACTGGACTATGACTTCATAGTGACTGAATTCGCTGTGTGGTGGAAGTGAAGTCAGAAACTTATTTTTCAAAGTCTTTTGGAAACTTAGCCCATGTTCATCCCATGAACAAGTGCACTTTAGTACTTTGAGCTGTAATTTTCAGCAGAAGAGACACAGCTGCATTTCTGGTGATGGGTAATTTAAAATACACGTTAGTATAGACCACTATATAAAATAGCTTTAAAAAGTTACGTATCCAAGTTGAAAAGTGAGAGTAAGATATACTTACATCTTTCTTATGTTCCACTCACTATCGGACTGCCTGTCCCTGCTGATCATGTGAACTGGTAGTCAATATGACTTGTTTTATGGCATTAAGGCAAGCTAAATTTGAAATTACCATGGGCCTCCAGAGCTTACCAGAGAATTCTGAAGCTGCTTGCTGTGAGACATAGCCACATGCAGAGGCTCATGCTGGTTTTAGAGAATAAATCATCCTCAAGAGAGGCATGCCATCACATCAGCAAAACCTCAGTTTTTGTTGAATTAGTATTCTCATTAAAAAATCATTTTCTTTATTATCCTTACATGTTCCTTCCTAGACTCACTGTTCCACTACTCAAACATACTATAATTTTTTAGTAAACAAAATTTCTAAAGAAATCTTAATCACTGTCTGCCCATTTCCTTGGGGAAGGCAACAGTTCTTTCACTCTGGAAAAAGGTAATTCTCAAAACGGAGCACATGTAGATAAAAACAGATGAATGTGTGTATCTAGATGTGACACTGATGTATAACTATATTCTTACCTATGCACACATTCTAAAAATATTTTCCCTCTTCAAAGGTGTTTGGTTCCTAATTTGGACCTGATGTGGTTCTGTTATTGACACAATAACGATATAATTAAGGGACTGCTTAAGTCAGTTTAGTTTTGGGGGGAAGTTGTGTAGAGGGTTTTTGTGTGTGTTGCTGTTTTGACTTTTTAAAAAAACATGTGAGAACAAGTTCAGCAGATCCCTCAATGTTACTTATTTTTCTTCTAGTTACCCACAAGGTGCACCTTCAAGTTCCACAATCTTTCTGTTAAGCATTCAGTTCTAATTATTACTCATACTTTAGACCCGTCAAAGAGAATTCCTACCAAATGGCAAGTGTTAGACAATTGTGCTATAATTCATCATGGTAAAAACCACACAACTAGTTTCCAAATTGTCTATTAGGCACCCATAGCTGACATGAATTTAGTTGTTCTAAATACAAAGAAAAATTCCAGCATACTCATCCAGATGCACAGTGCGGACCAACTAAAACAAAATCTAAAGATTTGCCTAAACCAGAATGGTCTGATTTAGAATAAGTTTCAAGATAATAATAAAGGAAATCACAAAATTCATTCATTTTCCCAGCTCCCTTAATATAAAATGTTGGTCTCAACACAAGAAAAATTGCTACAGCTTCCACTGATTACACTAGTTGCTTGTTTGATGGACTCTCAATAACTCATCCTATCTTTTATTGAGAAATCAAATAAAGATCTAAAGTGTCTGGTTGCCCACACTTATTTTTGCACTTAAAAATTTAGCAGCTCTCTTGGAAGCTGGGAAGAAATACATCTTTAGAACAGGGTGTTAAAAATATATCTCTGTTTCCCTACCTGTTTCTCACTCAGAGCTGTGATTTTGGCTTGAAGTTCATGAAGCTGTTTCTTCAAATCAGCGTTCTGATTAGAAAGAAAAAATATCTGTGAGAAAGATATTCCATTTGTTAACAGAGTAGTAGCAGGAAGGTGTGTTTTTTTTGTTTTGTTGTGTTGGCTTTTTTTGCATAATGTACTACAAATACAGCACCTCTGGATGTACAGCCAATAAAATTCAAGAGGCTCAACAAGGCCTTACTTAAGTCACTGAGCGCAATGATAATCAGAGGACCTTTCTAGCACTCAGGGAGACAACCCAGTTTGGAATTAAGATTTCATTAAAACATCCATTAGTGCTTAATGTATTATACAGCATATTTGTACATTTCACCAAGCTTACAAATTAAACGAGCAATACTTGTTAATATGTAATACAATAGTATCATGTTGTATACAATAGCATGCTATGGTATGTTGCCTAGTACACTTTCACCTATGCTACTTATGCAAAGACTTTGTCATGCATTTGACTATGTAGAGCATCAGCAAACATATCTATTAGATCTTAACTGACACGTGTCAAATGAAGGCAAACGTATCTAAGTCTTCATTTCCATGTACGTTTATGCCTTAGACTGTATTTAAGAGAATTACTTTTGCTTTAGCACATCATTCATATCATCACTTTGCTCACAATAGCACTTGCTTAATATTTGAAAGTCATAAGCATCACTATAAAGATGCAGTCAGAAAACAATTTTTACCAGGACTATTTGTTTCCTACTAAAAAACAAAATTAAAAAAACGTGTCCTCAGTTTAAAGCCTGTGAAGCTCTGCAGAAACACGACAGGGAAGCAAGCTTCACTGCATTTTTCTCTTATTCAACTTTTTTTGTTCTCATTTATGTTGTAAACTCTATATACCAGATTATGTAGGATTGCCGTGCTACACAGAAATATTAAAACATAAGACTAATATTGTTACAGGAACTTCATGCTTAGGACAACTTCCCTATTTTTATATTCCTCCACAAAATTTTGAAATGCATTACAATCTCAGCTTGTAGATAGTCTTCTCTAACACACACATAATTCAGCAAAACCACGTATTGACGAGTCATTCCCCCTTCTTCGAGATGACACTTAATAATCTGGGATAAAAATGCATTAAGAGCATTGGAAGCAGGGACCAGATTTACTCTTTCTGGCTTCACAAACTTTGCATGGCTGCTTGTAGCGTGACCTGGCTATCAGCATATATAAACTGAAAGCAAACTACTCTGCAAGCTAATCGTTAGCAGACTTGCCCAGCAAGTAAGAGTAGCAGACTTTACCCAAATCCCATTAGATTAAGGAAATTCTAGAAAGCAGATTTTCCAGTACCACCCTACTCCCTGCTCATCCTTCCCCGTCAGGGGTCTAACTACTTGACTGTTACAAAAAGGTGTCTTCCCACTCCGCTGAGCTCAGAATACACATGCTCAGAAAATTACAGGACGTTTAGTATTGTATGGGGATGGAAGCTCATAACAGCAAGCCTCACTGAGCTGCCTTTATCCCTCTACTCAACATTTCAGACTGGTTACAGAACTCCACAGAACTCCCCATTCAGTACACTGTAGTTCTTAATTGCTGTACAAGATAATCCAGTCTCCTTACACAGTCACTGGGAAAGGGAGGACTTCTGCTGTGTACGCAAGAAGTCTTGTTATCCAATTCAGCAGCTCTGAGATATCCCAAGGCCAAGTGCACGCTCTTTGGACACTACAGTGCTGAAGCTGGATACCTAGGACAGGCAATCTGAACACGGCCTTAAGCTACATTCTCTATTTGGACAAAATGTCTTGGATGGAATATCCCATCTCTTCTTGTACAATTGTGAACCTGCTGATACTCAAGTAAGAAAAAAGCAAATTCTAGCAACGGCAGATTTTATAAAGAGCAGCTTCCAACAGAATCAGAAATTTACTGCATGTTTGAACTACACCATAGCCTGCAAGAGTCACTTGATTTAAACTATTAAGAATGAGGCAAAAGGCTCTATAAAGGCAAAAGTTTTGGTTTTGTTTTAAACCATCCAAAAGACATTGTTTAAAGATCTGTTCATAATAATTTTCTTCTAAACGTTGTGTTACCAAGGAAGAACATGATCAAGAAATACCCAAAACTCTCATGCACTGTTATTTCCTGTATTTTTAAGGGTAAATAATGCAACATAAAAATAAATAGTTACCTGAGGATCTTGCTTCATTTGGGCAACCAATTTCTAGAAAGAAAAAAGATGCAACAATACAATGAAGACTTTCGCTACAGATATTGTTCAACAGTTTAAAATTCAACATTTTTAAAGACCCTTTGTAAAAGCAAAATATTCAGCTTACAGCATTTCAATAGCAAGGCCTGGAATCCAGGATTATAATTCCCAAACCCATTCTTATTAAGATAGTAAAACTACCACAATAAGCCACCACTTTTGCTCCTTCTCCTCAACAACCCTTGAACAAGCAATGCCTTTTAAGGACAATTTAAGCCAGCTGGGTAAAATAATCTAATAGCTGTGTCTCCTCTAGAATTGCTGCCTTCTTTGCTTGCAGTCACAAGAAACACAAATCACAGATAACCGCTGCGGGCACAAAAGCTGTTTGTATATTCAAGAGCAGAACATTTCAAGTACTAAGGGTCCGCCTGTGTGTTGGCTTGGCTAGTACCACATGGAAGACCCATGTTCAGAAGTATCTTTGCCACTTTTCTTCCTCAGGGAGAGATTGAGATCATTGTAGAAGAGATGCCTTCCACATCCAAGGGAAAACAGACAGATGGTTACCATTCACTATTCTTCCTCCTTTATTTCCTTCAGGCAGCTGCAGGAGGATGCTGCCTATTGCTAAGCAAGGAAAAAGTTACCAGGCTGTCACCAAAGAAAATCAGAGCCCAGAACAATGACACAATATAAACCAAAAATTCTCAAATTTCTTTTCTGGTTACAGCCATGTTTATTCATCGCATTGCCATGTCCCTTCCACACACACAAAGGACAATGTAAAGTCTGTACTTTCTTCCCCATTCACTCATCAGAATCAGGAAAAGGAGTCAGATGGACAAAGAAAACAAGAAAAATGTTTCCTTCCAACTGCATTGATACTGCTCAGAGAATTCAGATTTTGTCAACTGATTTTCTTTAAAAGTTTATTTCCTTTCACATCATAAAAATGGTATTAATAAGAAAAAGCATAATACAAAGATAGTTCTGGGTCAGACCACAGGTTTACCTGCTGTGTTTTCTTCCAGTACTAGGCAATAGAGGCATCAGCATGATGTCTCTGTTGGACAAGCATAGAGTGTTATCTCCCACCTTTCAGAAATTCACATCTCTGATGTCTTCAAAGAATGTGTCTTTGGTTTAATAGCTAGTAACACACTTTTCTTCCATTAATCCGCCTTAATTACTTTTTGAACTCAGGAAAACACTCAAAATTCTGTGACAATAAGTTCCAAAGTTAAAATACAGTACTCTTATGTAATAGGACCTCCTTTTTCTTTTGAATCTGCCTCCTGATAATGCAAGAATGAGGGGCAAATAAGATTATGGAAAAAACAGCCTTCACTCGAGTCAAGAGGAGTTGGAAGTTGGCCTCAATAATCCTGATGGGTCCCTTCCAACTTGAGATATTCTGATTCTATGACCGTTTCTCTTTTCATCTTGTTCCTAGATTTTTTCCCCACACCACGTATTCCCCCATCAGTTACCATTTCTTCACATTGAAAGCCTCCTCATGCACAAATCATTCCATTGCTTTGTTCGCTCCTAGCACTCCTCCCTGTACTTCTTTGGTTCGTCTCTATCATCTGGAGACAAAGTTTAAAACTGCGTGCAACATTCATTACACTGTACTGCACGAACCCCTTCTGCAATGATAATAGCTAATTCACAGCCCGCTATTGCAGATGTAAAACCAGGACTGTTTTTCCAAAGTGTATCACTTGGCATGTATGTACGCTCAATATTATTGTTTTATCATGCTGCCACATGATGAACAGGAGCTAAGGTGCTATGTCACCCTTTTGCTTACATGCTTAGCTTAGTTTTCCTCATTGCTTTCTGCCACATCAGAGTTTGACAAACACCGTATCTGTTAGTTTTTATACAAAGTGCTTGTACAGACTCAGTCATAAGGCAATACAGCCACTGACTGTAAATTGTTCACAAAGTATTGCTAAATTTATGGATCACACAATACTGTGTCATCCAATCATAAGAAAAAAATTATTTTTGTGCAATCAAATGCAATCTAAATTTAAGATATTTTAAAACCGACTGATCCTTCTGCTACATACAAAATGAGAAAAGGAAAAGGATGTTTTAGGTTCTCTACACACATCAGCTCGAGGAATCACCCATGAAGCCCAACCCTTCTGTGAGTACAGCCAAATATAACTTCTTTAACACTTCTTGTGATCAAAACTATGAAGAGCAGACTATTTCAAAATAACGTTAATTAAATCAACACAGTAGCAGAATGAACTACTTAGATTCAACACATCTTTTCTCAGGAGAAGGAATACAGCTCAGACATGGAAGATATTTGAATATTCAAGTTGTACTGTGATATAGCAAGTGACCTGGTCAGACTTCATTTATGGAGGATTCTTCGATTATCGAAATGAAACAAAAAAGTAGCTTTTTCTAAACAACCAAACACCTCCTTTCGTTCCTTATTGGTAGTTTAAGATACACTTTGCCTAAGCAGCAGCATCAAAGCTTCAAACAGAGTTCTGGAGGTGAACTGGAATAGGGAGGAAACAAGAAGCTGTTCTACAAACAAAAATACAGCCATACTGAGCATCACTTTCTACAGCCACGTCAGCAGTCACAAGTGACACACACTGCATCAGGAAGCTGGGAGGCTTAGACTCATAGACTCCTGTCCACCACTTACAAGGGGACAACAAACTGTGACTCTATGAGTGTTGGCAAGCTTTTTTTAGAGTCCTCAGAAAAAGAAATATTAGGTAATTAAAAGATGATGAGACAATTCTCCACAAATCCTAGGCACTGCCAAAAGAAGAGATATATTTTATATCTGAGTTACAAAATTCAAAGACGTACAATACAGTTCAAGCATTTCATTTGAAGATTTCTTTTTTTTGTGCCAAAACCAGTTTCATTTCTATCAGTGGCCATTTGATGAGCACAGCAGTAACCACTCACACACAGTTCAAGAAAAGTTTACTGAAGCACCCAACATGTTGCTGCAAGTGTTATTTTCCCATCATAAACATTTAGACTTGTTCTTAGCCTTAACTATGGCAATATACAGTATCTTGAAGAAAAAAAAGACAACCTTCTGATATAATGACTTGTCTAGTTTCACCAACTAAAACCAAATTTAAAGTCAATTTCAGTGCAGAGCTCACTTTTAATGAGGATGGGGCAAAGCTAAGGCAAATGGTCAAAAAACCTTGAAGCTGTTAAAAAAAAGGTGTGTTTTTTCTTTTTTTTTTTTTTACACATTTTCTCATCTTCATCCCTGTTCATTATCATCATTATGAACAGATACTAAAGATCATTCAAAATTCACAGTCTCAAAATTTTTTGTTATCTTAGGCATAAAGTGAACTAAAGATACACACAAGAAGTTAAGTGCTGTTATACAAACACAAGTATGACTAGCATTCTGATCACCATACAACAGATAATACTTGAAAAGGATACTTACTGGCCTTAAACATTTTAACACCTGCAGCAAAATGCTATGAGTAATTTCTGAATTTCCTTACCCCCATAACAAAACTTCACTGAAGTTTTGAATGCAAGGGCCTTGGAGTTTCTGAGGAGAGCCAAATACTCCTCTGTAGTTCTGGAAATTCATCTTTAGCTTTTTCAAGTTTTCCTCCCTAGCTGAAAGTTGTATTTTGTTAAAGCAGGTATAGCTTCATTTTACTATTCCCTCCATTCAAGTTCTTGCACTATGTTCATCATTGCAACAACTACTGAACAAGTCATCTAGAACACTTGTTTGGACAAGTCATCAGGTAATTTGGAAACATCTTTCAAATTTTATATGATGAGTTACACTGATCTTTTATCCACTGTGTAACAATTGTGAGTTTCAGATATCCAACAGAAATACTTAAAAAGGTCTCGTTGATAAATCTAACATTTGGCATAAGTTGGCAGCTACTCTGTGTTTATGACTGTAACAATTTTTTTCCCCAAGAATTAATACGCATATGTCCTTTTACATTTGGTAAATTAGGAAGTTTTGTGGGTTTTTAAGTTTTTTTAAATTATTTTTAATATTTGGTGAGGCCCCGCCTCGAGTACTGCGTTCAGTTTTGGGCCCCTCGCTACAAGAGGGACATTGAGGTGTTGGAGCGTGTCCAGAGAAGGGCTACAAAGCTGGTGAGGGGTCTGGAGGACAAACCTTATGAAGAACGACTGAGGGAGCTGGGGTTGTTTAGCCTGAAGAAGAGGAGGCTGAGGGGAGACCTTATCACCCTCTACAACTACCTGAAAGGAGGTTGTAGAGAGATGGGGGCTGACCTCTTCTCCCTGGTGACAAGTGATAGGACGAGGGGAAACGGGTTCAAGTTACGTCAGGGGAGGTTTAGATTAGATATTAGGAGACATTTTTTCACTGAAAGGGTTATTAAGCATTGGAATAGGCTGCCCAGGGAGGTGGTGGATTCACCATCCCTGGAGGTGTTTAAAAAAAAAGGTAGATGGGGCACTTAGGGACATGGTTTAGAAGTGGCTCTTGTCAGGGTAGGCTAAAGGTTGGACTCGATGATCTTAAAGGTCCCTTCCAACCTCAACAATTCTATGATTCTATGATTTCTCATTTCACAGACTGGTTCGGGTTGGGTGGGACCTCAAAGATCATCTAGTTCCAACCCCCCTGCCATGGGCAGGGACACCTCCTACTAGACCAGGCTGCCCAAAGCCTCATCCAGCCTGGCCTTGAACACCTCCAGGGATGGGGCATCCACAACTTATCTGGGCAACCTGTTCCAGTGTCTCACCACCCTTACCGTAAACAATTTCTTCCTGATATCCAATCTAAATCTACCCTCTTTCAGTTTGAGACCGTTACCCCGTGTCCTACCACTACACTCCCTGATAAAGAGTCCCTTCCCCATCTTTCCTGTACGCCCCCTTTAGGTACTGGAAGGCTGCTATAAGGTCTCCTCGGAGCCTTCTCTTCTCCAGGCTGAACAACCCCAACTCTCTCAGCCTGTCCTCATAGCATAGGTGCCACAGCCCTTTGATCATCATTTGTATTGTAATGGAATAGCAAATTGCAACTCTACTGCCACAAAGCATCAGACAGGCTACCAGTAAAAAAGACACACTATAAGAATTTCTGAGCCCAAGCACTACAATGTTTTAGTTAGCAGAACTATTCAATTACCAGTTTAGAAGGTACTGAAGTAGGAGACACTCCACAAGAGGAGCACCAGATGAGACTATGCTGCACTATGTACATTTTGCTTGAAAGTTCCTCCACCATATTCTTCCATTGCTAACTGAATACTGAAGTTGTCTTCAGAACATCAGAAAAACCTTCCAGACAGAAGCTGCTGAACAGAGAGTTTTCTGAATGTTTTTATCACTACTACAAAATATTAAAAAAATAAAATAAATCCCTACCCACTGCCTGATATGTAGATTTTTCACATTCGCTAAAAACAACAGGTGGTAGGGTCAAAATGCAGAGTATAAAATTCTAAAGTAGTTTCCAGCTTATAAAACAATTATTACTATAGTTGTAGCGCTATTACTTAATGCTGCCATTAGTAGTAATACTATCAGCAACACTAGTGCTGCTATTACTTAAAAGTATAAAAGCAAGAAAGAATACAAATTACCTGGTGAACCTGAATTTCCACTTTCAGAGCCTCCTGTAGAGTCTGCAGCTCCATTCTCTACCTTCTCCACTTTCTCTAGAAGTATCTTTGCTGATTCCAGTGCCTTTAGTTTCTGGTTTCCTCTTTAACACCAGTGCTATAGAAAAATAAAGGTTTTGTTTTCATTAGTGAAGGAGAAAAGTCAGTTTGAAAAAAGATTATAACAGAGCAAGAATTCAGTAGTGAACTATATTCAACTACAGCTTTCTAGCCTAAATACAGCGTTTCAAACACAAGAAATCTACAGGCTGCATAAAATGCCTGCCTTGGAGTCATTTAGCCAAATTTGTTACTTCCCTCATATCCCAAAGTTGACATATCTGTCCCTTATCTTAGTTTGCAGACAGCTATTTCCTACCAATATCCTATTGCAATTGCATATTAAATTAGAAAAACTTAACTACCAAGAATGTTTTAAAAATCTGTGTAGATGAGAAAATATTCTGGAGACTAAAATTCTGCAACCCAAACAGCAATAAATTGTTAAACAGGATGTACTGCATTAACATACTTCCCCAATACTATAGAGCTGTTCTTAGATGGGATGGTCGGCATGCAATTTGACAGAAAAACATTAATATATTAATAACTCACTGCCTAAACTTTGTGCTGAGTTAGTCATTCCAGTTGAAACCTATTTTGAAGGAACACAAGATTGATGTAAAGCAGCACAAGGCTTATTCAAAACCATTAATTTTGAAATCTTTTACTTCTACTGGAATTCTACTCGTAGAACATGAGTTTACTATCTTCACTTGTACTACAAACAAATTAATGCCCCCAACCTCTGACACAGAAAAGCATTATCAGCTATACTTCTAAAAGCCTTGAAAGTTGGACACAAGATTTTTGTTCAGGAATATGTTAAAAGTATCAGCTTCTGAAACAGGATTAAGATTGCTGTCTCTATGCCACACGTTCAAATCACAATGGAACCTGTGTAAAAACTGGATGAAAAAACATCTATACATACATACACATAAAAGCCATCGGAAAACATTATATAGCAATCTTTCCAGTCACTTTTCCATCCAGACACCACACATTAAAGAATTGCTGGAGTGTTAAGTAGTTCCTATTTTTTTATTTTTTTGAAAATTGCTCACAATTATTGCACAGGTATTGTAGCCAACCCAGAGGCTTTCATAATGGGACTTCACTGTTTTCAAAAGGATATTGACAGTTTAGATTAGACACGTAGGCTGTAAAAACAGAGTAAATCCCATAAGTTAGAGAATTTTATTTAACATTTTCTCACTACAGTATACTGAAGTGCTGGACAAGTTCGTGAACTCTAAAAATAAAAGGGGTTTTTTTTTGGGGGGTGTTGTTTTTTGTTGGTTTGTTTTGTTTTTTATTTAGATTAATTGTTTCTCTTTCCAAACAGAAATGTGTTACAAAGAGAAGACTGTAAAGGGGTTTTTAAAAGCATTCTATTTAAACTCCTTGTCTGTGGTGTTAGCTTAAAGTTACTTATTTAAATAACAAAGGCCTGATCAGACTTTCTAGTCAACATATGAAATGACCTTGGGCAAGGGCCTCTCTCACATGTTACATAGAGAGAGAGAAAACAGCTGCCTTTGCAGCACTACTCTCTATAAAATTGTAATTTGTATCAAGGGATACATGGAAATTACATATAGTTCCCTGTTCTATTACCACAAACAGTAATGAGAAAACAGAACCCCGGATTATTACTTCCATTCACTGACAAGAACAACTATAGCCTGCATTAAGTTCCTACCATTGCAGCTTCAAAAGAAACCAGGCTTCAGAAAACCACATGGGAGACTGGCTAATGAAAACTGGAACCCACTGCAGGGGCAAAAAGTCTTTCATAAGCCTTGGAAATTCGATTTTGGGGTAAAGATACAGGCAGATATGACCATAGTTTCTTTCTCAGTGTGTCTTCAATGAGTGATGAATAGCTGGTATCACTCTATAACTCCATATTAACTTCAAAGTTAAGTGCAAAACAGCAGAAGAGACAGTTATCTCATCTGAGAATGTAAACAATATCCATAATTTTAATACATGTGACTGTAAAGCCGAGTACTAGTTCATGGGAAAAATGACACAGTACTTCTGTAAAAAAATGTATAAAGATTGAGCAACTACTATCAATGCACAACTTAATTTGACAGATAGAAACTGTAGTATTGATGGTTCATAAAAAACTAATCCAAACTAATTTCATAGATGCCTTGAACAGCTAGAAAGATTTTTCAAAACTATTTTTTAAGAGGTTTTCAGAACAAAGCGATAGTGCTTTGCAGAAGCAAGCAGTTGCTCAGCCTAGCCATGTTTACAGGGGTGTAGACATGAACAAATATAATTCACTGTCGTACTGAGGAACATATATTGCAATAATCAGAATAGTTTGGGTTGGAAGGGGCCTTTAGAGGTCATCTAGTCCAACTCCTCCTACAATCAGGAGGGACATCTTCAACTAGATCAAGCTGCTCAGAGCCCTGTCCAACCCGACCTTGAATGTTTCCAGGGATGAGGCATCCACCACCTCCAATGGGCAACCTGTTCCAGTGTCTCACCACCCTCACCGTAGAAAATTTCTTCCTTATATCTAGTCTAAATCTACCCTCTTTAGTTTAAAACCATTACATCTTCTCCTATCACAACAGGCCCAGCTAAAAAGTTTGTCCTCATCTTTCCTGTAGGCCCCCTTTATATACTAAAAGGCCGCAATAAGGTATCCCTGGAGCTTTCTCTTCTCCAGGCTGAACAACCCCAACTCTCTCAGCCTGTCCTCACAGGAGAGGTTCTCCAACCTTCTGATATTTTTGTGGCCCTCCTCTGGACCTGCTCCAACAGGTCCAAGTCTTTCCTGTGCTGAGGGACACTACTCCAGGTGGAGTACTCCTCACCAGAGAGGAGTAGAGGGGCAAAATCACCTCCCTCAACCTGCTGGCCATGCTTCTTTGGATGCAGCCCAGCATAGGGTTGGCTTTCTGGGCTGCAAATGCACATTGCTGGCACATGTCCAGCTTTTCATCCACCAGTACCCCCAAATCCTTCTCATCAGGGCTGCTCCCAATCCCTTCATCCCTCAGCCTGTTTTGATACAAGGGGTCGCCCCAACACAGCTGCAGGACCTTGCACTTGACCTTGTTGAACCTCATGAGGTTCACACAGGCCCACTTCTGGAGCTTTTCCATGTCCCTCTGTATGGCATCCTGTCCCTCAGGTGTGTCAACTGCACCACTCACCTTGGTGTCATCTGCAAATTTGCTGAGGGTGCACTCAATCCCACTGTCATGTCATTAATGAAGATATTAAGCAGTACTGCTCCCAATACAGGTAAAAAACCCAAAACAATTCTAGTAACATACCAATCATTCAGTTCCATCCCGAAATATGTTACAATTTCAGATTTTTCTTTCACTGTAATTTAAGAAGTTAGCAGGTCTTAAGATTCCTTAAAATTTATTCCTTCAACATGTATAAATTTGAAGTAGGTGCCATACTATAACATCTGAAGAATTAATTTCAATTCATAAGACTGAAGCTTCTAAGAAAAGGTGAGAGAGATTAACTAACTTTTGACCTTTTTTTTTTTCCATAGGTTTTTTAAGTCTTGACTCCTTCCTACTTCCCCTCCTCCAACATTCCCATTATAGCCTCACAGCAACTCACTTTGCAGTATCATCTACTTCCAGATACCTCCTGCTGGCAAAGTTACACTGAAGCACATTTCAAACATAGGAAACAACCTCCTCTTCAAAAACCAAGTGTCTGACATGTAAGGAAAGAGAAACTAATGCTGCTTCGTCAGCAAAGGCCACACGGTAAAGAATGATCTTTTACAATCACCTCTGCCAGCTGCTATATTTGTCAGCTAGCAGCACCAGTGTTCTCCATAGTAAAAAAAAGAAGCAGGATACGCAATTATGAGAACTTTGATAAATTACAAATAAAATACTATATATTTGGCATGGCATCCCAGCCAAGGCATGCATCACCACTCTAAAGATAAGGCAACAGGCAAAGGACAGCGAAGAATTTATTACGAGGCTCTGAAGTGTTCTAAGCATCCAAATCATTAGTGGGGTGGGAGAACACATTAAAATAAGATGTTCAATTAAAAATTTGGTCAAGTTGATGATTTCTGAATATGAAATATATACAGTTGTTATTCAGTTGTACCCTGTAACTGAATCACTCTAGAACATGCACTTGTACCTTCCTTTCCCAAGCAGGAATACCTGTCCTAAATTATCCCTGTCCAAACTTCCCCTGAAGTATCTTAAACACTTATCCAATGTTAATTTAAAAAAAAAAAAAAAGAGGAAAAAGTGGTAATTCCTTACATCCAACAAATCATAGACTGTACTTTTCTGGTTTATGTAGAATAATGTCTAGAAATACCTATGAGGGCAGCTGGTTAAATATTGCTAGTATTTCCTTTGAAAGCAGGTGCAGAACTACATAGGCAAGTGGTCACGCATTTTTTGAGTGCAAAGATCTTCAATATTTTCGAACTTTTATTCTTTTAGACTGAACTTCAAGGGAAGATTTAAAAACTTAAGTCCAGGGGCATTATAAACTATCTAGAATACGACATCTGAAGATGTATAAAGCCATCCTTGGATTAATCATAAAACATATGGCATTTTCCACCTTAGTCTTATGACAGCAGAATTATTTTAATTAAAAAGCTTGCAGATGATTGAAATTGCATGGATAGATTGGTCTGCAAACATCCTTCATCCCATTAGTTTTTAAAGGAAAACCTCTATATGCCTTGTTCAATGCTAGAATCGGTGATTTCCAAAAGGAAAGCAGAGGACTGTGGAGTACGTGCATCTCTTCTACATCCAAACATACTTCCAAGCCTCAACCAGAAAGAGCACTGAAAGCAAGATGTAAATTTGCCATTCCTTGGATTGATTTCAACTATTGAAGGCAGCAGTCCTTCATACAATTTCTTGCTGGCACGCATTTGTTATAAATAATCCTTTGTTTCTTGTGTGGTTGCTTCAAAACTTAAAATTTCACATTCAGATAAGTACCCCAATGCACTGCAGTTAAGGTATTAGGTGTTTATATACTATATAAATATTCAGAGACTCAATGAAATCTTAAACTCTACAATAATCAGGTAAGTGCATTAGCACTTCTCTTATTATCTCAATTAAATACAATCCATATCAGAACCTCTAAAATATCCCCAAAACTATTTGAACTATGACTATTTTGAAACTACACTAGAAACACAGCTGACAAGGCATATACATATATATACACGTATGTGAATATATATACACATACGTGTGTATATATACATATATATATATATAAAAAAACAAAGGTAGGACCCACACAAAAGCCAGGAATGCCTTCTGTGTGTATGGAAGGACTCTGAATAACTTAGAATTTTAGACAGAAGTCTTTCTGCGCCAAAAAAAGTCTCCAAATAAATTTGCTTTTCACATTACATCTAACATTATTATTTTTGAGTAGATGAATTTAAACATTCACTGTACTCAGACCCCTGGGCCCAAATATCAGTCCTACAGTGATTTTATTCATAGGTCTGGAGCTTCCATCAGTAACATTTCCTTTCTAAGATTTAATTTCTAAATATAAGAATAGATAGGATTTCAGTTTCAGTAAACATCAATTTTTTTTCAGGAATGGATGCCAGCTCTTCGTATCATCTATTCTTAGGTAAACCATCTTAGCCCTGGGAAGAAGTACTTACCAGTTTTAAGAAAGTTATCCCCTTCAGCTCTCTACCCCCTCCTACAAAAGAAAAACAAGAACAAAAGATACAATTACAAACAGCTTAACTACAGTTTGAAACATATAAGGAAAATTCACAGATTTGGAAAGTTGGGGGGGTGTTAGGGTTTTGGGGAAGGATTCAGGTTTGGGCTTTTTTTTTTTTTTTTAAAATGCTGAAGCTAACTATAAAATACCACTTAGAAAAATCTGTTTGATATGGCACGGAAAGACAAGGATACCTACAATTCTAATCTGGATTAAAATACGAACTATTACTGTCACTAGGAGAAGAAGAGATTACAGGTGCAAGCTTTTCTAGTTCTGTGCAAGGCCTGTGTCCCCCTCCTCTGGGGGAAATACCTCCTCTTCATCACATTTATTAACATCTAAATCACAAGCCCTGTCACAGTTGCCACAGCAAAATATGACAAGGTTACCCATCCCAGACATTTGCCCACCACCTCTGCTTGAGGTTATACCAGCACAACAAAGATGGTAGAGCAGGTGGTGTGTCAGCACAGTCACTAGAGCTCAAATCCCAGAGTACTAATGTAAACTGAAATCAATGGCAGTTTAAGCTAATATGCTAGGTCATGAACTATGGAGGCCGAGAAGATACACTGCTCATTACACTGCCCGTGTCATGGGAAGAACAACATTTAGCAGCAGAGCAAGGTAGTACCTCTTAAATCATCCTCATATGAATCATAAAAAACTTGTGAGTCAGTCCTAAAAAGATAGCTAAAATATAAATGATAAACTCATTTGTTCAACTACTTTGCCTGATGCTAAAAAAAAAAAGCCTCCAAAATACTCCAATTTTCTAGTAAAATACTAGAATATTAGGCTATTTTAAGATTCAACTCCACAGCTAATAAGATCTTTGCAGATATGTTTCTATCCACACGCAAGTCATCGCAGAGAAGTTTAAGCCTCAGCCTTATAAATAGATACAGCAGTAGAAAGCCACATAATCATATCACTCTCAGTGGAGACCAGCACAAGTGGAGGAGTTTACATTTACTGACCAGGAGAACCAGGGTACTGATGAACATCCAGAACAGAAAAGAAAACAGGAAGCCTATTGCTGGTAGTGACTGTACGTATTGTCACTCTTCTAGTCTCACATTTTATTGTGCATTTTAAACAACAAAGTATTACAGAAGATAAGTTGTTAAACTCATTTTAGAGCAATTTCAGGTTAGTTTAAATAGCATCCAACTGCTAACATGGTAGGATATGAGCTGGGGAGGATGGACTGTTTTGAGGCTATATTCAAATTAAGTGCATTTGCTCTGGATACTACAGAATTTGAAACACCCTCATTGCTGAGGGTGCCAAAGAGACAGGTGTGATTATCAGACTCTAGTTGTTTCTTCTTCAACATTAAGACCTTAGTCACCATGTCGACCTCCCACTATCAATCAGTTCTCTCATTGGTCCAAAAATCTATAGAGGAACATTTGTCATCATACAAGCACTAACCATCTCTCTTCAACAAGCAACGAGTACAGCTCCATGCTATTAATAAAAAAAATAATAGTAAAAAGACCTCACTGCTGTAGATGACTGACTCTGGAAAGGTACACAAAACAGTTCGTACTACACATCTGCAAATACAGTCTTGGAATAAAAGAGCATGATTTTTATTTAAAAAAGAAAAATAGCAGTTTACTTGTAGCACAAGTACACACAAACTGAAGAGAAAACCGTCACTTAAAAATAACAGCATGATTAACTGTTCCTTCCTCCCTTTCTCCCTCCCTACATAGAGACTCGTCTCCATAGCAGAACCCTAACTTCATCAAGGTTGAGCTGTGCAGAGAAAAGCTGCACAGTTACAAACTTTTGGATTGCATTTAACCACTCCGAAGGGCTGCAACCCCAGGCTGACAACCCAGGGGCTCCCGAGGACAAAGTTAGGAACACCATGAGTTTAATCGTGACTATCTGAGTGATTTGCTGTGTTGCCTTGGAGAAGTCACTTAGAGAGGACCTAGACAGGGAATGGAAGTACATTTGCATCCTCTTCTGTACATAATTTACTGCAGGCTTTTTCTTAAGTGTTTAGAACAGGGTAACATTTGAAAGTCAAGCCTTTGGAAATACAAAATATTTTAATTCTGCCCTCATGCAAGTATAGCATTTTTAGTGGCATCTCTGTCCTCTCTGCTAAATGAGGCAAGCTTAAAGAATGAAGTATCAGTTGAATAATTTCATTCTGATTTTTCAGTTTGCATGCTTTTTTAAATTCAACATCTAATCTCTACAGCAAATAAAGAACTGGTTTCCTCATAAGCAGCACACTAACGAGAGACACAGAAAAACTTGTTCCTGATACAGGCAAGTTATCTTAGATAGGGAATTGAGACAGAGAAGTGAAGAACAAACATCCAAGATTGCTAACTCCAAGCATCTTAAACAGACCTATGTTTTCCATTGCTCTTAACATTTTTGTAGTAGAGAAGAGTTTATGACCAGCTAAATCTGTAGCTTTGGTTCTTGACAATTCTCTGCATTTGTGGCTACTGAGAACTAACCCAGAATAATATTAATTAAAAAGGTAACACGTAAGATCTGCTGTATAGATGAAATGAGATTATTTCTTGTTCACAGCAAGAGTACATATACAAACTCACACTGCCTCTCTCACTCTCACTACAAAATACATTAGAAAGTTAAGATTAGACAGCTCGCAATCATTCATATCAATAGAGAAGTCTGAACAGTTTAGCACTCCGCAGGGTTCCTTAACAAAAACTTCAGCAAGTAGAAACGTATCACAAAATCTCAGCTATTCATTTTACTGAGGTTGCCCATTGAAGACTCTAGAAACAAGTGCTGTAAGCTGCCTGAGGTATGAGTCTGCATGGTTAGCTCTCAGATTATTACAGTATATTCTGCAATATTTGGGGGGTTTTAAAACCCCAGCTCTAGGAGTCATATTTCTATATCCACCTCTGCTTTCTATTAAGAACACTGCTTTCTTACCAAAACATATATATGATCAGAAGAAAAGCTTGAGCAATGCTTACCTATGGTTATGACAAGCTAAAAATAAAAAGCAATTAAAACTAGCACTAACCAAATAAAACACCAAAGCTCTAGAAATACATTTTTCTTAGTAACATTGTCTGTTGATAATCTGATATTAGTGTTACTAACAGTAAAGGTGGTTTGATATATATACACACACTTAAAGAAGTAACATTCCCCCCCCCCCCCCCCCCCCCCCCAAAAAAAACAAAGGCTCTCAACATTTTCAACAATTCTAGACAACACATGTAAGGAAAAAATACACCACCATTACCAGAACAATTATATTTGGCAGATCAACTTTAAGCCTTTTGTTGAAGTTTGTAAATAAGGAGAAAAGTTACTCATTTCATGGGACTGTTACAAAAACAAAGACCTCAAACACAAAACTCCTATGTTTAAGGCTTGGTAGCCCCTGAGGACATCAGAGAACTACATATGGTGGTTAAACATTTTGGCACACAGTATCTGAAGGTTTAAGACTATATAAATGCTAAGTATCTGTATATTAAGATGTTTGGTTACATCAATCAGATACTTATTACCTTTAGGTCATACAGTAAAGCTTAAGCTTATGCTACTGTAACCAGAGACTCATCTGGAAAAACTGGGAGAAAAGTCACATTTGGCGATTTTTAGTTGGCATTTTTCCTAACTCTGGAAGCCAGCAGGTGTTTACTGTTAGAGCATGTAACTTTAATCAGGAACTTTATAGGTACATATCACATTACAATATTTAATTATGTAATTTTTACTTTTTGCCAATAGGATCATGGTCTTGTTCAGTGCAACGGATGGACTCAGATGAAAAAGGACTAATTATTGTGCACAGGCATTTGCAAGAATGACATTTTTTCACATTTCAGAGCATTGCTTGACAACATTAATGGTAAAGCATTAATTAAAAAATTAAAAATTAATACTTTTTTTGGTGCAAAGTACACTGCATGCAGAAGGGATTAACAGTTTTCTCTGGACCTCTGTCTTTAGATGTGAACTCCTCAAAGCAACAGCTCTCTTCCTATACTTGAAAGGCATCATACATAGACAGCACTCTACCAGTATCTTCTGGGAAAACAAGTCATAACAGTTACTTTCTTGTGATTTTCAGGTCAGAAATGAAACAACTCATATTCCTCAACAGGACAGGATTTCTGCAGTCTCAAGAAAAAGACCAAACACAGCCCAGACAGGGGGTATACAAGCTATTTCAAATTACATTATTATAAGGCTCATATTTCGATGACCATGTTAGCAGTGCCAGCGCTGCCACTTCTGTGATTAAAAACAAGCCTCCCACGTGCCAGTGCGGGGAATCTGATCTTGCCGTTGTGATGCAGCTGGGAGAACTCCCAGTCAGCCCAGTAACAAGTGCCGGGCAGATGGTAAAGGGACCAACAGGGCTGCCCAAGATAACCGAGACTGCACTGAAGGGTACTAGCCATGCCTTCCAGTTTGTCCATCTGCGCAACTCCTTTATAAATTCTTTCTCTTTCTCCTCCCTATCCCCACCCAATACCAGTATATAATTCCCACTAAAACGGTCAAGGAGCTTGGATCTTCTATCAACAGACAACCTACAGTATTCAAGCTAAAATCTCCAATTCTGCCTCCAGGTTCCTCTGCTGCGATGATTAGCCATGAAATAGATGCAATTTGGAGTTTAAGACACCTGAAGCTGATTTCATTTGGGGACAGATTGCTTCACCTTCTCTAGAACAGTTTAGAAAACCATCAAAGTAAGCTTAAATGGAAGCATGTGATGCTATCATTTGTCTTTGCAGAAGCAGTACTATATTTAACATATAGAAAATGAGCCAAAAGACTTGTTACAGCTGAAAAGACTATTCCCATTGTAAAGCCAAAACCACTTCACAACCTGATTTTTAAAATATGAACCAAAAACTTGCCATGGCCATCAAACACATTTAGGCAGATGAAGATTATCCTCTTAGCTCTGCTGGCGCTGCCACTACAGCGCTGATAGGCACTAGTAACTCTTCTTGAACACAGTCTTTCCTGGCATCTAGGGGGTGGGGTGGGGGATGAGATCATGCTCTACAGCAAAATAAAAACCCACATTTGGCCTAGAAGAAAGTCAGGACAAGTATGTTTTAAGATGCCAGGATCGCCTCTCTCACCCAAGCAGCTTTAAGGTATGTGGCTTTGCACTTTTTACCCACGCACAAACCCCTCTGCATTGAACAGCCTTAGTATATTTCTTGAATCAGAGAAGCACTGCCTAAAGCCACTTACACTTCGAAAGGGAAAAAGTTAATTTAACTTGCCAAGCATTAACCATTTAAGCCATGTTTAAAGTAAAACACTCATCCTCCCACTTCTCACATACTTCCCTCCTCCTAAGGGAAAAAGAGTAAGGTTCTGCCATTTAAAAGAAAATGAAACCAACCCACAGCAAACTCAACTCCTTGCTTTTCTATTTTGTTTCATATGACAAATAAGGCATTCAGGAAAACAGATTTTATTTGTTAAATAAAAATTAAGCTAGAAAATTGCAGGTCTGCCTCTCTAACCTATCACCATTAGTAAGCCTGGCAGAAGTTCTTCCTGACTTGCTACCAAGAGCTCAATGTACTCCCATTCTAATCACTTCTAACATTCATAGAAGTTATCATCAGTACAATTCTGTTCTTTGTACCCAGAAATCAGCATATGGGGATGTTTTACAGCATTGTTGCATTCAAAAGTCATGGTACTGCAGAGAGAGAAACACGAACAAGAACACTAAGCCTCACTTTTCTCAGCGAGTTACTATTCACCAGTCTTAGACAAACACAAAGCCACCTTCTATGCAGCATGGCTAAATTCCTGCTCATGTAAAAAGCTGAACAACCCAAACTTTTATTTTGGTGAATTACTTTGTTATGTAGGAGGACTGTTTATCTATACATACACTAAGAGGAAACCCTAGTCCTATTTAAGTGTGTAAGTTTACACTTTACTAACATCACAACAGCAGAGTTTCATATCTGAAGCAGGGAACCAGGGAAACTTTTGCAAAAATTAAAGCACTTACATGATGCAAAGATACAAATCAGTGGAAGGCAGAGCATGGTGTTTGTTTCTAAAAACCTTCGCTGCATTCTGCCACATTCCATAAAGTTGCTGCAAATGTGGGGTTTTTTTTTTTAAAAAACAAAGTTTATCAATTAAACTTTTTAAAAAGTCAGTTAATCTGTTAAGTCTTAGAACTGGAATGTTATGGTTTTTTAAAAATTAGTTTCAACTTATTTACAAAGTATACATGCAGCTGGAAGGGGAAAAAAGATAGGTCAACAGAAGACAGGAGGAGTTGAGAGGAGAGCCACAAAAGTGATCAAAAGGATGGAACCCCTCTCCTGTGAGGACAGGCTGAGAGAGTTGGGGTTCTTCAGCCTGGAGAAGGAAGGCTCTGGGGAGACCTTATTGCGGCCTTTTAGTATTTAAAGAGGGTCTACAGGAAAGATGGGGACAAACGTTTTAGCTGGGCCGTAGCGATAGGAAAAGGGGTTATGGCTTTAAGCTAAAAGAGGGAAGATTTAGACTAGATATAAAGAAGAAATTCTTTACAGTGAAGGTGGCGAGACACTGGAACAGGTTGCCTAGAGAGGTGCCAGATGCCCCAATCCTGATCTAGTTGAAGATGTCCTTGCTCACTGCAGGGGGGTTCGAATAGATGACCTTTAAAGGTCCCTTCCAACCCAAACTATTATATGATTCTAGGAATTTTCCCCGCCCACCTGTACTAGCCCACTCCTTTGCCTCAAAATTTAGAAGAAATTCAAAGGAAAGTTATTTGGAGGTTAGTGTTTTGGTGTTTTTTTGTTTGGTTAGTTGGTTTTTCTTTAATAACATCCATTCATTAACCTCTGCTATTCTTAAGGTGTGTTGTAAGTTTCTCATTCCAATCATTGAGAAGTTTCTGCCTTTCTTTCATACTTCAGAGACAGAGGACTGTTTCGGAAAAAGGAGATAAAGGAAAAGGAGTTGTGACGAGGCAAGAAGGCTACTTTCTAGAAAGACAACACACAGGAAATCCTATTAATTGATTTAACAACTGAAGATGCAAGGAACAAGAGAAAATTAACAAAACTCCACTCCAGTACTGATTAAAGTATTTTTTCCCCTTAAATTCCCTTAAGAACAGAGGGATCTCCAATTTCTTGTTTTATTCTTTTAAACATAATGAGAAATTTCATATTGAGTGCCAAACTATTTTTCCCCTTCTAGCAATCCACTTTATCTTGGAAAGAACTGGCTTGCAGGAACGATGCGTTAGCATGGCAGAAGTGCCTTAAGAGTTTTGGGAAGAGGTCCAGAGTACAAAAGGAGACGATCTGGATAGTGCTGCAAGACTGCAGGCATGAAATGCAAAACTAGAGGTCTCTCTGACTATCACTGGAAGTGCTGCTGCACTTCTGATGTGGAGAACTGCAGGTATGTGCACATCCCCTGCTTGTACAAACTATTCTTTGGATTTTATCTGTCTACCAGAGACGTGCAGAGGACACCAAAAAGAAAAAAATAATCAGAAAAGCAGCCAACGCCTCGACCACAAAACAGTGACATTCAAGGACAACTACAGCCTTCCATTTCCACAGCTGAAAGAAGTGCTATTAACTCAATCTGCCAGCAGGGGGAAATGCCAAACAAGTGAAAAAAAGTTGAGAGCAAAACACTGGAGATGAGGAATAAAATTAGACAAAACAAACCAATCCCCTCCCACAGCCACATATCCTCAGCAGTTAAGGAAGGGAAAGATTCTGCTCTTGGAGAGAGGAGGCAGGATAAAGGAAGTATATACAACTCAAAGTAACCGAGCATTTTGCTCATTCTTCCAAGCTTTAGAGAGGAAACAGTGAAAGTGCCAGTCCAAAATAAAAGCATTTAAGAACAGCACCAGCAAGCAAAAACAAGCTTTCAGTTTCAGTATTAGCACAGAGTGACTGCAAATGCAATAAGGTTTTCTTAAATCTAGCACTTCAATGAAGAGCAAAGTTTTTTCATTACACAACTGAGAGAACCGAGGTGAAAGAATGTCAATTTTTAAAGTACTACTCAACGTGAATGTGTGAACTAATTTATTTAAAGTGAATACATATATTCCAGAAAAATAATTCTGCATTACAGAAGACTTCCTATTACATTTATACGGAATCCCAAGAGTCTGGACTTTTTTTTGCTGAAGAGGTTTCAGAACAGCAGGGGTCCCATTAGATACCCTGTTTTTCCTTCTACTTTATAAATATTATCCATACACCATTTCCATGGTTACAAAGTATAGCGAAAACTACTTAAAGGGAATATCAGTTAAGGCAATAAATCTGTGTTAAACATATTTTGATGAAGGGCAACTTGCATGCAACAGACAGGAAACAGACACATTACACAATGCATTTTAAAATTAGGAAATGGAAAACCAAAATGTGTAAATTTGTTGAACAAAGAAATTTAACATGCACTTACAATGAATAAAAAGGTAACCCCTGCAATCACAAGGACTTTCAGTTTAAAGCACCACAGGCTAAGAATCACAAAGAGCAAGAGGGAGATTTTCAGTGACAGATGTATGGAGATGAGCTACACAAGCTTCTACTGATCTTACCTTCTGACAAATATCAGAGAGAAGCTAGGTACACATGTAATAATAAGCAAACATTAAAAAATGCAGATGAATTGTGATTAGTGATTATGTGGTAGGGCACCTTACAACAACAGGTAATCTTTTATACTTCCGTATTTATAGAATACTTCCAGCAAAGCTCAGTGTGTTATGAAACCTGCTAACTGAATGATAGTTCTTCAAGCATGCACAAGGAAAGATTAGACTAACAGTACATCAAGAGGTTTAAGTAAATCCTAGATCTGCTCAAAGTTTATAGTTCTACCTCCAGCTTCTCCACTTTCACATAATTCATCCTGCAGCTGGAACACTCCCACAGGCAGTCGATATGACCAAGGCACTCTCCTTTACGCTGTCTTCTAGCTGTGCAGTTGTACCACCGGCAGTCCCCAATCTTTTTCTGGGGGGAGTGGGAGGTGAGGGGGTGTCACACTGCAGAAAATTGAAGTGATTCACAGACAGGTCTGGGAAGCACAAACTTCAGCAGCAGGAGCACTGGGCTAGCAGCACAAGGAAGACCTCCTTCCTTCCTTCAGCAGTCATCAAGTTTCAGTGTACCATCAAGTTTCAGTGTGCCATCTATAGTGGGTAAGAGGCTGAGCACTTCGCTCCTTTTCTTTTTAAATAAACACAGTCATCAAGAACTCATTTTCCCATTTCACTTTCCCCACCTGGCCAGAAGTTCGGCTTGTCAATTATGGTTTCAGTGATGCAGTCACACAGACACGTTCTTTTAATTTTGAGACTGGAAGACCTACTGGATGACCAGAGAAAAAGAGGCATCTGAGTTTGCCAGGCGTCTGAATTCTGTATGTCCTGCTTATTACTCAGGCAGAATAGAAATCACTACCATTTTCTGCTTATCCTCATTATGGCACAGAGGAGAACAGTTCTTTGTGCATTTACTGTATTGTCCAGGAAAAGACTGTGTAAAAAGGTCAAGGAGAAAAATCAGCATTTAAGACTTACTTTAAACACTAAAACTAAACCAACCTGTGCTGGTTTTGCTATGGGTCAGCTTCCTTGTCAATATACTAGAACAAGTACTGGTCCACACTTCCTGTCTGGCACAGTTCTTTATTACAAACTGGCCTCTTCAATTTAATTATTTTAGCACACACATTAAAAATAAGCCATTTCATGTCTATAAAGCACAGCCGCATAAACTTGAAAATTAGCTGCTAATGTACATTCTTATGTTCTGTATTTTATGATACTGAAAAATACTTAAAAGAACACAGAAGCTCATTTTAGCTTCTCTAGAACTTTTGTTTTAACAGGAAGCGAGATGGCTCAACATGTGAAACTATACAGAAATTCTTGCCTTTACATCACTGGCTCTTAATATGTCACAGGCTTCTAAATAATGGTCAGAAGACAATACAAAAATGATTTGTTAGTGAACAGATGTTCACATGACAAAAATATCAAAGAACAATCATTTGTTTCTTAATCTGTCTTCAGATTTTAAGAACAAGATGAAAAAGGTAATGCTTCACACCTGTTAGAAGTGATTATTTTTTTCTAGAAAGAATACCGGCTATTTAATTTCACACAGTTCTATGCAAAAAAAAAAAAAGTCTCAGACTTCTCTTGATTCTGTTGGGTGCTCTGAACCCTTTAAAAGGCAGCTGGGATCCTCTGCTGCTACCAGGAAGGTATCACATTTTCCTCTCCCCTTGAATAAATACAACACCTGTTCTTAGTACAGCCTGCTAACACTTACTAAAAAACATTCTCATTCTACATTTGAATTTTATTTGCTTTTTGACCAAACTTATTTATTTCACCAGCTATTACTTCATTGCACCATGTTGTCATTTTGGCATTCCTGATCTCCTGAGCACAAAAACCCAGTAAAAAAAAAAAACAACAAACAAACAACAAAAACCACCAGCGTAAGACCTTCTAACAATAAGTACAGTATGCTCTGTGTGTAGATTAAAGAAAGAAAATAAACAGCATTAGGGTTTTCATTAGTTTCTCGTTCTGTGTACTGGTAAATTATGATAGAGCACTTAAAGGCATCAGCTTGTTTTACAAGTAGTCTAAATAAAAAGGCAGTAAACAGAATTAGGCAAAACGTGCTTGTTTCAAACTCTGAACTAAACAGAATACTGAGAGCTCCTTTCTCTCCCCCTCCATCTCAAAATAAAAGCATAAGCAAGAAGGGATTTCATTACATTCTTAGAACTGTTATAAGCGGAGTCAAATCCATCCACTCGCATTTAGCATGCAGGCAGTACACACTCCCGAGTACGTCACACTGAGAAAACACGCTTCCTGCCTTCCCAAGGCCTCCAACGCAACTGTCGCTAGGCCTAAATCAGGTAGGCTCTGCGTGCAGTGCTGCTGCAGATGAGCAGGAGTCCACCCCTTCTCCTCATTTCCCTTCAGATTTAAACTACCAGATCATTCCAGCATCACCTTTACCCCCCCACACCCCTTGCTACAAGGGAATCACAGTTTACCATGCAAGATCTGGCCCTTATTTTTTTCTTCTTTACTACACCAGCTACCCTGCAGCTTCTGAGCCATTGTCGGCTGTTGCTTTTTGTTCCTTGAATGCAACCGGACTTAGTCTGACAGGCTGCATCACCATTTTCACAGCATACCTCTAAGGGGAAAAAAAAATCCCCTCTTCTCGCTTGCTTCCTGCCGGGCTCTATGAACATTCAGATTTCCCCATTCTCTCAACAGATACAGAAGTCCAACACTGGATCAATATTCACACATTCCTCTCTTTCAACACCAATTCCTTACTCGCCTGTTTATTTTCATACAAGGCTATTAAATAAAAGTGCAATTAAGTCATGGCCTAAGTGCCTCAAGTATTCTCTTATAGAGAACTTGATTTCTCTGCCGGGTTAATCCCACTCTGACAACTACTTTAAGCCTTTTACTTTACCTAATTCAGCATTTTTTCTCCTCTTAGGATTCCTAATATACTTTGTAGCTTTGCAACACTCAGGTTCGGGGTGGGGCGGGGAGTGAAGCCTTGTCTCTTTATAACGTGAACTTTCTCATCCAGGCAAGATGGAACAATATGGAGATACAAACCACATTTTCTAATAGCTTTACCCTGAATGATATTTTGGGTAAAGTACTTGATGCAACACCGTTTCATGAGACTGACACAAAACTACTGGGGAAACACAACAGCATGTACAGATGATGTCTCAAAATTCATCTTCACCAGGCCAAACAAAAAGGGGTAACATTCTGGAGGTCAAACATATATCAGAATACTGTATTTAAAAAAAAAAAAAAACAAAACAGAAACTAAAACAAACAAAAAACATCCCACAACACCCAGACTTTAAAGAACCCTCAGACTTAGACATAAGTACAGAAAAGCATACTTCACCTGCATACTGGAGGCAAAAATGGTTTCATTGTACTTTTTCTTAAAAAAAGATTCCCCCCAAAAAAATAAAAACCAAACAAAAAAAAAAATCACCACGGTTTGCTCCTTCCAGAGAACAGTCCACAGCAATCCAAAAATAAAAGATTTCCCAGACAACCCAGAGTGCATGCAACTTTTTTTTTTAAATATATAATTATTTAAACAGTGATTTAACTAGCTCATTGCAACGGAAACCCTGACACACTTGATAAATAAAATATCTATGACAGAGTCCTAAAGAACTCATTATTAGGCAACAACCAACACAAAAAAGATGGACAAGTGAGAACAAGTTTATATACAAGTTCATATACACACCTTGGAAAGCCCTGTTTTCTCTTCCCCATTACAGATTTGTTTTCTGATCTCAAACTTTGAGCAGCTGTTTCCCCCTTTTCTATTCTGTGCACAACATACCTGAACTAAATTACAAGATTTATTTCAATCCCTTGTCTTCCAAGAAACACCTGCCCTAGAAGGAAGGAAAAGTGAGAGGACGCCACTCTCCACAGCCTTCTCAGACCCCTCTGCTGCAAGAAAACATATATCCTTGTACCAGGCAGGAGGTATTTAAGTTCCCAAAACAAACACGAGCATTTTAAAGAATTCTAAAACAAGAGGCAATTAATGTCTCGGAAGTCACTCCTAGTGAATAATAGTCCCTATTGTCATTTTAGCCTGTGCTAAATGGCATATTTTCAAATCATCTATTGGAGAAACATTAAGAATTTCAATTATTTCAGCCGTTTCTATTTTCTCAAGTTGCATTAACAAGCACATAATACCTGGCACAGATTCTGTGGGGGAAGTGGCTTGTATATCATCCTTTCACACACACACACTACCGGAAGAAGGCAGAATGCTAAGAAGTACTTTTTTTTTTCTGAAGAGGACAGGATGGTGGTTTAGTGAATAGACCAAAGGACCCTGGGATCAGCAGCAGCACGTGCTGCCAATTTCAGAACTAGTTCATTTGAACAGCATCTGTCAAGTCACCTTCCAAATATAAACACACAATTAATAATGATACCAGGTTCATAACAATGCAAGTATTCATTTCTTGGCTTTGCATGTTTGTAGAACTGCCTGAGTAAAGTTCACTAATACACAAAACAATGGTTTGTCCAGGTAGAGAAAGAAAACCAAAACAAGCTTCAGCTGCTTAGGTTACACATGCTACAAAACCAAAACATATTATTCAGACTTCTCATTCATGAGCATGTAAAACTGTCAGTTCTGCTTTTCCAAAATCTACACAAAAATTTTATACAAGTAGCTTTTAGGAATTAAACTTTTTGCTTAAACCAAGTTCCTGCTGCAGTCACACAGTACGCTAGAAATCGCTCAAATTCCACAACAGATTAATACTAACCAAAAAAAAAATATATCTTTTTTCCCACAACTTACCAAGCATCACAAGCATGCACCCACACAAGAGCACAAGCTGCTAAGAGCTTCTGAATATAATAATGTAAAATTATAATTCAAATTGCCAAACACACAAACAGCAAGGAAGCTGAGAGGGGACTGATTTCCCTCAACAATAATCTAAACCACCTAGATATGTGAAAAACCACACAATCCATACACACTGAGCAAAGCTGAAGTAAAGGATGCAATCCCTACAGCAGGCAAATTGTTACAGTCTGGATGTCACATCTGCATGTTCATACATGAAGCATTAGTCTTCTTGCCCTCCGGGCTAGAAGTCTTCTGGACAGAAGTGTCTGTCACAGCCCTTCTTCCTGCCCCTCAGATATGATAAGAACACATGTACTACTCTGTCAGTCTAATTATTTAATCCCCAATCAATACTTAGAGCAGCAAGGGAAAGGTAAATTCACATGTGGAAGCACAATATCAAAAGCAGCATTACTTTCTAACAATACTTCTTCTCTGAAAAGTGTCTGTTCCCACTTTCCTGTAAATTCAACTAGTTAATACAAACTCTGCCCCACCACCACCAAAAAAAAAAAAAAAAAAAAATCAAACTGAGATGTTCCAGTTAAACGAGGATTAAAGCTGTGAGGGTTAACATATGCCCTTTGCCTGGCAGCCAAACTGCCTTAAAACTGACCGTAATATCTATCCCTCATTGAGATCAATGCTGTGTGAGTAACAAGTTTTGGCTTTGAAACCAGAGTTTCAAACAAAAACTATGAAAATCCTACTACTATGACAAAAAAAAAAAAACCAAAACACCACAAAAGGAG
Source organism: Larus michahellis (assembly GCF_964199755.1). Classification (NCBI taxonomy): domain Eukaryota; kingdom Metazoa; phylum Chordata; class Aves; order Charadriiformes; family Laridae; genus Larus; species Larus michahellis. The sequence goes on along the minus strand of NC_133899.1, from coordinate 48,421,391 downwards.
ATAAGCAGCGGATTCTTGATATTTATTAAAAACATAAACTTATAGCTAGTCATAACAAAAACATGATAGACTTAGTTAAAAATGGAGTACAGGGACTTCCACAAACTGGAAGAGGAAAGAACTGAAAAAAAGAGGCAGGGAATACCACTACCTACAAGAGGTGATATAATTCACAGTACTAAGCTTACAACTCACTGGCCATTTAAACTAGCATTAGGAAAAGAAAAAATTAAAAAAAAATCTCGCATCTCTGAGGAACACACATCTAAGCATTCATATAGCAGATTGTAATCTTAATGAAATGAAGCTTTTGGACACCCAACTTCAAAGCAAAAGAATAGGGACCTTGGAATGTACACATCTTGAACAGCAAAAAGTTCATACACCACGTTGCATCAAAAACAAAAAGGCGGCAAACAGATTTGTACATCTCACATCACCTTAGAGCAAAATTCGTAAGAGGACCTTGCCCTTCTTAAGAATATATTAAAAGACTAAAAATAAAGAAAACACTAGACACTCAAAACGCAGGGAAGGTACCATAACAAGGATCAGGGTTGAGTCTGTGAACCTACTTTTAACTGATCTGGCAAAAAGGGAGGTTGTAGAGATTATGGTGCTTTCCGTTATTGCAGATAGTTAAAATTAAAGCAAACTTCAAAGAGTTATAGGGGATCTGATAATACCAAATGACTGATTTTCATTTGTTGTGATATTGTCCTGTGTCGACAAGTGCAAAGTAGCATACTCAGAGGAAAAAATAACCCTAGTTATAAATACACAAAGATGAGTCTAAACTAGGCATTACTACTTACAAAAAAGATTTTGAGATTATTGCAAGCAAAACAGTTCAACTCCCAGCAGCAAGAAATCAGAAAAAAAAATCTCAGAAAGCATTAGAAAAAGAACAAACAGGGAACATTCTGCTGTGATGCACGCTACACGTAATTCTGGCTGCCCCACCTCAAAAAGGGGAGAGCTAGAAATGGTACAGAGAGGAATGACAACTAGGGAGCACATTTAAAACAAATGAAACTATTTTTCTCATATCAACCCACCACGCACACAGAAAATGCAGTTAAACTGCATGGAACTCGCTGCTGTGGAACACTATGGAAGCCACAGACATAAACGAGTTCAAAAAGCCAGCAAACAAATTCACCTATAAATAGTTTGATGTTGCTATTCACACTGCAATAGCCCAAATGTAGCTTCCATCTCAGGCAGCAGCTAAACACGCGTCTGTCAGAAATTTACTGTTAATATTTCAGCAGCTGACAGAATTCACCCATTTCCTACGCCGTTCAGTCAGCTGCTGCTGCTGGCCACTGATAAAGGCAAGATGCTGGATTAGATGGACGTTTGGTCCAGCACAGTATGTTAGTTCTTACATTTAATCACGTTGAGCAGCCATACCAGTATATGTCCTGGGTAGTTCTGGACGTTGGTTCTTCTGGTAAACAAACCGGGCTATAATTCAAGCATGTACTGTTAAAAGCAGAAATTGTAACTTCTGAAGCAGAAATCAAACTGGTTTGTGCTTATTGTGTAACATAATGCAACAATGAAATAAAGACATCATTAAGCATTCAAGGGTGTGGGGTTTTTTTTTGTTTTTTACATAACCCATCAGACTACTGAAAAATTCTCCTATAAGCCCCTCACTAATCAGGATGTCAACCCAAGGAGATTCAGGCAGTTAGTCTCTCCTAACAGAGAAAGGCCCAGAAAGTTGGAAAGCAGTACTACACATAAGCCATGGATGTTTGCTGGAAAAACTGCCAAGATCCATTTCAGATTGGCAACAATTTGGCTTTCTCCCAGCTGACCAGAGGAAAGATCTCCTGAACCAATGGATTCAAAGGGAACATGTAGATGTATGTCTGACTCCTCTCCAAGAAAACTGAACTTGCCAAAGTCATCAGGTCCTGTCTGACCCTGGAGCAGTACTGGATGCTCTCCTTTTTAACAAGGAAGTCTAGCTGAAGAAGTACTACTGTCGCAGAAAATGCATAACCCCAAGCTGAGGTGCAGGACAAACATCGAACAGAATTCTGCTGGGAAGTACTGTTAATCCTGCTAGAAAGCACTACCTAAACAATTTGGTGAATGTCTGCTTTCTCATCACTGTCAGCTTCCTTCTCTTCTGACAGATGAGCATTTGAAGATAGCCAAGCTGAAAGCCATGTAGGATAAACAAGCAGGTCTCAATCTGTGAGAAACACAGAAGTTTCATTTTCTAGAGCCCAAATTACAATGGGTATGGAAAATAAAGCAAGTGGCCGGTATACACCACCTTTCGGTATTGCTGTAGGCAGTAAGATGAAGATGGATGTACTCAATAAGCTTATCGTCCTTATCAGGAACAAGCAAGTATCAGGGATAAAAACGTATAAGAAAGAGCAGAAGCTTTGTGATCAGTTTCACAAAGATGCACACATTGCCTCAATAAAATTATTGCTCAGCTACACTGGTGAGAAAGCTGACCACAATCCAGTTTGCATGAGAAATCTCTCAAGTCACACAAAAAGACAACAAAAGAAGAATTTCAGGCTGTGCTACATTTTGTTTTCATTTCACATAGGGGGTAGTATGATTTTGTTATTTAAATAACCTTCTGCTTACGGAATCACACAGGTTGGTTTGAGGTTCTTTCATTTTGTTTTGGGAGGGGGGGTTGTTATCTAGGCCAATAATAGCATTGAAGTTGTTCCTGCTGAAAGAAAACAGCAACATAATGCCCCTGTCATCCTAAAGATCATTTGTGCAAACTACACAGGCAACAAATAGCACTACAAACTAACAATTCAAAGAAATTGGCACTCTTATTTGTAGTTGGGAACTTCAAATTTACTAGATGTTTTCCTCACGCCACGCCGTCATAGGCTGAATGTTTCAGGTTGAATTTGTTGGTATCCCCAAGAGGAATGCAAGAAGATTTAATCATAACATATGTGTGTGTACCAAGTTTACGCATGCTTCAGTGCTTCTGCTGATCATCCATGGGGCAATATATCTCTCTTCTCCATCACACCAGTAAAGCCTATCACAGATGCATAATCTGTCTTCCAGATACGCAACTTGGAAAGTTTTTTTCTGAAGTGCCCCATCCCTCACTGAGAGCGAATTATAGTACTAAGCAAGGTATAAGAGAGCTCCAAGCAGTATCAAGAAACTTCTCAAGTATCATTCACATTTTTTGCTCACAATAAAAAAAAATAAATAAAAATGCTGCTCTTCTTACTCCCCTCCTAAGTTCAAGGGGAGTTTCTGCTCTCCCCCATATCTGCTGATACTCCTTTTGCACAGGAAAACTCAGTTGATTCCAATAGATTCTAAAATAGAGGCAATGACTTTGATGCATCTTCTCTTCTCACACATTAGGCTGCATGGAGATGAAAGAAGAACTGGACAACTGTATGGATGACTCCAAATTTATGCCCATTTGCCTGCAACCCTGAGCCATTGGTCTTAGTGATGATGCAAGCTGACCTTTCAGATGTAATACAGTTCTCATGTTGGTTTACTTCACATCTCCATGACACTTGCATAGGAAGCAGAACTGCTTCCTTTGGCAACATGGAGTACAAGAATTCAAAGTCTTCTCTCTGAAAAAAAGCAGTGCAAGCCAGCACAATCTCTTTGGATCTCAGACCTTTAATGCCAAGGCAATAAACCTAAGAACTACTTTAGAAACATCATTTCATTAAGCAGTGGTGATTTAAGTGGGACTAAATGCACATGAACAGGAGAAACGTGCCCATCACTAAATTGTTAACTCAAGAAGATATTCCAGGAAGTTTTATTACACCCATCTATAAATCAAGAGATCACCAAAACCAGAATACTACTTCACAGAAGTCACATCATAGAGTAGCAAATGAGACACGGTAGTTACTGAAGTTGCCTTGTGTTTGGCCTTGAAGCTGTCTCCACTGTTACAGATTTGAGATGTCACAACATAAAAACAACTCTCTAAAGAGACTGTACTAAACCAGCTTATTGCTGAAAGTCAACCCCAGGCTTATGCAGAACCAGAGTCTCAAACCATGAACAACTCTAATGAAACACTAGAGGGGCATATGCCAACATTCCTGAGCTGCACAAATACACTAAGACAGCAGTAGACACCACAAGCAGTGCCATTAAGGGTTCTAACTGGAGATATTCCAGAACAAGAGACATGCATTTAAGAGATCCTGATTCAATATCCCACCAGAGCCTAAAAGCCTAATGCCACGTGTAGTCACAGAATGAATCACATGAGGTTCTAAGCACAAGACTCACACCTTTAAGTGAGCTATTTAGAGTAGACATCAAGGCATATAACAAAAAGGGAGTCATACCTTTCATGTTTGCATTGGAATATAGCATCTTTATTAAGCAGGACCAAAGGAGTTAGTGGAAGCAATGCTGGACCCAGACAACTGGGACAGATGTAGAAATGTGGGTATTGCTGACTCTGCTGATTTTCCACTTGGAAAAGGGGTTTGTCCAAATTAACAGAACAAGATATCTGTCCCTGAACAGTACTCACTTGGGAGGATGGGAGAATTCTGCTCACATAAACTGTACAAAGAATAGTTTTAACAAGTGGTTAAAACTTCGGCACTGACGACACTAGTTACTCAGTGTTACTTTTGCTGCACATTAAACCGCTACACACAACTAGCTATGTTAAGTCCTATGTTAAGTCAGAAAGTATGTTACAGAAACAGTGACATTATGCAGTCTGGATAATGCAGTCTGCAATACTGGAACCTCATTCACATACTGGTCATTGACAAAGCACATTCTGGAGATGTTTCAATTTGGTAAATGTAAGCACTCACCTTAACTCCGTCACTCTGGATATATTTAGGATGTGTGCCCATGTAACAGTACCTGTAAAAACAATCATGCCTACATTGTAATATGCAATTTCTTGTATTAATTGCAGCATAATGCAAGGGAACTAGAAAGGTGGACCAAAAAAACCACTGTACCACATTTCAACAGCAATAACCACCACCATCATCTTTTTTCCTGTATTTTTTTCAGGTTCTGCAGAACTTAACGCAGGACTGTTTCTTGGCACCAGCGTTCACCTATGCAACTCCAATTTCACTGGATTTCAAATTTCACATTTACTAATCATTATGTCCCCTGTGTGCCAGAAGGTCTCACATCCCCATTCAAAACTCCACTTTTCCTTCAACCCAAGATAACCTAAAAAAACCATTCAAAACTTCAAAAACAAAGTACTTTATTTTGTAGAACCACTTTACAAGAATCTCACCTCCTTTGGGGCAAGCACTACTTATTGGTACACCATCCATACTTAAATCAGTAAATCATTTTTAGGCTCATTTGTTTACAATGTAACAAAATTTAGGACTTGAAGGATGCAAGCAGTTTACTGGATTAAACACACAAGCAAGGGCCACCATTGCTAGATAAGGTCTCCAATAAATTTACCGCAATACAGAATAAATCAATTTCTCTCTGCCTCAGTTTCTAATCTGAAACATGGGAATAGTACTACTTACCAGGCTGACCTGTTATCTTTCAAGTGGAACAGATTCTCAAATAATAACAGGCACACCTATACTCAAAGTGAATAAACTATGCTGATTCACAACAGCAGATTGCCTGGGCCAAATTCCATGCAGTATTAACAAGTCAACAGGAAGCACTCCAAAATTATTTCACTGATGTGCTCTGATCTTCCTTCCCCTACATTCCAGTCAGCTGGCACTCTCGCTGCTCCCTGTAAATATATAGGCACCAATATCAACCTCAGATTCTGTCTTCCTTTACCCTTTTATTATATTCTCCCTCCTTACCCCTTAAAAGCCTTTTTTTTTTTCCTTCCTTCTCCTCAAAAGCACACAAATGGAAACTGTAGCATCTGGAGAATGGTATTTGTAGCTGGGGTAGTCACACTCAGTGTGGGAGTACGGATGGTAGTCACTAATCTGAAAGGAAGAATTCAAGTAACCATACACTTAATAGAAGTTCCTTTCTTCTCAAAACCATGATTATTCAATAAAAGTAAGATTTGCACGCTATATCACATAAACATAACACTGAATCACTGTGCCAATCTAACATGGAATCACGTAAGTATACAATTAGTGTTTAATGGAAGAAAAGCTGAGTGCAAGACTGCTGTACAATGAAAGTAGACCAGCTACAAGAAAAACAAAGTGTGCCAAACATTTTTACTTGCACTGATTGCCATAGAGTTTTAACTGATTGTTTACTTAAAATAAGAATAAACTGTAGATTTATCCTTTTTCGGTGGCTAATATAACCAACTGAAAGGCAATACCATTTTAAACTTTCACAATGCTGACAAGAGAGTGAAAGGATATCGTGAAGCAAGGTATGATTACACTTTCTAAACAGAAGGATTGGCAGTTTGAAGTAGGCTGCTGGTGGCAGTCAATTTTCCCTCTCCCTCAAATTATTTTTATTCACAAGGAGCCACAACCTATCTCCCAAGGGCTTCACCCAAAGAAGGCAGTAACATGCTGCTGGGGGACACTCCTCTTTCACGTCCTCTCACACCAACACCACTACATCCTGCACCCGCCCTCCTGGAACCTACTGGTTCCACGTATACAACAGCTCCACTCCAACACTGTTCTAGGAGATGGAGACAACCACCACAGGGCAAGAAGGCTGACCATAACAGCAGACACTAAGATGAGACAAAATAGCGCTGGGCACTAAATTAGTACCGCAGGACCGCGGTATCAAGACCAACACTCACAATGATGCGTTTACAATCCGAGCACTACTGTGGTATCAGTGCGGTGCCCATCACCACGTCAACTTCTTTGCAAAGTTACTCTTTAAACAAATTCTGTTACCTAAAAATTAATGCCCAGATTTTTAACGGTCCTATTGCTGTGCTAGAAGAGATGTTTAAACACATCTCTCTCCACACACACAAGAAATTCTCATGTGCTCCTTTCATTACATCATACTTACATATTCCTCTCCTTGCTGCTCAAGGATGGCTTTTTTTTTATTTTCCATTTTAAAACTCCTTTGAGAAAAAGCCCGGGTCCTCTCAACTTAGACTCTGGTTATTACACGGTACAGGGGAACAAAAGCCGTATGAGGACCAGAAACATACATGGAAGTTTACTGTGTGATTTTTAAGTCCCTTCAAATACAACTTCTGATCCCCAAGAAGCCCATACGAGCCTTACTGCCTATGGGACTACCGAAGGTCACAGCATGGAAAGCAACGTAGAGAAAACAAAATCTAATTGTAACACAATGGAGGCTGCATAACTGAAGGCTTAAAATGTATCCTGCATATTTGGGAAAATGGCAAAAATTACGGAAAAAATATGCAGATAATATTTACCGCCTTTCCCATATTATGCAACAGTTCCTGAAGAAGCTGCAGGAGTTTCCGATATACCCAAAAATAAAATACATGCATGTCTCATATATAGTACTTTCTACACAGAACAAACATAGATTTAACAGATACTTGTCCCCTTCCTTAGTTTAAGTTTTCAAAAGTCTTAGAGTAAGAAGGCTTATATGCATGAAGACGAAATCATCCTCTATGTTAATAATATACTTGGCATAAGGAAAAAAAAAAAAAATCAGCACTTTTGGACAAAACCAACCATGGGCAGAGAAGGGTAGATTAAGTTAGAAAAAGGAAAACAGAAAAAGTTCCAACTTTCAAGGAATCATATACGCTTATCTTACATCAGGAAGGAACAAACCTAAGATCAGTATTTTCGCTCATGCAATTTTGTAGCAATGACAACGTCGGTGCAAAACAACAACCTGAGGTACTGGTATTCACAGAGCTATAGACCTATGCTGAACTAATCAACTCTGCAGCTGAGAAGATACTGTTACTACAGCGAGGAACTAACCTGGAGCCTGCCTTTCACAAGGCCAACATCATCAGTTTTTGACTGGCTGCAAAAACTGCAGCTCACCATCACAGGCAAAACTGTTTGATTAAATTAAACACCACACAATCTATTAGAGTTCTGCATCAACATCCAGACATCCAAACATAATTCCTGCAAGAAGTAAGGTGGGAGAAGACACTGAGTTTTAAGTCAAGAAGAAATTGCCATACCGGGATAAGAATTATGTGAAGGGTGGAGATTTCCACATTTAGAGCATTAAATTCAGAGGAAAAGTAGAGCTGGTGAAATACGCAAAAACAGGTGGGAAACAGAAACTAAATCTCTGATTCTGAAACAAGTTTTGTGGTGATAAATCCACTGATTTCAGCAGGACTCTCTGCGAATGGTGGGATTCCTCCTTGGAAGAAGAACTGCAGCTGATTCAAGGACAGGTACCTGGTGTTCACAATTTATTCCTGACCAGAATGCACTCTCTGAAAGGGTAATGAGGGAAGCTCAGGTAGCCACATCCTTTCTGTTTGGGGTCACTGACAAGAGCATCCTTAATACAGCAAATTCATACTACACACAACAATAGATTTACTTGATAAAGATGCTTATCAGAAACAATTACTGCAAGCTAAGCAGCAATGAAACAGTAAGGTATCTGGAACTCCAGCTAGATGCAAATTAGCAAAAAGCTTTGTTATTAGTAATATAGACCATTGTAGTCCTTTTATAAAGTCATGAAAAAGCTGGGGGGGGGCTGTTTTTTTGTTGGGGTTTTGTTTGTTTTAATCCATCACAACTCAGGTTATTCAAATTTCAGACTGATCATCTCAATTGGGGCAGTTTTGTCACACTGGAAAGAAAGGAGAGACAAAGACAAAAACTATTCCTTGGATACATCAAGGACTAATTTTTGGCTTTCACATAAAATTTTGTCGTGTTAGCAAATTAAGCAAAAGCCCTGAATAAATAGATTCCAAGTTCTTACAAAGCGTTACAGGAGCTCAATATTATCCACTTTTTAAAGAAACCGAACAGACACTTGGAGACAAAGTACCTGGTGGGAAATCCCCCAAGGGCCAGCAGCAGCATCTTAAACAGAGGCCAGATTCTTCAAAGTTTATCAAGTGCTTCAGCCCTGCAAAATCCACTTAAAGCTACCTTTCTGGGGGAAAAGAATGAAATCCTGGGTACTCTCGATTCAACTGGGAAGCTTCCCATCGACTTGAGCAGGGCCAGGATTTCCTTCCAGATGAGGACACATTTGCTCTTACGAGATAAGAAGTACTTATAGAAGAGTTCTTCCTTTGCAACTACGCATCAAACCCCTTTTGTACATCCGTATTACCCACGTTCCTTATCTAGAATACCCTGATACAGCAGCGTTACAAAGGGCACTGTCACAGGCTCTCTACAGAGGGTAAAATGTCCTTGAAGGACAAGATACATCATCGTTCCACTACATATAGATTTACCTTGGTTTCTTCTCCTGCCTGTTGTGTAGTCCAAATCAGTCAATGAAAGGGAATTTCATCCTTGCACGGCAACAATGACAGCCCTTCTAATCCTGTCAATATACTAATAGTAACTATTTCAGCTAACCATGTGTCCTGTCATCAATTTGGTCCACATGGGCTGTGAAGGGGCTGGGAACACTTAAAGAAGACTCTATTACAAATTGTTTACAAACTCTGTTACAGTTACAGCATATGTAAGGTTTTAGACTAATCTCTGTATAGATTTACATTTTTATATCAGTTTTAAACAGAAGTGTCAGCAATGTACAGCGTGTACAATGCATCAGTGCTGACAAAATACATTCCCTGCCTCAAAGAAGCTATTACCACCCAAATATCTGCCATATTTATAATCTGTACAGGTGAAGGAGAGAACAACTTTTTGCTTGGTTGGGTTTGTTGGTTGTTTGTAGTGGTGGGGTTTTTGTTTTGGGTTTTTGTTTTTGTTTTTTTTCCACACAATTATGAAGCAAATGTGAACTCTAAGTTTATATTGAGTGGAATTTCCAGACACTACAAAAAGAATTTTGCCACCCACACCTAGATATAAGCTAATTATGGTGATTACAACAAAGCTACTTTCCAACATTAGAAGTTTGGAGGTCTTGATCCTTCTTCTACTTATATAGGTTCAGATTTTAGGCATCCAGATATTCTCTCTGAGTTCTGTGGGATTTAAAAGTAAAATACACATTACTTTTTGCAAGCCTGGAGCTCCGATTAGTTTCTCCAAAAACATCAAACAGGTTTATTTCATACTATTTGTCACTTAAATATAAACCTTTTTGTTCTTATTATCTCACACAAACTCAAGAACAAAGAAATTGATTTGGATCAGTTAAAGTTAAGCATTTGCGCACTTAAAAATGAAGACAACCGCAATATCCAAAACATGGCACATGAGACTACAGCAAACACTACACTTGTTACTGGCCTAACAACTGAAATCAAATTAACATCCACGTTAACTTTAGCAAATCCCACTGAACGTTATTAATTAACACGTTGCATGAACACACATGATTCTTACAGATATTAAAAAAAAAAAGCATTCTGAAAGTTACTATTCCTCTACCCCTACTCTGGAAACACTTCACCTTCTTTGACGCGAGTACGATGCAAGTTCGAGCGCAGTGGTCAGGGCATGGGACACAAACCAGGGGATGGGCTCCATTACTGGTGGCACCTGCCCCTACCTGGGTTTGAGACCCTGCGTCTCCATGGCTACCAGTTGATGTCACCAACTCCCACCGCAGGAATGCAAACTGGCTCCCCTGCACGAGGTGACCACCTCATGGCTCAACCTCAAGACACAGGATCTCGGCAGGTAAAAAAGCCATTCAAATCCCCTTTCACTTCGACAGAAACCCACCCCAACCATTGGGTGGCAGTTTGAAAGGAGAACATGGCAGACACATTGCCAGCAGTGGAAGCCTCCTTCTGCCGAATGTTTTCATCCATAACATTGCCTTGAAAGATTAAAAATCCCCAGAGTATCAGACAGGATGCTCACAATCACAGATCAAGTCAGGTATTAGGGCAATTATTAATATATTCTTTGTACAAAAACACATAGGCAGTTGGAAGGCTTCTTTCATCAACTGCTTTTCTCTAAACATACTACTCAACTACAAACCGCCTGCAACTGGTAAATAAAAATACGTGCTGCTGCACAGTAATAGAGGCACAGGTTTAAGCTGACCAAGTGCATAAGGTAATAATGATTTGGTTTCTCGAACATTACAGCATCTTTCCCGTGTCACCCCCAATCTCCAACTTCTGCTCACGAAAACTACAGGTCCCAGGAGGCATTCGTGTATCGCAATCCAGGCGAGCTACCCAGCAAAAAAACACAGCACTGCACACTGGGGCCTGTAGTTTCCACCAGCCACATTCTTGCTGAAGATGAGACCAGATGTAGGCCATATTGCACACTTCCACGGGCCAGCAGGCAACATACACACACTGTACAGGGGGACTGCTGCTAGGAATCATCAGGTAAGCAGGATTGATAAACAGTTCTCATATGTCAAAGTTAAGAGGACAAAGATTTCAGTACAAATACACATCAGCTAACTGGTAATTCCCAAAAAATAATCAGCAGTTTGGCTACTTTCAAACATGCAGGACGGGCCATGGCTTTTTAACATTTTTATACTAAAGTACAGTAAGAATTTTGTTTTTTTTCTTCCCAAGACAGCTACATTTATTAACATTAAAGAGTACTCTTCTGAATATCAATAGGAAAAGTATGTTTGTTGAGGGGCATATTCTCCCTGTCCACAATTTAGTAATCTGGAAACAAATTACCCTCTTCTTCCATTTCCAAAACGTACACAAGCAGGAGCTTGCGTCTCTTCCAAAAAGAAGCAGAGCTTAGCTGAAAATTAAATAGCTGTATCTCAGCGTAGGCCTCAGAGAAGTATACGCTGTACTTCGGTTCAGTAAAGGGAAGGGCAGCTCCCCCTACCAGTCTGTTCTACGAAGGTTTTAATCGAGGAAGGAAACAACCAGGGATCAAAATGAGTAAGTAAGTCTCCCTTTCTTTTCCCCCCTTTTCCCCAGGCTCTGGATTATTACTATTAAAAAGCAATAATATGTGTATATAATTCCTTCTAAGTACTTATATATTTCACTGGCCTTTGTAGAACAAGACAGTCTTTGCAGTGTTTCCAGGCTAGCAGGCAGCACCCACAAAAACATGCAAAAGAAAAAGGACCAGGACTCTGACCCAAGAAAAGGACGGCGTCCTGTTGCAATAGAAAGACAAACGGTGACACTTCAGTCACCTGAAAGACATCCTTATGCACTTCCCTATAGAGGCAAGAGGCCTCAGGAGCATCTAAAGGTTTTGTCAACACAGCAATACTGTCCATAGGCCAAAGACAGCTGTTGCCATAGTTACTATCAGCCAGCTTATCAGAAAATAATTATTGCGATTACTCACAAGTTTTGTTAAAACAATTTAAAGCTTCAATAGGATACCACTTGATCTCTTCAATTAACTGTTTGCAACTACACTGCCATCAGGATCCATACAGTTAACAACACTTGGATCTGCAGGGTTGGAGGGGAACAAGGGAAGGAATCAATGTTTCTTCTTCCTTTCAAGTACTGACAGCTTGTATTTTGGAGGCAGAAACAACAAAACCGAACCGACCATGAGCTCTGCTTGAGTTTTCCTCTCGCCGCCCTGGAGACCAAGTCTAAGCACAGACCATCTTAGAGTCACAGGCTCAAATATGCCCTTGTTTGTTTTTAACCATTCTCATATCTGTACTCCCATCCAAGAAATGCACTGGCTACTTTTTCAAAACATATTTCTAATTACACCTGCAATTTCTGTAGCAAGTGAACTTGGTAACATTCCCTTGTGTCCTACCAGCTCAGTACTGTCAGGTGGAAGGGCAGAATCTGGAAAACACACATTTAAGAAATCTGACATTAAAAAAAGCATAGAAGCTGTGTGAACGTGGCCTACAACAGAGCTCATCACATCAAGCAGAGCCTCACTCCTTACATACTACCTATAAGTGCATTCCCACCAGTAACAACAACCATTAGGCTAGGGCTGGGAGGCAGAGGGGGAGTGGGTAGTAGTATCTGGGGGTTGGGGAGGGTGTTTTCTGGTGTGGGTTTTTTAAAGCCTGCTTTGAGCACACCTCCAAATCATATCTCCAAATCAAAGAGTGAGTGTTTGCAATGACAGTGAACAAGAAATCTCAGGTAAGAGGGAAGGAATAATAGGTGAAACCACCCAGGCAAAGAGCTTTTAACGCAAAAGGTACTTGATAATTCCAACAGAGATACTGAAATGATGTAAACAGTAAAGCAGAAAATAAATGCTGCAGAGAAGCCTATACCAAGTAGCACATTCTCTCCTCAAAAGCCTGGATGATCAAAGTATTAAAACAAAAGATTGTCTGGTAAAGTTGGGGCTTTGTTAGGGCAGTAGGCAGGGCAATCCTCTCAGACCAAAGAAAGGGACCTTTCAGAACTTTCTACACCTTTAAAAATTATTTTAAGGACAGATCATTCTAACTGTAAAGTCCGATTGTCACATGAGTGCACCTTTCCTCAGCACTAAGTACATTTTTAAAAACTCTTTTGATTTTTTGATATATTTTATAGACATTCTGTATCTCCACTCACCACTTGGCTTTTGTGAGGTTTTGACACAACAAAAACAGAGTGAAACAAACTTAAAAATCATACTTTAACAGTTTTAGTCCAATGAGGAACTTGGTAAAGCGCAGGAGCCATAAATTATTTAAAATAGAAAAGAAACACAGAGCCTTTTTTTTATTTTATATGAGACTGTATTTGCAATAAGAAAAAAAGGAAAATAAGAAAATACAAAGTCGCCCCCCCCAATGTAAATAAACTTCTTTTTTGCCTGCATAATGCATATCTCTACCACCAGCACAAGCCAGACACTGGCTTTGTGCTGTACTGAACATGAAATATTAATGTAAGATACCTATAAAAACTATCCTTCAGTTCACCCTCTATTTACAGGGTACAGAAGTAAATATCTTGCCCCTTGCATTCAGCAGACATCTCAAAACCCTTCTGCACACTACCCCACCTTTCCAGTATATGGTTTGTTCCTAAATAACCTTTGTGCAGTTAAAATACATCAGAAACAGGATGTGAGCTGCTTTCTGGCACAGAGTAATTGAACAAGGGCAATTCACGAACGTACAGGAGCCAGGCCTTTTGTGGAGTCTTACACTTCTAGTATATAGCTACGCATGTGACTGCACAGTTGTGAGCATAAAGGGTGAAGGGGACAGTGAAGAAATACTATTAGAAGCTTAATAATAGGTTTTTAGCACTGCCCCTTCTACAGAAGGAGCCTCTCCTGAAGGCTGGTCTGCTTTACAGCTCACATCACCATGTGATGGCCCTCCAAAAATCAAAGCCCTATCAGACTATGAAGTTCTTTCTGGAAGATTTTAAACAAGTAAAACCAACAAACAACAAAGCCAAAACAGTAGTAAAAAGGTTAAGTCACCAACATGTGTTTCTCACGTGATGTTCATCTTGAGTTTCTGGTACCCGCACAAAATGCCCCTAACATACAAAATAAGACAGTCCATCAAGGTTCTTGCAAACCAGTATTGAAATGAGAGAGAAATCTCTGGTGTAAACAAATTCCAGTAGTATCAATTAATTTGACTGAATAAAGTTCTCCAGGGCTCTGAGAATAAGTATAAAGGAACTGAACAGCTACGATGTGTTCATATGCAATTATTGACCATTATAAACAAACTCCATGAACAACCTAAGGTATAGTCAGGCTCACTATTGAAGCTTTCCAACCGCACACAGAATTTCACAACTTTCTAAGGCACCATTAAAACACGTTTTATTTTCCTAAAAGAAGAAAAAAAAAAAAAAAAAGAGACAGACAAAACCCCAGGAACATTGTCTCCTTTGTACAGATCCAGCCCAAGGATTATTTTTATTTTTTTTTTAGATTACGATTTCTACAGTGATGTTTAACAAACACACAGAAAACCTCATCTCTAAAAAAGAGAACTAAAGTTGGAATAAGAACTATTGAGGCCTGATGCTTGAAACACAGACGAAGCTGAATGGCCTACGGTGAAGAGGTATCTTTACAAAACCTAAACTGAAAGCAGAGATCTTACTGTTGAAGCTGGAAAACACAACAGCATTTTTCTCTGAGCAGCATAAGTTTCAGTTTCCTACTTTCGCTTTAAGTTCTCTGAAGGAAAGTTTTGTATTTTCATTGCCTAAAGGAAGAAAACCACTTTCAAATGCCTACTTCCCCCTCACAACAAATCTAGTACAGGATGCACACAGAGAAGAGCAAAGATTAAAAGCTTTCAGGTGGAAATCTTACAATGACTAATGGTAAAATAATTATTAATAACAAAATATTCTGTAGCCCAACATTTCGTATTACACAAGTTAGCTTTCCGTTAGTTAACTGAAAAAAAAATTAAAAATCACTAAAACCCATAATGGGATCCACGCCAAGTTTCTTGTCACTCAGGTCAGTATGGCTAAAAACTGGGGGTATGACATATTTGACATCCAGCTGGTAGTAAGTACTCGGTGAGCAAGTACCTACCTTCTGCTGGACAACTGGTCTCTTAAGACCTTGAAGTGATACTCTGTACACGCTACTATGCAACACAAAACCAATGGATAAAGAGGTTGCTTCATACTCCCTCTGTATCAGCTCAAACTTCTAGCTGATGTAACTATCATAAAATAACCTAATTTCTCTACCACAGTAAGGTTGAAAGGTTTAAAAACATGCAAGAAGCACTTCAACTATTTTTTTAAAATACAGTTTTAAAGTTTCATTTACTGAGCTACAGAATTCCTTTCTAGAAAATAATAATAAAAAATGGCCCCAAAGAAACAGTTTCATTCAGCTATCATGAAACATGCTCAGATATAAATAAGACTCCCAAAGCCTGTGATCTTTCTACTAAAGTGTAATTAACTTCCACAACTAATATGGGTAGTTATGCACATTTAGGGTTTTTTTTGTTTCTTTCTTTCAAGTTCCTGTTCTTACTAGTAATTTAATGTCACTATTGAACTATAAATGATAAAGTTATATTATACACAATCACTAACAAGATTTATATTAAAGTTGTAGCATTACATGTTAACCCGGCAGAAGTTGTGAGTGTTAGATTTCTAGTTGTTGGGTTTTTTTCCCCAAGGCTTTGAAAAGCATGTTATTTTCTTCACAAATTAAGTCTCAGAATAATCCTCTTTTCATCGAAGTTAAGTGTTCCTCCACTATGTAGCATACCCAGCCTCACCAGCTAGCTCCAGGCAAGCATAGGAAAGCCAGGGGAAGCCGACTTACAAAACTGAAACTAAGCAGGTGTCTTCATTGTTAGAAGTGAGCACAATGAAAAAAAAACAAAGAAGAAAAAAAAAAGTAAACAGACAGCCAAAATATTTTCACTTCCGGTACCTGAAAAATCTACAGCTAAGCATAAAAGATGTATGTATGTATCTATGTGGGTATACAGCAGTACCTGTCCTTTAACGCAGTAACAAGCGGCAGCATTCCTAGTTAAGAAAACTTCACTGGCCCAAAGGAGCCTACCCCTTAACCAGAGCCCTGCCATTACTGAACGCACATCCCCACCTGATTTTTGCGCGTTCAGACCTACCGCACATCACAGCGTACAACTTTCCCGCAACACGCAAGTTATCACCACCCCCAGTGGGACCTTTTTACGTGCAGTTTCCACAGTGAACAAAAGTTCATTGTCAAGCTCAGCGCCTGGGCCCAAACAGACATCCAGGGGGTAGGAGGGGGAGAAAGAGGGGAAATGCTCCTCTCTGCAATTAAAAGATTCGCAGGCAATCACCGTTACTTACAATTAAAAAGTGGGAACAGGTGTAGCAGATACCATACTTTGATAGCTGAACAAAGAATATTACAGCACGTGACTGAAATGTGATGACATTTGTTCACCAATCGAAAACAAAAGCCACTCTCCAATGGCACTCTTTCCTCCACCCCCAAGAATTAGGAACTTAGAAATCTCTCCATATTGAAACACATCTGTTCATAGCTTCATTTTTTGACACTTGAGAAGAAGTTGAATGAAGAGCTCCATGCATTAATCCAATACGAATTCACATAAAAACCTCGGCGTACAACCCCGCCAGCACCCACCAAACTGCAGAGGTGGCTGGGGGAAAATCTCTACCGACAGCGAAGCTCGGAATAATAAAGAAAAAACAAAACACACACCACCACAAAAAAAAAAAAAAATCCCGCAGAAAGACAAGTGAAGAAAGGAGCATGCACAAGTGGACTATACCAAATGGCAGAGTCCCACATCGAGCCCCACTCCACCTACACAGGCGCGGGAGGGAGGGAAAAAATAAAAATAAAGAAGTCGCCGTCCCCGGTGCCGGAGTGGGAAACCCCGGCGGCGCCCCGGCCCCCGGCCCCGTACCTGTGCGGGAAGGGCAGCCCCAGGGCGAGGGGGGCAGGCTCGGCTCCTGAATAACAAGTTGCAGAAGAAACGGAATTTTCCCGGCGCTGCTCGGGCCACAAAGACGAATGAAAGGAAGGAGGGGAAAGAGGGAGGAAGAAAAAAAAAAAAAAAAAAAAAAAAAAAAGAAAAACCGCAGCAGCGGCTTTACTAGGAATTATCCATCACGGAAAGCAGCATCATTTCCCAGATAATAATAAAACTTCCCCGACAGCATCGCGGCGAAGGACCCGACCGAAAGAAAAGGGCCTGGAAATAATCATCCTGAAGGAAACCGGAGGGGAGGGGATAAGCCTCCCTCCCCCACCCCATCCCCAGTGCAATGTGTCATCTCCTTCCCCTGCTCCTCCCCCCAACCCCAATGTGTCACCTCCTCCTTTTACCCCAAGTGTCACCCTCCTCCACCTCTCCCGCTCCCGCTCGCAAAACTTCTGCCGGCGCCCGCCGGGGAGGCCGGGGGGGGGGGGCCGCGGCGGCGCCCCGGGACGCTCCGCTCCTCTCCCCCCCTCTCTCCCCTCCCCAGCCCTCCCACTCCCCCCCCCCCGAGGGAGGGGCCGGGGGCCGCGGCGAAGTTGCTGCTCCTCATCGCCAAGTTGGCCGGAGAGTGCGGGGCCGGCCGCCGCCATCCTCGGCGCCGGGGGAAGGAGGGGGGGGGGGAGGACGGAGGGGTGTGGGGAGGGGGGGGACACGGCGCCCGAGGAAGGGGAGGCAGGGAGGAGGAGGAGGAGGAGGAGGCGAATCCGAAAGGTGGGATACTACACCCTGCTGGCGGCGGCGGTGGTGGTGCGGGCCGGCCGGGGTCCCCCTGGCAGGACCTCTCTGTGAGGGGGAGGACTCTTCTTCATAGGGGGAGGGTGCCGGCGCCGCCGCTCCTCCGGGCCTCCCTGTCCCCCTCTTCTGGGCGCCTCTCTCTCTCCTCTCCTCTCACTTTCTTTAAGCTAAGCGGGGAGTGGAAGATGGTAGGTTGCTCCCTTCTCCTCCTCCTCCTCCTCTTCGCTCGCTCTCGCCTCTGTGGGGTCCTTTTCCTTCCCCCTCTCCGCGGGGGGCTCCTCCTGCGGCGGGGAGGAGGGGGCGGGCGGGGAGGGAGGCACGAAGCCGGAGAGGCGCAGGAGGAGAGAAACTGTGACACAAAAACAAGCCGAGAAGCTGAACTCTTCTTCAATCCCATTCACCCGGCCCGGCCGCAGCACCGCTCGACGGGATCCCTCCGCCGCCGGCCTGCCTGCCTGCCTGCCTGCCTGCGGCGCGCTCCCGACACGCCGCCGCGCGCGCCCCCGCCCGCCCCGGCCCGGCCCGGCCCGGCCCGCCGCCGCCGGAGACCCGCGGAGAAAGCGGAGTGTGGGGGGGAAACCCGCATCGACGGGCCCATCCCCGCCCCGCACCCCGCCACGGCGGCGGGGTCCCGCTGGCCGGGCCCGGGCCGGGGAGTGGAGGGCGGGGGGGTGGCGGTGAGCGGAGAGGGCGGGCTCGGCGTCTCCTCCTGAGGGGGACTACTTGACGTGTCGGTGCGGCGAATTTATTTCCCTTTGCCTAAGGAACGGGCTGTGCTGCGGCGCCCATTGCCTAGGGAAAAAGCCCGGATGTAAAGTGAGTGAAACTAAAGTAGAGTGAAGTAGGGCACCAAACTCTGCCGGAGCGGCGGCGCCGGGGGAACGGGGCGGGGGGGGGGGACCGCCCGCCCGCCCCGCCGCTGCTGCTACCGCCCCGCCGCTACCGGACGGGGGGCGCGGATGAGGGAGGGGGACACCGGGGGCGGGGGGGGAGGAACCCACCGCCTCCTTCCACACACCACCACTCCCCCCCCACACCCCGCCCGGCCCGGCCGGCGCGCGGGGCTCGGCGGGGGCGGGCGCGCGGGCGCGGGGCCGCGCGCAGGAAGCTGGGGCGGGCGGGAGGAGGAGGCGCGCGGGGCCCCGCCGCGAGGGGCTCCGCACAGGAAGTTGATGCAACAGGGCCGGGGGGGGGGGGGGGCGCGCGCAGGAAGCGGCGGCGAGCGGGAAGTGGGGGGGGAGCGTCGGGAGCGCGCACGGCGTCCCGCGGCCGAGGGGCCGCGCCGGTGCATCGGGCCCGCCCGCCCGGGAAGGGCCGCCCCCCCCCCCCCCCCCTTTCCCTGCCATGTTATTCGGAGGAATAGCGCAGCTGCTCGCCGTGCGGCCGGGGAGGGTCTTCATCCCTTCCCTCCTCCTCCTCCCCGCCGGTTTCCGCCTCGCCGTGCGGGCAGCAGCGGGGTTTTGCTGATTGATTTATTCACGTACCGCTCCGGCGCCGGGCGATGCCGCCGTTTGCTGTCGTGCGAGCAGCGGCGAACGGCAGCGCATCAGCTTTCCCTGCCTCCCTCTTACTATTTATTGAATTCCGCCCCCCCCCCCCCCCGATCCCCTTTCCTCTTTTAATTCCCCTCCCAAAAGGAAAAAAAAAATAAAAATCATGGCGAGTCAGAAAGTTTCATCGCCGGGTTCAAAGCGGTGGAGTTGCATATCGTGAATCCCAGCGTTTCTGCGGCGCCCGTTGACGCAAGAGGCGAATAAACGTGAATTATTCGGCTTGGGGCGGGGGGGGGGGACACACGACGTACTGTCAGCACCAAAATGCCGCGGGAAGGGATGGCTCCACGCTCGCTCCGAGCCACCTACTTCTCTGGGTCCGCCTGAGAAGGCAGCGGGGGGACCACCGCCCCGCACCCTCCCCCCCGCCCCCGGTTCCCAGCCACAGGACGGTGGCCAAGCCGGCGGCCCGTGCGGGATCGGTCCTTATCTGCGATAAGCGAGCTTGAGTTACAGGCACGGCACGATCCCCCCGCGCGCCTCCGGCTTCTGGAAGTCTCCCGAGTCTCAGAAACACTTAAAAGCTCGCCTTCACATCGCGGGCACCATCGCTAGAGCCGTGGGACGTGTCCTGGGCGCTGCGGGATTTGCCTGAGCTCTCGGAGAAAGACGGGGTTTGATGCGATGCAAAACCGATTTTTTTTTTTTTTTTTTTTTTTTTTTAATAGCCTCTCGCATCGCTTTATTTGCTCAAAATGCTCACAAGTTGGGAAGGAAAAGTTAAGTGTTTGCATTATCTCTGCAGATGCTTCAGGAAACCACGATGAACTCATTATTATGTTGTGAAACTAAATCCATAAAGCAGTCATGATGAGTAACTCAGGGACTCGTCGTAATTGGGCAGTAATGCACGGTTTTATCATCTGGAGGATTCTGGTGTGCTCAACGTGAGCGGGGATTTACAGCAAGGTTCCCTTTCCACTGTCAAAAAATCGGGCTACCAAGCCATTGTTTATTTAATTACTGTTAATTTTCCACTTCTTTTTCCATCAGTTGGTTGCCAAGTTGCGTGTGATTTAATTGTGAACTTTACAACATTTGGTGCCTTTCTTAAAGCTGTAGCTCCTGGACTCATACCATTATGCAAGAAACTCGGGTTTATTTTTTTTTAATTAAGTTTCTAGCCTGTGGGTTTGTAGATATGAGCTGGAAGACACAAACCCTAAAGACACAAAAAGAAAAAGGTATGAAGCAAAGAGAGTCATCCAAAAATGCCTCTTTTTTTTTTTTTTTTTTTTTTAATGTTGCATTGTTTGGCGTTTTCTTTTTGAGGCAATCTCTCCTTCTCTCCTACCCGCCCCCCTTTTTTTTTTTTTTCTCTTTTTTTTAAATTTTTTTTCTCCAGGACGGGTATTATTCTGAACAGCAGGGTTGATTGAGTACTAGAAAAATAAGCCCACTGAAAATATCAGGGTGCTCGTCAAGTAGTTACTGATAGGTGCACAGTTCACGGGTTAACAGGTAAGGTCACCTGCATGGCACTAAAATACCAAAATATCTCACAACCATCGCAGGAGGTTTTCTAATGTGTGTCCAGCTGTGACAAGAAGTGCTATGGCCAGCATAATAAAAATAATACACAATTTGTAATAAATGCATATTTGCTTTTTATACTTCTTTCTACTTTATTTCTACAGCCGCTCCATAGACAAAGTCATAGAGGGATCGGGTCGATCACTGTCATGTCTGCACCCTAGTTTACTGAGATTTCTCTTGGGGCTGGGGGACAGTCCGGCCCCCTCCCTTCTCTCACCCCTCCCGTCTCGAGTCCATAGCCAATTTTTAAACCCCTCTGAAAATCCCAGCCCTGATACTCAGGGTTTTTTCCCCCCTCTTCATGTAAATTTTTACTGCCGGCAGTTCAAGTCGTGGAGGCCGAGTGTTACAACCCAGACAACAGCCTGGATTTTAATTTTATGTTCAGTTAGGGTTTGAAGCAAGAAGAGGAGGCAGCTGACTCAGAAAACAATCAGACCCGAGTTGCTTTTGTCCTTCAGAGTTTTTGATAGGGGCACCAGAAAAATAAATACTGAGTAAAGCCTGTTTATTTCACTGGGTTTTATCTTTCTGGTTAACAAGCAAGTTACAAGGAGCTAGAATGAGTGATGAAGCATTATTAGAGATTCCGCATGTTTATTCTGCTGAGGAGTCAATAGGGGCAGTTTGGCTAAAGTTTGTTTTAGAGATGAACTTTGGACAAAGTTCAAAGAAAAAAATAATCATTAGCTGTTACGGTAGATGTGCAAAGAAATTTTACATGGTTTGTCTTAGAACTCAGACCATGACAGGTATCTCATGATACCCGGTTAAATTTGGTGCATGCTACCCAGAGTGATCTTCAGATCACAGGTGGGTAGAGTGGCTCAGACCATTTTCTACCCTGAACTTAGCTGTTTAAGCCACACATTCTGATTATCTCAGACATGCTGAAAGTTTTTCCTTTAAAAAACAGCACACATACACCCTTGCTTTGTTCAGACTCGCGACAATGAAGCGGAGCGGTCCTAGGCTCTGTGCTACTCGTCTTCACTTTCATCTCAGCAAAAAGGCCCTCCGTAGATGTATGGAGGTAGCATTCACCTTCTAGTAACATCAGAAATGGTTTCATGTACAAAACTGGAAGAAAAGGTACCATCAGTTGCACAGCTAAATGCTTGAATAAACTGTCTGGTTTTGTTTGTTGGCTTCATACAGGAATACCTAGCATGCTCTCCTTGCAGTGAAAGGAAATCTTGCCCAGGAAAAAAATTCCCTCCTTTGCTTTCTGAGTGTTCGTCCACAAAGTTGCCCTCCGCGTCTCTGCCTCCAAACGTGGTGTTCGTGCTGCTCATCAAAAGTCGTAGTTCGGTTTGTCCAGATTTTCCACTTTCTGCTTGATCGCATCACCCTGTATACTCACACAGCCCCCTTCTCAGAGTTTGTTTCCGAAAAGCACTTATAATATGTACAAGGCAAATCTGAAGCCTTTCCAAAGTTAGTGGAAAATTCACAAAAATCAACGGGCTTTCGATGAGAATTTGTAAGCAGCTGCTCAATGATGATGTTTCTCAGTGAATGTTATTTCACCAGTTTGGGTGAATTTCAGAGAAAGCAGCACAGTCCGTGTAAAGTATTAATGCACGGGCGTCTCAAGAGGAATCGATTGTCATTACTGACAATTATTGTGATAAGCATTCAAAATAACAAGTTACATCATAATGTGCTAGCTCTGCTATATCCAGCCCATCTTACAGTGCTGTTTGCTGAGCATACTTAGAGCAAAATCCAAGACGACGTTAGTTAACGTGCAGAAATTGGTCTTGTAGCAAGCAACTCGTGTTAAAAGGAATTAGCAGCAAGTGCAAAGGTTCCTAAACTACAGGTCACAGATTAAGTTGACAGCGGAGTCGCCATGTAGCACTTTCTCTTCCCCTGTTTTTCCAGCAACTAAATTACCTTAAAAAAATAAACTATGAGTTACTTACTTGCCTATTGCTGGTTTTCGCTGCGCTTTTGGCAGGGCTGCTAGATGGCTGCAAATAAGAGGGGAGATAGCCTGTGCAGCCGTGCTTAGAAGAGAAAGCCACAAGACCATTTCAGGCAAGACATACCCGAGTAAAACAGCCGGGAACCTGCCTGTTTTTCTCATCGGTGTTTGAGCACAGGGTTATCTCTCCAGCAGGATCCAGGCGAAGAGCTCCTTCTACAAGCAAATACCTTCCTCTTCCCAGGGTCAGGGAAGGCCAGGGCATCACTCACTTCCAGATGATAAGGAAAATTAAGCAGACGGTTTAGACCACCGTTTGGGGCCAGAGCCTGGAGGCATGACGCACACGAGACACTCGCCGTTAAGGACATAAGCCTAAGTACAAACTGTGTTGCTTAACACAACCACCTCCGACTTTGACCACGGATTATTGCCTTACATAGGAGCTGTTATTTCCAGCGGCCAGTGAAGCAGACCCCTGCCTACCCTAGCCCATCCGAAAGGACTTGCTCGCCCAGCAGCTGTTGGTTGGTCCAGCCGGGAGTGGTGCAGCCACAGTTTTCGCTCTTCCCATGCTCTGCCTGGGAGAGGGTGTTGGCTGGGCGAGCTAAAAGCGGTCATAGGAGGGCATTGCCCGGGATCGATATTCCAGGAAAGGTAATTCAGCCTTGGGGCTGCCCTGTTGTTGCTTTTGCAAAATGCGTGTTGTCCGGGCTGCCCCCAGCAGCAGAGCCAGGGAGGGTCTGGCAGCGCAGCACAGCATCGCACCCGTAGTGGGATTTCACTGGGGATGCGAGCCCTTGCGAGGTTAGCCTTGAAAGGGTGACTCCGTCTGGCTTTCTCTTCCCCTGCTCACTTACTGTGTTGCTCACTGGAGATACCGGCTATTTCATACAGAAAGTAGAGGAGCGTAGCTCTGAGGGGGTCGCCTGGCCTGTTGCACCAGAGAGCAGGGGGGACGTGTGAGAACCCACCATCATCTCGTACCTGCCGGCAGATCCCAGAGCTCTTCTTCCCTGGCTCCCCTTTCAGCGTTTCAGTCATGTTAAGGTTTTGGTATGTGAAATCAGGAAGGTTGGCGGCTCCTTCATCTAATCTGACCTCCAGCAAAATGCTGGGTATTTCAACCAGTAATTCTGTATCAGATCTGCAATTTGGGGAGGCCAGAGTATATCTTACCCTTCACAAGCCGTTGCTCTCTGCTTCTGGAGGTGCATCTGCTTTCAGAGTGTCTGGTGGCCTGGCCGCTTCCAGATTGAAGGAAGATCTGAGCAGCGACACTCTCTCTGGGAATCAAGAGGAATGGGTTTCCTTGCCCTTTTTTTATCTTTTCCTCTTTAAGAAGACGTGAGCAGTCATAAAGGGGACATTGCTCACGGCTCTCAGGTGGCTGGCCAGGCTGACTAAGCACACTTACGGATCCCATACACTGTTTAGAATCACAATGAGCTAGAAATTGTGTGCCAAGATGCAAACGGTCCAGGGAACAGTTACTCATTTCTAAGCCAGCAGTATGAAGTATCCTAGGAGCAATTGCAGCTCCATTATCAGGTAAAAGAAGCTCTTTTTTGGCTCATCACCTTTTTTGTTAAACAACGTAATGCCCCCTACTTCAGGATGATTTTTTGTGACGTTGGTCACCCTGCTAATGTTTTCAGCTGGAGATTGTTGGACCACGAGTAATTAGGAATATCTAGTTTCCATCAAAATACCCTTTCCCAGATGCCTTCAGCAGAATTCTCTCACTTTTATTTTTGAGGAGCTTGGAGGGAGAAAGTTTAGTGTAATTGTAAAGCTGTGGATGAAAATGAAACCACTGAGTAAGTTTTCAAGGACCCACTGAAAGGAAATGGCAACTTTTGTTAACGGAGCATTTCAGTGTGTCACTAACCTGATAAGCAAATAGAAGTGCAGACTGGTAAACCACAGAGCATGACAGCAACTACCAGACTGTGAGGCAGGCATGTAGACATCTCAACAGGTAGACCTCCCACAGGCGCAGAAATCGGACATTGTGGCAAACAACGTCCACCAAAAAATGTCCATTCCTGTACATCACCAGTAGATGTCATATCTTTTTGGTTCTTTTAGGTGTTAATGGTCATTTTGGCACCTTGCAGGAGAGACGTGATAAAGCAGAGCCTGACCCAAGGAACACGCAATTTAAAAGGTCACTACAGGGGAGAGGGGGGGAACGAAGGTGCCTTAGGAAAACTAAGTGATGATGATAATTTCAGGACGTTAAGTAAGTGCTTCAAATATAAGTACTGGTTGTGGTTTTCAAAATATTTGCATAAATTTGGCCCCCAAGTCCTTCCACATCACTACATACATAAAGACCCTGGGGTTTGAGTAGATGGAGCACCTAAAAAGCAATTCAGTTCTCTTTAAGTGTTTAACTAGGCATATATTTGAGCTGCCAGCTTGGGACTACCAGCTGAGCAGCATCTTCTCCTATAGAATGATGTAGTAAGAAGAATATCAATGTTTGAGAGCAGTGCAGAAGTAGTAAGCTTTGGGAAGTACCAAACTACTGGAATCCTTTGTAGTTGTTGCATGTTGTTCTGACTTTACTGTGCTGAAAAGTAGCCCAGCGTAGGCACAGGGACAGGGGTGGGAAGACAAGCTGTGAACCAACTCTTGTGAAGGAGGGATGGGGAAGGGGAATCCAGGACCGGAGCTGTGCCTGGCTTTGCATGCAAGAAGAGAGTTAACGATGACTGAGAGGACAGAGGTCAGTGCTGGTGCAGGGATTCAGAGTGGGCTTTCATGGCCTCACAATAAATAGTGTTAGTCAACTCTAGAATATCTGGGATTAAGTGTATCGTGGGTGCGGATACCGCCGGGGTGACCGATGCCAAACTAGCATGGGCTCGTGGGCTCGCTGCCGTGCTCATGCAGCACCGTGCCACACAGCATTGCATCTTCTGAGGAGCTGTGGCCCCCTGCCCTTCGCGGCCCCTGGAGTCACCAATCCTTCCCAATGGCATGACACCCCCTTGTCTGAGCTTCCCAGGCACATCTGGCTCTTTCTGGGTTTCTGCTTTGGCTGTGTTATCTCATCTTGCTGCTTTCTGAGATAATCTGGAGTTGAATGCGGCTGCATTTCAGATGGAGTGGGAAGGGCCAATGTAAAGATCAAAAAAGAGTCAATAAACCTGATGGACATGGAAGGCATCCGCACAGCGAGACAATGCCCTTTTTACTTAGTCATGTCTTACAATAGAGCTACCGCATCATAAATTCAGAGACACATATATGTAGAGAGAGGTCTACACAGATATTTTATTTATAATTGATTTTAATATCTTCCACTCAAGTCTTCTGTTGTTTGAGTGATAGGCAAGTTGCAAAATATATCACTCAACGGTTAGGGAATTCAGCAATTAAGCCTGTTTGTGCATTCTTTGTGTTCAAAATTGATTAATAACAGTAAGATACACCAACATTATGCTTTTCAGCTAAAAGACAGTTAGATAATGTCAATATATTCACAGATCTCATTGACATCGCCTCCCTATATGAATAGTACACGTAAGCATAAACATATTTTTCTCTCACTAGGAGAGACAGAATGAAAAGGCTGTTTCATTCAAAACTCCATTAGGCAATCAAGTGGAAACATGACATAATTTGATCAGTTTGTCTCACAGTGGACTTGGAAACACCTTAGTGAATTTGAATAAAAGCCTATGATAGTTTGAAAACATTGCCATGTTCCTGCTCACCTTAGTCTCACTGGTAATATCAGTGGGGCTCCTGAAAGCATCGACACTGTGCTTGCCATCAGCCAGGCAGTTAAACAAGAAGTTAGAAGTTATCCGGAGTCTATAAACTTCAATTTTTTCTATTTTTTCTATTTTTTCTATTTACAAAGCTGTTATGTGCCCACTTCCTCAGAGCAAGCTGAAGGACATTGTTTCGAAGAAGACGCGTTAGAATTAGAAAGGCAGCAGAAGGGATAGGGAATAACTTTCACCTTGAGAAAAAAATATGTGGGGACTAGGACTTTTCATCTGAAAAAAGAGAAAACTGAGAGGGAACATAAGAAGCCTGCTAGATGGAGGGCGGCATCGAGGAGTGCAGGAAATGACTGTTTGCCATTCCTCAAAATGCAAGAGTAAGTGGCACTAAGTCTAATGATTAGACAATGTTTAAAACCCAAAGAAAGCAATACTTTTTCGCCTAATGCATAATTACATTTGGAACTCATAGCCGCAAGAATTCATGGAGCCTGGAAGTATAAATGTGTTCATAAAAGCGTGAAACAAGTCTACTGAAGGATGCCACGCCTGACTCAGCAAACCTTTTTACCACTGATTGACAGGGGCTTCCAGGAGGAAGATGCTTCTGGTTGCACCCCATTTCTTATGGTCCTCTGTAAGTAGCCGAGTCGAGACATTATCAGAGGAGGGCTGGGTTAGATGGTGCATCTTTGGTCTCCTTTAGCACTGTCACGTTTATGAGTTCAGGAATAAAGGAAGTGGTAATATTTTGGTGTAGGAGAAAAACAAATCAGTGCAAGAGGCTTCTTCTCTATTCATGTGTGCCAATGGTATATAGACTTTGCTCTTTACTTGAATAGAGTGAAACTTCTTGTACTGAGGGTTGGTGTTTTTTTCTTCCAAGAATGAAAACAGGCCTCACATTGTCATTCATATCACATTTACTGGAATGGGAGGCAGTTTATCTTTTAATAAAAACAGATCGTTCAAATGGGAATCACATAAGGGGGCTGTCTGAAGGCTGGGGAGGAACTGTGCTACATGTCCCTACAAACCAAAACAACATCCTCACTCTCTGCTGCTTGACATACTGTTTGCAGGCAGCCGGCGCTAGGCAGGAGGTGGCCAGGCGACTGCCCAGTAGTGCGCAGTGGTGCCCAGTGATGCCCGGTGGTCCCCAGTGTGGCTCTGCCGGGCCACACACCAGCACGCACCCGTACACCGACACGTACCCGTCCCAGCCAGCCTCTTCCCTCTAGGATTGGAGACCAGGGACAACCCACCCAGCAGCTTCCACTAAGGGCCACTGCAACACAGAGGAGGAAGAGGAGGAAGAGGAGCGGGAAGAGTTGAGAAAGTGCTACAGTCTTGAGGTGTTATTTCCAGGCATGAGGACAACTGCCTGTAAGCCGCTTGGCAAATGTGTATGACGTACTACTATTTCTGTTGAGGCACACAAGAGAAAAGGGATGGCCATTGGGAGCTGCGGGAGCTAGTTGGTTTCCACCTCAGATGTTACTGGCAGGGAATGAAAAGTCACCCCTCGATCCAAACCCTTTACCCTGCATCATATGAACTTAGAGGAGCAGCAGATCCCTCGTTCCTGAGGGGACATCCGAGGTTGGGGAGGTGAAATGCTCTATGCAACAGCACTTCAGAGAGGAAACAATGTATGTTATAATAACAATGAAGTTATATTTACAAATATCTTTAAGAAATGTTCTGCTTCCAGTTCCTAAACAAAGGTCTGTGTGCCTAAAAGCTTGCTTGTGTTTTCCAGTGATACTGGTTGATATAATATACATGTATTACCTTCAAGACTTGCCCTTCTTTATTCTTAGACCATGGCAACTACAGCGCTACTAAATATAATATTAAGACTTGGCAAAATATATTTTTAACTCCCTAGTTTCACATGAACCATGTATTTCCCCACTTGCATGGGATGCTTGCTGCTTTCTAGGGCTTCAGTATGAGCAAAACTGAACTTACAGGGCCAGGGAGTAATTATATCAATGGATATTTCTGGGGAATTCATTCAAAAGTGTAAAATTCTTTAGGGAATCCCTCCTGGCAGAGATGAGAAGACTGTATGAGGAATATTAACCTCAATGGATAAAATGAGAGACCTCAAACTCTGCCTGCCCTCATGGAGAAGAAATGCCTCCTCTATAGATTCAGAGGGAAGTTTAAGGAAAATGCCTGAATACGTAAAGGTGCTAAAACACCATTTCCAGCCCACCACGTCCCTCAGCAATTCTACTTTCACCCAGACCTGCAAGAAATTAATTATTCCCCAGAAACAAATGTTTCTCTGCTGTTTGTAAAGAGCTAAGGGATAGGAAGTTACACCCCTTCTACTGTGGAGTCCTTAGAGGGGATCGAATAGCCTGTGTTTATTTATCTTTACTAGCATAACCGGCTGTCAGCGGATTATCTCCTTCTGGCATCGAGATGGCTCCTTTTCACCATCAGGCAGCTGCAGAAGCAGCAGAGATTTTTTTTTTTCTTTTCTGATTTTTGGCTTCCTAGTTCATTGTGTCTCTTCCTTAGGTTGCTGGTGTGAACTGCTTGGTGGGGAATCTGCCTCTGAGGCCAGTCTGTCCTGCTTCTCTGCTAGGCATCTGAAAAGTTTAGAGGCTCCTTCTTTGTTTCAATTTTGAGGCCAAAATGGTGTGATTAGATAGATCAACAATAGTGTCATTTTGCATCCTGTGGCTTAAGATACAGCTGCCCCCTAGATGTGCTTTGAAATGATACAGGCACAGGAGGTTGTGCTGGGAAGCGGGGGGATTCTCCCAGATATACAATTCTTGCCATGGTACAGCAGCACCAACACCTGATTCAGATGAGAGTCATGTTTTTTCAGCACTGTGCAAACCATTAAGGAAAAGACTGACTATTTCCACCTCTAAAAACATATTATACAGCATTGGTGTTAAGAAACTCCAGCCCTTACCTCAGTCTGAAACTGCTTGCAGTGAGAAAATGTGCCCTTTGCCTTTACCTGTCTTACTGCTACTGCCACCCCTAACCCTGGGCTTAACATCTGCAGAGGGGATAGGCCTGTGCCAGAACAGAACGTGCAGCATTAGGATTATTCAGATATGGTCCTTATCTTCACCTGGAAGAAGAAACTGGATACAGTAATAAGGAGTCTTCTACAACTGCTGGCTGATGCTTTCCATGTGGCCACAGCTTTATACATGCAGAAAGATCCTCTCTGTTGGCTTCAGTTGGGGGCATCTCAGGATGTGTCACTTTGAGGGAGACTCCAAGTGGGGTGGGGTGAGGAAGGTCCCGGTAACACCTTTGCCTGTGGGGGTCTGGGATATCTCAACAGCGTGTGGGCTGGGGTAGGGTGGTGCCTGGGGGGTACACCTGCATCTGGAGTGGTCCAGCGTGCTGCCATGCAGTGAGGCCCAGAAGAGAGTCATTTGGAGGCTGAGATTCCTCAGCGTTTTAAGGTGAGGACGGCTCATCTCAATTACAAGGGGACTGAGATGCTTGCTTTGGGACCAGCCGAGGTTCTTCAGGCCCAGGGATATGGATGATGCCTCAAGAAAGAGATCCCAGACTGCTACAATTCAGAAGCGTCCCTTAAGCCTCCATTTGGGGTGATGTGGGACATGTCAGTTTGGCATTGACAGGACACCACAGATTCGCTGCAGTGCACTGGTTCTGTGAGGGGCACCCAACATTTGGAGAAGTCTCCAGACCTCTGTCCATTGGCCTCAATATCCCAGTATTGAGGGTCAGGATATAACCATCTGGATGGGGAGTTAGCTCAAGGCACACCAGTTTTTGAAGTGCAGGACTGTGTGGCATGGACAGGACCAGAGAACCTTAGTTTATGGAGGAGACGTTGCCCAAAGGCACCTCCATGGCGCTGCCAGGATACCCGAGCATGGTGGGTGGCAGAAGAGCAGAGCATGGAGATCTCTGGGTGTCTGGATTTGGGAAGGTACCAGGCAACTCAGCTGGAAGGCATGCATGGTGCTGAGCACCACGTCCACTGTGTCGCTGGCTTCTTAATTTGGGAGGATCCATTGTGCCTTCATCCCCTGTGAAACCCCTGGTCCAAATGGTACTTCTGGCAACCTTTATGCAGTTGATGGGAGGAGTGTAGGAAAATATCCAAGTCCAAGTTTATACGGACTTCTCACGTCTGCACCCAGGCCTAGCGGCGGGGCTTGGCCAAGGGCTGGGAAACAGAGGGCTGAGCAGCGTTCTTGGGTATGGCAAGCACCTCCATGGTCAAAGCCAAGAGGGTGGTTGCTGTGCATTAGTCCCTGTGCTGCAGAGCAAGGTGGGGGCTTGCATTGCAAGCCAGGGTGAGGCTCAGAAAGTGTCCTGGTGAAGCACTCTCATTCCTGCCTGGCTCCTGATCTTCCAGCCTTATCATTTGTCGCAGTTCAAAAGCATGGCAGAGCACCCCAGGGTGGGGGAAGGCCTGCCAGCAATAACAGGGTAAAATGAGTAGAAGGAACCTACACTTATTTTGAAATTCAGATCAAATACTTGGATCAGAACAAAAGGTCGAATGCGATTAGGGATATTTGAATATGAAGCAGAGGGGACCAGAGACTGTGAGGTCAAGCGTTGAAAGCGAATAGAAAATAGATGTGTGATGGGCCTACACATGGTGGAGGGGGATATTCCTTTCTACTGATGTTCAAAGAGGAACTGTAGTGTTTTAGATATTTCCCTTTCATGAGATAATCAGGGAGAGTACCCAGTCTCACTGATATGTGCGGGGCACGTGCTTTGGCAGGGGTAGGTAGGAGATGGCTTCTAGTGGTGGGAACCTGGAGAGAGAGAGGGAGAGAGATGAAGAGGAGGCATGGGCAACAGAAGGACCCCCAGAGGGCATCAGAATAGGGTAGGTGAGGAAAATACAAACCAAACCCAAGTAAGTTGTTCGAGAACAGTAGGCAGAAAGTGAAATTGGGCTGAAAAATGTGAAAGGGAAAGATAAAAGAAAAACAACAAAACCAGGGAGAAAGTGAGAACAAAGAGAGAAAACCAGACTGTGAAATCCACCTGAAAAGATAAGTGAGTTCCTCACTCCCTATCTCTCACCGCAGTGAATATTTGGAAGATTTGACTTGCTGCCTGAGGCAAATTATGTTAAGTAATGGGGAGGATAATGGGGTTTACACATGGAGGGATCTTCTTGCCTCCCTACTGCTGTTTCAGTAGCAAGTGTGTGGCTTTACATTATGTCCTTTGTGTAGGCAAGGGCTCTACAGTACATCAAGGATTTTATAGTGAAGTAAGGGCGGTAAGGGCTGGGACCAGGAAAGGTGACTGAGCGTGCTTGAAAACATTTCAATGATTAAGAAAGTATGTGTTCATATTGCTGTTGTGATATTTTTTATAAATATTCAGTTCAGAGCTGTTTTAGGGAGGAATTCTGAAATACTCTGAGGCTCTCCTCCTTTCCTCCTGTATCTCTGTCTTCCCCCAAGATTCAAACAATCTTCACCTTTTTTCACGCTATGTTTTAGGATTACTGTTGTCTTCAGCCTTCTAGCTCCTTTTTTCCCCCCCAATGGACTCTTCCTCATCCGCTCTAGGATTTGAATTTCTTTTTTTCTTCCATTCCATCTTTTCCCCCTTTCTTTCCCTTCAGTCCCAAGTGCTTTCCTCATTGCAAGTGTAATTCTACCTTTAATTGCTCCCCTCCATGAAATCTCCCTTCTCTCTTGCCTCCTAATGCACATTCTCTCTCATATCCTTCTATTTCCCCTCACTCTTGCATGTGTATATTCTTGTATATTTCCATTACCTTCACATCTTTTTTCCCCTACCCTTCCTTGACATTTTCTTTCCTCTCCTTGTTCCTGCCTGTATCCTGGGGACTGGCCCTCCCTGCCGCCTTCTCCCTCCATCCTCTCCCTTGCTTGCTTGCAAGTCCCCTGGCTCTCAGCTTTCCCGTGCTGCCAATGCTCCCCTCCAACCAAAATGTCTCCATCTCTCCTTCTCCTTGAGGGAAGACAGGCTTGGGAGAGCCTGTGAGAGGGACAAGCCTGAAAAGAAGCACTTACAATGAGAATATGAGAAGAACCAGCCACGAGGAAAGCTGAAGAGGAAGCCAAGTGTGTAGGAAGAAAGTAAAGGAAGGGAAATGAGACCAGGGAGGCACAACCAAGAGAAGAACTAAGAGTCATGAAAACACTCGGACACGGTAGGGGGAGAGAGAGACAAAAAAAAAAACCCAGCTGGAAAACACAGTAGAAAAGATAAGGGTGTTCCTAGTTATCTGGCGCTGTGGCAATGAGTCAGAATCACTGAGTTTCCGATCTCCTATTCAAATGTAAACAGATATTTCTTCATCTGTATTGCAGTGGTGCCCAAAGGGTGCCAATCAACCCACAGCACGGCAGGGTTATTTGCACACGAGAGACCTTGCAACCCCAGCAGCATCTTTGCTGTAACACAAAGGCAAAGAGCAGGGTGGAAGCTACAGCACACCTGCAAAGCTGTCAGGTGGGTGTCAGGTTGGGGGGTTAATAACTGGTTGAGGTTTTTTGTTTTTTTCCACCAAACCTGAAGCACATGAGGATGCTTGCCCACAGATGAGACAAGATGATCCCTCTGGCAGGAGAGCCTGGCCCTCACCAGCTCTGGTACTCCTCTTTGGCCTGAGCGATGTCCAGACTTTCTGCTCCTCTGCCCTTTGCTTCCCATAACTGAACCCTACACACTCCCAATAACTCTTACCTTGTGTATTTGGTAAAGTCTAACCCCTGTGTTTAGATATGTGGACTAGAGAGAAGTGCTAGACTGACCCTCGCTAAAGATTATTGTATTCTTGGACTGTGAAGTCTGTAAGATCTTCCCATTTTGCTTTGGTTCCCATTCTCTTTGGACTCATAGCCACATGAAAATAAAAAGTTATGATAA
The DNA here is from genome assembly GCF_964199755.1 of Larus michahellis. Lineage (NCBI taxonomy): Eukaryota > Metazoa > Chordata > Aves > Charadriiformes > Laridae > Larus > Larus michahellis. Next base: position 48,387,558 of record NC_133899.1, on the reverse strand, counting down.
CGAGTGATTACCTTTTCTAGATATATTTTGCCTATATCTGGCGATTTGTCAGCGTGAAACTGCCTCACCCTTTACTTTTTATTTGTCAGGAGAAGCTAAGTAAAGGTTGCATTAACTGCTATTTGCCCTGGTCCTGCGATGTGCAGACAGTGTGAAATTCAAAGAAAATTCAGAATGGTATCACTGGCCCTACTGATGGTATTTTACACTCCCTTTATTTCATACAATGCAAATCATACCTCAGGTGCTTAATTTTGTTCTAAAAAAATTAAGACATTAAACATATTTGCTTTTCAGCTTGCAAACACTCCATCCCTCTGATGCAGTGCTTCTGGCTTCCTGGGGACTGCCTGTCTAGAAATGTTTGTGCAGAGCTGCTCACTGTACAAATACAGCTTTAGGATCCACTCATAGTGAGTACTCCCCATTTAAATCCGCGTAAGTTTGTCACGAAGCAGAAGGGTCACTGAATATACTTTGGTCCTTACAATTGCAATCACTTTCTGAAGAGCAGGAAATTTCCTTAGGCAGCAAAAATATGTTAGCTCCATCAGCAAGACAGCACAGATTGAGGCTGTTGGCACTTAATATATGTAAATTGTCGGGAATCCCAAGTCACCCATCCAAACCAGCCCTTCTGAAGGCAATGCACTGCATCCCCTCTCTCAAATCCGCCACAAGTCTTGACCAACTCTTGTTAGCTATTTCTGGCAAGAACTAGTGAAACCCTTACAGTTTTTAGTACTGGAAGGGATGACACCTTTTGTAACGCTGTATTTCAAACACGTAGCAGATTACAGGAAAACAAGCTGCAAGAAACACGATCTACGCTCAAGATCTCTTTTTCAGTGGCTTGCTGGTGGTGTGCTAGCCAAATCACTGGATTTCTCTGCGTACTCTTCTTTATGCAAACAAGGGGAAGTGCTACTTAGTCATTATTATAACATCTAGGGATGCAAATTACTGTGTCAATGATTACTGTTTGTTCTCAAAATACATTCCATTTCCCTTTATCCCATTTACAACACTGGATTAGTCACTTCCAATGTTACAGAATCATAACCATTCATTCCTTCGGATGAAGTACTAGTTTCCCTAAAAAGAAAAGCGACTCTTAAAGGTGGGCCACTATTTCACACAAGGTTATGCGGGATGAAGTTGCTTAGATACTGGGGTGATGGAGGCTATTAAGTACAGAGGTGACCAATAAACAGCACTAAAAAGTGCATAATATATTGAGGATATAGCAAACGCTTGTTTAATGTAACATCTGATGGCTAATGAGGATTTGTAACTCATCTGTAAGAACAGCTTTACTTTCTTGCAATGATACTGATTGCATCAGGAATTTCATAGTAGCGCAGAACAGTACATAAATTAAAATCATTAGACTGATGGGATATACAACTATTAGTTCACGTCAGTGTGCTTCCTTGAATCTGGATTTTACAAAGTAGGAAATATCTTCAAGAATCTACCTACATCTTCGTGTTTTTGCAAAGAAGTTTTTCACTGTTACACGTGTATTAGTGCCAACTTCTCCCTCACTGAATTTGGGATTATAAAAAAGTCTCTGATCTATGACTATATATTGTCCTAGCGAGGGAGGGAGGAAGGAAAATGTTCTATTGAAGCTTGCTGGAATTTTGAATGAGCTTTAATCACCGAGATACTGGAGACAATTACTTGGGCTATGGCTACACACAAAATTGCAGCGATTGAAGTGAAGAAGATTGGAAACTGACAAAGCAGTTCAAGCCTGTATAAAAATACCTCTCTCAGCTTAGGTCAGCGTGGACTTTATACACCCTTCTTTGCAGGTAAGGAGGAAGTAACAGTTTTCGTACATCTTGATTCTTAGAAGGTTTTGACACCATTCCACATGGTATTCTCCTAAGCAAACAAAGAAAATATAGTCTAGATTAAATCCTCATAAAGTAGACGCATGGCTGGTGGAAAAAAAATAGCTTTAAAACCCAGTTGTCAACTGTTCTCTGTCAGACTTAGAGGAAGTTTCAAACGGGGTCCTTCCAACATCTGTGTGGAATCCATTTTATGCAGTATTTTCATTAACAACCTGTGACGAGGGAATAAAGAGTACTCATAAAATCTGCAGACATCATCTAGCTGGGAGAGGATGCAAACAGTTTGGCGGATGGACTGAGAATTCAAAATGATCTTGGTAAATTGGAGAAAATCAACGACTCAGTAAAGAAAAGTGCAAAGTGCTACACTTAAGAGAAGCAAATCAAAAGCACAAAGAGAAAATGGGGGAATAAGTGGCCAGGGGACAGTACTGCAGAAAGCCAGCCCGGGGTGTGAGCCATGAGCTGAATAGGAGTCAACAGTACGATACTGCTCCAAAAAAAAGGCTGAGCTAATGCGGGGTGTTGGGTGCACAACGCAGCAGGTGACCGGTTTGCTCTTCCTGGCACGGGAAAGGACGGACACAAACTGAAGGTTTCACAGCCAAACAGCAAACCTGAGAAGAGGCTTTGAAAGCACGTTCCCACGAAGAAAGATTAAGAAGGTTTGTTTAAGAAGGACAAGACTATGGAATGATGTCATAAACTGTTGGCTTGTAAAGATGAAACGTTCTCACTGATCCCTAGGAGTAGGACAAGAAGACATTTCTGCTTCAAACCAGAGACCCCAGGAAGGTATGAAAACCCCTGCCATTTAGGCATAAGGGAATGAAGTTGTGGAGCTACCGAGGTGGCCATGCACAGTGTCCTTCAACACACTGTGACCAGCTTCCTCCAGGAATGCTGTAGGTATGTCCAGGTCTGCCAGTGAGAGGTGAAGGTAGGGTGCAGATAGAAACAAGCCCAAGGCATCTGCATAGAGTGGCCACAGCTGAACTGTGCCACCTCATAAATGAAGACAAGATGACTTATTTTGCTCTAGACCCCCAAGACACCAACATTCAGTTTGACAGTGAAAGCAGAGCAACTTCCTCCTACCTACCAAGCTGCAGAGAAAATGTAGCAGGTGGAAAAAGGCCATGAATTATGTCCCTGGCCTCTCCTGTTAAACCATTTCTGAACACCTTGGTGAGGAGATACCAGGAGGCTTCCAGGAGGTAATATGAAGTGCCTAAGCCCTCGTCAGTGCAGGCAGTCTCTGGTTGTCAGCTGTGTCTTGCCTACATCCATGTGGACATTTTGCCTTTCAGTAGCTGCTAGTCTCTGTTGTGATTTAACTGGGGAAAAAATTATCAGTATTTTCCTCCACATTTTCAATTCTCCCTGGAGCTGGCTGCAGTTTCTTTGAATCCTGGAGCTTTGAATTTCATTCAGGAAACTGAACGACCAAAACCACAGAACAATCCTGGAACCCACTGAGTTTTTCACCCTGTTTCTCAAACAGGAGAAGGAAAGCATAGCCAATGGCGAGTGGCAAATATGGGCTTGCTAACCTCCAGCAGCCAAGGACTAATGTCTCCTTTCTTTTGGATGAAATGGGATTAGCAGATGTATATTGGTCTTGAAAATCAGTCAAGAAACCTGGGGTTCTAGTAAAAGTTGGGAAGTTCTATGGAGATCCATCGGTACTTAGGAAGCTGTATCCTCTGCAGAAGACCTGTAGCTGGAAGAATGCCGCAAAATTGAACTGTCCCGTTTGCTGTGGAGTTGGGGGGAGAAGAACAAATATCACTCTGGAGGAGCACGTGGCTCAGCAGGCAGAGGGCTGGATGGGCAGGGAGCAGGAGGTGGGACCAATTGGACTTGCTGCATGACACTGGGGAAACTGTTTCACCTGTCCCTGCGCCACAGCATCTCCAACTATAAAATGAGATGATGGGCCTGGCTTTTCCTTATAAATAACTTAAACTAACTTTCCTTATGAATGACTTTCCTTATAAATAACTTGCCTTATAAATAGCTTGCATGGCAAATACTACACAGGACATACCAGGCTCTGTGGCATTTTTTTGTAATAAACACATTTTAGAACCCAAATAGCTCAGTAAAACAGTTGCAGATGCTATTTTTCTTAAGGGAAACATGTGCTTTCAAAATGTGTTTTTAGTATAAAAAAACAATTCATTGGGCTGATTTAAATGTATTAGCTAGCATCTAACCTGCAGTAATTTAATTGCAAAAATTTAATTGCAAAATTAAAACAATTAGCAAGTCAGCCCTCAATGTTCATGATACTACATCTATTTTACATAGAAATTGATAGTATCTGAAGCACCCTATAAAATAAACAAAAAAATCACTAACTAAAGATGGAGGGGTTTTTTGCAGACCTGTTGGTTTAGAGTTAAAACAAGTAACTTGACCCATTAGTCACAGAGTGGCTGCTTTCTCCGGCTGGAAGCCAGTCCATGCCAATACTCACTGGATCAAAACCACATGCTACAGTCTAGCGTAGCAGAGATCCCCCAAGTGACAGTCACTAACGGGGCAAAGAGGTGTCTTGTGATCCCAACTCATGTGCAGGGAGGATAAGATCCACATCTCCCAGCAGTTAAGCAGATAAACATGGTGAGAGCACAGGCTGAGCTGGTTCACCTAGGAAATTGCTTAGCTTAAAAGATCCCGTCCGCATTCCTTTCTTGAAATGTTCTTGCAAGGAAATGCCTTCTCATATGGTGAAGCTTCCCCTTTACTTGCAGGTTGAAGTTTATACACTGGCCAGTGCTTGTTGGTGGCCCCAACATGCTGCAGCTTGTTGGAGAAGATAGATAAAAAACATTGGATGTCTTACTTTCTGCCCATGCCCAGACAATGGTGATTAGTTGGGGAATGTTTGAATTGGCTTTGGCGACTCGGTGCCTCTTTGCAGGATGGCTGCTTTGGGTTTCATCCTGACTTTGGCTGAAGCTTCAGAAGCCAAGTTCACATCAGGGCTGGTGGGCCTGGGACTTTGTTCCCATTGTCTTCCAGGAACTGCTCTTCACTTCTGAGAATTATCGAGTGGTGAGATTGCCAGCTGAGAGGGTTTCTGGTGGAGCGGGCAGAGCGGATGAACTTGACCTGGTTAGCAGGAACATACTGATCTTGTAGAATATTTCTGATGAAGTATCCAGTGGTTTCATTTCAGTTCGGGTCAAAAAAAATTCACTTCCACAAGGTGAAACTGTCTAATCTAAATTATCTTGAGAAGGTAACCGTCAAGTTCAGTTCTCCAGCCTTGTCAAAGCAAGGGTCTTCAACCAGACTGTTGCTGGGCCTCCTGGCACCACCCTATCGATGGGACTATTTCTCTGTACAGGCAGTTGTTCGTGAAGCTCGGCTTAGACCTTTCACAACACCCTCTTAGCACTTTCCAAGAGCCATTTAGCACTTAGCAGAGTAAGAAATATGTGGCCAAGGAGACAGGAATGGAAGAGGGATATATTAGGGCCAACTGCTGTTTGAGGGAATTTGCTTATTAAAGCAGATGATAATATCAGAAACAGTAATCAGGTACTGTGGTAGACAGAAAAAAACAAAATACCTTCCAGGGCTAAACATCTCCAGGTTCTGCTTCTGACTACTTTTTGACCAAATCAAAATCCACAGTTGCTAGAAGCTCAGTGGAATCTTTATTCGGTGTATAATTTGTTTGCCATCTCTTGAAGAAATCTTGCCGTCAAATAAGCATGTGCAACGTGTGAGAGAAAGTGCCCGTGGAATATCTGGTAAAAGGGATAAGGTGTTTCGTGAACTGTTCCAGGATAAGCTGCTCCTGAGCAGTTGCCTTGTTCCTTCTTTCGCATCGTCAGCTCACATGTCCATGATTTGGACTTCAGGCTGAAGTCTTCCGTGTCTGATACTCCGCTTGCTGCCCTTTGTTGCAGTCTCAGCAGTGCTTTGTGGCTGGGAAAGCTCTGCCCATGCCCTCTGTGGAGCAGACAGCTCAGCCCTGGCGTGCCTTCTATAATCCTTTATATTTCTGTACTTTCATTCCGCAGACAATTTTCTGTATTGCTTCCTACCAAATGCAATACACAAACAGCATGCTCAGCTTTGCTGGCACATTTTGAACCCCTTTTCTAGCAGATCTTTCATAACTTAGCATCCCCTTGTAGATTTTCCACTGATTTCCACTCCCGTTTCTGTGGATGTTCCTCGCTCTGCGTGACCTGGAGACAGCTTGGCAGCCCAAGGAGCTGCTTCTATGCAGAAACCGCAGGTCCTAGAGTGTGCTGAGCCAACAACAAAGATAAAACGTTAAAGATACTGACACAGCAATGGCACTGGTGATCAGCTCTTGCACATGTGAAGAATCTGTAAGGATGTCCTTATGCACCTCCTTCTTCTATCCACCTGATTAACGTAATCTGCTGCTGTTTACATCACTTTGCCAAATGTACATGTATTTGCCAGTTTTGTCTGCTGTCACCAAGTTTCCATGTTCTTATAATTATCCACCACCTGTTACAAGTTTGATCACCTCTTAAATACAGGGTTTTCCCTTTAGCCAAGCACTATGAACCCCTTATAAATCCTAGTTTTTACAAGGGCTAGGAACTAACCTGGGTTAACTCTGCACTTATCTTCTGTTTCCTGGCTTTCTTTGGATTTTGTTTTGAATACTAGGTGGTTTCCCAAAAGGCAGGTGTTAGGTGCAACTCAGAACATGAGCCAAAAGGCTACAAAAGTGGAAAGAATGAATTCCTCTCTTATCCCATCCTTCTGCACCGCAACCCCAGGCTCCTGCAGGGAACAGATGACATGACACCATCAACATACTGGCGCACAGCGAGCAGGAACGCTTCTCACCACACGGCCACCTTGCTGCCAGGGCGATGGAGGCAGACCGGAGCCAGATGCCAGCTCGCAACTCCTACCAGCAGAGCCATGGCTACCATGGGTTCAGTGCCTGGGTCCTTCCCAAACCTCTCGGCAAGTTTGTACTTGGCATGAAATGTCACGCTGCTCACAACACACCGCTTAGTAGCCAAGCTGGCAGTGAAAACCAGCTCTACCGTATGAACCACTGTTACATCTGAATTATAGAGTCAGCTTTATTCAGTAGGAAGAAGCCAGCCTGGACAGCTGTCCTGGTTTGAGCGACACAGGTTTCATTTCTCTTTCAGTAATTTAACTTTTCAATAAGGTCTCTTCTAATGCTTGGGAAAACTGCACTTTTAGAAGACTCTAATGTCTGAACTTGTGAAAATACTTACTTATAGCCAGCTATGGTATGTGGTTTTCAAGATCTCAGTGTTTTTGAGCCTTGCCAGGTGTGGGGACAAGGAGACCCAGGCACTTGACCCGAGCTGTCCAATGGGGTTATTTCATATCGTGAATGTCACATTCAATATAAATTAGAAAGTTTGCTGAGGAGTTCTCTCTCTTTCTTGATGGCTGCGATCCAGAGAACTTCTTGCCCCAGTGCTGGACCCCTGAGCCCTTCCCTTCCTCCCGAAGCCGTAGCGCTCACAGTGTCGACATTTGCTGTCCACTGCTGGGAGTGCACAGCTTCCTGCCAATAGAATTGACTGAGTATAATCCTTGTATATTTTATATTGGTTCTTTAGTATTATTAATGTTAATTATCTAGTCTTATTCTATTAAATCTATTTATATTTCAACCCTTGTGTTTCCTTGTTTTTTACCCAATTTCCCTTCCCGGGTGGGGAGGGGTCATCATGTTACCAAAGCATATCCTTGAAATGTTATTAGTAAATAGTGTTGAAAGGCCTTATGTCTATTCTCACGAACAATGAGGATTTTATCCTTGAATTTATCAAGCATGAGTTAATGAAAAGAACTCCTAATCAAGGGAGGCAAGTATTGTATCATTCTTGAGGAGGCATATCGAGCATAAGGACCTTGACGATGGTACTAATCTACACGTTTTGAGAAGTTTAGCCAACTTGGCAGGAAAGTGAAAATTCTTAGTGTCCTAAGCTGAGCTACCTCCATTATAATACTAAAAATCATGCCCACAGGTCAAGAAGACCCTTGCTCAGGTGAAGACCCTCCCCTTGAGCATGCGTGGTAGCTATAACTTGATGGTGTAATCATATGTAAATTAATAACCAATCAAATATAGGAAGGAGGTACTAATATTATAATGATGTTGTAAAACGTTTATTAAAATCACACGGAGAGTTCTTATGGGTGTGCTTGATTTGTGGAAACCACTGAGCACCCAGCCTTGTATGCAACCCTGAAATAAATAATCAGTGTCTTGTCCTGGCATGGGAGATTTCAGACAACAATCAGGTGAGAGAATAATTCATAGAATCATAGAATGGTTTGGGTTGGAAGGGACTTTAAAGGTCATTTAGTTCCAACCCCCCTGCCATGGGCAGGGACACCTCCCACTAGACCAGGCTGCTCAAAGCCCCATCCAGCCTGGTCTTGAACACTTCCAGGGATGGGGCATCCACAGCTTCCCTGGGAAAACCTATTCCAGTGCCTCACAGTGAAAAATTTCTTCCTGATATCCGATCTAAATCTACCTATAAGGTCTCCCCGGAGCCTTCTCTTCTCCAGGCTGAACAACCTCAACTCTCTCAGCCTGTTCAGCGGTTCCTATGGTTCCTCAAACCATAACAACAGGCTCATCTACATCCCCAGTTATCTCTCTGTATTTACATCTTGGGCTGCTCTCGGCGTTCGGAGGAGGCTGGTGCTCTATCGGTGCAGCCATACGAGGATGTATAGATGGGTCCAGCGGTCCACGTTCTCCCCGGAGGATGCTCCGCATCCTCCGGGGAGAACGTGGACCGCTGGACCCATCTATGCCTTCGGACGAGGCGAACCCACCCCCTTCTCCATGCCAGGAGCCCCCACGGAGGGCGGCGGGGCCGGGGCTGATGGCGGCACCCGCGGTCCCGCCCTCCTCCCCCGTGGCCGCGGCGGCGGCGCCCCCTGGCGGGCGTTTCATTCTAAAAATAAGCTAAAAATAAAAATAAAATGACGTTGAACACCGGCGGGTTTTACCGGAAATTGCGCAAACTTTAAAAAAAAAAAAAAAAACAACAAAAACACCCCAAAAACCAACCAAACAACAAAAAAAAACAACCAAACGCAAACAAAGAAACAAACCCCCCAAACATTAAAAAAAATCACCCATATCGCGATATAAATTGGCGGAGGAAACATTTCGCTTTCCTCTCTACACCCAGGGGGATGCCGGGTCCTTCGTGCAGGTTCGTCGGCAGAAGCAACCCCGGCGGTGGCACGGACACGGGACAGGGAGAGGGATACGGGACACGGGCGCGGCAGCGCCGCCCGCCCGTCGCCAGGGGGCGCGCCCGGGCCTCGCGCGCCCGGCGCTGCCTCAGCGTCAGCGCGCGCGGGGCGGTGCCTCCGCCCGATGGCGGCCGGCGGGGCTGAGGGGAGCCGGTAGCGGGGCGGGGGGGGGAATGGAAGGCCGCTGTATCGGCGGCCGGCTGCGGAGGGGTGGGCGGGAAGGAGGTCCTCGGCTCGCCGGAGACGGCAGCCGGGGGAGCGAGGGGAGGGGAAGCGGGGGGTGCTCCCGGCCCGTGTGCCTTCGGGCGCGGGCGGACCGGCCTCTGGGCAGGCGTCAGGCCGCTGGGCCGTGCGCTGTCCCTCCTCGCCCGCTGTGATGCTACCGCCCACCGAAACGTAAATATTTGGCAGGTGAGGCGGGAGGGGCCTGGGCTGGCCCCGTGTGCACCCCTGGGGCGGGGAGAACAGGTGCCTGGTGCGGAGGTGGGCGAGTGTGGCGAGCCAAGATGGATCCTGCTTGCCCGCACCCCTGCGCCAGGCCTGGGAGCTGAGCCTCGCCCCGATTCCTCTCCAGTGGTTGCCTTCTGCCAGCATAAGGAGAGCAGCACCATCTGCCTTCTGCTTTACTTATTCCAAAACCTACATGCTTCACAAATTGCCAGCATTCACCCTATAAGTGGCGCTCCATACAATATGATTTGGCTTGGTGGTTTTTTTTGGGGGGGTGTGTTGTTTTTGGTGTTGGTTTTTTTTTTGTCTTCCGCTGCCCCATTGCTGTTTTCTCCACTACGAAGAGCAGCAAAGAATGAGTGGAGTTGGGGTCCAAGAGAGATGATCAGCTCACTTCAGAAGGGAGGAGGGGGAGCGTGAAAATGTAACTTCTTGGCTCTCTTCCCAATTTTTAATGTAAAAAGGTTAATAGCTCTAGGGTATGCAAGGCTCTGGCCCACATTCTTCACCAGCGCAGGAGGTGGCAGGTTTCAGAACCAGAGCAGCCATCAGTAGGTTCCAGCACAGCAAGTTCTGTGTTCCGTTGATTAAGAGATTGGGTGCAAAGGGCCAACCAGCCAGTCAATTTTGGGGAAAAAATCCAGAAACAAAAAGGAATTGAAGCAATCAATTTGTTTGGAAGATAAAGGTGAAGTGGCACAAATGTCATCCAAATTGCTGAGCATCTCTGTATTGCCTGCCTTAGGTTCACAGGTCAGGTGCAGTGTGAAGGCAATGTGAAAATCTAACTGCCACGGCATCTGAGCTGTGTCAGAAAGACGCTGCTCTCTGCTTTCTTGGAGCTAAAAGAAAATTCAGTAAGTTGCTGAGTTGAATGTTTCATCCTACTCCCTCACAAGCTTCTGGGGGTGACAGATGTTTCCTCAGGGCCTGTTATTTTAGACACCTCCATGATTTATATATCTCTGCAAGCCTGGTGGGTGGAATTGGATGTCACAGACGAGCTGAAAATAACTCGTATACTCAGACTGATATCTACTGGCCCATGTAGGAAAAACTCCAAGATCAGATTGAATCACATTCTATGTGCTTGGCAGATGCATTGAGATGTACAGATGGAGCAATGGTGGGTTTAAGTGAAGTTGAAATGTTCTGTGGAGAGTGCTGGCAAGGACTCTGCAATAATATTGTGTACAGCAGAACCACCATGGCTTAGCCCTCATGATTGTTTTGCTAAGAACTGCAGTAGCATACTGGAAAAATTCATGTTTAGAACAATGTGTGATCAGGGCGTAGAACTGGACAGAATGCTTTTCGGCTCTACATGAGGGGTTCAGGAAGATACCTGGACAGATGGCCCTGCAGACCTGCGCTTGCGTGTGCCTGAAGTAAGGCCAAGGGGCTTCAAACCTGCTTCACGGTCCTTCTCACTAGAGGCAATACTTGGTGGGAAAATACTGCTGTGGGACCTTGGAGTCTCAAGCTGTTATCCCTATTTTGGGATAGTCTGGTGGAAGAGGCAGACAAATAAATATGCTACATCCACATGTGCCCAGCACTCCAAAAACAGAAGTCAGGGGACACTGTATGGCATATAGGCAGGTACCGGGCTGAAAGCACAGCGTCAGGGCTAAGATGTAAGGGAGTATTCTCAGGTGAACTCAAAAGCTGAGGTCTCTGCTTCTCTCCATGTGTAGAGCCCAGGGAGTTTCACCCAGCTGTTCATTAAGTTTTCCCTGAGTGCAGCCTGGCTTCCTTTGGGTACAGCTCAGAACCAGCATTCTCTGGGAGATGGTAATATTTTCCAAGGCTGGGCCATTCGTCTGTGCCAGCCTCGAGGATATGGAGAGGCTGTGCAGAAAGGGCCTGGGCACACTCAGCCACACCCTGTAGCCAGTGGTAGGGTGTTCACAGCCTGCCAAGGTAAACTGCGTGAGCGGTACGCCTTGATTTACAGTCAGATCTCTAGAGCAAAAGCAGTGAGTGAAGAGTGGCAGAACTTTTAACTCCTTGTGAGGAGCTGAAGACAGAACTCTCAGCGGAGGACCCAAACTCCTGGAGGATATTCCCACCTCCAGGGAGCATGTATCTCACAAGGTTTCCTGCCAGAGTTTCTGCCGTAGCACAGCCTTGGCACATGTCATCTCTGCATTTAAAGCCTTTTTTGTTTTCTTTTTCTCCCCCCAAAAATCGCCTTGAAGTATCTGTTTCCACTTATCCGAGTGCTTCCCGAACACTGGGCTTAACCTCACTGCTGTCTCTAGTCCCCTTTGAGCACCAATATGTGATGACTCGGATCTCCTGAGGCCTAACCTAGTGCTTTCATCCAGGAATCGTTCAACCTGCCGTTTTAATTCGTTGGAGATTATTTGGATTCAACATGTGCCCCTTTTCCTTTCTTCAAGGCCACATGACTTCCACTGTTTCCTTGCATCTTCCAGCCTCCCTGACCCCATGCCTGGTTGTTGTTCCTTTTCCTTCTTTTGAGTCTCTCTGTCACAGTGTTGCACAGAGTGATGCTTTTGGATGTATGGTGGAGGGGACAGGGGACATTAATCCTGCCCTCAGAGGTCCCTTTAGAAAAAATGTTCTTTAAATGCCCACAAAGATTTAAGACAAAAGGTTTTAATTTTTTAGCTCAGGCACAAATAATTTGTCCAGAGTCAAAATATTTGTGCTGATAATGGTGCTGTGCCCTAAAGGAGTTCATTTGCCTATCTTACATTAAGGGACTTACCTGCTCGCAGATATCTTGGTCCAGCGATATCCCACATCGCATCCCGTTCCAAGACTCACCGCCCCACTCTTGCAGGAGGAAAATGCCGCATCTTTGGAAAACTTAGGTGAAATTTTAAGTGGCGCAGCAGGGATAGAATTCAAGGCATTCTGCTGGTTCACTGTTACCCAGCTCATTTTGGACTCATCTGTCCAAAACTTCGGATGGCGTCAGTGGGATAAGTGGTATAAAATTGCCCTTCTCTCTGGGAGGATGTTAGATCTGTTTGCACTCACCACGTCCTGATGCGTGTGGTCATACAGGAGCGTGGCAGCAGCTCCTCTGATCTTCAGCCTATTATAGTGGAAAAAATAACATAGAAATATGTAATTGTTTAAAAAAAAAGGCCTCCCAATTCTCCTGTCACTAGCTGCAGTCCAGGAAACTTTGTGTTTATTAAGCACTGTGTAAATTTGCAGCTCTCTATAAATGTAAAATCAATAGCAATGATAACAGCAGCGAAGTGCTTAGTCCAGCTCTGGTAGTAACCCAAGACTGCTAACTTCTTGATAAGGTCACTTTACACGGGCACCTCCTCTCCATATGAAAACACAGGGACCAGAACAGAAGATATTTGTGTTCCCTGACAAGAAAGGAAGCACTGAAAACATGTAATTTCCAGCAGGTGACAATGGCAGTCAGTGACCTGAAGGGCTCTCTTAAAATCTATTGTGAGGGCCTTAGGCCTTCCACTGAGCGCTGTGAACGCACACTTCCTCTTCTAGGAAATTACAATCTTAACAAACATCTCCTTGTTAATGGTATCCTTTTTTTCATCTCTTCTCACAGGCACACAAGAAAGGGGAGTCTCCAGTAGCCTGATGGAGTGAGCAAAATTGCATTTCTGGAGGATGACAGAGCGACAAGCCGATGGCTTGTGTGGCTGACCCCTCAGCTGTGATCTCCATCAGCGGTCATAGAATCATAGAATCATTTAGGTTGGAAAAGACCTTTAAGATCATCGAGTCCAACCATTAACCTAGCACTGCCAAGCCTGCCACTAAACCATGTCCCTAAGTCAACATGTCTTTTAAATACCTCCAGGGACGGTGACTCAACCACTTCCCTGGGCAGCCTGTTCACCACTCAGCTAGGGCAACAGCCTGGGCAGTTTCTGGGGTTCACAGCAGCGGTCACTGAGTGTTTGCAGGGACCATGCTTCCACCTCTCCCCAGGCATCCTACAGCTCTAGTGGCAGCTCTGCCTCCTCAGGCTACCCCACTCCTGTCCCAACAGGCAGGTGGAAGGGCTTCTGGCTTTTTATAGTTGGGGCTTTTCCACCACTGGCAATAACCAAGTCTCTACCATTTAAAAATAGTTTGTGTGCTGCTAATGGCTGCGTACCTGATAGCCTTCCACCATGGTGATTCCCCTAATGGTGGAACTGCAGCAGGCAGCTGTGGTTGGCCCCATGCAGTCTGGTTCTCCTCCACCAGGTCCCTTTTAATCCTGGTTTAGAGTTCCCAGGTGGTTTACTGCCATCTATCCAGCCTTCCTAAGGAGTTCAATGATAGACGTTGAGAACCCAGAAGTAATCCCCGCCCACCTCTGTCAGTGAGCCTGGCCTCATCTTGCTCTGTGGTAGGTCCACAGTCACCTTTGGGCTTTTTCTTTGCCATGCTTCTGTGGTAAATCAAGTCCATCTGTGCATCAGTTCCCTTCTGTTTTCTTCTTCCCCAACCTCTGCCTGCTAATTTGTCCCTAGGTCCTGTGACCTTCAGTGCAGGAAGAATCCTCCTTAAGCACCTATCCCAAAGGCGGCACTCCCACAGTTAAATAATAATGACACAGTAATAATCAGCAGAGGGCTGGGCAGGGACTTCAGGAAGTCTCTGAAGCCATCCCCCCCTCTCCGAGGTGGAGTCACCCAGGAGCAGCGCCTGATGTGTGCGTGAAATGCTTCTAGCGATTGGGATGCTGCAGCCTCCCCAGCAGCCCCCTGCAGCCCAGGAGACCTTCCTGGGAAGAAAGCACTTTCTTGAGCGCAGCCCAAATCTTTCCTCCTGCAAATCAGGCCTATTATTACTTGTCCTTCTCCTGGTGGATCTGGAGAAGAACTGATCACAGTCTGCCTTATAGCAACCTTTTATATAATAGCAAGACAGCTTTTAGAGTAACCAGAAAAGAGGCGTTTGCTCACTTGCAAAGTCAGGAAATTCCCTGCCAATGGACATTCTTTGTCGGGGATCCTTTGCCAGCATAGGCTGAGCGCTAAGCCCCACAATCTGCATTTTCCTTTTGAATGACTCCCACAAAATAAACCAAATATCACATCCAAGGAGATTTATTACATCCCTTCCAAGGGCGAAGCATTCCTCAGCTACATTCCACTTCTGTCTTTTGTGCTTAGGAAAGGGGAAAAAAATCTCTGTGATGCCTCTGGATCCCACCCCTCAAGGGCTTCTGTCGTTAATAAAGCCGAGCAGCTGGAGCCAGATTTGTCAGAGTAGTCCTGAATGGCTGGCTCGCTCCTGCTGCAAGAGCAGCACCATCAGAGCAGTGCTAGGATTCCTGCCTCTGCTAGAAGATTAATAACTCATGGCACCACGTTTCCTCAGTAAAAACACCTTTTGTTGTTCCCAGTGACACCCTAGCCCCGTGGCAGCAGCTGCCAGAGTGGATCTTCTCACTTCCTAGCCGCTCTGGCTTCTCCTGCCTCTGCATGATGCAAGAGCTTGCAATGCTTTTTGGGAGCTCAGACGTGCTCTCGGGGACTCTCTGCTTGAAGCAATTGCTCTCTGCAGGCTTTGCAGCGAAGCTTTTATCCAGATGTGTAAAGGAGGATGTGTACAGAGGGAGGGAGAGGAGGTGAAACCTCTGTTGTGTTATCTGAGCTTAATTAAGCTTCTCCCTAGGCAGTCACTAATTGATTGACCCTGGGACTGCAAAAGGGAGCAAATTTACCAGAGCTCATTAAAAGAGCAGAGTTTGGAATTTGATTTTTTTTTATTTCAGAGATGGATGCCTTTGACTGGCTGACTGATACCAGTGAAACAAACACTACTCAGCCAATATTGATAGGTGGATTTGGCTCTTTAAATCTAAATGAGAGAAATGGTGAGTCTTCACATGCCTGTTCATCACCGTTGTGTCCCTTGACAGCATTTATAGGTATCACTTGACTAGAGCTCCAGTATTACTTTCTGCCCCAGCCTGGGCTGTGCTAACCAGCCTGCAGTCTCTTCCAGTGGGTATCAAATCAATTTCAGTTTCACAGACTTCAAAAGTCAACCAAAAAAACCCTCCCCAAACCAAAAATCAGTTAACGCGCTGTAAAATGCTGATGCGGGTGAGGCCAGCTCACTGGGCAGCCCTGACAACACCCCAACACAACTGTGTAGGAAGTAGAGAAGGGGAAAGGATACTGTGTCCAAGGGGGGCTGCAGGAGGAACAAAAGAAAGAGGGCCAACCCCTCCCAAATGCCTAGGACATTGACTTTACCAAAGATGCTGAGATCGTTTTGCAGACTGACGATGTTCAGATCCATCTTATACAATTGAATTCCCACCCAGAGCCACATACAGCACAGAGCAGGGCTCACACTGAGTGACAGGTCCTTTTGCAAATACCTGCAGCTTGCAGGACTGTTTGCAGGTCTCCCCTGCAAGCGCTACTCTTGGTCAGGACTGAGACATAGCCAGAGTGCAGAAGAAGCTACAGGAAGATAAGGTGGGCAGAACAGTGCGGAAGCAACACACATGCCTAAGATGAATGAGACTGTCACAAGGACAAAGTGGCTGGAAGACCAGCCACTAGCCATGTGACAGAAGGCTGCTAAAAGGCCACCTTTACCCAACCAGCCCAGCCAAAACTCCCTGTATCACCTGGAGCCAATTCACTGTGGCTCCACTCAGCCTTAAAACCATTTCAGCTGGGCTTTAAAGCTATTTAGACCATGGAGGGAAAGCCCTAGTGTATAGCAATGTGAAAAAGTTGTGTGTACCCTGGGTGTGAGATGTTGCTGCAGCTTTGAAGCATCTCCTGTCAGTATATGAATTGCTTCCCTTTTTTTCCTCACTAGGACAGACTGGTGACCTATTTCCTCCTGCTCTCCATCCTTGAAGATGCTCATCTCTCCTCTTCTGAAGAGGATTCTGTGAAGTTTTGCAGGGTTTTGCTGGAACTATCATCTGAGCAGCAACGTGGAGAGGTAACACCTACCCTACATGGTTTTCACTGTGAACACATCTCTGCAGTCATGTCTGCCCATTGCTGTCCTAGGCCTGTTCACCCTTAGGCCATTCAGAACGCTTCAGAGTTGCTTTTCTGTCTCTTCTGTTTAGAAAATATTTAACATTAGTGAATGTTTACAGGAAAGTCCAAATTTCACACCATGTTTGAAGGACGCTGGTTTGTTTTAGGTAGTGGCTGCAAGAATAAGTCCCTAGGTGTAGCTATGAGGAAGAGAGACGGCCACTGTGTAGTGAAATGACATTTGTCAGCAAAGAGAAGTGACCCTCCAGAAGAAGATGCTCCTGAGGGAAGAGAGGAAGCCAAGTGTCTCCTCTCTGGAGCACATGGACTTCCCTGTCCTGAGGAGGACACTTGTGACCCTCACAACCCTCTTTCCCGCTGCTTGCTCTGTGTGCTTCTTTCTCTTTCTTCTTTTCCTCTCTCTTCAACCACACCCACTATTTAACTATTTAGGTATAAAAATAAAAAATAAAAAAACCACCCAACCCACTAGACAGAGGGTTTGCTAAAGAAGGGTAATTTTAAAAGCAAGTCTTTGAGGTCAGCATGTAATTGTAACATTGGGACTATGTGATCCAAGACAAAAATAATCCACTGGGTGTCTGCTCAAGGAGGAGAGGATGGCAGCCTGTAGTGAAGGAAGAGTGACTTACACAGGATTGATCAGACAGCAAAAGACCAGGCAAAACTACTTGCTGGCACCAGGACTAATATTTGTGTAGGATACTGCAAGATATTCTGACTGTAAGAGTAAGTCAGTAAGAGCTGCTGTTCAGGGTCACAGCCTCCCTTAGTTGGTAGCCTTGCCTTGGCCAGAGGCTGGCACTGGGTGCTTCCCAGGAATTTAATGGTCTTCCGCAGAAATACAGATATGGTGTGAAGTATGTTTATATGTTAACCTGCTCATGAGGAATGCTTCTGGTTTGTTTTGGAGTTTTTTAAGTCCTGAGGTTTTTTAGAAGTTCTCCATTTTCAATCCCCTGCTTCAGGTACTTTAGGAGAACCTGTCTTCTTCAAAGGGTTCTTGGGGCAGCAAGCCATGCCCTTGCCTTGCGTGGTATAACAGAGGATGTTTTCACCCCTATAAATGTTGGATCCTTTCCTCATGGTTCCTTCTTAGCCATAACTGACAGCAAAAAGTTATGTGGGCAAATCATATAATGTATTTCACCAGTATTTCCT
This sequence comes from Larus michahellis, assembly GCF_964199755.1. Taxonomy (NCBI): domain Eukaryota; kingdom Metazoa; phylum Chordata; class Aves; order Charadriiformes; family Laridae; genus Larus; species Larus michahellis. Next base: position 48,369,812 of record NC_133899.1, on the reverse strand, counting down.
CTAGTGCGTTTTAAATGAAGAAGTGAGCCTTGTAAGTGCCTGAATATCTCTGCTGCCTGCTGGCCCTGAGTACAATAGAAGGGGTAGGAGCACCACACCACAGTGCTTTCTTTTTTTTTCATCATCCTGGTGAGAGACAGTGGCAGTCCCCATCATTTGGAAATAATGATGCTAATTCTTGTACTGGGGCAAAGCACCAACTGTCCACAGAGGACCGTGATTTTCGAGTCCAGAGGTAGCATGGGTAGGACACCAAGCAGCCTTTCATCTCTGTCATTCCTAAGACTGAGTTGCTTTCACATTTGCTCCCAGATGAAAGCACCATAAAAATCAGGTTTACTGCGACAGAAGTTAAGTGAAAGAGGAGGGAGCATGCCTGCAGGTTGATGCCAATGGCTGGGGGTATAGAGTTGTACCTGAATTGATGCCACTTGGATTCCATTCCAAGATGCCCAGCAATCAACTCTCCAAGCTTTTACCACAGTTCAGTATTTTCCCCTTCTCAAACCACTGTCTGTGCATGAAAGGGATTTATTTTTAATCAGAGGCCAGTGCTGGTTGCAGGGGTCTTTACTTTGTGACCTTCAATTCTGTTTCTAGGAGGAGACAGTGGGTTTCAGTACCTTCTTGCTGTGGCTGTCTCTGGGTCAGCCCTTCCCAGAACAGATGCCACTGATTCAGGAGGGCTTGCTGCCTCCCCTTTATTTAAGTTCTGGTTACACAGCTCCGCCAGGATCCACTGCAGTCGTAAACCACGCTCAAGGGATAAGCAATTTAGGGTTTGGAGTCATTATGGACCAGCCCTGGAGACCTCATGCGATTGTTTTTCATCTCTTTTACACCCACAGTTTTGCTAGATTAGAGTTACTGCAGAACCCAGAGAGTTTCTGACTTGAATTTGAGTTGTGAAAGACACACAAAAGAAAGGAATTTGTGTTGTAAATTAGATTTCTCAGATTTCAGTGATTTGTCATGGAAATGTGGCTCAATCTATGCAGTCATAAAAACATTTCACATGTTCAAACTCTTCTCATGCTATTAAGTTCCCTGATGTGGCAGGGTGCAGTGACTGTAGGAGGTAAGGTTAATTTCAAATCAGCTGTGGTAGAAAAATGACTTGGCACCCCAGCTGGCGAAGCATTAAACCTACAAAATGAGGATTAACCTAGGAACCATTCCCCAATCCTACTGATCTATGTAAGAAGACTGGATTCTTGGCTCAAGTTGTTTTCTACCCCTGCCAAAGTGTCCAACGGGGTACATGCTGCCTCTTGGTGCAGCTCAGGTCAACGGGAGAGCGCACAAGTACCTCCACACATGCATTGTGCTCCCCCACGATCCAAAATGAAAACCATAATTTAGAGCTCAGTCAATGGGGGTGGCCTAAAAATAATAGGATTGAAACCAGTAAATGATGGCTCCTTAGGTTTTGCCTGCCTGTGTTGTAGCCAGAGGGGTTCATTTTCAGCCAGTTCCTTGCAACCATCAGAAGTCACCTAAGAAAAGAGCAGGGGATGTTAGAAGCTTCTATGTTCCCAGGACTCCAGGTGCTCAGGCTTTAAGAAAACCACTAAATGTCCTGAGATGCCTGGGGAAAGAAAGATCTGGCAATGCTGTTAGCCCCATTTGCCACACAAACCAGAACCTCTCATTTTGCTTGTATGTCAGTGGACATTAGAGATGCACAGGCGCAGTGCCACGGGCGGTGAGTTCTTGAGCACTTCAAAGAGCCTTCTCCTTAGTGCTGCTGCCTTTAGGCATGTTTCATGCTTCATGTTTTGGGCTGCTGGCATACTCAAGCTCTCGATGAATCAAGAGCTGTACAGGACATGGCAGCACCAAAGGGACCACGCTCAGCATGCCAAAGAGACAGGTACTCTGGGACAGAGGAGCCAGGGACTCTACTGCCCTGCCTTGCCTTGCCTAACCTATCTACCCTGCAGTCAGCTGGAGAAACCACATCTCTCTGCATCTCTGTTTCCGTGCTGGGCATCTATCTAGCAAGTGTGAGTGGTTTGCTTGGTGGGGCTGCTGGAAGGCAGCTGATAATTTTTATCTCTTTATTTCGGAGCTCGATCAGTGCATGAAGAGGGTTGCATTACACGCTTGGCTGCAGCTGTATGAGACTTGTTGACCCAGGAAGTTCCTCTCTTCCTTTTTGCAGGTTGAAAAAGCCACACTAGGGCTTTTTAGTCTGGAAATGCCAGTCAAATGGGGAGCTCTGCAAACCCTACTTACCCTGGCTTCCCCCAAAGCGGTTCTTGCTCAGCAAGAGGGCGGCTGGCTGCCTCAGGTGAGCTCTCCTGAGGCTGGGAGAGCAGCAAGGCCAGTGCCGGGGCTGCTCCCAAGTGCAGCCACATGCCCAAGTGTCACGGGCAGTGCCAGCACCACGCTGCCTTCCTGTTGGCAGCCCCAGCCCTGTGCGCCACTTAGGCAGGGAGAGCCGGGCAGGGTAGTTTGCTGCTGAGAGTGACATTTCTGCCTGCGCCTGACAGCATCTGTTGCCATGGCAATGCGTATTTGAGCCTGAGCTGAGCTGCATCTTCCCTGAAGTTGTGAATTGAGCTTAGCTTTATTTATTTAAAACCAACCATAACGAGTGATAGAAAGAGAAGAGACACGTTACAAATCCCCTTGCGCAGGCCGTAGCCAAATGAGTCAGAGGCACTGCAGGCTTTAATCAGCCCACCTGACGTCAAACCTCTCCATCAGAGGAAAGTACCGCCTGGAAATGTCAACATGCCCAAATGGAAAGGCCAGAAGGTAAATCTTTTCCTGTGCTCACTCAATGAGTAGGAAAGAACAATTCAAATTCAGCCAGTTCCCCAGACACATCTTCATAGCAATCTGATTGAACCCTTTTCTCCTCCTGGTCCTCTCCTATCCCTGTCACTAGCTGCCTGGGGACAAGGCCTCTAGGTTTAAAGGATCTTTCTAATGCAGCATCAGACTCCAGATCCTGCAAGAATGAGGTGTCACCACCGGCAGCAACAATGGGCTCTGCAGGAAAACTCTGTCACTGAAATGAGCTCTCCCACAAACACTGAGCTAACTGTGCCATGATAGCGGTTCCCAGTTTTGCACGTGTGAATGCACAGGGGTAAGAACAGCAACTTAACTGGGATCTACATCACTTGCAGACAGAAAGTTAGGATGAGGAAGAAAGCAGTGGGAATGAGACCATGTTTGCCAGAGAAGGTGTCAGCCACCTGTGGGCAGGTCAACGCCAACCCTGAGAGATGGCCCCAGCAATGGGAAACAGTCGTGGGCTGTAACAGGGGAGCATCCTACTGAGAAGAAAAACCCTCCTGCATCCTTCCTGCATCCTTTCTAACAGAGCTCAAACTTTGGGCCCCTGTGATATAGACAAAGTGAGAAGGAGCCCCCAGCTTCGGATCCAAGAAGCCCGTTCTTTAGCATATATCGTAATTAGGTGTGTAAAGGGGAGAGGGTTCTACACCTACAACTTTATTTCCCCCTTTGAGGAACATCAAGCTAGGAAGCCTAGCAAAACCATCTCTCCCCAGCCCACTAGCATTTGCCAGGGGTGACAAAGGGACACATGCAGACATCAGGGGACACGAGCATGCAGACAAGGAGGAAGGAAGGAAGAATGTAAGATGCAAACCACACCGCTTAAAACCAGGGCGGCTTTCCAGTTTCTCCAAAGTGCTCCCCACACCCGGCGCTGTACGGCAGCCAACCTGGTGGGCTTCTCGTCTTCCCAAATCACTTAACACTTCTCCACCTTTTATTTTTGTCCTAAATGTAAGCATTTTGCTTTGGTGGCTGATCCTGGCAATGTGCCCCAGAAATTACACTGGGGTTGCTTTTGCTGTAGGAGATAAGTCTGTATAATGAAGGTTTCCTCTGCCGTGTCTCTCTTTCCCCCGTAGTGAAAGTCTGTAATTACCAGTGAGGGGCGAGGCAGACAGCACTGAAACAATGTCATTTGAACGGGGGTGAGACATGCCTGAATTGCTGGGTTGTGCTTTTCTCCTCAGCAGGACTGCTTGTGGATCCGGCCCTTGCTTTTAACCCTTGGCAGGGCAGGGAACGCTTCATCCCCCCTGCGACCAGCCTGCATGCGCCGGATCTGCTTGGCTCTGATCAGGGCAGATCTTGTTGGATGTAACCAAGATGTGAGTGTCCAACTTCCCCACCATGCTGCAGGGGTCAAGTGGCACAGATCAGTGGGGACTGCTTCCTAGTCATCATGTGAGTAACTAGGGTTTGGGAGCTGACTCTGTATGGCTCATGCAGAGCTGTTGCAGTTGTCTTGCCTTGACTCGGCTAGTCCTGTTCCAGCAGCTCTTCAGCTCCCTGCTGCACCAAAGCTGTCTGCTTCCAGCTCCTTGATGCAAGGTATCTTCTTGGAGTAAAATTCAGTCAAACGGGGTGTGCAGCTATACTCCTCATCCTTCCTGGGAAAAGCTTTGAGGTGTAGGAAATGGTTAAGAGAAATGAGACAATACAGCCCCTTCAGAATGACTCTTAAGGTTGTCTGCAGCCCCATGAAGGCTGCCTTGTGTCCCTTTTGCAAGCTGTCCTTGCAACCATGCAGGCTAGAAGCCTGTTAGAATAAACAGAAATTAGTGCATGGGAAGCTGAGGCAGCCACCCTCCTCTGCTCTTCCATAGCTTCCCATTCACCTAAATTTCCTGAAGGGGATGTATTTACAGTGTCTTTAAATGCTAACAAACTGCTGGAAGGAGATGTACACATACTGGAGTTACTCTTCCTTCAGTTAGTCACCCTCAAAGTTGTCTTGTTCTCCAGGGAGATTGCCAGCAAAAAAAAAACACCCAAAAACTAACACAAGGCAGAGCCTCTGCTCTTTGCAAGGTATAGAGCAGGGAGGGCAGATTGTGTGTGACAAGGCAAAGAAACATTCTTAGCCCACCATGAATCAGTGAAAAAGGTACAGGGTGATTTTTCCCCCCTTTATCAGTTACTTTCAAAGTGGTGAGTTTTCAGTTCTCATCTTTTGTTACAGTACCTGTTTACTATTTTGGGGCTTTGCTTTCCAACATAACTAATCCTGCCGCAGGCAGCTCAGCCGCATTCCCAGGAGGCTGAAGGGGTTCCATAGAGGGACATTGCTAGGGTCTGGTGTCTTGTATACAAGGCTTTCCTTTCCCTAGGTCCGTCGTTCTCCACTTCCCTGCCTGTCACTCACTCCTTGATTGCAAGGCAGATTTAGATCTGTCCGGGGGCCCTAAGTTCACCTCAGAAAGTATAATAATTGCAGTGCTGAGCTCTGTGGCTTCCCTTTCATTCCCTACATAGCATTAGGGTGCTCACTGAAACCACAGCATTCATGGATCCTTGCTATATGCAAACATGCAATTAATACGCTCTTCACTTTCCCCCCTGCTTCCCGAGCAAGAGAGGGGAAAAAAGCACAAGTTGTGGTGTGCATTCCCTCAGCACAGGTACCCGTGTGTGTCTGCACCTCTCTCGAGTGCTCCAGCACAGCTTGCACCTATCTGGACTTGGTGGTTACCGATGAAACATGTCTGCTTTTGCAGGCAGACGTTTAATTTGATGCAGCACCAGTTCTGCGTAGCTGCATGCAAAGCAACACACAGAACACAACTCACTCCGTCTTTCAGCTGTGGCAGCAGATTTATGAAAACTCTGGTTTCACAGGTGTCCCCCCCCCTTCTCTGGTTTTAGCAGGGAGCTGAGATAGATGTGATCTCCTTGCCGGCTCCCCTCCATCTCTACTGCTGCTCACTGGCAATGGGAGCAAGCGTGCTGGGTACCTGACACGGGTACCCAGAAGGAAGGATGAAATAGAAAGCAGCTGAAGCTGGCTGGAGGGAGAAATGTGTGTGAGAGAGAGTTTAAACCAGCTTCTGGAAGGAAATCAAAAGGGAGCCAGGCTTCCTGGATGAGGTGGGGCTGTGGAGCAGTGGGCAGAGAAAGGCTCCAGCGTCTGCAAGTCCTTCCTCGAAAGTTACCTTTTGCTAGAGGATGTTTTGCTGGATTCCTCCCCTCCTGTCTTGACTTTTTCATGGGTTTGGAATTCTTCTCACAAAACCTAAATGAAGATATCATAGCCTGAGTGTTGGATACGTAACTTCTTTTGCCATCACACATGGCCTGACTCCTAAGGGACTGCCTGGGGACTGCAATGCCTCTTATTTGAACTGGGTTGAAAGCCCTGTTTCCATCCTCACCTTGTTCTCAGTGGGACTTCAGGAGCAGAGGGGATCTACAATGCAGTCGCTCCCTCTGTCTGTGTTGCATAAAACAGTGAGCAAAAACCACCCCTGAGCAATATACTGAGAGGTAGTCCAATCCAGAGAAAAAATGGAGAGAAATAAAGGCAGGACTGCTATAAAGACCTACTGAAGGGCCAAAGTATGGAGCCTGCATGGCTTCAGAAAGCTTTCGTGGCTAGGAAGATGGCTTGCGGCAGCTATTCTATCCACGTGAACACCAAAGCTGGAAAAATAAACAGGACAAACGATATCTTTTGCCAGACTTGAAGTAAAAGCTCTGCTGTGGTGAGGGTCCTAAAGAGCCAGCCTGACCCCAAAGCAAGCAGCTCTAACAACGTGAATCATTCCCAAACTGGCTCTCCAGGCTGCAAATGGGGGCAAACTCCAGGCAGATGACCCCTCCTGTAACAAGGAAGCCTGCATGGAGCAAACCAAAAATCACTGACATAGGCAATTCACCGCACATTCCTCAAGAAACATTCATCCTCGATGAGTTTGTGAAACCTCCTGGCTCGGTCTGGGGGGCGGAAACAAAAGCTTCAGCCTTGCAGGCTACAAAATGGCCTGGGTTGCTGTGCTCGCGTTCAAGCCCAGGGGCTGCTTCCCTTGTCTTGCATGTCTGGCTCACAACGGTGCAGGGTGAAGGCAAAGCGAATGCAAGGCAGCACGATGAGGGACTTGCGGTTCTCTCTCCATGGGTACAGAGGCAGGCAGTGGCAGCAAGACCAGGCAGGGTGAAGCACAGGAGAGCGGGATCCCTTTTTTATGAGAACTGGGTTGATGATTCATTTCTCAGCACTGATAAAATGAGCTTGGTCATACATGCGCATTTGCATTATCAAATGCTGTGAGGCCAGGAAGGCTTATCTGCTCTCAGTTTGAGACTTGTTCAGTCTAAACATACTTGATTGCTTTTTTCAGTCTCCTCTGCGATCAGATTGCAAATAAATCTAAATATAACATCAGAGAAAATAAGGCTGAAAAGGCATTTGAGCAGTTGTGTGATTCAGCCCCTGCCCCAAGGCTGCCTCCTGATGAGTTGTATCTGTGTCCCAAGAGATGGCTGCAGAACTTGGTTTTCAAGATGCTCTGGTGAGGGTGACATTGCCACTTCGTCTGGCTGCTTGTCTCCTCCAGTGTGACGATGGAGAGCAATTCTTGCCTTCCTATTTCCTGCAGCTCTTTGAACACCTACAGACTGTTGGCGTGAGAGTCTTCTCTTTAGACCAAAGAAGCCCAGTTCCCTCAGTCCCTTTTTAGGGTCCCCTTTTTGTCCAGTCGTTGCCACTGCCTTCCTCTGGACCCAGCCCAGTTAGTCTCCATCTTGCTGGAGGGGTGGCACCCCAGGTGGGCACGGCATTTTGTTTAACACTATGTTCTGCACTGGTCCTCTGCAGAGCAGGAGGGGAACTTCTCTTCTTAAAGGTTTTGTACGAGGATTCCTACATTTATATCCCAGTATGGCATTTGTCTTTTCCACAGCCATGAGACACTGCTAACACTGCTCAAGCGTTGCAAGAGCTGTCGTAGGCAGGCCCCCATTGCAGCAGTGCCGCTCAGCCTGTCCGTTCCCCCTCACTGCGGGGACCCCCTGCCAGCAGCAGCAGCAGCATGTCTGAGTCTTTCCGAATTGCGATCACCTCCCCTCACCCCATCCCATCAACACTTCCCCTGTCCTCAGGTCTCTTGTCCAGCACAAAACTGCTCACCTGCGGAAATACCTCACCTTTTTGGCTCCAGAGGCTCAGCGGTGACACTCTCTGAACACAAAGGTAATGTTTGCATTGCCCGTAATGGACTGCCCTCGTGTCTGACGTGGGGAAAATGTCCATTTCAAAGCTCCACACAAATGCTAGGGATGAGGGTCCCTATCAGAGCTCTCCAAGATGGGACAGAGCAGCTTTGCAGTGTGATACCAAAAAGGGAGGTTTGTTACAATCCTTCTTGCCTGCAGAGGTGCAGCAGCCGTAGACAGAGGAGCTGAGGCTGGGTCAGTTGTGCTCAGTACTAAAAGTATTAAATAGAAGCAGGTTCTCAGAGCAGGTAATTTCATTTTTTTTCAAGCCATTCTGATCTTCCAAATGGACTTCACAATCCCTATACGAATGTGCCAAAGCATTTTTCCTTCAGAGTGCAGACAAACAAGTGAGGTTTACTTTGCTTGACCTTTTCTGATGACACTGCCACCCATGCTGTGCAAACAGCCACTGAAGCTGACACCATCTCGGCTTCCTCAGCCTGGTGCTGAGAATAAATACAGCGTGTGTCCTGAGAAGAGACTTGCTTGTGTTAACTTGTGCGAGGAACTGAACCAGAAACTCTTGGTTCCATCGGTGAGCCTTTGCAGTTAGGGAAGCAATATCCGTGTTTGGTTAGTGGCGGGAGGTGGAAGCTGCCCCTGTTGTGGCTCTGCCCGTACTCCGTGACCGTGCGCTGTCACCCCATTGCCATCGCAGGGCTTGGTCCTTCTGCGCCTCGCAGCTGAGAACCCACTGACTGGGATGTTAAAGGAAAGACACCTTTTCCTGTGCTTGGAGATAGAGGTTTGCTTCTTGCTGAAGGGTCTGGGCATACTTCTTCTCCTCATTTTACAGTGGCAAAAGTTTATGTGTTCCCCCTTTAAACCCACTGGCAGTCACATTGGCAAAGAGGTTTCTTTACCATTAAGGAAGGAGGAACAGCATTATTTTCCCAGCACAACTCTGTCCTGGCTGAATTTATGTCTCTGACCCTTTTACCCAAAGGCTCTTTACACTTGACTGAAACGTAAGGTAAAAGCAAATGTAACTGAAAGAGCCCATTGTGTGTGCAAATATAAAGGCTTTTGTCTGCTGGAGGTAGCATGCAGTTGCTTGTGCTACAAGTAGCCAAGGAGCTCCTTGGGTTGTGCTGTTAGTCCTGAGACCCGTGGGGAGTGTGGAGCAAGAGCCTGCGATGGTCATGTGGGTGGAAACCCAGCATCTGGTTCAAGCACAGGCTCCAGCCAGCCTCAAATCTGGACTTCCCCACCATGACCCTTGTTGTTGGCAACTTTCAGCTAGGTTTCTTCCAGGAGAGACGCACTGCTGTCTTTGTTTTTTTTCTCCATATGCCTGTGACCAAGAAAGCCATTGCCAGGGGCTGTGACTCCAGACCGTTCTCTGTGGAGCCATGAAAGTAGGGACAGATTAATAAAACATCAGGGCTTCTTCAACATGTTTCTTATAAGTGGTTTTCCCGAGTGTTGGTTGGAGCAAGGATCAGAGAGGACGGGGATCCATAATCCTATTTATCTGAACCCATATAATCTTCTGAAGCTCTTTAATGGTGCCCAACTCTTTAGTTACAGCGCAACCACATGAGCTGCTGCAGCCAGGCCACCCTGCAAGCCTGCTGCGGAGGGCAGGGGTGAGGAGATCTCCCTGACTGCTTACGGCTCCCCTTCGGGCACCGACCCCTAGCAAGACTCATCTTTCCCGGCTCTGCTCCCCGAGGGATGCAGAGGGGCCCCCAGAGACTGCCACCGCCTCTCTGCCGGCAGGGACCTCTGCCGAAGGGAGGGTTGGGTCGGTTCCTCAAAGCGAAGTCGCTCCGCCGGGGATCAGCACCACCCTCGGGCCCTCTCGGGCTGGTCCATCCCCGGCGGTGCGGGGGGACGCGGCTGGCCCCGGCGGTGCGGGAGGCTGCCCGGGAGCCGGGTGCGCTGCCCGCCGCCGCGCTGCCTTAAGGGGGTGTCGGCGAGGGAAGTCCCGCCCCGCCGGCTCCCGGTGCGCGGGCGGGGGCGTGCGGCGGCCGGCCCCTCGGCAGCGGGGCACTGACAGCTGCCCCGAGCGGGCACCCGCCGCCGCGCTCCCGTCCCCGGCAGGCGGCTCGCTCCCCGCCGCCGCCCCATGGACCGCCGCCCCACGGACCGCCGCCGCCGGGGGGCGGGCGGGAGCGTGCCGCCGCAGTGAGCCCGGGCCGGCCGAGCGCGGGGGGCGGCCGAGCCCCCGGCGCCGCGGGCACCATGGACAGTATCCTGGAGCCCTTCCCCGCCGAGCGGCTCTTCCCCGCCGCCGGCACCGGCTTCCTCGACCTCGGCGACTTCAGCGAGGCGGACTTCCTCAGCAATGTGGTAAGGGACCGCCGGCAGACCCCCTTCCACCCCCCCCACCCCCCGCCCCGGTCCCCGGCGGGAGCGGCCGCAGCCCCTGCAGCGGGGACGGGACGCGCCGTCGGGCTCGCCGCCGCTCCCGCTGCTCCCCTCCTGCCCCGGGGCTGCGTCTGCCGGGGTCCTGTCCCCGAGCGCGGGGTACCCCGGGGGTGCAGGTACCCGTGTGCCCCTCGCCGCACACAGCCAGAGCCCCCCGGGACCGGCCCCGCCGCCCGCGGGCACCCCGAGGAGACCGCGCTAGGGAATCAAGAGAGGTTTTTTCCTTAATAATGCGCATTTTTGAGACTGATGGCAGGGGAAAGAGCGTGGGGTTCCAGGCGGTTAGCGTGGCTCAGCTCAGGCAGCACCGGAGGCACAGCCGGGTGCCATCAGGAGACCTTTGGGCTCGGCACTTCAGGTCTCGTTTGCTTGTAACTTTTCCTCAGAGTGGCATTTGGGAGGTGAAGCATCTCCCGCTTGGCATTAAGGCTGGGTTGATTTACTTTGGAGAGAAGGGTGAGGGGGAAGAGTGACTTGGGAGGAAAATGTTTTGCCAGTCCCAAGAAACCAAAGGGGCATTGTTCACCTCTAGGGAAACTGCCCAGCCTCTCCGAGGAGTCATGCAAGTCCCCAGTCCAGCAGCTCTCCCCAGGCAGCATGCACAGGCTCTTTGCTGTCCTGTCGAAGCTTTCTGTGGGAGTTTGTGCCACAAATCCTGCAGCCCCTTTGCCAGGGAGGACCCAGCCCTGAGGCAAAAGGGGAACAGCCCCACCCCCGAGGTGGTTTGGGGTGAGGGTGAGGGCATCATCCCATGCTGGGCAGCAGGGCACTGCCTGCACTCGGCTCCACCAACCTCTGAGCAGCTGCAGCCATGGGACAGTGTTCCTGCTCCAGACAGAGAGATTTTAGCCATGGCTTGTTACTCCTCTGTCACAATACTGGGACCTTCCATGTTCCTGGTGTAGCACTGTGTCTCTGAGGACTACCCTTGCAATTGGAGCAAGGGAGATGCCAGCACCACAACACAGAAGCACAGGACAGAGAGGAGGGCTGTAGCCATTAAACACCTGATGAATCCACTTCTGCTTTGCTGTGCAGAAGATATCCAAAGCCTTTTATGCTGCTTCCTTTGTGGAGAAGAAAGTAGAGGTGCAGAATTTGCATATATGTTAAGTGCACAACCCGTGGTGTGTGGAGGCACGCTGGGTCTGGGAAAGAGATTATGCAAGCCCCATCTCTCACAAATCTCACCAGCTCCTAATTTCCAAGATATTACTGTGCCTCAAGGACTGACTCTGGTTGGACTCTACGGGAGGCAGCAGAGTCCCACCGTGCTCAGGCAGACCCAAGACATCACCCCAAGACTGAGCGCTCGCTCGCACTGAGAGGCCTTGCCTGCTCGTACCTGAGAGACCTCTAGTTAGACCTGAGAGCCAAGTTAGGAGGCTTGGGCTTTCCCTAATTCCATATACGTCCAGTGTGGATGAAGCTGTGCTGATACCAAGTGCTTTATGCCAGGACTGTTTATTCCCTTACCGAAGTGAAAATTGTAGGTATTGGCACCAGCCCTTTTACCTAGGTGCAACATGGGCTGCAGTCAGAAATCAGGGAACCAGTAACCAATATAGGTGGTATCTCTTTATAGCTTAAATACAACTTCTGCCTGCAAGCAGACCCTGTGAAAAAGAAGCTTTTGTGTAAGACTGCCATCTGGTGCCACCTGCCAGGACAGTGTGTTTAAAGTGTGCAGTGGCCATGTGCAGGCTGGCTCTGTCCTGCCTCATTTAAATGGTCTTTCTTCTTGGAAAGCTGCTTCTCAAAGTAGCCTACCCTTGCCTTCACATTAACTAGGTTGTGGTGACTCAGGCATCGTTAAGCTCAGCTTACAAGTAGAAAAAGATATGCTTTTGTGGATTTTTTCCCAACTGACAGCACCACAAACTTATGCTGAAGTGCAGGAGTCAAGACGATACCTTCTCTTCCTCCAGATGATAAAAATAAGAGTTTCTGTAACCATTTCTCGCCTACCCAATCTGTTGGTGATACAAGAGCCAGAACATAATACATCACTCCCTTTGTTCTCACTCTGCATGACAACATGGGGAGAAGGAATACACTTACATTTCCTTACTAAATCCAGCAAATCTCCTGGGATCTTGAGATGTGTTGAGAAGTTCTTTTTACATAGAACTGTGCAAAGCATCACCGTGCACAATAGCTTGCAAAGTTGCCAGTGCCTTTGCTTCAAAAATGGGCAAACTTTTCCAGATATTGTTCAGCAAGCATTTTTCTTAGAGCAGGCCAGGAATTTTGGCCATAAAATGCCAGTATGAAACTTTTTCTGAGGATGATTTCTTCTGTTCAGAAAGGAAGCGGAAAGAAAAGATGGGTGAACCTTACTGCAGAGGCTGTGCTTCTTTGGGGCAAGAATTAGGTGTCTCTAAACCACTCACCTTTCGTGAACCTTGTCCTAATGTGTCATGGTGGTCTTTAAAAAATGGTTCCCTGTCTTGTTCATCTAAAGTTGTGACAAAGAAGTACTGAAGGAACATCTGTGGATGCATCCTCAAAAAGGCCTGTGTGCTTGAAATAGAAAAAAATATATTGATTTGAATAAGTGTGGAGGTGCCATTCAGAATGACCTAGACATGTGGGAAGAATGGGTCACCAGAAACCTCATGAAACTCAGCAAGGCCAAATACTGTCTTCTGCCCCTAGGATGGGTGGACTGACCCACCAGGGCTCATGGAGCAGTGCTGTGTCCCAGTAGCAAAGACAGGTAGCAGCTAGCAACAGCGATAGATAAACAGAGGGATGTGAGTATCCCCCTTTTCTTGACAATCATAGAACTGTGTCTGCAATATAGTGTCCAGTTTTGGACTGCCTGGTACCAGAAAGATTATGATAAATTTTGAGTGCATGGAGGGGATGGCCACCAAGATAGTTGGGGGCTGGAGCACTTCTCCTGTGAGGACAGGCTGAGGGAAATGGGCTTACTCAGCTGGAGGAGAGGCAGATCCAGAGGGACCTAGCAGCAGCCTGCCTGTGCTGGTGAGGAAGCTGTTGGGAAGATGGAGCCAGGCTCTTTACATAAGTGCATGACAGGAGGATGAGTGGTCATAAATTGGAACAGGGACAGTTTAGAGTGGCTATAAAGAAACAATTTCACACTGTGAAGACAGTTAAGAATGGACAAGGCTGTCCAGAGACACTGTGGAAGCTCCTTCCTTGGAGGTTTCCAAGACCTGTCTGGACAGAGCCCTGAGAAACCTGGTCTGCATTTAGTGTTGGCCCTGCTCTGAGCAGGAGATGGCATTAGAGACCTCCTGAGCTCCCTCCCAATCTGCATGAGTCTGATTGTATGATGAGGGGTTTTTTTTGGGAAAATCTTAAGGAGAGTGGTGTCTGCTTGGTACTTGGAGGCGAAATCTCCAAGGGACACAAAATGCTTCTTTTTACTCCACTTAGCTTCTGCTAACCAGACTTAACATACGATGAATACTAACAACATCATCAGTCTCCTTTTGCTCAGGAGGCCACCTACTGCTCTTGAACTTAGACAACTTTCCTGATCTTTTTCTGCCAGAAGGACCCACCGTAAATGAAGCTAATCCTTCATGCAGTCTCTGCTTATCAATTTCACCTGTCTGTCTCCTGCCCATTCCAGCATTTCTGGTCATTCCTGCAAGCACCCATCTATTCACTTACATTCTATTACAGCTGCATAAAGAGAGATCTTACTTTGTCTCTCAGCTCTTATCAGTGCTGTGAAACTCCTCAAGAGTTATCTTACGCCTTATCTTTTGAGTCAGATTCATCACCGTGCTTCACTGGATTTGTGATGCTCTGGTGGCATAATGAAGCCAGAATAAACCAGCAAAACAGGAGGTATGTGTTTCTTTTTAACCCAGTACCCCAGTGGGTCTGTTTGTTCCCTATGTTTCTGTATTTTATAGTATGAAAAAATACCTTCAGAGATTACTTTGGATGTTCATGTGAACACAGCTCCATTTTGACTATATGTTTTTCAAAGCATATTCTGTATCTCCTTCAAAGGGGAGGCAACAAGGCAAAAAAAATAGCCTACATGCTAGTCAAGGTCTCTGCTGTTAGAAGTTGCAAAATGGCAATTCAGGCTGTCTCAGTAGTGCTAACCCAGCTCCTTTGGAGAATGCACGGCAACGTGTGCTTTCACTGTGTGATCCTATATGCCCAGGCAATGTGACAAGTGGCATCTTTTGGAGCCTACTGGGAGCTAGTAGAATGGGAGAAGAACTGCTTGTCCCTGTGTGATGCTCCTTGAGTGCAAACTAAGTTTTACGCCTACCGTGTGCTCTTTCCTTTAATATTGTCCTGGCCTGCAGAAAGGAGGGAAGTAGCAGGACTGCATGTAGTGGGTAGGCGGAGAGCAGTGTTGGTGCAACTCCTAAGGGGAGCTTTCCCTGAAGATAAAGAGAGGCTATTCAGCATGGATGACCATTGCTCTTGCAAGAAGCTTGTACACACTTCTATTCCTCTTATGCTTACTAAAGGGATGTAAATAGCACTTAAGTGGTGCTTAGGGCTTGGACTGACCTTTGGTCTGAGTGAGCTTCGCGATGTGTAAGCTCCCTCCCACCATCTCCGCACACAGTGAGGACAAAGAGCTCAGGCAGATTTGGTCATCCACTTCTCATTCCTTCCAGCTGCTAGAGAGGAGAGCTCTGCGCTAATGGGAGGCTGCATCTCTGGGACTGATGGTAGTCCCTTGTGGGGACACACGCAGAAAGCATGTCGGCCCTCTATTCCCATGCCTGGTAAAATTTGGTCAGTTACACATCCCTGGTTAGTCAGCCAAGTACTGGGCAACACAAGACTTTTTCTTTAAATTTTGCTTGGAACTTGCCAGTCAGAGATTCCTGTGGGATCTGGAGCACAGATACAGAGAGACCTGGTGGGGCCATCAGACTTGGCCTGATGGAAATGAATTCTAAAAAAAACATTTCCTAGATTTTACTATTTTGTTAGTCTCTTTGGATCCATCTCATGGTTCCTCCACTTCATGTCCATGCTGCTCCTTATCGTCTCATAGTGGGACTTACACCTGCAGAAGTGGTGGCAGCAGGATGAAACCAGAGCTGAACACAGCTGTTCATGGGTCTCTGAGCCTACAGCATCATCACCGCAGGGTCATCACCAGGAAACGTATTTCCATTTTGGTAATGAAGAGGGGGAGAGACTTGAACTTTCTTTCGAAGGCTCTAGGTCAATACTTTCTCCACAGAGACTGGGGATCATTCGTGTGTCCCTTCTAGCTGCCAAGAAACTGATAAACTTTTGGGATATTCTTCCTAAGTAAAAGCGTTCATCTGTTGGACAATTGCCTGCATGTGCTGGGAATTCACTGGCCTAAATGCTCATCTCAGCCAAAGTGGGAGAACCGTTTAACTGTGCTGGTAGACCAGAGATAGGGGAGAGGTTGCAACTCAGAGCAGGAGTGCAGGAAGGCGTGTGTCCAAAACAGAGTTAAACAGTGGAGACAGAGCCATCATCTTGGTGGGGAGCAGCAGGAAGGGCTTAGGTGAAGTGCTTGCAGAATAAACAAAGGGAGGGTTTGGCAGGGGGTGGAAGCACATCTGTGCATACAGCCCGCTCCCACTGAGGGAGGGTGTCAGCAGCACCAGCTGGGAGATGCTGGAGTCATGTACAGCTCAGTCCGTGTCTGCCAGGTGATCCTCATCCCCTCTGGCATAAGGCAGTCATTCAATGCCACCACCACTTTCAGAGAAGAGAAAACCTAGGGGTCTCATCTGTACAGACTAGGCTGTAGAAAGCCTCTGAGACTGTTCTATTGGACCTCGTCCTGGTGCCAGTACGAGTGCCTAAGCATGGTGTTCGGTGGCTTCTGAATCCCACAAGTGTTGGGTTCATTGATGCAAAGTGACTTCTGCTGCCCAGGAGCCCATCTCATGCTGCACTGGTCTCATCCGGCACTGTGCTGGTCCCATCTGGCACTGTGCTGGTCTTGCTGAAGCCTGGAACGGAGCTGTCTCTAGTAGAGAGGGGAATTTGGAAAGAAAAGCATTTTCTGAAGCAGCCCCTTAAAGGGAAATTTTAGAAGTAGGGATTTCATAGCCACAGATGCAGCCCCGCTACTCAAAATGTGGCCAGGCTGACACCGCTGCAATGCACTCCTCTGTCTCCTGTGAGAACAGTCTACTCCTAGGCTCATTGCTTTTTTTCTCAGCACTGTAGGTTTTCAGACTGTAGTATTTAATTAGCATTTAGTATATTACTTATTTACTACTTAAAAAATTCTCAGTGTTAAAGGAAATGAATGAAAACACTCTCTGGAGTTGTCTCTGTGACGGCCACCTGGCAGCTCCTCTTCTCATAGCCACAGGTACAATCGTGCTTGATATGAAGATTTGATTCTCAAGACTAACGTGTAGCATTTTAGGGAAGGGATGAGTCAACCCTCTAAAGCTGGCGTGTCCTTGTCCTGTTGTGGCCTGTCCACTGCAGGAAACCAAATGGGACACAAAAGCCAGTTGGTGACTCTCCTTGCTGTGGAGTTACAGGGGAACAGACAGGGCACCAGAGATGAAGTGGGCCATTACAGCTCAACTAAGAAATGGCCAAGAGCTCTCTATTGGCCTGATTTGGCTGGGAGATTTTCCAGGGAAATTCCAGGTCTGTGCTACAAGGTCAGGTGTAGTCACTGATGCTTCACAGGCAACCTTGTGGCCAGCATCGTTCTTCTCTAGGAGAGCTGTCTGTTGGAGGAGCCAAGTGTGTTAGTCCTCACTTCCAAGCCAATTTCAGTACAGGGATTACTACATCCACCAATCCCAGCTTTCTGCTGGAGACTGTGTTTATCCTCCTTTACACATCTGAACTGCTAGGACTCCCTATCTCCACATGAAAGATGAGAAATGAAAGCAGGGGTGGAACCAAAGCTGTGTTTTTCGACTGACCCCCATGCTAGCACCATGGCTATCCCGCTGCAGCCAGTGACTTCTGAGCATGCAACTTTAATGTAGTTTGGTATCTTCTGGATGAAATCATTGATCCCGTTTTCAGCCTGGCAATAGGACATGGTGGGTGCTCGCATGGAGGTCTTTTCCTACTCTTTCCTGTCTTTGGAGCTCAACTTGTGTTGTGAGTTGTTAGATGTTTTCTTGGGTTGGTGCCTGCATGTTTTGCATCATCCCTCAGAGCAGAAATAGCTGAGAGGGCGTGAGGAGCTGAGGGCATAGCCAGAGCAGCAGGGGACTGCAGGTAGCGTGCTGAAAGGCAAGCTGTATCTTTCAACCCAGTTGCTCCCCACATGTCTGCCATGCAGTGCTTACATCTGTCTAACTTATTCCCAGCTGCTCAAGAAAACACATTTTTTTTGTTTCTGCTTTCCTGTTGGGTCACATCATTTACGGTTTTCCTTTCCTGTAGGGCCGAACTGAACACCCAGCCTTCCCCTCTCACCCATACCTTTCTGACTTCTTTACCCACCTTCTCTTCTCTTTCTTTGCATCTCTCCTTTTACTCCTATTTTCTTAAATCTCTTCAGGGCTGTCTGCCTTTGAAATCATGTGGAGCTGCTCTGGTCTGGTCAGTGTCCAAGTGATACATGCTTGACACTGATCTTGACACGTTGTTCAGCCAGAACAAGGTCTCATGAAGGCTGGAACTGCAGATATCCACACACTGACTCCTTCCTTTCTCCTCCTGTTTTATCTTCTCGCTTTCTAAGATTGCAGAAATCCCTCGTACAGGATGGAAGCAATGTGCATGGCTATTCTCCCCGAAACTAGTATGTAATTTAAACCAGTACTGGGGTAATTAGTATCATCTTTAGGGCTCAAAGGTGATGCCTTACGTGAGGTCATTCATTATGATCACTGTCCAGCCTGTTCCAGAGGAAACTCACCCTTGACTACCTCAGCAAAGTTGCTTTTGGCTTCTTTACACTATGACTTTGTCTTGATTAGGAAAAATGTTTGTTCAGGTCAGTCTGGCTGACCCGATTAGCGAAGCCTGCTCAAAACGCAGTTAACAGTTTTCCTAGAATAGATGCAATGTAACGCGTTCAGCTTAGCAATCTGTGTCAGGAGTTCCCCTGCAACAGCATGTCAGGGCTCCCTTGGGAGGAACCTGGCAGCCAAGGCTGGAGGAGAAATACAGCTTGGGCCTGACACCAAGCACGTTACACAGGAGGAAGCTGGATACAGCACTGGTTTTGGACACTCATATTGGATTGCCAGCATCCCTCCTGCAGGTGAGCTTCCTTAGACCGATGCCCAAAGAACTCCCCAGCACAGTGTCACGGGGACACTGGCTTCTCCTTCCATTGCCACTGCATGTCCAAGTGGGAGCACTGCAGCTGAAGAATAACCTGTCTCTGCTGGCCGAGGTGCAGGGCGTCCACCTCGCAAACCTGCTCCTGGCTCTGCATTATGTCAGCCCTTCCTCTCCTGGGAGGAGAGCTTTTCCCTCCAGAAGGGGTAGCTGAGGCAGAGGAAGACCAGGATGAAGAAGAGGACCTAGGTCTAGAGCCTCGCTAGTTAATTGTTGCACGTCAGAGCAGCTTGATGTTAAATGAGTCCCATAAACTCATGAGAGTTGAAGGAAGGAGCTGGGCAGGTGCTTTTGGCTGAGCTCACAGCTGCCCCGAGGGAAGGACTGCAAGCCAGGCAGCTCAGGGAGGAGGAAACCAGCTCTGACATTTGTAGAGACCGTTGATGGAAGGTTTCTTTCAAAGCCTTTTCAGTCTCTTGATCTGAGAGCTCTTTGCCCAGGGAGTGCTGGAAATCTGGCTCTTCTTTCCAAGCAAATGTGGCAGACTCTGAGAGTTGATGAGGTGCTGTTGAGCCACAAATACTGAATTGCCAATTGAATGATGTTGGGTTTGTTTTTGTTGTGGTTTTTTTTTTCTCTCCTTATGGACAGTGGTGCAGTGAGGTTGTCGGGAATGGGAGAACTGTATTTTAGTCCCAGGTCTGCCATTTACTTAGTGTGTGATCCTCAGGGTGTCACTTGCAGTGATGCGGCTTTTGCTTGCTGTAAAATAGCGCACATCCTTATTCTTACTGATGTGGGGCAATGCCATCAACGGGTGAAGCACGTTAATGAAAAATTAGACTGGGGTGGGGTTTTGCTAGTAGGTATCTGCCAGGAAAGGTCCATAGGAGCTATTACTTCGCTTCCCTGGTTAAAGTCTCTTTGAATGACTTTGCAAATATCATGTATAGCTACAACATATTCAGTTTGGCAGATCCATCGTCCACTGATGTCCCATCTATCCTTCACCCCTCTCCTGTTCCTTACCCCTAGGGACTGCACGTGTCTTATTCTGACCTCAGATACTTCAAGCTAATCCAGAGTAATCTTTCTGTGTTAGTCTGAATGACTGCCTTGGTCAGCATCAGGATTTAAACTGAAGTACTTGGCCCATGCTGTTGCTGGCTTGACCTCTTTGAGCCTTACTGAAAACCAAACAATTTGTGCTTTATAAATCCAGTGAATGGACTGTACTCATACCTCGTCCTCCAATGCGCAACCAGATCCTGGCTCAGTCGCAAAACTTAACTTCTCCCTAGGTTTGGTGCAACTTGCTGAGAGCACCCCGTTACATTTCTGCCCAAAATTGCTGCGTGGTAGGGCTCTGCTGAGTTCACAGGCTCCCAAACTATGTCTCACTTGGTTTGTATCTGAGAAGGAGGTAACAAGCAAAAAGTACCAGAGGGCCATGGCTTTGTAAGTCCCTGAGCAGGGCATTCAAGACTCATGTGAGTCCCTCCTGCTGCTCAGCACATGGGTTTGTGCTTTCCTTTTCTCTTTGGACATGCCTTTTCCCCACAGTAAATCTGCCTGATCTGTTGAAAAGTTAGGATCGCTATCATCCATTGGGAAGAGCGATGCAAAGGTTGCTTTCCCATTCTCTGACACCTCTCCTGCTCTTCAGGATTTGTCAGATATAGTTGGCAGCAGTCCAGCACCCGGATTAGCATTAAATAATGAGCAAATAGCCTGCAGCGCTTTTTCAGACCCGGCAAGTTACACACTGTTCATTCTTTTCTTACATATCTTCGAGCCCTGTTTTTATCACACTGTGAGAGAGCTGAGCTCTGGTCATCACTGGGGGCAGAACAGAGGGTGCTACACTCCTTTCTTTGTTGCTAATTAGTACCAGGGTGGTAGCCAGAGGCTGCAAGCTGCGACAGCAAAACTGTTTTCTCCCTCCCCTTGTAACTGCAGCCACGGCGAGCAGTCAGTGGCAGCTGTAAGCAGCTGGGGTGAGCTGCAGCAGAGCAGGAGCAATGCTCATTTCTTAATTTTCCTGCATGCTTCAGGCTCCAGGGGAGCTGCCCTGGCAACCTCCTCCTTTGTAGCCAGGGGCTGAAGTCCCAGGTGAGATGAGGCACACATTACTATGTCAACCCCAGCAGCTATGCAGTATGGTGAGGCCACCCAGCAGCCTCGATATCTATCTGTAAGTGCCAGAGACCCGTGTCCGGACCAGTGCCCCATCCACGGGTCTCAGATGCCTTTCTGATATTTAATGAAATTGGATTATGTAGAATTGCCAGAGGATTTATTTATTTATTCTGGGAAAAGGAAGAGGGAAGGAGGCCAGGAGGCACGGAGAATAGGGAAAGAAAGAGGGAAGAAAAAGCAAAGACAAGAGAGAGGTAGCTATGCAGTTAGCATTCCTGAGCCATCTGGACCTGTTGGCATGGCCCCAGCTGGACGGGCTCACAGGTTTATCCACAGCATGATGTAATCTCCATAGTCCAGCATTTGATTTTTCTCTCTGCACTGGATGGCCTCGTATCTGGTGCATGTCTGGAGCGGGCATTTTGATTTCCTGTTGCTATTTGTGGACTTTTCCTGGCCAATCCTCAAGAGCAGCTCGGGCGGTTTGCATTCCTCAAGCTGAAGAAGCAGTGCCACCCCGCCGGCGTGGAGTGAAGGCCAGTTGCAGCCAGCCTCCTGGCCGAGGAGGGACAACCCTGCATGGGGAACCAGCTGTGGTTTGCACTGCGCCGTGGCTGGATGACACCTCTGCCTGGTGCCTGGGCGGCTGCAGCTGAGCTCAGGAGTTGGCTCAGCCTTCAGCACCAGCACAGAGAGGGCTGGTGGGACCCCCCCCGTCCCGGCTGCTTGTGGGCTTCCCTGCCATACTGTGTCTTGCAGCAGAATGGGAGGAAGGAGAATTTTATTTGGTCCAAGACCTATTCCTCCCTTTGGTAGATATGAGTAAAAAGCAAGCAATGATCTCAGTCCCTCTCCCTCGCTATCACCAGCACCGGGGAGCACCAGGGCTCTCGGCTGCCTGTAAGGCAGGTGGGCTTCCCAGCATATGGGAAGGGGAGCTGGGCAGGACATGGTCTGATGCTGCCAAGCACCCACCCTTGCCTGTGATCACCTTCCCTCCATCACTCAGTGCCATTTCCAGGAGGCAGTGTAGTCTAATGGGAAGGATTCAGACTCACATTCCTTCCATGGTCTGTGGGAGACAGCCATGCCTCACCAATACCGTCCATCTCTTTTTTTTCTTGAGTCCTTCTCAGCACATGAAATGAAGAGAGTTTGCATGTCCGCCTCCATAAAAGCACACTGTTTGAATGTCTTGAAGTTACAGGAGCCACACAGGAGCAAAGTGGTCTTCTTCACTACATAAATTCAATGTGTGGAGGGGCAAAGAGCAGAGGCAGAGGTCCCCTCCTGCCTTCAGAAACAGAGCATCTCCCACCCTCCCACATGGCTGGGAAGGTCTGAGATGCCCAGAGGACAAAGATGGGATTTCTCTACAGCAAACCAGTGCTGCAAGCAAACCTCAAACCCAGCAATATGCGGGGCCGGCTTCAGAGTATGCCATTCTCTGCTCTGACTCAAGAGATGTGGGTAGTTGTGTGATGAGCCATGAGGCAACAGTTTGACATGAGCACACACAGTACTCCCTCCCTCACGATGCCTCATCCTGCCCGCATGCCTCGCTTCGCTTTGTTT
Source organism: Larus michahellis (assembly GCF_964199755.1). Classification (NCBI taxonomy): domain Eukaryota; kingdom Metazoa; phylum Chordata; class Aves; order Charadriiformes; family Laridae; genus Larus; species Larus michahellis. The sequence continues at coordinate 48,347,483 of NC_133899.1, read as the reverse complement.
CCTCCAGGGGCTTGGGAATGGGGAAGTTGAGCACAGTGACCCCCAGGAAGCAAAATTTTGTTCAGCAGAGTCCCACCGCCTGGTTTTGAAGTTGTCCTGGTTGCACGCGGAGGGAGCAGTGCTCTGCTCTCATAATACCCCAGGGACAGCCTGTCCATCAGGATGGACTCACTGGAACCACAGAGCTGAGCTTTTCCACCAGACTCAGCTCTGCTGAGTGAGAGAGAGTAGCTGAGGAAAACGATGGCCTCTTTATAAACCAACTGGCAAAACTCTTGCATCTCTCCTGGGAGCAGGCCAGGGATTCTGAGTCACTGCTTAAGTGGGTTGCGGCCAAGGTAGTCTTACCCAAGACATTAAGTGAGAGAGGAGAGATCCACCCAGGAGTGCCAGCAGAAAAAGAAATAGTCATGACCATAATTAATGATAATATAATGATGAAAAGATTCAGAAATGCACTGCCCACTCCAAAAATAAAAGTTTGAGGACAATTCAAATGCTGTACAGAAAAAAAGAAGAGAGGAAAGAGTCGAGAAAGACCGCCAAAGCCTGCATGTCAGCTGCAATGCAAGGAGTCCCATCCAGCTGGCCTGGGTTCAAAGAGCTCCTATTGTCCAACAGCATTTCCAAGACACCATTCAAAACTTTCAGAAAATGAACCCAAGATGCAGGGTGAGATTTATCGCACAATAAAGGCAAGCCAGATGTGTGCACCCTTTCGGAGAGAGGAGATGGGAGGAAGGCAATGGAGGAGCAAAGCAGGGGAGAACCAGGCAGCAGAGGCACGAGAGGAGAGGATGGCATGAGGAGGTGTGGTGCTGTGAGCACCCACGCAGGAGCAGGGGCTGGGTGTGTCTGTGTTGGGACACCTCAGAGAACTTCATGCTTAGGAAAAGTCACTCAGCATTAGGATTAAGGGACAGAAGAGAAAGGTCTCACTGATGTTTTTTCTCTTTTGATGCACATAAAACCATGATAGATATTAAGAGGTTATTGATGCTCCTGGTCCTGGATTATATACCTGCATAATAAAGCCAAGTCTGAAAGGATGCCCAGAATCCAAACCACTGTAGATTTTATCTTGATTTTCTAGGGCTCGCATAGCCTTCATTATCGCTTTGCAGCACTGACCACCATGGCTGAGCTGTAACTTCTTTTGCCACAGGAATCACTCACTTCCACCTGTGATTTGACTGTTAAAATCTAGCAATTAATTATACAGAAAGATAATATAATCGTTTAATCTGCTGCTAACATGGTGTTAAATGACCACATTCTGCCATCATTAAATAAGTCCTCAAGTTCTCCCTGCCAGCAATGAGCCCAGTGTTGTTTCTGCTCTCTGCAGAATAACCCGGTACAGTGGCCATGCCATACCACACTCCACAGATTAAAAGGTGACTTGGTTTTGTTCTCAGGAAGACCTCTGGTAGTAAGGACTTGTTCATCTAAGAGCAGAAAGCTTGAGAAAACACTTTGTAGGCTTAAGCTAGAGTCCCTCTTTGCACTGACTCCTATGTTTGGTGACTGTAGTTAGCTTTTACAACACGTTTTTTTTTAGGAAGGGATGGATTTATCTGAAGCCTTTAAACTGAGATGAGATGTTTCTTTCTGTGAAGCTCAGTTGCAGATGATGAGTTTGAAGCAGGAGGCATGAACGTAGCTCCTGAACTCAGCTATGCAGGGAACCATATTTGATTACCAGGCCCTCCAGGCCCTAAAACCCATGAAGCCATCCATCGTGTCCTTGTGCTGTGTCAGGGCTGCCCAGAGACTGGATTCCCAAATCCACCGGTCTCTGCAGACGCCTGTCCGATGCTGGGGTGCAGCTGCCTGCTTGATCTCAGACAAGCTTTCAGGGCAGGTTTTCAGTGCATAACAGGTTTCCTGTCTTTAAAGGAACATGGGACTTTTTCTTCCCAGAAGCCTCTGACTTTACTGGAACACACGATCCCAGGCATCTTCCCATTTCTACTACTTTTCACTAGCTACAGGGTACTCAGCTGGTAGGCCTTGTTGTGGAGAAGTCCAGCTTGGAGGGGGGATAGCTGGAGAGCCAGGTGTTGGGAAAGGGTTTGCACAGGCTGCCTGTCTCCTTCAGCCTTGATTTTCATCCTGTGGTTGAAGTGATTGCATTATCTCTTACCAGTCAGATCTCCACGCTCCTCTTTGGAAACACAGGGCTTTGACCCCTTGTTCACCCAACATCACACCTTCGTTATTCCCCAGGATGGTGTAAATCCAGGCTGTCCCAGTAGTGATGAATGGTCTGAGAGGTGTCACTGCCCTTCGCAGGCTAGAAAGCATTTCCCCGATCTGCAGAAACTCTGGTTTCTGCAGCTCCACCGCTGAGGTGAAAATGATACCCTCAGCATTGGAGCTGAAGTTTAATTTCCTATCTGCTGCTCAGGGCACAGATTTTCCACTGGGATATTGGCAGCAGGTCAGAAATCTGCATTCCAAGCTGAATTGCTTCGAAAACAGTCCTGGTGCGGGACCCCATTCAGTCTGCTGGTTGCAAAACCCAGCTCTTGCCCAGCCTGGCCACTGAAGAGTCCCAGCTCTTGCTCTCTCAAGATTTTGGGTGAAAAACACTCACATCCTTAAGTCACAAATCAGCTGGTCCAGACTTAGTTGCTTGGTAATTGCCCTTTACAAAGGCCCAAGGAATGAAAGCCACCAGTAATGTTTGGTATTAGCTGCATGCCTCAGCTTTTGGACTTGAACAGCATACAGCTATCTTCCTCTTCCAAGGCCTGCTTTTCTTTATGGGTCTCCAGGGACCTGCCAGGGGACAAAATGTGAATTATCTCTGATTTTGCTCTCTGAGCACTACAGAGAAACAGTTTCAATGAGACAAATGAAGCTGATGGTAAAGATAATACAGTCCTTTCCTCCTTCTCTGGTTATCTCCCAAAGCAGATTTCCTCTATCTCCCCGGGCACCTTTCTTATTCCTTAGATTGCCTTTCTTGCAAGATGCCCATAATGGCATGGGGGTGACAAGCTGTGTAAGAGCAGAGATCTGCCGATGCTGGTGGCTCCAGCCCAGTATTGGGCAGGGCCAGAAGCTTCCAAGAAAGATGGAAGAAATGGCAGAGTGGCGTTTATTCCAGTTTATTTTGGTTATTGAATAAATTCCTCCATCCCACTGACTGGTGACTGGCTTGAGCAGTTGCATCTCTCTAATTTATTTTTAATTGTACTGAACTGTATTTCATGTCTTTTGGGGATACTGTGAGCTTGGCTTCACTGCAGCATGGCAGCGTAGTTCAGAGAGTCACGCAGAGTAAAGCAGTATTTTGTTTCGTTTGCCCTGCCTTCTGCCTTTCGTTGCACTGCATTTCCCTCTCCATCAAGCAGAATTTTTCCCTAAACTGTCCAGGCACACATGCCACACACAATTAAATCCACGTAGGATTTCTCAGGGTAGATTTCACCTCTAGATTTGCAGGGCTGAGCCAGAGCTGCACCCCTAGGTTGTGCAGCGGTGCCACATGCCAGCAGTCAAGGCTGCAGATGGCGTTCTGGCTGCGGCGCCTCTGCGGGGACTGAGACGGGATGGAAGTGTTCGGGCCCTGCAAAGGGCACACCTGGGTGGAGGTGGATCAGGGTAATGTAGCAGATAGGGCCTTCGCAAAGATGATGGATTATATTTTCACACGTAACAGGATAAAGTTCACATTAACCTCCTCCCTATGACGCTACAGCAGGTGAAAGACTCCTGCCCTGCCCCGACACAGTGTGGAGTTAGGGTGTCTTTGGGAGCCCGCTGCAAACTCGGCTGATGCTGCCAAGTTAACACAAAGAGGTAAAGCACCACTTCAGACAAAAGGGCAGAGTCCCTGGGGGGAGTTATGACGATACAGCTTCTTTCTCTCAGAGCTACTGCTCATGTGAAGTCTCTGCCCGGAGACTGTGCTGACCTTGGCTTGGGAAGGGGCAAAGAAGAGGAAGAGACCCCTGCCAGCTTACCCAGGGGTACCTGCATTCCCACGGAGAACACCTCCCACGCATCTCCATTCAAACCCATCCCAGCTGCCATGATGATGGCTCAGAAATAAAGGCAGCTTTGTTTTGTAGCAAGCAGGTGTCTTCAGTTCTCTGAGCTCAAGAAAGGCCTTGAAGGACAAACTTTTTATTTACCTTTCACAGACTCCTAGAAATAGCCCCCAGATCTTCTGCCAAATGAAGTTTAAAAGCAGCTGATCTACACATTTCATCCTGAGTGGGTTGTGTCCACTTCTGCATATGGTTTAAGTCCTTCTCTAATTTTTTTTTATCAGAGTCGGCTGCAAGGGCGTTGTAAGCCAAAGGAAATTTGGGATGTTCATTGCATATGTAGTATACACACCGCAAAAGGTCACTGGAAAGCAGAGGCATTCCTCTTCAGCCTCTAGGGTGCTGCTGCTGGGAGGAGAGGTGCTTCTGTCTCTGCAGACTCAGCCAGTCTTGTGCAACAGGCAGATTGTGTACTGTAGCTGCTTTCCACCCCCGGCCAGTGGAGCCTGGTTTGCCCTAGGGGAGGCTGTCCTGTTCCCCCTCCTCCCTAGCACACACATACCTGCTCTGCACCCTAGCATCTGCAGGTGGTTGGAGGGCACACAGATGGCCCCACCACTGTGGACAGGCCACAATGACACATTTTTTGATTCACCTCACCCTGGGCTCTACCCTCTCCACAGTCATTCCCCTCACAGGGTGCTTCCAGTCTTTCCCACATCACCACTGCCCGTGTCAACTGCTAATCCCATTTATGCTGAGCACACTAAATCCAGGTGTGGATACACCAGTGTCCGTGACTCTTCTGCCACAGCTGCAGCAGGTGCCTTTGGTGCCTCCTTCAGGGCCATTGGGAAACCCAGCTACGGGCTGGCAGATTTTAACTTTCCATGTACCTTTTTCTTTTCTTTTTTTTCCTTTCAGGGACAAAAACATTTAAGTTAAAGACTTAACTCACCCACTCCTCCCCTCCACCCCCGTGCCTGGGTGCCTCCCAAGATTCCTCCCCAATGAGCAGCAGGCTTGCAAACTCCGAGCTGGGCATTACACGGCTACAATCACAGCCACAGAATTTTGATGTGGTCGGTATTGTGCGTATGCTTTTAACATTACCCATTCTGTCAGCTGATATCCCCCCCGCCCCGGCCCCGCTGGGGTTGGAGGTGGCAGGGGGAAACGACACACTAAACCTTTATACTGACACGGAGGTTACTGCAAACCGTGGGAGCGGGGTGTACCCGAACTCTCCCAGAGAGGCTGGGACGATGTCCTCTGAGGCACTGATTAAGACATCCCAGGATGAGAAAACGCCATGAAGGGGCAAAGGCGAGGCCTCCTCACGGGGCAGAGCCCGAGGGGAAGGCAGGGGGGGAAGGGCCGGGAGGGGGGCGAAGCGGGGGGCCCTTCCCCCCCCGCCTTCCCCTCGGGCTCTGCCCCTCCACCCCAGCGTCCGCTCCGGCCTCAGCGTCCAGCCGGGCACGGCGAGGGGAGCCCGGGCAGGGCCGCAGCCAGCGGGGCCGGTCCGTGAGGCGCAGCGCGCCGCAATCCGCTCCGTCCTAACCCTGCACTCCTCCCGCCCGCCGCGCGCGGCTCCGCTGGCAGCCACCTCCCATTGGCCGGCGCCCGGCGCCGGCGGCCAATGGGCGGCCGCCGCTGCCGGCCGTTGGAACGGAGCCGCGGCGACCGTTAACGGTTCCGCCTGGCGGGGCGGCGGGGGGTGAGGCGGCCGCGGGCACCCGGGGCCTCGGCGGGGACCTCGGGGCCAGGTTGCTGCCCGTCTCTCGCTTCAGGGTAGCGCCTTGCCTTGGCGCCGCTCCCTTAGTCGCCTTCCCCCTGATTGTGTCTTGAGCCTCCGTCGTCCCTCCTAGGTCTTGTGGCGCCTAGCGCTGGAAATTGTAAATCCAGGCCCTTGGCACGGATGCGCGGTGGATAGGAGGTTTCCACAGAGAGCTGTGCCTGAGCCTTGCTGGGACTTCGGAAGGCACCGCAGATACAGCTGCGGCTGTTGCCACCGAGGAGTAACCATCAGTCTGAGGGGCTGCAGCCCCTGTGGGGAAGGAGCTGATGGCACAGCTGGCCAATGCAAAAGCAGGTCACTTGCCTTGCTTTCAGTGACCATAAACCCCCCAGCTCTCTGTCATTCTGCATTATTCTACAGACAACAATAAATTCTGGGCCTAGTTCCAGATCAGGTTCAGTCAAACCCTACACCACTTGGAGGCTGAGTGTCAGGGAAAGCGTTTGGTTCACCACACAGTCCAAGGCTGTGACGCTGAAAATACTCATGGGTGACCATTGCGGGCAGTCTCTGAGAAAGAGTGAGGGGTGCTGCTGGTCAGGATGCTGTCCTGCTGCTGGAGGGAAATAGCACTGGGGTTTGCAGATGTTCTTCATAGATGGGGGTTTTGCAGAAGTGCTTCAGCCATGCCATGCAGAGGAGCAGGGACAGCAAGGGGGTAGCAAATCACTGTCAAGCTATCCAGGCAGACCAGCCATAGAGCAGCAGGGAGCCGTGGTACATGAGGGGAGAGACCAAGAGCAATACGGGTCAGGACAGAGGGACACCAGAGGGGTCTGAGAGAGCCAAGGGGTGGCTGGATGATCACTTGTGCCCCTTGGGGTGCACATGCACCAACTAGACTGTGAGGAGAAGTGTGCACAGCATCTGTCCATCCTGCCTGGATCTTGTTAACACTGTCAAGACCTTTACTTTCATAAGGTCTAAAATTCATTGCATTTTAAAGAGAGCAGAAGGACTGTCTGGAGTGTATGGGCTCTTCTTTCCTGGAATGTAAAGGAAACCTCAGTTGTGAAGCTGGAGTGCAGGGGGCTTCATTCCTTAGTGAAAGCAGAGAAGGGAAATGCAGATGTCACAGCTGGGACAGGAGATTTATCTTGGCAAGCAAAGAGGAAAAATACTTTCAAAAAGAAAAGAGAAAACTCAGAAGAATCCCCTCCCCATCTGCACTGCCTGCCAGCACGAGCAGAACCTCCAACCTGCAAAGGCCCTTCGTCTCCTGGGTCTGGGCTGCCGCCCAGCTGGATTAGCCCCTTGCCGCTTTCTCTTTGGAGCGAGACCATTGCGGTGGGAGCAGGGAGGCTGTGAGAACCAGGCTGATCCTGAAGGGAGATTGTCTCCAAACAACTCAGCTGGAGGTGGGAAGGGGAAAGTCACAGTCAAAGGATGGAAGCGTGACAGATGCAGCCAGGGTGACCACAGAGGAGAAGTGGATCCAGGGAGAGGAAACCGTCGCCTTCTCAGCCGTGCCTTGTGCCACTGGGCTATAAGAGTGGCACCTTAAGGCATCCCATGTGCAACTGGGCAGGGGAAAAGGCTTAATGCCTCAGTCTCTGCTTGGGCCTCCCAGAGGTCTTACCACCAGATCTGGGTGGGGGGAAATAGAGACCTTGCATTTGGATGTCTGGATGCTTTACATTAGCTCCCAAGATAACTGTTGTACAACAGGAAAGGGTGTTCGAACGAGAAGTGCACGCACGCACATACAGTGTGCTATTTAGACAACCCTAAGCATGAGGTCAGGATGAAAACATGTGGTGGAAATATGTTTGGAAGAGTCAGTGCCGATGTCGGTCATAGTGGGAGGGAGCAGGAGCCAGGAGCTGACAGATTCTCACTCTCTCCTCATGGCTGAGGTGGCCTTAGCCTGAGAAGATGATCTTGTGACACCAGAGCAGCTTAAGGTGCTCTGTTGGGCCTGGAGATGCAGTGGTCGTTGCCTCCCCCATGCCTGCGCAGGCTGGCTGGTCCCCTTCGGGCACTGCCTCCCCATCCTCCTAGAACTGCGGTGGGGGGACGGGCAGCCAGAAATGGGGCTTGGATCAGGAAATCCAGCACATCCTCACCATTGCGTTTCTGTCCCTTGGCTGCCCCCTCCCTGACCGCTCACTAGTAATACAGCTTTGGAAACACATCTCGTGCTATTTCTTGGCTTTGGAGCCTAGTTAGAAGGAGAAGGAAGGAGGGTGTGAAAGGGAGGGGGAGATAGCAGGAGCGAATAATGCAAAATGAGACTGTGCTGCGAGCTTTGTATCCCATCTGGAAGCTGTTTTCCCCCAGTACACTTCACACCCGCTCCCTCTGGGCCAGGATGGTAAGGATCACATTTCCCAGTTGACTGGTCCCACTTGCTCAAGCCAGGCTCATCTGTGTGAAAGCTACTTGAGATATCTTAAAGGAGAATCTCAGTAGAGTTGCCGAGTCCTTCATTGTCACAATTAGAAATTCTTGGCCAATTCTTTGAGGAGCAGGAGTTGGCTGATCTCAGCCTGGCTGGAAGGTGTTCTCAAGGAGAGAGTCTAGGCCTTGAAGAGGGTGTAAGAGGCTGAGCCTGCTCTGCTCATGCATCTCTGTTCATCGCACCTTCATTCATGTCCAAGTCCTGTGGACTCTTTCTTGGACCTTCCACCAACATGTGTCTCTGGTCTGCTGAGATCTTCACTGCAATGGCGTCGGCAAAACTCTCCCCAAAGCCCAGCAAAGTCATTACATTTAGTGGCAGCACATGAAGGCCTTTGGCTGTGCTGGCCCCAGTCTAGGTGGGAAGGGAGGACTAGTGGCTGCCCAGCATCTCCTTTGGCATGTTACTTTCCAGCTAGGAGAAAGCTATCATCCATTTGGTCAGGTGATAAACCTGCTTCTGTTTATCACTCAGAAACTCGGAGCACTGACCCTGCCATAGTCTGCCATGATCCACACAGCCCTGAGACACCATACCCTGGGACCTGCAGTTCCCTGGAGCCTTCTGTCTCACGTGTGTTAATGAAGAATACGGCTGAAGCCTTCTCTGAGTTTTGCGAGATAGGTGCAGTTCCCCCAGCGAGGCTAGGTGGGACAGAATTTGCATATTCTGGGTTAGCAGGCTCCATCTAAACTAATTGACAACAGTTTTGGTGGCATCTATCCAAAATAAGCTCTGGGCTGCTCCTCACTGTGCCCATCACAGTTGGTTCTGGACAAGAGGTCACTTAAGAGGAAGAACTCTTACCATGTGGCTGCATGCATGGCTGTCTTTACTGATCTGAAATCTGTCCTGAAGTTAACAATACCTTTTGTCATCAGGACAGAACAGAGCCAACCAAAGAGACAGCAGTCTTCCTGGGACATAGTGGCTTAGCTTCCTGCTTGTCCTGTAGTCTCCGTTGTGGATATAGCCAGCTACAAAGCCATGTCATTATCTTGGTTTGCTTTTCCCTTCCTTCTTCTGCTTTCCTCTGCCTCTTGCCACTGCCTTTGAGTAAAATAGCAGCCACCAGCTCTGTGACAGCTCTGGGTGCTCTCCCTCTTTGAGGGTGTCTGATCCTTGGTGCCCTCTTTGATAATAACCATAGTTATTCACAATTTCATAGGCTAGCTCCCTTCTCTCCATCTTCTCTGTCTGGAGATGTTGGACTGGTATGTGTATGATTGGCAAGAGCTGAAAGGGGGTTGCTTTGATGAGGAGGCTTTGCCAGTATTTAGTTGTGCTGGAGGATAAGACCTGGGAGCCCATAGAGGGGTACATGCCCCAACATTTATGAATTCCCAGGGAGGGTGTGAGTTTCATTCTCTGCTTGTCACCCATGTTTTTCCCATACTGTGCAGTAGGTCTCTGTCTCTTGGGAGAGAATGGGCTCTTGGGGGACCTGAACTCCTGCATCTCTGGGAGAACAGTGTTGCCTTCATCCTCACTTCCAAGCAGGGACGTCCTCCAGCAAGCCTGTCTGAAAGAAGAACCAGAAATCTGCAGTTACTCCTGCCAGTGTTGGTGCCTGTGTTAAGGCTCTTATACTCAGCCCCTTGCACTCATTACTATTTCTCACCCCTTAGCCACTGCTGGGGAGGTTTTGTGGTGTCAGGATAAAACCAGAGGCACATCTCCACCTCTTCCATCTGGGTAGGTTTGTTCTACAATGGGAATACTGTTGACTGACCAAGAGATCCTTGTTCTAAGCATGGGTGGGATGCCTCTAAAAGATAGTGTGGAACTACTGCATAAATGCATCTTCTTGACTCTCTTCACTCTCACTTCTGCCTTTGTTAATGCACTGTTGTAAAAGAAATTTGAAGCACGTGGCAGAGTCGCAGACAGTTCTCCCTGCAGCTGTCCATCCAGCTCTGCTTCTCCTCCAGGGTTACATGGTGGTTCTAGTTTTGATAGTTCTGACAGTATATATGATTTGGGTGCCTTATGTTGGATCCTGGCTCTGCTGTGCTGTCGTGGTGTGTTGGCAGCCAGAACTCTGAATCCCTTCACTTTTCTGCGGTTACGTTCTCACCCTTACCGTAAGGCTATCGTGTTCATATCCTGTGTTTGCTTGTGTTGTTTAGAGAAAGCAAGACAAAGAACAGCTGTTACATGAGCAGGCAGTCTCTGGGGTTAATGCTCAGAACTCCAAACTCTTTACCCCTCCATGCTGTAGGATAAGACGAAAACTGGTTTTCCAGTGCTTTTCAGATAAATATCTAACCCAGTTCCATCTGCTGACTCAGCTCCCTCTGAAGAACAGTTATGCTCAGCACAGATGGGAGGTGTTTTCTGTCGCTTGATTCAAGTGCAGAAATGCTTCTAGGCAACTTGGAAATGGCTGGGTAGATTTTACCAAGCTACCCCACCAACTCTACTTCCGGTATGGGAACAAGTGGCGAAAACTTCAGCCCAGACTATCCCAGGCAGGGCCTCAACACTGGGACTTAGCATGACTGTACCTTCTCCGCCTTACCTGCACACGCAGTGTCTGCCCTTCCAGGGGAGCCTCAGATGGTGGTGTGTCAGGCTGTTACTCCAGCTAGTGGGAGGACAGGACATGTGGGAAGGAAGCTAAGGGAGAGAAACCTTGTGTCAGGCAGAATGCAGGCAGTAGACACTCCCCCCCACTTCCAACATGCTTTGTGGGCATCTGATTTTTTAAATTGAGTGGCCGAGGGGTGATATTGGAGGGTGAAGGGCACTGGCATGTTGGGAGACTGCTGCAGCTCACTATCTCCCTCCCCCACTTGGTGGGAAGTGTGGGTCTGTTCACCTGGAGCCTACTTCAATCCCCAGCCTCACCCCAACCTTCTGACAGCCAGCATAATGTTGACAGAGTGATACTGTGTTCAGGTAAAACAAATATACCTTCCTGTAGGAGCAGGAACCTGCAGGCTCCAGTATCCGGGGTCCTCTGACCAACTCCTCTCTCAGTCCTAGTGCTGTAGAAAGAAAGGACTGCACGCACGCCATGCTTCTCTGGGAGCTGGGCTCTTTCCTGAGCTCAGCTCTCACATTGGAATTCATTGGCATTCATGTCTCCACTCTAGGACCTGCATGCTGTCGCCCAGTCTCTCTCATCCATACCCTGTTCCTCTTGGTATTTCAATATGCTGCTTTCAATGCCTTTCTGCCCACCCAGATGCTTTTCCAGGCAGGGGGAGGGGACCCAGTCTGACTCTGCTGAGCTCTCTCCAGTTCATTTAAGTTACACAGTTCCGTCTGTGTAATATAGTCACTTGAATGTATCTGTCTTTTCTTTCCTCTCCCTGAGCCAGAAGCCTCAATCTGCCAACAAATGGGATAATTTTTCAGCTGGTGTTTGGCAACCATCATTTTTCTCCCTGCCCAACCAATGCTTTGTTGTAGCAAATGGAAAAGTTAGTGATTTGACTTCTGCATAGGAGGATATGCCTCAAAGGAAACAGGTTCCCTGTAGCATCAGGAGCCCAGCTCTGCAGCAGCACTGGCCAAATTTACTGACTGTTACTGGAATGATTAGTGGAATGATTGTTTGTTGTTAACAGCCCATCTGTAGTGTTTAAACTTCATCGGGGAGCTGAATTTCACAGGCATTATCTGGCTAGAGGACAGCCTCATATGGTCCACAGAGGGGCTGTGAAATCCCAGAGGAAATTAAATACAACAGGGGGCCTTCCTGTTATGTTGATCCAACTGATCTTTTTTTCTCTGACAGAAATCAGCAGCTGGATTGGTGTTCTCTGGGGCATCAGAGTGCCTGTTGCTGCTGGCAGAGAACATGAGAAAGTGTCTGTCACCAAGGACAGGTGCCGAAGACCTTGATTTTCTGCCACACTTGCATTTTGTCATCACAGGGATTTCTTGCCGTGTGCTCTTATTCAGCTCGTTGTCACAGTGAGATGATGTTGGGAAGCTGAACATAGGTACCCACAGAGGAAAGGGGAGATGTGAGAATATAGAAGAGCTTCATAAGTGTTTGTGGCATAGATAGACGGAGAAGATGTACAGCACAACGGACCTTTCTATCTTAATTCAAGGTGTTTTTATCAAACTGATGCAGGCAAGCGATAAGAACTGCTTTTTCCCATCCAAAAAGGGCTATTGCTGAGGTTTGGCTCTCAGAGCAGGGGAAGGCTCTCAAATCCCTCTTGGAGTTGACACTAACACTCTCTCCCTCTTTTTCTTGTCTTTGCTCAGCATTTCTCAGAGAACCTGGATCACTTCTCTGACAACATGGAGGATTTCTCCAACGACCTCTTCAGCAGTTTCTTCGATGACCCAGTACTGGCTGAGAAGAACCCGCTGCTGGACATGGACCTGGATCCACCCACTCCAGGCATCCAGGCAGAGCACAGCTACTCCCTCAGTGGAGACTCTGCTCCCCAGAGCCCCCTCGTGCCTGTCAAGACTGAAGATAATGTTAACGGTAAGCATGAGACGTGCACACTGCACAGCTTTGGGCACATCTGTTAGCAGAGGCTCTGGCTGGCTTCCATGTATAAGGACACACTGGCTATTCCCTGGGCTTGCGCATGGCAAATCCAGGGAAGAATTTGATCTGCCGTTGTCAAATACAGCCCACATTTTTTCCTTCAGTTTGTGCTCTGACAGTCACATTGCTCCTTTGCCGGGCTAAGTGTTATTTACGAGAATGATAATTGGTTGTGGTTCCATGTGCTGCCAGCTTCTGGCAAGTAATAGGCAATGTCTCTTTAGGACCCTGCAAACCTGGGTGTGGGTGCCCTAGATCCAGGTCTGTTTTGGCATCAGGCAGCAGGGTTTTGGCTTGAATATAGGAAGCATGAGGCTCTGGCTGCAACCAGTGCTGGTACATGTGGAAAGCTAAGTGGCTTCTTTACCAGCAGATCTTTTAGCAGCAGACAGAGAGGAACAGTCATTTCAAAACCTATTTTTAAAACAATTCATTTCGGGATAATTTATGATGGCTGGATATTTTTAGAGCCATCCTTGCAGAGAGTCCTGTAATTTGTGGGACTGTGTGGGTGTCCCAACAGCTGATGGACACCAGGCTGCCTGAAAAAGCAGTGGCACAGGCTCAGTGTACACAGAAGAAAGCTGTTCCTTTGAGCAAGAGTGAGTCCTGGGACAGAGGCTTCCCTCTCATGGCCAGGAATGATCCCAACTCTCTGGTACAGACACCACGGCAGGAGGAGAGGAGCTGGCCTCCACTGCCTCTTTAGTCCCTGCAAAGGGCACAGCCATCAGTGCCACGTTCCTTAGGGGCCACTCAGAGAGATGCTGGGAGACAGGCTCATGGCAGGCCAAGCAAGCTGTGCCTTAGTACCAAAAAAGCTTTCCATTTACATTTATTTTTCCTTAGCTTTTAACCCCAGTACAGTCTTGGAGGGCACTCAGCCCAAACCGGCAACTGGGCGACTAACTAAAAACAAACCAGCATGAGCGCATAGACAAACCTTTATTTTGCCCCTGCAAATGAATATGAGATGAGGCACGGGAATGAAAGAAGCAAAAGGCTTCAGTTTGTAGAAAGCAGTGAAATGAAGTCTGCCTGCATGAAGCTACCGCAGGGGCTCCTCTCTGAGACACTTGTCACCACTTCTGCTCCTCTCCTCTGTGTCTGGACATGCCCCTGCTTCAGCTGCAGCATCTCCAAGACAAGACCTCCTCCTGAATGGAGAGCAACACTGATCCTTGGGCAGAGGCCAGCACAGGGTGTACAGCGCATGACCCAGATCAGCTCTATACAGGGGGTAAGGCCTAGTATTAATGTGACAGGTATAGGGGTATCTATGCACCCACTCCTGCAGTGGGATAATTCAACCCATCTTTCCAGGGCTATCTTGGCTTGTAATTGGATGTGAGTCATATTCTAGTTTAGCCCTGAGTCAGGTCCAGTATTTGTAACACTGTGCAGTCCTTTTGGCACAGTTCCATCCAGTCTCAGTCCTTTTAGACATTCACTTCAAATTAATTACCCGGGAATGGCTTTTCTTTAACATTAAGCAAGCTCTGCTTGGTCTGCAGAGCTCCTCAGGAATGCCTGGGTACTGTCTGGGCTTGAAGCTGGCTGAGGCTTGCTATTTATCAGCTTTCTCACAGCTTTTCTACAGATCTCCAAAACACTTCAAAATCCTGCCCCTTCCCACATGGATCCCACTAATATGGGTCAGCTAGGGCAAGCCACTGGGTGCATTGTGACCCTGCTTATCAGTAGAGTCTGCTTTCCAGATGGTTTGCGCATATGGACTGGCTGCTTCAGTTCTCAGTACTAGCCCTCAGTTCTGCAGGGCGTGATTTGATGCCAGGAGCAGGGGGAGCCAGGGTTGTGCAGAACAGCGGGTGCTGGACCGGCCTCAGGCTAGTGCCCGCACTCCTGTACAGGTCCTGCTTCCTCACTGCTCTTTGCCTCACCTCCTCAACCAACGGTAGCTCTGGATATCTCTCAGCTGTACTTTTTCCCATTATGTATAGAGTATCTAGAGCAAAGGATAAGCCTCACCCAGCAACATACGTGAAATCTGTAATGGTTACAGACTGGCCATACCTCTGAAACATCCTCTCAGGCAGCAGAACATAGAGGTGTCCACACAAAATGCCTTCTCCTCAGTCCCTCATTGACCCTCTCATGGCTTATGTGTTTCTGATTCTGTAACCCAGTCGCTCCCCTGATAGATCTCCGAGGGTGGGAAAGAGAGCAGGGTCAGAATGTAGACAGGAAATGGGAGGACAGCACATACTTATTTGGGTGTCTGCTCCTTAGACTGTCTGGACTGACAGCATGGGGGCTGCTCTCTTGCCGAGTCGAGTGTGAACAGGGAGAGCCCTTGGTGGTCTGCTCTCCTTGCCTGGTAACTTGCTTCAGCAGTAGTCCTCCCAGACAGAGATGCCCCACCCCTCTGAGAAAGAGAGAAATGCAGAGCTTTGCGATAGAAAAGGAAGATGAGGCTTAAAATCACAGTCAGGGAACTTCAGATTAGCCAGTAGGTAAAACCTTCCTGTAGTGGGCATAATGAAACTGCAGAAGAGATTTAATGGGGGAAGCTGTGGACTCTTCGTCCCTTTTCAGAGGGGTAAGATGAAGTCAGACAACCATCTGTCAGGACTGACGCCGGTTTAGTTGAACTTGCCTAGAGCAGTGGGATAGACTGGAAGACCTCTCAAGGTTCCTCATCTCTGTGACAGCCTCTGATCAGGCAGAAGAATTCAGTCCAAGTCTTCTGGCTGCAAACGCTTGTGGCTGTGTAACACCTTGCCTCCTTCCGACAGACAGGGCTTGTCTGCATACCAGGGGTAACTGGGACTTCACTACCAACTGCAGGTTTGGTGTCCTTCACAGGACAGAAAAAACGCAATTCAGTCTGTGTCTGCTCAGCAGCCTCTCTGTTGTCACGGTTGTGCCGTGCACCCCTGCCTGAGACGCTGCCTGACAACATTGGTGCTGCTGCATTGTGGGAAGCTCTAGGAAGTGATCCAGCAGCACTGAGAGCACCACTCAGCTGATATACACACAGAGCAGCCACAGGAACTCATGTCTGTGCCTGAAGATGTCCAGTCGCACAGGGAGCTGGAAGGAATGAGCCTCAGCTAGAGAGACCTGTCTAGTCAGCAAATTAAGAGGTGCGAGACCAAAGACAGGAAGGCAACATGTTCCACTGGCAAGGGCAACACTGTGTTAACTGATACAATTCTTGCCCAATCTTTAACACCATTGTGTCCATGCAAAAGCCAGACAGAGTCAAGATTCTGCCCTGTCCTCTCCTGAGGGCAACAGAGCCTGAGCTGGGCAAAGATGTTAATCTAAGTTTAGTTCAGATGGCAGCTCCCACATGAACAGCTGCTTGCTTGTACTGTTCTTTGTGCAGGCCTTTCTGGAGCCAAGAAGGACCTTTCTCCCTCTTTTCTCTTGCCAGGACACCTTCTAGACTGAGACATGCACTGCAGAGCTGCTTTGGGCAGCAGACAGCTAGGCAACACCCCTGGGTCTGTGAGTGCTGTATGCAGAGAGCAGTGCAGAGGGATCAGAGAATGAGCCCGACTGTGGCCTCATGTTGAGCCAACTGGGATGCTACCTGGTGACACACTTAGCAATAGTCTGTCCTGTGTCAAGACAAATGCATTTCTGGTTTTCAGATAAAAAGGGGAAGGGATGAGGATTAGGATGCAGGCTCCAGGCCAGCTAGGAGTAGGTTTTTGGCAGGCTGAAGTGTTTGAAGAGCAACGAGGGGACCAAAACTTGAGAGCAGAGCCCAGGCAGCTCTCCTGCCTAGCAGGTTTTTTCCCCCATCTGAGCTGCAGCTTATCCACCACGGCCTGAATCCCAGCTTCTGGAAACTCTGCTTCCAGTGACAAACCAGGCTGATGCCGCAGATGTGCATGGGACAGAGCAGGCAGGGGTCGAGGGGAGTATCCCCACACAGCTCCATTCAGTTCTCTTCAGACACTTCCTTTCCCTCGCTGCTGCTTTGATCCCTGCCAGCAATGGCAGTGGGGCATGGCTGTAGGCAGCAGTCCTCCTGAGCAGCGCAGGGTGGAGGAGGGAGCCTCAGAGGTGAGACTGAGGGGAGCAGCTGTGTGAGCAGCATTACAAGCAGGTGCTACACTGGACTTCCTTCCACAGAAACGGACCTTCCTCCTCTCCCATCATGCAACAAAGCTCTGGTACTTGGCACAACATTGGCGGGAGGACAAAGCAGCACGTACAGCCGCTTGTCAGCCTTTCACTGTCACCGTGTTTGCCCTCTCACCAGCTCTAGCACAGAGATGGTGCTATTCTTGGTAACACACCTGGCAGCTCTGTGATGCTGGCCGTGCTGCCGAAGGAGCAACAGCCCGGCATCTTCCTCTCACTGAGCTCTATATATAAATAAGCTCCAGAGGACAAGACTGAGACATCACTGGGGGAAGAAACCCTGCAGCTGTCCTCCAGCACTCGGGTTGCACAGTCGGAGCAGAGCAGAGGCACAATCCCTCTAGCTCTGTCCTGTCTGCTCCCTGCACGCTGGAGGTTCATTCCCTTTTGTACTATGTGTTGTGGGCCTGCACATGCTTGTGTGGTGGCAGTGCTAAACTTGGAAAGGCAGCCTCCCCAGACGGGGGGAAGCTGTCTACATGGATTATTTTTTTTCTTGTCCTGTTCTTGCTGGAGTTTGACTCTCATGTTGTGCGTATTTCAGAGCTGGAGAATGGAGTGTGGTCACTGGGGCCCAAGCTCTGCTCCATCATGGTGAAACAGGAACAGAACCTGGCTGTAGACCTGCCTGAGTCCCAGCTAGCTGCCAGCTCCATACCAGTGCTGAACCTCAACTCTCTGCAGAGACTGCCAGTCCCCGAGGAGGTGAGCCCATCTAAGATCCATCGGGAGCCTGGGCTCTCACACAGCGGCAACCCTGGTGATGCGGACCCAGCCATGTGACTGCAGGGTTCTGCTAGGTGATTTAGCTGCTGGACAGACAGAGGAAGGTGATACAAAGTCCAAATATTGCATTATTTGTCATTCCCCTCTTGAAACGGCAGTCAGAGCAGCAGCACACCTGATGCTAGCTAGAACTGTGTTCTTGATTCGCACACTGAAGCTACAAGACACGTTATCCTTCCAGAGAAAACAATGGAAGGAGGGTTTTCTCCAGCACAGGAGGTTTTACAGTCTTGGTTAAATACAAGTGTGTTTCCTTGGCACAAAATCCAAAGGATTTTAAACTTGCATGTGCTGGAGGCCAGTCCCCCACCAGTCTGCCAGTATTTCTATAGCCACTCTTGGCTAATTTTCTTTTTTTGGACAACAGTGTCAATTGATGTGATAGCAGTGACCCCACTATTCCTGAGTATAGACCCCTGCTCTGCCACTGTCTTTTTCATGGCCTTGGGCTTATCATATGGCCTCTCACTTTTCTCAGCTGCTTACTGGAAATGGGGGTCCCACTCCAGGTCCTGCTGGCATTTTTCTATGAAGCAGCAGGAATTATTATTTCCAGGAAACAAGGGGCCACAGCTTTTGGTCATGTCTAAGTTCTTAAGAAGTCTGTTTGTTCGGAAGGAGGCTCACTTATGCCACTGGTATGTGGGTGTAAGCTGGGGGCTCAGTTCAACTGGCTTCAAGTCCAGCCATGTTGGATGGGAAGGTCTGACCAGCCTCACGCAGGCCTTGGCTATAGTAGATAACAGTAGAGCATCTCTGGGGTTCGCTTCCTTTTTCCACTCCTGCTGAGCATCTTCCCATTTAAACGACCATCCAAAAGAAATGGGTACTTCCAGCCAAAACTGCACAAACTTCCTCCATTATTTACACAGCTTGAACTCGCTGTGCCCTCGAAGCTCTGCTGTGTGTGCTCAGCAGCCGTACCATGGTGCTCTCTCAGCTGTGTTTACAGTCTGGAGGAGTTTGCAATGTGTCTGTTTAGTGTAAAAACTCCCCCAGCCTATGGTGGGATGGGGGCTCGTGAGCCAGGGAACTGAGGGGCAGCATAGCCCAGATGGGAATAAATCTACTCTTTATTTAACTCTCAGTCCCCTCCAATTGGAAACAGCTGCCCAACAGCCATGGTGAAAATCATGTTAGCAGTACAGGAGAGTTGTTCTGTTTCTGTTTCTGTACAACCTCTATACTCCCATTTCTAATGAAGGCAGATCAAAGAGGGATTTCCCATGGTAATGCAGAGGTTGGCTTAAATGGCACTGTCTGGGTCTAGCAGGGGAAGAATTGCCGAAGATAAAAGTCATCTGCCTTTTGGAGGTACTCAGTGCACTGCTTGGCAGCATATCCATCTGCCACTGCCTCTTCCTCTGCAAACATGTGTTTGCACTCTGTGTGCCCAGCAACATGGACTTCAGGGGGCTTATGTTTGGACTCCTGTTTTTTGTTATGGGTGGTGAGAGGGTGCTTTGGGGCAGAGCTGTGAGATGGGGCAGTACGGAGAGCAGGGGAGCAGTGGCTATCAGGAGAACTTAGTGGGAGCCCTCTGGGCAGGGTAGGAGGCAGCGCGCAAGAGCTCTTTCTGCTTTTTTTCCACAGACTCCCATAGAAATGACTCCAGCACCTGTGATCAAAGCTGAACCTAAAGAGGTCAACCAGTTTCTAAATGTACCTGCAGGTAAGAAGATAGTATTTGCTGGTCAACTTACATCCCTGTATATTACTCAGATAGACAGAGATCATTACTATATGGGGAGGAAAGACAACACCTGAGAGCAGAGCCATGCATACAAGGTAGCACTGGGGCACAGACCATTAGAGGAGTGAGCGCTGCACTGTTCCAACTCAGATCAGTGTCTGGACCAACAGCCACGCACAGAATTGTTCAGACAGGGAGTCCCAGGCAAAACAGGCTACTTCAGAGTTGGAAATATGCAAGAGTGCCTTTAAAATCCTCAGAGGGACTGTAGTGTTATCCAAAAACAACCATCTGAAAGTCAGGAAATTCAGGATCCAGTTTAATTTGAAAGAAACCCAAGCATCTGAAAATCTGCCGATGCACAAATGAAAGCACTATAGGAACTCCCACTGCCCCAGAGAGACATTCCTTATGCATATTCCCACCTCCGTTAAGGCCCCCAGGGCTCTCCAGTACAAAGTGGGGACAGTTTTCAAGCGCTTGGCAACTGAGTGACCGGAGCCCCTTTGGATCAAGTGTGCTGGCAAGTGTGTGAGCCCTGTGGTGCTTTTGGAAGAGCTCATCTCTTACAGAGTTTCCTGTACTTGTGAACAGGGTATGGAGCAAAACATCACGGGCTTTGTACTCTGTTTTGGTTGACACCGGAGTACCTTACTGCTTTGTAAATACCTTTGGTGTCTTGGCAAAGCCCCTGCGAGCTCTCTGAATCCTGCAGTTCCTAGTTTAGCACGTTTGAGGTCAGCCTCAACTCTCTCTTGGGCAGTGCTCAGTCCAGCCTTGTTCTCAGACCCACCCTGTCTTGTGAGACTCATCACCCTCTCCTTTCAATCCTGTGTTATGTCAGTGCCTATTCCTGTTGCTACTGAGAGCCCTATGCCTGTACCAACAGGCTGCATGAGAGCCATTGACTTGATCTCCTTATTTCTCAGTAGATGACCTGGTGCAGATGCCTCCAACTCCACCCAGCAGCCATGGCAGTGACAGCGACGGATCTCAGAGCCCCCGGTCTCTGCCTCCCTCCAGCCCAGCCCGACCTGCTGCTCGCTCTTCTACTGCCATCTCTTCCTCACCTCTCCTCACAGCACCACACGTAAGGGGGCAGCAGGACATCACTGGGACACAGGGCTCCTTGGTACTCAGAGGGGTTTGGAGGCTTTCTGAGGCTCATGTTGGGGATCCTGCCCTTGTTAAGGGCTCCAAGCTGAAAAGCTCTGGCAAAGCAATGTGGTGTCCTAGCACAGCAGTGTGGGGACAGGATGGTGCTCACAGGAATGAGGAGAGGCACAATGAGTCTTGACCAATGCCTGCCAACAGCTACTGTGTTTTAGCAAGTGCTGTCTTTCACCCCATACTTTGGGAAGTGGCCTGTGCACTGGAGGACTTTCTGAGGATGTTAATGGAAGAGAAAGGAATATCTGGGAATTCCCATAACTAGACTGTGCTCCATCGGCCAAAGGTTCTTTGGCGGGGTCCTGCAGTGCAAGTGTGTAACCAGCCTCACCACGAAGGAGTAGATGCCCTGCCAAGTAAAAGAGGAAGGCAGCTGCTGAGCTGTGCCCCCAGGATCAGTTTGAGAGCAGGAAAGAGCACTGCCCTGCACCTATTTGTACTAAGCCCCTAGCTGCTCTGCAAGGCTTTAAGGGGGATTACTGGGATAGAACTCCTTGCTGATGCTGACATCTGCTCTCTGTGTGTTTCAGAAGTTACAAGGGACCTCTGGCCCGCTGCTCTTGACTGAAGAGGAGAAACGCACCTTGATTGCTGAGGGCTACCCCATTCCTACCAAGCTGCCCCTCACCAAAGCAGAGGAGAAAGCACTGAAGAGGGTCAGGAGGAAAATCAAGAACAAGGTGACTGCCAAAAATATAACCATGCAGTTCCCATGATTCCAGAGCATCCTCAGCTGATCAGTGCTATAGTTACCCTCGCCTCCTCAGCTGCAGTGCAGCTCAGAAATGGTGGGATCCTGCCTTTGGTACACTGGTACGAGCCTCCCAGCCCACAGAAATAGTGCCATGGGGCATCTCTGCATGCGTGCTGTACATGCAAGCCCTATCTGGGAAGTGTGACTTCCAGCCCAGATCCTGGGAGCGTGTGGCCTGGGATGGGGCCCACAAGCTAAGGCATCATGGATCAGACAAACCGGCCTGGTCAGGCCTTGCTTGTGGGGGCAGAGCCATTGCATAGTCCAGGAAGGGTGATCCACAGAGCTCATTATCCAGGCAGAGGCTGTGAGACTTTAGACTCTGATTAGAAAGCATCCCATAAGAGAAATGATGAGACCCTGAATTAGTCAACCAGTGACTCAGAAGTGGTCTGGGGCAGAATCTGCCCAGATGGCCACAGCACGTACCCATGTGAGTCAGAGGACTTCAAAGCAACCCTAAAGATGCTCTCAGCAGCGAGGGGGTCAGGCATACCGCAACAAATGGCTGTGGCCTACAGGCCAAAGAAGGCTGCATACCTGCTGCATCCATCCCTCCAAGTTTTGGCCCGGAGATTGGTGGGAATGGCAGACTGGAAAGCAACTTCCCCATTTATCTTTAGGGTGCTGTGTGTGCAGGGAGCAGACAACATGAGGGAGCCACAAAGAAATGTCTAGAGGCTTATGATACTGACTGCTCTCTGATGGCTGCCCTCCTCACAGATCTCTGCTCAAGAGAGTCGCAGGAAGAAGAAAGAATATGTGGAGTGTCTAGAGAAAAAGTAAGTTTCTTCTTTTCAGTTTTACCTTTGAAAAAGGAGCCCTATCCATGCACAGCCCCCCTTTCTAGTGTTTTTGTCTCTGAATTGCTCAGAGTACAATTCCTTGCAAGCCTGGCTGCACAGAAGTTTGGTTTGGGACCCTGCCCCTACTCCCCTCCCTCCTAGAAATCCTCTTGCAGGATAAAGATTGCTCTAGAAACCTTGTATTTCCAACTGCTTAGTTTGGCTGGTCCCTTACAGAACACAGGCCATTTTGGCTGACAACAAGGTGGGATTTTGGGTAAGAGTCATGTTTCCCCACTAGAAGTTGCTCCTACTTTGTCTGACCCATAAGCAGCAGGCCCCCTGAGGACACTGGCCACAGCTTTTCCCCCTCTATTCCCATAAGGGTGGACACACAAGCATTTGATAGCAAGAAAAACCTTTAAGTATGGTTATTCCCCACACCCCCTCCCCTTCCACTGTTCCCTGCATGAGCTTTGTTTTTCTCCTTGCAATCCTGAGGTCCTGCATGTATGGCTGGCGTAACCCTAAGGTGACATCACATGACACTGACGGGGTAAAAAATAACTCGAGGGCCTGATCCTGTGATCCCCTCTGTACTAGCAGCACCTGATGGGCATTCCCAGGCAAAGAAGAATGCTGGGATCCAGGTGCAAATTCACATTTCTGTTTAAATACCATCCTCTTCCCTGTTATTAATACCACCTGAGATCCACAAAATGGAAAAAAACAACCCCCAAACCCAACCTTAATTAGCTTTTCTCCCTGATGCTATTTGTTTGTATTCTCTAAGTGCGTAGAAATGCTGAATGAAAACAGATGACTCCCAGCACCTTCAAGTTCTTATGCCCTTCCATAAGCAGCTTGACATGCATGCATGTGTCCAGGCATCAGAGCACATCACCTCCAGCTAATGTCCCACATTAACACCCAGATCCTTCAAGCTGGGGCTGGGGAGTTGGCTGACCTCGCTCAAGTGACAGGTCCAGGGTTTTCTGTGGTAGGGCCTCTTCCCCAGACGTGGCTGTGGTGCCTGTACATACTCAGCGGTTTGTTACGCTAGTGCATTGCTGTGACAGATGGCTTTCAAACAATGCCAGGTTTAAATGTGAACCAAAAGCAGCATTCAGTGAATTTTTTTAATGCAACAAGTCTTCGGTCAACTTGGCTTTCTGTAAGAGCTGTTTTTCAAAAAATTGTACTTGGGCCCTTCACCATTCAGTTTGACACCTTTGCTGCAAGCCCAGTTTTTACACGGAACGCCTGGTTCGGAGGCTGTGCTGGAAACGTCCAGCAGTCTCAGCCTGTGTCCCTGGCCTGCCTTCCTTTGAGCCTGCAGACATTCCCCTTCCTTCGTCCCAGCTGCAGCCCAACCACTTTCCCTTCCGAAGCAGTGGGAGGGAGCCCGCAGGTTCTCTGCTGCCCTCAAGTGCCCGCAGCCGGAGCTGGCCCAGCATTTTTGCAGAACTGCCTGGTTTTCATATGCGAGGCACACAGCCAGGGCAGGTTCTCAGTCTGAGCAGCAGAGGTTTGAATTTGTCCTCCTGTTCCTTTTCCATGCTCCTTAGGGAGGTTTGGAAGTGATGGAAATGCCTGCGTAACTTTGGGTCTGTTCTCACTTGACCTGTCTGTAACTGGGTGCTATTGGCTCCCCCAGCCTTCGGGAAAGCCTGAACTGGGAAATGTCGCACAGAACTGTCCACCTGCAGTCTCACCCCTGGTCTGTCACGGCTGGCTTCAGCCAGACGAGTCAGGGACATCTGGCTCCAGGACCTTATCTGCAGGTGATGGATGGGGCCACTGAGCCTCCACACCCAAAGAGAGGCAAGGACTACGTTTGCTTTATCTGTCGGGCCTTTGTAATTAACTGGCTGTGGGTTTTATTCCCGCAGGGTTGAGACATACACAACAGAAAACAATGAACTCTGGAAAAAAGTGGAGACCTTAGAAAATGCAAACAGGTAAGAGGGGCTAGACCTGACCCTCTGTAGGTGGTGGTGGTGGGGGGGGGTGGGCAGGAAGGGATGCCAGGGGAGCACTGAGGCAGGGGGGTGAGAAAAGAAAGACAGGTTCCCTCACCTCCTGGCGGGCCAGGCGCTGCTCGGCCCGTGGCAGCAGCGAGGCAGCTGGGTTTGGTTAGCAAGCCTGGAATGTTTGTGTTGGGACGTCCAGGCCGTGGCGCAGCGAGGGGAGGGAAGGAAGGCGTTTCTCACATCTCATCCTCCTTCTCCCTGCAGCCCTTTGGGCTCATGCTGCCCTCTCTATAGCCCTGCAGGCTGTCTGCAAGGCAGCTGCACGGAGGGAGGCCCCTCACACCAGCCTCTCAGACCCACTGTTTCTGCTCTTGGGCTCTTTGGAGGAATACAAGCCTCTGGGCATAATATGGCTCTTTCAGGTTTCTCTTAAGAGACCTGAACAGACCCGGTGAATACAGGGAAAGCCCATTCCTCTAATAAAGGTAGCCACCAGCTGCCACCAAATCCAGGGCAACTCCCTGCATATGTGGTACCCCAGCCCAGGCCTTGCCTCTTCCCCTTGCAAAGCAATCCTGAAGGATCTCCCTCCCATCTGCTGCTGCTCATATGAAAGAAGCAAGCTGCTCCCACAGCCCTGAAGCAGGCCCCTGGCTCCCTCGCCCAAGAATCTGGTGAGCGTTTGTGCTCCTAATATGCAGAGCTGGTTGACTGATCACCCGGGGAATTTGCTTCCTTGGAAGCAAATAATGAAGACTCCCACCCCTGCTGTGGGGATGGGCAGCAGGAGCTGGATCAGGGCCCAGCTCTGCTCCCTCTTACCAGATGCAGTAGGTGTAAGCAAGGGCAGGGTCAGCTGCAGGGCTGATGAGGGGGAAGCTCATTTCTATAGCTCCATTTCTATCACCCCCAGCTCAAATTGAAGGGGAGAACTGCAGGCAGAGAGGCAGTCCCCCCACCCACCACTCTGCTGCCACTATAGCTCGTAGAGTACTTGAGGCTCTGTCGCACTCCTTCCTTCCATCCATGACATCAGTGCTGTGGCCCCAGCTTCCAGGCCAGCCACTGGTTCTGGGACCAGGGACTGTCAGGCATGGTCTGGCTGAGGTGTGTGAGTGGCCAGATCCTCCCACCTGCTGGTGACACGGCTGCCCAGCTGCTCTCATCCACTGGGCACAGCCCGGTGCTTGGCCTCTCTGGGAACGCAGGCAGCCCCTGCTGCTGAAAAAGCACAAACCCCACCCTGCAAAATCAGGAGATTGGCCTAAAAGCCAGGAGATATTTTTTTCCAAAATACAAGTTGTGTTCTTTCTAATTCGGTTTGATTTTTGAGCACTGCCAGTGGGACGCTCTGTGCTTCTCTCCACATGTACAATGTGCAGAAGAGGATTTGGAAAGAGATAGAGCTGGGATTCTCCTGCAATCTCCTGGCTCCAGGACCTGGCATTTTATAAAAGCTCAAACATATTTGTGTAAAGCAGTCAGTACTCCCAGGGGGAAACACTTGGTAGTCTGCATTTCAGTAATTTGCAGCCCTTGGGAACTGTGTTCTGTAGTTTCCGTCGTCCCAGATTTCTTCACCAGCCCAGTGAACGATTCAGTGGCTTTTGGTAACACACCTACCACTGTTCTGTGTTTATGTGTGCTGATGCCCGTGTTCAGTTAAATGGGGCAGAGAGACCTGAGCACGTGTTCTGGCTGGGGCAGCCAGAGAATGAATTAATTGCTGAACTCAAGATTTGGCTTTGCCCACATCCCTCTGCAGAGTTTGCCAGAGACTGAAGAAGGTGGAGCGGATCAAAACTGTTTTTTATTTCTGTCTCCACCATATCCACCATACGGTTTGGGGCAGAAGTCAAGCTGCAGAGCGTATCTCTCTGAGTGAAATGGGAGCAGGTGGGCCAGTGCTCGAGGTCTGACCTGACTACAAAGTTCTGCCTCCATCCCAGAGCTTGATTTTCCTGGTGGCCTTCATTGCTCTGGGAGATGATTGGCTGGGCTTTGAGGCATCCAGGAGTCCTAAATCAGTGGGACATTCATAACAGTGGGTAGTTGCAGTGAAGGTTGTGGTGGATCTACTGGTGAAGTGGTGGAGGGGGTTACCTCAATGTAATGGCACCCTGGAACATTCATCCTGCAGTTCCTGCATGGTTTATATCTCAAACTCACCCTTTTTTGTTTCTTGCTTCCTAAGCCTCTTTGGTCAGAGAACTTGGGCAAGATATAGCAAGGGGGAGATACTTGTTTTCACAAGAAGGGAAAATCAGAGTAAAATATGAAGGGGGTAGTGGTGTCCTTTTGTCACTTACTGGTTGCCACCTCCTTATCATGTTTTGATTTGGGTTGTTTCCTATCCCAGGACTTTGCTCCAGCAGTTACAGAAGCTGCAGGCTCTGGTAGCTGGGAAAGTCTCCAGACCTTACAAAATGGCTTCCACGCAGACCGGGACATGCCTAATGGTATGAGCTTCATTTTCATCTTTCTTATGGGCCATGCTTCCCCAGACACTTTTGTTGTTTGCCTGTCTCTGCCCTCTTCCCCACTGCCCAGCTCTGTTGCCAGTTGCATCTGCTCTCTCCTTTTGTGTTAGAGTCACCACAACTGGGCCCTGTGTCATACATACATTGGTAGCGACACTTGTTTTTATGCAACAGCATTAGAATAATTCATGCATTTTCACTGTCTTGTTCTTTGGGCAAAGCAGCACTTTGTTTGCTTTTCATTAGCTATCGGCCATTCAGCAAAAGTCTTCAATGAGCTTCCATTGTAATGGGTAGAGTTTTCTTTTGCTGAGTTGGTAATGCTTAATGTTTTACTCAGCAGGGCAGACGAACAGTTCAAGTATTCCTCCCAGTGGGCATTACCTTGTGTTTATCAGCAAGAAGTGGCATCTGTTCTTGCTATGCCTGCACGTCAGCCTTTGTTAAATCTAGTCGTAATTCTCTTCATTTGCCCTTTTGACTAACCAAAATGATTCAGGGTTGTGTGTTGGTTTTGGTAATCCCTGTTTGCCTCTCATTTCTTGTAGCGGAGGATCGTGGTTAAGCGATGTTGGCTTCACTGTGGAGCTCTGGGGCATGCCAATGTGTGGCCATAAATAGAGTCAATTGCTTATTCTTCATCTCTTTTTTTCCCAGTGGGAAAGTTTCTGATCCATGATAAAAACATAACCTTCAACCCTGTGATGTCTTTGCAGGATTGTCATAGTAGCTGCTTGTGACAAATCTGTCAGAGTTAGTTATCTATATCTAGTTATAACTTCTGTACTGTTAACAGTCATGAAATACAAGCAGGTGGTGAGGTGCTTGCCCCACTTCCTCAGCACCCTCAGTATCGTGAGGGTTTGCGTTTCACTCTTGGTGCAATCAGTTTCCTTGGTTCCAGAGCCCCTGCTCTGTAATTCCCAGCACTTTCTCCTTTCAAACTCTGCTCAAACTTTTGTTACTCTTTGCTGCCCCCATGTCGGACCAGATCTTAATGACTGTCTTTTCTGTTGGCTGTTCTGTGGCTTCATTCCCAAGTTCTTTCCACATTTTTGGGTGTGACCCAGCTGGGCCCAGCGACTCATTGCTCCTTTATGCAGCAGCTCATCAGAGCACCTCTGGCTCCAGCAATTCTTCATCACCACTACATGGAATGAGCAAGTCCAGGAGAGGTGCCTTCCAGACATCCCCTGTGCTATAGGCTGATAAAATGCCTGATTTAGCTTCCCATCAATGTCTTATCTCTCCTTGCTGCTCCCTTCGTTCCACGGCATCCCAGCCCACACACCAACTCTCTCAGGCTTCCGAGCTTTGAAGCATTTCAAGAATGTGTAATTTGCTTTTCTGTCTTTGGCCAGTTCCTCTCATAGGCATCCAAGTTCCCATTTTCCATTTTCAAGTACAGCACTTCTGATCATGACAGATATGTAGAATCATCATGCCTTGCAGGATGGGAGTGGAGCAGTGTACCCTTCTTCTTTAGTTCCATGTCATTCCTGCTGGATATTTGTCCAGCCAGTTCTCGAAGGCCTCCAGTGATGAGCAGTCCTCAGCCTCCTCAGGCAAATCATTCCAGTGCTTCATTATCTTTCCCACATAAAGCTTTCTTGCAATCTCGTCTCAATCTTCCTTCCAACAGCTTAAGCCTATTACAACTTCTTCTGCCTACTGTAAGCAAGATCAGTTTACCCTCCCTTTGTGCAGCTGCATTATACATACTGTAAAACTATTGTTTTTGAGCAACTCCCTTCAGTCTGCTCTGCTAAATCACCACAATTTCTTCAGCCTGAGTTACTGAATCACTGTTTGTTCCCAGAGCTCTCTTCCAGACTTTCTCCAATTGACCTGCATCTTTTTGGAAGTACGGGGCCCAAAGCTGGACACGGTGTTCCACCTGAAGGCTGGTACAGAGCCAGCCAGCCAGCCAGAAAGCCTGTTCATACTGCCCTGGCTGAGATTTGCCCTTTGCAAAATGACATCAAATTGTGCCCACCTTGTGCTCCATTTCAACTCCCAGATCCTCTTCTGTAGAACAGCTGCCTGACCATGTAATTGCTGACGTGTTTCCTCTGTTAACGAGTCCTGCCACCTCGCAGGTCTCAGCAGGTTTTGGCATTTGTCTGTATGGATCTGCTCGCTGTTGTCTTGGACCATTTCTCCCCATGGTCAAGATCATTCTGAATTTGACTGCTGACCAAAAGTTTGCTTGTAGTCACTCCCATCTGCAGATTTGATACAGTCCATCATCCAAGTCAAGCTTAACAATGTTGAATCTTGCCAAAGCCATAACGGATCTTTCTGCTACTCCATCTGCTACTTCCTCCCAGTTTGACAGTGAAACATTTGATAACTACGCTCTCAGGACGTCTTTTTTTGATTAATTTTGCCTCTACCTTTCCAACTGGTTTTGCAGTAGTTTCCTGTAGCTTAGTTTCCCTCACTTTTTAAGAGGTCAAAATAGTGAGATGGTCAAAAGCTGTGAGTTGAATGGTACTCAGAGTCAAACCAAGAGTTATTGTTATGAAGTGTTGTAGAGTTTGAACTGGAACAGAATCAGAGCATCAATCAGAGTTAACCTGAAACAAAACAGAGTAAAAACAATGCTGGTTTGCAAAGCCCCAGTTGAAAGCCATGTTAAAGCAAGATGTTAAGTGTACTGCTCTTTCCCAGCCCATAAAGCCTCTTTGTTTTAGAAGAGAAGAACAGGCTTCACAGGCCAGGCTACCCTTTCTGGAAGTTGTGTGTTTGCCTGTGACAATTCCAAGCAACATCTATTCAGAATTTTTTTTCCCCCTGTTTTTGTGGAATAAGGGTTCTAAAAGCCTTGTGTGTTTGATATGATATGCTTAGACAGCGTCTATGCTGTCCACATTTAATTTCCTTACTTTAAAACCATCCATGAAGAGTCTGGACAACCAATATCCCTCTTTACATAGTGTAGTATCCCTGTGCTATTATTTGATCTTCCACATCTCCCACAATCCACTGGTGGTCAAAATTACCTTGATGTATCAGCTTCTGTGTGTTACTCAGGCATGGCTATTCTGAGATAGGTGGCTATTCTGAAAAGCAGTCAAGCAATTGCTGGGTGTTCCCATAGGTGTCCCCACTCGTCAAACTTACCTAGTTTATTTGTAAGTAGTAAAAATCACCAACAGATGCATTGCCTCTTTGCTCAGCCCAGTCTGAGCACTGAGCTGGCTGCAGTTAGTTATATATATACACTACCCATGGCACATGGATGTTCAGGTAATAAGGATCTGGCTCTGTATCATTTACCACGTGTCCCCTCTTGCTCTGTACTGCTGTTTCCCTAAACTCTATAGAGTCCCTTACGATCAGCACCGGCGTCTCACTCTGAAGCTTTACTATCATGGCAGAATTTGCAGACAGGCGCAGGCCTACCAAAGGGGAATTTCCAGGGAGCTTTCGCCTGCCTCTCTCCTTTTATCACTGCCCAGTAGCTCTGACTGGTCTGCCTGACAGCAGAAGGCATGGACACATGGTCCTGAAAATTTGCATGTCAAGCATAAATTTAACCCTTTCCTTGGACTCACCATCCTTGCTATCAGGTATTGGGGGCTGGAGTTCTACTGTCATTTGTGTCCTCGCATGGATAGTAGCTTCACTTTGCTACATGCTGTGGTACATCACAGATTTCTCCCAGTGAGCTTCCTTTCTTACAGCCCACTACAGCTCCTGCTGAGCCAACGGTCAGGTTCCCTTTGCTCAAGGCAGAGTTTGTCCCTTCTCTTGAGCCTCCCTCTTTCTCAACTTGTTTCCCAGCTATGCCTTCCACCATCTTTCATCATCTGGATGGGCAAGTTCTCACCGTTGAACCAGAAATACTTCAAATAAAGCAATATGAGGAAGCTTTTGACTTCCCTTCTTAGATTTGCAGCAGAGATTAGCAGAGCAAGCCCTTTCCCTCCCTGGGGGACCACAGCGACCCAGTTGTCAGCCTGACCACATGTTCTCACACAGACTCATGTTTGTGTCCTGCAGAGGGGGGGAGTGTTTCCTCATGGCAAGCAGCACTAACCTTGTGCTGATCTCCTCTCTAGGTGCTGGCACTCTGCTTTGTTCTGATCCTGGGATCCCTGATGCCCTGTCTGCCTGAGTTCTCTTCAGCGTCACAGACAGTGAAAGCAACACCAGCACCAGACATTTACACAACTAGTAAGAGTGAGTCTAACGTGCTTCTTCCGTTTCACCCTGTCAAACCATTTCCAGCTCTTCTCTCAACATTCCCAGTTCAGGGGTAGCATCCACCCCTCAGTGCCTACCCCATACACTGGGGGAGTATGAGCATGTATGTATGAGCATGGTATGAGCATGTGCTGAAACCACCACCATGACCCACATCCATTTCAAGAGACCTTGTCCTCATTGTTAACTAGTGTTCTCCTTTTTTCCAGTTCAGTCACGGAGCCTCCTTTTCTATGATGAGGG
Organism: Larus michahellis; assembly: GCF_964199755.1. NCBI lineage: Eukaryota > Metazoa > Chordata > Aves > Charadriiformes > Laridae > Larus > Larus michahellis. Next base: position 48,316,546 of record NC_133899.1, on the reverse strand, counting down.
TGCTGGCTCCTTAGAAGAGAGCTATAGTTCCTTCCTAACCGTGGACCATCCTGAGGGGTGGGAGGCCGAAAAAGGGCAGTCTGAGGAGGGAAGGCCTCATCTGGCCAGGACACATGAGACAGCCAAATATCTGAGCAAATCCCAGCTGGAGGGTCCTGACCAGAACCGAACTGACCCAACTCCTGCCCACCCCAAAGAGCAATTCCATGAGAGGTAAGCAGGTGGGGGCCACTCTCTGAGCCCCAAAACACAGCATGGTGTCTGGGAGTGAGCAGCATGCATGTCCCCTCTGCTGCAAGCTAAGGACAGCTGAGCTGCCTGGGACAGGCAGTTAGCTAAAAAGCAGTGACTGGAGGAGGCCAATGCTGGTAGAGAGCATAAGATTAAGTTTATTTTGTGAGGAAAAAGTTTGGGACTCCATAAAGCAGTGTCCCACTGGCATACTGCTGAGGAGGACTGGGTGATTCAGGTGGTCCCAGGCTTGCTGGTCATTCAGTTCCCTGGGCAAGGGCTCCACCGCCATCAGAGCAAACCATCTGGGCACACAGAGAGGTGAATTTGCATAGGAGGCTGCAATGAACCTTGACTGATGCGTTGTCTTTTCTTTCCTTAGGGAGACAAGCTCCAGTGAGACAGCTGAATACTTGTAGCAGCTGCTGGACCTCAAGGCCTCCTCTGTCTGATTGCAGGATTCCCTCCTCACCGAGCAACTGAGGGGACTTGGCGGGAGAGGACACTGCATTCAGACACTCCTAAACTGGCCTTGGGTTCAGCTTCTTCCCTTCCCCATTTCCCTCCTGTTAGTACTGATCTCTCTGAGGGGAGTCGCAGGACTGCCAGAACCAGCAATAAACGTCTGGCGAAGCCCTGAGACGCCCTCTTCTCCTGGCCTTACCTCCTGATTAAATGAGCACTACCCTATGGGTGTGGGCTCACCTTGGAGTGGAAGGAGATGAGGGGAAGCCCCCAAACTATTCAGCTCACTCCCCAAAGCCTCCAGACCAAGGGGGCTGACCCCAGGCATGTACCCCTTGGCTACATCAGATGCACCTGAAGGAGAGAGAGAGAGTGCTGGATTTACTGTCCTGCCTGGGGGGCTTAGGAGTGGGTGATGCTGGTGCTGGAGAGATGGCTCTGGAGAGTTTGAGCTCCTTCCTTCCCCTCCATCTGTTAGTATACTTCTGCTTCCATTGAGAGAAAACCTAGTTCTTCCTTGCTCTAGTTTTCTTTTGATGGACATGCCTATGTAACTTCCACACCAACTATCTGCAAAGATCTGCACACAAATGGAGTGGGGGAGACCGATCCCAGACAGATAAAACACCGTAAAAATTAGACATCAGCTTCTGGGCAACCAGAGCTCTGAAACAGAGAACAATTTTCCCTCACAACCCACTTCTCCCCACCCTCAGCACCCTTGCTTTGGCAGGGGTGGTATTTCCCTTTCTGTTCCCAGCTTGGGCCCTACAGTGCAGTGCTAAACAGGTCAGTGGCCTTCTCACTTTCCATTCTCCAGGCCTCCCCCTTTGCAAGTGGGTGAGAGAAACCCACTCCCATAACCTGATCCCCATCCCAACTCTCCATCCCCAGTTCTGCTTCATGCAAAATGGGGTCTTTTTAGGAACCACCAAAGAGAGCTCTGCAGCCTACTGGAGGGCTGTCGGATAGCCATCATTCCCCTCACATCCTCCGTGTGCACAGCAGTGTTGTGAAAGCCACTGAGGACATATTGGCATCTCTGGTGACGGGTACATCTTGTCAGGAAAGAGGTGACATGTTGGAATTGGCCAGGGTCACCAAAGACTTTTAGACCTCTTCCGTCTAACTGCTGGCACCAAGGATAGCAAACCCTTGCCATACCACCCCTCAGTCCAGACTTGCCAAGTTTGGTGCTGAAATGACCTCATCTCAAGCCTATGCCATCCTCTTTAGCACCCAGACACCCATTTCTGACCCTTCTTCCTCCCCGGCAAAAGCCCTGCTGAAAGGCTCAAGTGTCTCCTCACTCCATTCCCTCAGCTGCCATTTGATGGAAGGACAATGTGGGAGATGAGTGTTGGAGATCTGGGATGTTGCAGGTTGCCCCATGGTTCTGCATGGGCGTCCCTGTGCACTCTGCCAGGTCTCACAGCAGGCTCCTCTTTGGCTTGTTTCTCTTCAAGCATGCTGGACTCACTCTGCACTGCCCCAGCCTCTCCTCTCCTCCCAGGCTGGGAGTGGGGAGGGCTCCCTGGAGACCAAGGATGGGATGGCTCTTGCTCAAGGACTGGGAGAAGTGAGGGAAGGGCCCTCACATCCCTCTTTTCTCCCTCTTGAAAACTGGTTTTTACCCCCTGAAGCCATTTAGGACAAATTTGGACACAGCTAGCTGCAACCATACATGTGTGGCCAGTGGGGTGAGGAAGAGGAAGGCCTTGAGCATAGCTCAGCTCTTCTTGAGGTTCACACAGGACCTGCTGGTCACCAGATACCACTGCTTTCCCCATCTTCCGCCTCCACCCCAGCACAAAGAACCACTGCCGGGTCCAAGCACGCCCTCCTCCACCCCAACTTCCACTGAGCATGTCCCCGTGCCTCCCACTCCCACCGTTGTACAGAGACCAAGAGCAGAACTCGTTTGTACATAATGAACCTTATTTTGTATTATTGCCGATCCCTTAAAATATTGTATTTTGGAGACTCTCAGATCCTATTTTCAGTATTGTATTTTATTAAGAATTAGTGCGGGCTTGGCATCTATGAACTTCCTTCTTGTTAGCAGCTCACTTTCCCCTTATATTCCAGCAGCTGCTTCTTCCCTCCTTTTTGTTTTTTATTTGGTTTTTTTGTTTGTTTTTTTTTTCAAGCCACCTTTTCCCTTCCACCTATCACTTGCTCTGCATTTGCTTAGTGAAGCAAAATAAAAATAAAATAAAAAGATGCAGCATCAGCCCTGGGTTGACGGGTCCTTTCATTGAAGCATGGTTGTCACGCCAGCCCACACGCACAGCTCCTCACCTCCTGCTGCCTGACTGTCCCATTCCCTGGCCACGTGCAGAATTGGTTCGGTGCTGGGACCTCGTGCTCGGTGTCAGGGGCTAGAAGCAAACTTGCATGGTTTATTTCCAGCAGCACTGTGATTTCTTCTGCAGTTCTGAACAAGTCACAACTGTTCTGCCTCAGTTTCTTCTCCCACTCCAAAATACCATGATCATCCTCTCGGAAGGAGGAAGATCATGGAAGAAACTTTATGAGGTGCAATGAGCTCCTCTGATGAAGGGGCTGTGCTGGACACCATACAACAAAGACATTGCTAGTAGCGCTGCGGCTCTGCTCCCATCCCGTCTGAAAAAATACTTAAATCCTTCAGTTAACTGTAAAAGCAGAACAGCCGGGCTCAGATCGGTAACGACTTGGGACCTGGCTGTCTGTCAGCCTGTACCCCTGATAGTCCATTTACATCCGCGAAAACTGATAGGTTTTGTCCTGATTTTGTGTGAGATACGAGGCAACAGGGAGTCTACAAAACGAATCTTCATTTTCTAGAAAGCTCCAAGTGGGTTTGTTAGGATTTGGCCATTGAAAGGACTTCTCACAATCGCCCCCCCGGCCCCAGCTGGAAGGCAGCCCAAGCAGGAGCCCGTCTCAGAGGTGCTAAAAGGCAGCTCCATCTCCCACCTCTGGCTGGGCTGGTACCGCGGGGCTCTGTCTTTGCCACAGAACGAGGATATGAAGCTCGAGGCTTGCAGAGATCTCCTTCTGTGGATTACAGTTTCTTTGTGGAGAGGAGCGAAGCACTGAGCTGTTGCCACCCTCTTGGGACAGGTCTGGCCCTTGAACAGTGGCTGTGAGAGAGAGGAGCTCTCTTTCCTTGGCTGGGTCTGTACTGCCAAGTGGGGGCTCGACGTGGGATCCATGGTGGCTTAATCTGACACGGGTTTTACAGACCCCTGCAGAGCTCCCTTCCCCTGCTCACACCCACGGATGCAAGGAAATGCCTTTTCTTGCCCTGCAGTTTGTCTCCTGGGACACAATTAGTTTTAAGTCGCTGGTTTGACATTTTCTCTGCGGCACTTGTCCAAGAGCAGCCTCCTACCCCTGCGTCAGTGCGATGCACCTTCCCCCATCGCGCAACCAGGTTTCTCCCTGCATCCACCAGATTTCATCTGAGGGAAAGCCTTCTGCTTTGCTCGCCCCTGTGAAACATCACCCAGCTTTTCGGGCATTGCCTTCCAGGGAGATTCTGTCCTGCACCTGTCATGCACGCTCCAAAATGTCAAGGGAAACGGATGCAAGAGGGGAGCTCTGAAAAGGATGAGTTCTCAGGCTTTGCCTCCTTTAATACTGATGCAGCCGGAGCGAACAGAACCCCCGTCTGTCAGGAGCAAATTTCCCTTCATCTCAACAAATCCTCCTGATTCTGCAGTCTACCGGATAACTCTGAGCTGCTCAAAACAGGCACATCAGGATCTTTTGATCCCTGCTATGCCTCCCGAAACGCAGCCAGTCAATTGCACCTACCAATTGGGCTACAGCGATTAATTAGAGCAGAACGAGGGAATTAGCAAAGCAAGAGGGCACCTTCTTTACAAGCCACTTTCAGCCTCGCTCAGTTAGGCTGGGTCTGCTCCAAATGCCCCCAGCCAAGCTCCGCCACGCCAGGCCGGGCTTATGCCCATTTAGGGTCACATTTCTAACAAGCCTGTGCACTGTCAATACGTACAAGCCCTGAACAAAAGAATGCCAACAGAACACGGGCTTCGTTTTTCAGAGACAAATTATTCCCAACTGTTCTCTGTTACCAGGCCAACTTGAAAAAAAAAAATAAAAAGAGAAAAGACTTGGCTTTTGCAGCTCGCCACTGCCGAGCGGGCCACTGGTGGTGCGCAGCAGCAGCCTGATGGGTACGTTGAGTTCGTTAGAGAAGGACACGTGCTTTTAGGGCTCTCAGGAGAACGTTCCCACTCTCCCAGCCTGGTGTGGTCCCTCTTGCTGTCACCATTTGGGACTGTACTAGCGGTTCTCACATGGATCCATCATGGCATCGGCAGGCTTTGGTCCTGCTTCCTGGCAAGGATCCTGGGCTTTTGGACACCTTCTGGGGAGAACCAGGTGGTCACACCTCCTGACACCCCCCAGGTGCTGAGGGCTCGTTAGTAGCGATGGCACCTGCTGGATGCTGACCCAATCCGCCTCAGCCTCAACAAATCCGTGTCGATTTTCTAACCTGGTGGCTGAAACCAGGCTTATGGGTAAGCAGGATGGAGGTTCCTCTTCTTGTGCCCAGGGGAGGAGACTGAAAATCTCTAGACTCACTGGAAATGCTGCTTCCTAGAAAGTCCATGCCCTCCCTGTGCCTGCAAAAGCGAGGATGGGGTCTGTATGGAAACACCGAGCTGCCCTCGCACCGTCCCGCATGCCCATGCAGAAGAAAATCCCTGCCCAGGGCACCGGAGAGGCCCTCTCCTGCCTGTGCCCCAGGTGAGCGGGTGACCTGGCTCAGCTGAAGGGTGCCTTGGATGCCAGGAGGGCAGGACTGACCCAACCCCACCAGCCAGCCATGCTGCCCCCAGCCAGTGTGTGCCTGCTCTTCCCAGTTCCTCAGGGACTTCTGATGGCACCCTCTAAGGAAAGGCTGACCCCATTAGTGACCAACGTGTGAAATGTCCTGCAGAGACAGGTGGGCAGAGAGAGATGCAGAAGCCTGAGCAATCCTTTACCTCCCCTCGTGCAGACATGTCTTGTGATGTCTCCTCTTCTCCAGACACACAAAATCTGGACACACTGCCTGTGTGACAGCCACACAGTTTGGAACAGGGGTAGAAAGGGGCAAAATCCCCTGCTGGCTGCTCCTCCCCCAGAGAGGATTTCTGTAGGGCAGGATTAGCCCCCGTGGGAAGGCAGGAGGCACCCACTGTCCTGCCCCTCTCTCTGCCTCGGCCAGAGGCCCTGTGACCCCAGGCTGTGCCCAGCTCTTGGGAGGTTTCCTGCAATAAGGGCCTCTGCTTCCCTCCCTGAAGCTCCTTTCCTATGGCACTGCCGCAACCATTGGTGAGAAACACCCCCCAGGTAGCTCTTCCCTCCTTCCCACACACGGACCCTGCACTCCCCCAGCCTACAACTTGCTTCCATAGAATCATAGAATCATTTAGGTTGGAAAAGACCCTTGGGATCATCGAGTCCAACCATCAACTCCACTCTACAAAGTTCTCCCTTACACCATATCCCTTAACCACATCTTAACATCCACCCCAGCCTGGCCAACCCCTTCCTCAGCATGGCAGCCACTGACTCCTTCAACCGTGAGAGACAAGACAGACGTTTGCCAAATTAGTCTGGGAGCGCAAGTGGAGCTGCATCCTGCATCCATAGCACGTGGCCAATAGGGACACCCCCAGGCCAGGGTGAGCCCTGGGGCAGGCAGAGAGCATCAGCCGGTGGGTGCTGAGAAGAAGCGAGGTGCCACAGGTCCCGCCACACCAGCCGGGTACCCGCTGCTTCTCCCTGCGGGCTGCTCCCAGCCTCCCCCGTGCCCGTGGGTGGCAGAAGGATGCGGAGCAGGGCCGTGCATCGGTGCAGGGAGCGCTGGCAAGCTCCTGGGTAGGTCTCCGGTCCCAGCAAGCAAGGGTGAAGCCACTGTCGGGCTTGCCCAGTGGCATTCCGGCTTTCAAGGGGAACAAAGCCCCTGTGGGCGCTGGAGGGGCTGAGTCACGCACGAAGAGGGTGCGGGGCTCCCTGTGAGTCACGACTGTGCGGGGGAGTGGGCTCGGTGGCTGCTGTGCCCCTGGGAAGCACAAATCCCCCAGCAGGCGCAGAACTGGGGGACATCTCATTGTGACGTTTAGGGCTCAGTAACTTGAACTGGAGGTGCCGGTGGGCTGTCGTTCCCAGGGAAAGGCACAGCCCTTCTCCAGCCCCTGCTGCTTCCCAGGTCGGGGTCAGGAGTGGCGTGGGAACGGGCCCTGCCATGGCACCTTGCAGCAGAGGTGCCACAGGGCCGCATGGAGGCGATGGGGAGTGCTGGCAGGAGGGATGAACTGCTCCTGTCGACTCCCAAGGCAATAAAACAGGCTGAGGACACGTTCCAGCTCCCGTTGTGCCAGCCCTTCATGGGAAGACACTGGCAGGAGGGGTGACAGCAACATGTTCTTGATGTAGTACATGACTGTAGGACCTTGCCATGGGCAAGTGATGCAGGGGGTGGCCTTTATAGACCCAAAGCTCGAATTTCCCAGTGCCTAGCAGGTAAAGCCTCAGTGTGAGAATCTAGGGCAGAACAAATCCAAAACAAGCAGCCGGGCACATATGGGAGCTTTGTGGGGATTTCTCACCCCAGCTGGTATCCGCAGCACTGGGGCAGAAAAGGCTGAGGCAGGCCAGAGCTGGGACTGGGGTCACAAAGCTCAGTCCCAGCCCAGGACAGACAGACAGACGATGCCACTATCCTGATGGATGTGGGCAGAGGACAGGAGGCCTTTCTACCTCTGGATGCCAGGATCAGAGAAAAATGACTTGAATTAGTAAAAAGCAAGGATAATATGGCCTCCCAAGTGACGAGGAGTTGAGTGAGCCTGCTGGGAGGAGGGAAGCCGCGCTACGGCCATACCTCTCCTTGGGTAGCACTGCCCAAAGCCGGGGACCCCATCCCTGGGCAGATCTCATCCGTATTGGGCAGTCGGACAGAGCAGCAGGTACTTTGCTCTGCTGGGGCTGCTGTCACGCAGTTTTCCAGACTGCCTGACTTTACCTGACTGCACTTCTGGTTAAGATGAGCGGCTCAGACGCAGCGCCCTGAGCAGCCCTTACAGGCAGGCAGACGCCAGCTGGGCTGCGAGCAGCAGTGAGGGGCGGCTGAGTTGTCACCCTCCTCTGCCTCCCCGGCCTCCAAAGGGTTAAGTGCCAGTTTCCGAGTGTCTCTAAGGTGACACCAGGCTGCCTCGCTTGGTGCAGCTCTCTCCCTCCGCAGGCCCCCTCCCCACGCACACACTCACGCTCTCTTTCTGCTTTGTCTTTTGAGGGCTGCTGCAGGATCGGTGCACAGGCACCTTCCCTGCTGCCTACCTCTGCCTGCCTCTCCCGCTCGGCTGCTGCTGCCGGGGACACCAAGGGACGTGCCTGGCTCCGGAGGGAACTCACAGAAGACTCTCCTTCGCTTGCTGGGAGTATGGACCCCATCCGTGGACGTGCTCTCTCCTAAGACCCCTTCTCCAGCGAGCACCGCGTTTCCCGCTCCCTCCCCGCTGCCCTCGCAGCGCTGGCTCCTCCGAGGAGCAGCACCCACGTCTCCGGGTTTCTGTCAGCTATTCCTCCGCTTCGCAGCGGCAGGGCAGCACAGACAGAGGGAACCTGAGCTGCGGCACCTGAGCTGCCCAAACCGCTATCCAGAGGCCAATAAACACCGCTGCAAAAAGTTGGACGCTGCTTTTTCTCCTCGCTTGTGCTCCCCCAGGGAGTTAAGCCTCCCACGGCCCTGGGGAGGTGAAGCGGAGCAGCACCCTGGGACCCTGTGGGGCTGAACCAAGCAGTCTGAGAGGTTGTGGGGACAGAGCAGGACTCCCCTCCTGGAAAGACACCTCACTCCAGCATGGCTGAAGGTCCTGGGAGCTGGAGAGACTTCACCCCAGCCAGGGGGGCCACGGCAAGCCTCCAGGGAGCGGTGGGTACAGAAGGCACCGGGCGAGCACAGTGCTCGGGCCTCCACGGCGTGGATCCAGCTTGGGAGGAGATGAGGGGGGCAGTGGCGGTGGCGGAGGTGGAGGAGCAATTCCTGCACTTGGCCATCAGAAAGCAGGTCTCCTACAGGTAGGAGCCTCCGGGTCACAAAGTGTCGGGTCTGGGTTGGGGCGGAGGAGTGCCCTGTCCTGGGGGGCATCTCCCTCCTGCGGGGTCAGGGCTGGCTCTTTCCACCAGAAACCATCTCAGCACAGGGACCAGGGGACCGGTTAGCCCCTTCCCTCCCCACCTGTGCAACAGCCCCCTCCCCAGTGGCAGTCCCCTTGTCACACTTGCAGGCCCCCTTATTTTTCCTTCTGCCCAAATCCCCTTTCCCGTCCCAGGGCCGTGATGCTTCCCAGGTCCCTCTCCAGGCAGCTGTGCCCACCAGCCTCCCACGAGCACTGGCACGGGGACATGCCTGAACATTTCCCACTTTCTCTGTGGTGCCAGCTTATCTCTGTTCAGTGCATTGGATGCAAGGGACTTGTGATAACATTGATTCTCCTGTTCTTCCTCTACCCCAAGGAAAATGTCCCCTTGCTTGAGTCCCACGTCCAGAAACCTTGATCCCACCTGGGGAGACTGAGAAGCGATGCAAGGATGAAGGGGATGAGGTTGGGGCTTAGGCTGGAAGTGTGCCCTTTGTGGGCACCTTGTGGGCACCACAGCAAGAGAAGTACCTGTCCTGGCTTGGTGTGACTCTTCTGTCGGGACTGCTATAGCCAAGCAAAACCGGTGGAGGTAAAGAGTGGTTTTCATAGCTCCCGTGGAGCTTTTATGGGAGCCATTGCCTGGTGATGCTCAGGTGCGGTCCTATTCCCAACTCCAGCCACACTGTCTGAAATCCTGCTTGGGTCAGCACCTCCAGGAGCTCAGCTTGATTCTTTCTCTCACAGCAAATAAGGTGTGTCTCACCCTCCGCTTTCTTTCACCATTTAAGCCCTTCTACCATTTAATACCTCACGAACTTTGCAGAATGGGTGTAAGTGAGGAGAAATCCTTCAACCCTGCACCTGCCCGGGATAAAAGTGAACACTTGCAGGACCCTGGCTCCTGTGAGGGTCTGGGACCAACGGGAGGGGAGAAGGCAGGAGCCACCTCCTTACCCTTCTCCTGAGCTGGCTTGACCCAGGTATGTCTCTGTGTCCTCCTGGGCTCAGTGTCACCATGTCATGCCATGCTCAGCAAGCGCCAGGTAGTTTACAAGCAGGTGGAAAACCGGCATGGACAATCTGGGTGCCATGCCTGCTGCCTTGGCAGGCAGAGGCTGGAAGGGCTCTTCTGCCACCGTCCTGGGACTCAGGGACCCTGGGGCACAGAGCTCTGCTGGGGGGGCAGATTTGGGGTGGGAGCTATCAGTCACCCCCAGGCTGTGCTCCCACGCGTACAGCAGCCCTTCTCCCCCCTTGCAAGGGCTGCGGTGCAAACTGTGAGCAAATTGTTCTCTAATACTGCGGTAATGGGAACTAATGGGAAACTGTATTAGTGCCTGCAGAGCAGGAGGGGCCCCGGAGCTGACTCATCTCCAGCACTTGTTATTCCTGCAGTGGGTGGCGAGCAGGAGCCGGGGTGGCCGAGTCTTCCCTGAGGCAGCCCCGCATCCCTTGAGCCTTGCCGTGGGCTGGGGAAACGCACAGCCCTCCTGGCCCTCGTTCGGTAGCCAGGTCAGCTCACCGAGGCGCTGGGCAGAGCTGGGAGGGTCTCTGCCCTGACGCCACCGAGGATGAGGGATTACTGTGCTGAGCGACGCCACCGAGGATGAGGGATTACTGGGCGGCACAGCAGGATTTTCTCCTTTTAGCTGTCTTCCTCCAGATGTGCACGGCACTTTTTGCGAACGGATTAGCCAGCTGCAATTACCCAGTCGCCCCAGGGGAGGAAGGGACCATATTGCAACCTAATTTGATCAGCCTGACTTTGGTCCAGAATTGTCTGAGGTTGCTGGGGATTGTTTACATCCTGCTTGTCCTACCCCAGCCGCCCCAGGCAGGCGGCTCCGCTGACACGCTCCAGCCTGTGCCACCCTTCCGCAGAGCACCTCTGTCCCCCTCAGCCCTCTCAAGGGGGTCTCTTTGCAAGAGGCTTTGCTCCATCCGATGCGGGCTTTGCAGAAGAGAGGGGTCTGGCTGGGTCGGAGGGGACGCTGCAGCTACCTGCAAGCCAGCAGAGAGGGAGGAGGTGATGTGTGAGATGAGCTGCTTTCTCCACCCTCCGTTTCGTGGAGCCGAGCAAAGGGAAGGGGAAACGGGAGAGGAAGTATCTGGGGGTGGAAATCTGCTTGTGCCGTCCTCCGACGCCCACACAAGGTCAGGTCTGTCTTCTCCCTGGGGCAGGTCAGGCTGTGATGGAGCCATTGCCCAGAGCTGAGCTAACCTCTCATCAGGTGCTGACATGGGGGGGCTGACAGAAAGCCCCTCGCCATGCTGCCTGGCTCTGGAGGCACTTACCAAACCCTGGTACGGAGTTTGGAGGACCTCCTCTGTGGGCTGTGGGCATCACAGGCGTCCTCAATGTCAAACAAAGGTTGGAGGCCCCAGTCCTCCCGCTGCCAACCTGCCTGTTCCTGCTGGGATCCATTAGTCATCACAAGGGGCAGGCGGCATGAGCTGCTATATAAAGGTTTTGAAATGAGCAGAAATGATATTAAGCCCATGGAAATAAAGTTCCTTCCATAAATAGCTGCCACGGTGTATGGAGGCGCCTTGGGCGGGTGGAAGAGAGCTCAGCGCTCAGGTTATATTTAGGGCTTTGAGTAGCAGTTTCATGCCAAGCTTATTAATGATGCTGGCTTGTGCACCAGATTTGCACATTCTGGGACAATTTTCCCAGTAGGGAAATGCTTCTGCAACGCCAAAAGGACCCCGTGCTCTCTGTCCCCACAGCAAACCCTGAGCAAGCGCCAGGGCTTTGTGCCTTGCTCCCAGAGAGTCTCTTTGGCCAAGGGGAGTCCGAAGGCAGCTCCTGCTAGCTTCGGGTGTCTCCACTGAGGTTTTGCAGCGGGACAGGATCATGTCTAGCTCCCCGAGTGGGGCAGCCCCAGTGGCAATTAGGTGAGTTAGAGGCTGGGGGAACTTTGCTGTAGGAAAAACCCTGTGACGTGGAGCCAGGGAGGCCTGGGACAGGCGCAGGCTGGCCTCAGCAGCACTCAGCAGCCTCTCCGGCAGGGCTGGGGACCTGTGCAGTTCTGGGCTCTCTCTCTTCTTCAACAATTTCTTGGTTGCTTTCGGGGTGACGCTTGCAGCGGTGGCCTTTGTCACTGAGACCGCTCCCAGCAACCCAGTCCGCAGGGGTGTTTACCCAGAAAGGAAACCACAGGTGCACAAAAGCTCGCTGCACGGGCTTCCCGCAGGCTACATCTATGGCGCGAGGGACATGCCGGGTGTCAGACTGGTCCCCTTCTGTTCTCAGCCACCTTCAAAGGCAGCGCCTGGCACAGCCCACGCACCACAGGGGATCCTCACGGGCATCTTGCGGCATCCGGAAGAGGGGTCCCTGTGGCCCTTTGTGCCCCCCCGCCTGGCATTAGCCCCCACGGGGCGTCCCCTTGCCAGCTCCTGTCCCTGCCAGCGAAATGCGGGGCACATCGGCTGCTCAGCCCAGCCCCCGGCTGGCAGATAGGCCGCAGCTAATGCATCTCACAGGCTGTTCTGTGCCGGGGAGCTAAATATAACCCGGAGAGCAGGGAGCGGAGGGGGCTGCTTTGTAATGTAAATAGCAAGGGAGCTTGGTCACGGCACAGGCAGGGCAGAGGGGAGAGCTGGCAGGGCCTGCTGGGGAGAGGGAGGTGGGAGGCCTGCAGGGCCGGGGGGGAGCTGGTTGCAGCTCTCTGCCATCTTCTCTTCATTCTGCCTTCAGATCTGGCTGGGCCCTGGGTTTTTGTGAAGTCCCAAGGCAGAAGGTGTGCATCCCCTCCGTCCCAGCTAGGCAGGGCAGGGGCTGGGGAGGAAGGAAAGGAGAGCTTCCAGCTGCAGGGAGAGAGGATCAGAGAGGAGCCTCCTTCCTCCCAGTCCTGCCTGCTAGCCTTTTAATCGTGTTAGCTCGGCTGTGCAGAGCAGCATAATCGAATTCCCATTCATTCCCAGCAAGCTGAGCCCACTCCACTCTGACAGAGACATCTGTCTCTGCATCCCTCTGTGCAGCTGGGGAAAGGAGACGGCTGTCACCCCCTGGCACGGCCGGAGGGAAGCTCACAGCGCTGGAAAGTCATAATGAGGTCGGGAGTGTGTGTTTGTGTGTGTGACGCAAAAGTGTCTCACTATCCCCTGCCCTGACCCTGTCCAGAGCCAGAGACAAGCTCCACTTGCTGGGCATAGCACTTGCGAGAGCTCCCAGGTGCAGTGGCAGTCCCACTGCTGGTGGCTGGTCCACAGTCAGGCACAGGCTCTGGTGGACACAGGGGTGGGATGGGTTTGGAGTTAGCATCAGGCAGTGCTCATGCTTGGTGAGCATTGCTGGTGTGGATTCATTCCATGGCTCTCATCCTGGATGCTCCTAGGCGCAAGGCAGCGGTAAACAGGGGATTGGGCTGTGTGTAACGAGAGACGGGAACATCCCAAGAGGCAGTTTTGGAGAAACTGGGAGGCTGTGGGTACAGCCTGGCTGTGCAGGGCCATGCCTACAGCAGTGCCAGGACAGGGCAGCCTAATGCAGCCCCAAGCCCCCATCTTAAACCAGACACGCTCCCTGGGTTAAGCCAATCCAAGACCACGAAGCTGCCAGAGGGGATGCTCCTGTCCTCCCTCATGCTGGTGTTTTTCCAGGTTGTGTTAGGGGCAATGGGAAACTGCACCAGCACACTCCTGGGTGGGGAGAGCTGGGATCCCTGAACTGAAATTGCCTAGTGGCCATCCTCCTCCTTCTCCCTTATCTGATCCCAGCTCACAATCCCACAGACAGGTATCCTGCCTGGTTTGGGCTAAGCAGGCAGCTTAACCCTTTCCTCACCATGAGACTGCACACACTAGCACAGAGAGATGGGGTGTGCAGGGTCACAAAATCACCCAGCACGGTGACCGCCATCCCTCTCCAGTGCTCCCTGCAGAGAAACCAGTGCCAGCGGGGTCACCCCTCTAGACTCCCCACCAAGAACAGCCAGAACTGGGCTTTATGTGGGATCCTCTGTGGTTTTGCACCAAATCCGAGGGACAGGACTATGGAAGGACACATGAACACAGCACAGAGAGGAGGGTGAAGGTCCCAGGGCAGGGTGTGTTCCATCTCCCAACAGCATCACCAAGCCCCAGTGCTCCTGGGTAAGAGGACTGGACATCAATGCTGCAGGGCAACACAAAATGTGAAAAGGGGAATATCTGCAGGCAGGGAGCAATTGCGACCTACCCATCATGGCATGCAAAGCAGCGTTATCACCTTTCCCTGATAACAAAACCTCTCCCCTCCCCACTCTCTGAGCTGGAGTTTGGCATCCAGGACCTGCCTTTTCCTCCCTCTGCATGGTAATTAGTGCAGTGGGTTGTGTTCGGTTTCAGAGCTCGCCTGGTGAGATCAAGGTCTGCCGATGTGGTTTTTTTTCCCTTTTGATGAAGTCTGAAGCGTAGACCATGTGCCCCTTTAGAAATGCCGTCCGTGCGGGCTGCAGGGGCTGGCTCTGCTCGCTTGCTTTTCTCTGGCAGCACAGACGCCATCCACAGCCCCCCGCTCGCTGCTCTGAAGGTCTGCTGGAGCCAGAGCAGACTGAGCAGCATCTGGTTGTGAAGAGCTGGGGTTTTTGGAGCTGGGGACAGGCTGAGCCTGCAGGCTCGTGCTGTGACCTGCAGACTCACACCGGGGGATGGATGACGAATGTCACTGTCTCTCCGGTGGCCTGGAGCCTCCCAGATGCTTGTGCTTCCCACAGTCCCCGTATGTGTCTTACCCAGGTGGTTTTTTGACAAACCCTGGTGCAGGGCAAGCAGACACTCACGGCTGGAGGGTGTTTGGAGACCCCCACCATCCAGCTGGGGGGTTGTGAATGCTGCAGTACCACGCGGGGTGAGGATGCACAGGGTGGGCTGCAGGAGGACAACCCTGCTGCCATGGCCCCGTTTGCATGGCGGTGCCGGGGCAGCGTTGGCAGAGGGGGCTGTTTCAAGCCCAGTGGCTTTTGAAGAGCCGCCCGGCAAGGGAGGTGAGCCTCCTCGGCGCGCCAGGGCGTGCTCCTGCTTGCCAAGGGAGCGCACGAGGCTTCTCCGGAGAGGGCCCAGCCGAGGAGGTAGCCCCCGCGCCGTGGGTTGCCGGGGGAAGAGTGCAGCGCAGCAGGCTGCGATGACAGCCGCCCTCACACTTCCAGGAAGTGCAGAGAGAGGAACCAGGTGGAGGGTGCAAACAAAGCCGGAGCCCCGGGTGGGCGGCCGGGCGGCGGAGCACTGCCAGGGACCTGCCCTTGGGATGACTCCGGAAAGCGGCCGCCGGGGGAGGAAGAGCGAGAGTGAACCCCGGGCCGGCTGAGTGCATCAGCTCGTGCTGCGGCAGATGTGGCGGCACCGCTCCTGGGACGTTCCCCAGAGCCCTCCGGGGGACGAAGATACGAGGTAGCCGCCGAGCCGGGCTCTGCCGCCTTCCTCTTGCTCTCGGGGGGCCGAGGTGCTGTGGCTGGTGCTGACAGCCTGCACTTCGGGGGGTGGGGGAAAGGCTTCCCGTGCTTTCCCGGTGCCTCGCCAGCAATCCCCTCCTCTGCTCCCGGTGCCAGCACCGGCCTTGCGCAGCGCAACCTCCCCAGCCGGGATGTCGGAGGCCGCTCTCCACCCTGAGCCTGCGAGTGCAGCGGGTCACTGGGGCTTTGCCTGGGCTGTCGTGTCCCTCCTGCAGCCGGTGGGAGCTGGAAGGGGTGTCCCCATCCCCACCAGCCTTCCTGGGAGCGGTTGGTGTTCTAGGTGGACAGCGGGACCTGCCCAGAGGTTATATGGGTCACCATGAGCGGCTGTGCCGGGCTGGCAGCTGGGACCCTGCTCGGGCAGCCGCTGGCTTACAGCCTGTCTTGGCACCCTTAGGGGAGCGGGAGGAAAGCAGCCATCACGGCCAGCTCATTTTCCATGCAAAAGAGGGCTGCCCATCGCCCCTGCCAGGCGGGGAGCGCGTTTCCTCGCTGCAGGCGGCCCCAGCCCTGCCGGCCCCGCGGAACAGGCCAGCCCCTGCCGCCCCGCCGGCCGCTCCCCCGGGACACCGGGAGGAGAAGCGGGGCCGGTGGCTCCGCCGGGCCGGGTCAAACGCGGGCAGGGAGCCGCGGTGTCCGCCCCAGCGGTGGCTCCCTGTCCCCGGAGAGGGCGGTGGCGGCGGCGGGGCTGTTGGCTCCGTCCCCCTCGTCCGGCGGCGAACAATGGGAGGCGGAGGAGGAGGCGGGGGGTGCGGTGCGGGCCGGGGGGGGAAAGGCTCCGCTTCTGCCGCCGAGCCTCTTCCCGAGCGGCGGGGCTGACACTCGGCTTCCTGAGCCGGCAGCGCCGGGCACGGGGCCACGGAGCCGGACCCGCCGCTCGCCACAGGGCCCGGGCGACGGCAGGTGGCGCTGGAGGCCCGGCGCGGCCTCCGGGGCCGCCGGTGAGCGGCCGCACTTCCTGCCGGTCCCGGCGGGGCGGGAGCCCCGGGCCGGCCGCGCCGCCCCCCTCCCGCCCCCGGTCCCCTCCCCTGGCGCCGGGCGGCGGTAAGCGGCGGCGCCGAGCTCGGAGCTCGGCCATGGAGGCGGCGCGGCCCCCGCCGCCCGGCAGCTCGCCCTCCGCCTCTTCCTCCTCCTCCTCAGCCGCCACCACCACCGGGGCGTCGGGCGGTGCCGAGCCCGAGCGGGGGCCGCCGCCGCCTCCGCTGGGCCGCCGGCACAGCAACAAGCGCTTCACCGGCCTCAAGCTCTTCGGGCGCAGGTGAGCACCGGACGGGACGGGACGGGACGGGCGGGCGGGCGGGCGGGCTCCGGGCAGCGCCTGCCCCGCCGCCCTGGCACCTGGCGGCAGAGGGGAGGGGGGTGACGGACGGAGGAGACCGGTCCCCCGGGGCAGGGGCTGGCCACGGGCGGCTGGAGCATCCTGAACGGAGGCTGCGGAGCCGCTGCTTCGCCTCCGCGCGAGGGGAGCCTCCCGCCGCCGGGCAGCCGTCAGCAGCCGCGTCCCGAGCCCGCCAGCCCCGGCCTCGCGGAGGGGGCTGACACCGGTTATAAAGTCGGGAACCGCCTGAGCGCGACCGCCGAGGGATGCGGGACGTGGTGTGGGGACGGACGGATCGATGGACGGATGGAGGGGGGCGAGTTTGCGTTTTCCTCCCTTTGAGCTCTTGAAGTTGGGAAGCATCGCCCGCGCTGCACCCGCTCTCCTCCCCAGAGAAGGCAGAGACTCATCTCTGGAGGATTCGTTTCCACCCGCTCAGCATCGCCTGTCTCCATCCCCGCACACCCGTCCCATGCTTCGGCTGCAGTCCCGCAGCGCTGGGGCAATGGCTGCCCCGGTCCAGTGCTGCCTGCTGGGATCCCAGCTTCCAGCTGCTGGGATCCCAGCGTCGCTCGCTTCCTCCCCAGAATGAGCCGGGCTCCATGCGCATCCTGCAGCCTTGCCGTTGGCCTCGTAGGATTTGTGGGATTCTCGGCCCGCATAAGCAAAAGGATGCCCCTGCCATCCAGAGGTGTGTAAAAACATTGAATAACTGAGGTCTGAGGGGACCTCTGGAGGTCACCTGGCCCACCCCCCTGCCTCGAAGCAGGGCCGAATTTGATCAGGCTGCTGATGTTGAGTTTTGAGTGTCACCGGGGTGGAGACTGCACGGCCTCCCCAGGCACCTGCTCCCATGCTTCAGCTCCTGCTGCTTTTTTTTTTTTTTCCCCTGATATCTATTCAGAGTTTCCCTTGTTGCAGCCTGTGCCTGTTGTCTCTTAGGTTGTTGCTGTGCACCTCTGGGCAGCATCTTGCTCGGTCTTCTGTGTACCTTCCCATCAGGTAGCTGAAGATGGCAATAATATTCCCCCTTAACCTTCTCTTCTGCAGGCCAAACCACCCTGGTTATCTCAGCTCTCCTGTATCTGATAGCTCCTGCCCTCAACCAACTTCGTAGGCCTCTGCTGAACTTGCTACAGCTCATCTGCATTTTTGGCGTACCGGGGGGGGGCCAAAGCAGGATGCAGTGCTCCCGGGTGGTGTCACAGGTGCTGGATGGAGAGGAAAGGCCCCAATTTCAACCTCCACAGCAAAGCTGGAGATGGGAGTGGAGGGCTTGCAAGGTCACCCCACCATGGAGCAGTGCTCTCCTCTGCTCTGGTTTCAGAGCTGATGCAGTGGCTGCCTGGAGCTCCTGTCAGTCTCTGGCCTGTCCTCAGTACTGTATGGCATCTGTCTCTGGCTCCCAGGGGTTCAGGCTGCCGTTCCTGCAAAGTACATCAGAGCCTGCACCAAGGAGACGTTCTGCACATGTGAGCAACCTTCTGCAGCGTGGATGTGTGCGGGAAGAGGCAAAGTGGGATGGGCTGGAGGGGGCCAGCACGTCTGCTGGGATGGCTGGGAGTGCTCATCAGGTTGTTTGGTGCATGGATGCTTCTCCCGCTTTCATCCACTGATGGTGGACGCAGTTTCCTCCATCTCAGGGTGATGAATGCAGCACCCTGAGCTGCGGGGGAGTAAGGAGAGATTCCCATGGGCCTCCGAGAAGGAAGGGGCTCCCACACATATCCGTGGGAGGTGGGCTTGCTGGGAAGCTGTGCGGGATAATTGGCTGCATGCTGCTGAATTTGTGCCCACCTGAGTGTCAGAGCCAAGGGCGACGTGAAGTTCCACCTCCTCTGAGGGAATTGCGGGGGAAGGCTTTGCTGCACTTTCTTTTGGTGAAAAGTACAGCCAGCTCCTACCTCCCAAATGCTTTCCAACAACCATCGGTGAGGAAATTTGCACCCCTTTTGATGCTGTACTTCAGCCAGGCTGTACGTGGCTGGGAAGCAGGTCTATGGGAAACTTATGCAATGGGCAGGAGCTTGCCCACTGGTGGCAGTGAGTCTCTGGAGAGCCCTGGCTTCAAGGGGAGAGGTCTCCTGAGGTAGACACATGCTGCTGGGCTCTGCCAGCATTGACAGCGGGAGGCACAGCCATGGCCAGGCGAGGGACAGGTCCACAAAATGGCAAGGGAGCACCCCTTGTCCTCATGGGAGGTGAGCCCCGAGGGGATTTGAAGCAAGAGAGGGGTGAGCCCCCAAGCTCTGGCCTCCGGCGATGTGTTAGTCCTCTGTGTTTTGCAAGCGGGCTTATTTCTGTACCTTGTAATTGCCTTAAAGGAGGGTGGAGTAATTGGCTCCAGAGCTGACAGAGACAAGTGCACAATACGTGCATCCGGGCCACGGATGGGTAATTCTTTTAATTGGGCTGATAAAGAGATTGGGGCTGATCAGATAATAGGTGGTTAGGATTAAATTTCCTTCCTAGGTGCCCCGTTTCTTGTACTGTGAGTGAACAACACGGTTTACCCTTTCCATGGGAGGACTTGGGGAGGGAGAGCGAGTGCTGGGCACAAAGCCCCCTTCTTGCTCTCCCCCGTGCAGGAGAGGTGGGATGCTGAAATGGGTCTTCCCCGAGGGCTTTAGGGTCTTTAACACATCTCCCTTCGGAGGAGGTGCGTGTGATGGCCGGGTCTGCTGCGGCAGCGTAAGCAGGGAGTGTAGCTGCCATCGGGGCAGCTGGTGGGCAGTTGCCCTGCAGAGAGCGTGGGACGAAGGTTTTGGCTGTGGTCCTTTGGCAAGCCCAGCTCTGGAGCCTGCACATGAGCCCGAGGGCACCTGCCATTGCCCCGGGGAAGGTCTGTGGGTGGCACGGCGTGTGGGTAAACGGCACTCGAGAAACTGAGCCGAGCACCCGCCTACGTCTTTCTGGGACGTCTCTTGTCACTGTCTTTCTTTCAGCTTGACGCTCGCGCCCATGTGAAAGCTGTGGGAGATGTGCTGGTGGGACAGTAGCCCAGCCTTCCTCATCCCTGCTGTGCAGGGTGGCACCGCCGCGTCCCCTCCAACCTGCTGGCCCTTGGCCGGTGAGCGATTCCAGCCAGGGCGCAGGGCTTTGGGTTTTCTTTCCCCGAGCACGGGTGCAGTAGAGGGGCGGTGCGGTGGGGTAAGTCCCAGGCCCCCTGGCAGGCAGATGGTGGTGAGGAGCCTGAAGTTTGCAATCTGTGTGCTGGCAGGCTGAGAGCAACGCTTACCTCGGGACAGGCTTTTTCACAATGCACCTTTGCTGCCAGCGAGGTTGAGCAATCCTCCTCCTCCTCCTCCTCCTCTTCCACACATGCAGCTTTTGCACGCCTCCAGCTCTGGAACCTTCCACCCTCTGCTCCCCATCCAGCTCACCCAGGTGATGGGTGGCATTAGCTGGGCCCAGGCCAGCGACACCCGTGGGAGTCCCCAGCTGTCCCCTGCCGTGACACCTGGGCTTGTTTGCAGGGCAGACGGGATGTGCCGGGAGAGCTGTTCCTGCTGCCGTGTTTGCTCTGCGCTCTCTGCTCTGGGCCTGACCTCCCATGGGGGACTTTTGATCTTGCCAGGGGGGGAAAAAAAAGGCAAAAAAAAAAAAAAAAGCACTGGGCAGGCTGAGCAGCTCTAGCCTCCCAGTGGGGCTGTTGGGATGAGACAGGGAAGGATCAGAGAGGGGGGATCCTGGCTGCTCCCAGAGGCTGGGACCTTCATTAGCATGGTCCCTGCTTGCCACCTGCCTCGTCTCTCCAGCCCCAGGCACCCACTGGTGACTCCGCTGCCCTCCTGAAATCAGAGCGGTGCTGTGCAGCCACACTGGAGAAGGTGGCAGGACCTCTAATCTGCTTAGGAGTTGGAGCATCCCTTCCAGGAAACCCTGTAATCTACTCAAGGCGTTGAGAGGAGGGAGGACACGGGACCTCTTCCCTCCTTTGACCCAAAACGATGGGAAGAGAAGGGCGGGGGGGGGCAGGCGGGGCACTGGGAGCGGGCACAGGTCTTTGCGAGGAGATAGTGTTAAGAGGGGAGAGGCAGAGCCATGGATGTTGCAAAGTGCGAGAGTTTGGGGGCTGTTGGATTGCATGAATCCTCTTGGGGACTAAGAGCAGATGCCAGCCCTCTGGGATGGGACGGATGCTCTCGTGGAAGGCAACCTGAGCTCCGGCAGGCAGTGGGGGATGCAGCGTAGGATTTCCTTCTCTCATCATGGTGTTGTCCCTGGGGAGCAGACAGTCTCCCCAGAGACTTGGCAAAGCCTCTAAATATAACTTCCAGCTCTGCTCTCGCTGGAGCTCTGGTTTCTTTCTCCCAGGTGCCTCTGTGAGCTGAAGCTCCTGAGTTACCTTTCAGCCATGCGTTCGCTTGCTTCCTGGCTCCTGTAAATGAGTGCTGACTTCTGAGGTGCTGAGCTAGGGCTGAAGGTTGAGGCTTGACCCTTGGGCCTAAAAACCATCCTTTTCAGAAGAGACGGGGGCTGGCACGAGTTGAATTGCTTCTGCTGGAGAATTTTAGAGGTAGGGACTCTGGTGCAGGACCTACTAGGGGACGTGGACAAGGTGTGGAAATAGGGGAAACCTGTCCTGCTGGTTCTTGAGCTGGCACCAGACTCCAAGGGAATAAGTGCCTTTGTCTTTGCAATCCCAAGTCCCGGAGCTTTCCCCGGGCCGGCTCTCCAGTATTACAAAAGTAATACCCTGTGTTTCTGTTGCCACTTGCAGGCCTGGCAGCAGCTGCAGTCTCTCTTTGGGAGCTGGGAGGCTTTCTTCTCCTCCACATCAGGACGTCAGGTGGAGGGTGCAGCTCTGCCAAGGCAAGTGATGAGGCTGTGCTGGCCAGGCCGGTGCCCAGCGGGGATGGAGTCCTCTGGTCTCTGCCTGGCATATGTGTTAGGCCCAGCACTGTTATCCTCCTGCCTGTGGCTTAGGGGTTGATGCCTGGGGGTGTTAACTTTGTAGTTAACCATGAGCTCTGCCCCCAGGGGAAACTCTTCCTCATCACACCAGGGACTAAGTGAGAGGACCTCTTCGCAGTTCCTGCCGTCCCAGACAGCAGGAGTTAATGGGCATCAGCCCTGCCTGCTGGGCAGGTTGTGCTGTCTGGGTTAAGCTGCCAATTCCAGTTTCTACCTGCAGCCGTTGCTCCCGCTCCTGGGAACAGCCTGCCTGAGCTTTGCCCATCTCATGGCTGTCAGCCTTTCCCAGTAGACCAGGGCCTGGGGAAATAAGTGAAGCATCCCCCATCTCAGAGGAGAGCTGTCAGGGACCAGTAGGAGCTGGGGACCCGTCTCTGGGGGGCTGAGGGGATGCTGCCCAAGGCGCGGGTGCGGGGTGGTAGGTACGTGGCACTGGTGTGGGAAGCCCCTCCCTGGGGCCAGAGGTTTGGCCAGAGGTCCTCCAACCTTTGGCTGCCGCCCGTTCCTCCACGTGCCCTGAGTCAGTGGGAGATGCCTTCAGTCCACCTCACGGGCATTGTGGCAGGATGCCGGCTCGTGGCGGGCTCTAGCCGCACTGCAGCCTGGTCCCAGCCTCACAGAGGGGGGTCCCAGCCAGAGAGGCGTGAAAATCCCACGCAGGACCAGCAGGGAAAAAAAGCTCGGTGTTCACCCCTTCCCTGGCTCTGCTCACCCCGTCTCCCTTCCCCTGCTTGCCCGCCGCAGCTCAGCTCTCTGCGGGGCGGGAGCAGTCCATGCTCTGAAACACGCTGTGGCTTTGCAGAAAGTCACGTGCCCCTGCTGGCTGGCTGTCCCAGGAAGTCAGGAGAGCTAACGAAGAGGCTCGTTGCTGAGGGTTTTCCCCTTGTTTTGGCGGAGCTCAGCTCCCACAGGAAACGTGGGTGCCAGAACAGCCCGTCCCTCACTTACTGTTGGCAGCCCAGGTGTGGAGCCAAAGAGTGGGGGGACTCCTTCCTGCCTGCTCCCCCCTGGCTGGGGGGGTCCCACCACCTCTCCAGGGCAGGGCTCGCTGGCAGGATGAGGATGGAGAGTAATGGGGCAGAAGTACCTTAGAGCTTCTTCCCGAGCTCCCAGCCTCCGGACACGACCCGTAGCCAGCCTGGAGAGGGAGCAGGGGGCCGTGCAGCCGGCCACGTGCTGGCCCCTCTGTGTGAAAGTTCCGTCTCGATCAGATTATTTGTATCTTGTCCTGCCTTGCTGCCCCGGCCCTGGCCAGGAGCCACTTGGATCCCACGCTAAGCTTCTTACCGCGTGAGCCAGAGGTCACCACGCAAGCGGACATGGCGTGGGGCACTCTGGTGGCAGGCACCCGGCAGCTGCTTGCTGCTGAAATGTGGCGGGCGGGGGGGAGGGAGATGTTTTCTGCAGGGATTTTGCACCCGTCGGAGGCTGGCAGATGGTGGGATTAAGAGGTGGCAGGGCACCTGTCCTGTGAGAGCTGCTGGGGTGCACGATCGGAGGCACCCGGCTCCCAGCTGGGCTACAGGTTGGCCTGGGGCCAGGGGATGCTCCAGCAGAGGCTGCTGGCGACGACCACCGCCTGGGCTCCAACAACGGCCTTGCCGGCCCACGAGTTTTCTTGTCGTTTGAACAAAGCAGATGTGGTGGGGGTGGGTGTTGGAGGGGTCCCAAGAAAGGCGCTCCTTCTCTGCGCTGGGTCACCAAGAGCTTTGTTCCACGGCCACTGGCTGGTGGTGGCTCGGGGCTCCCAGGGCTCGGTGCTTGCGTGCAGGGGCCGAGGGTTGGGAGCAGGCAGCTGCCCTGCCCAAACAATGCTCCTCCATGCAAAGCTTGGTGGGTGCCTTCATGATTTATTTGAAATTCAAATCCATGCCCAGGCCCAGCGGTCAAGGTGAAGGCTGCCAGGAGCCGGGCTGGCGCAGGGGAGGAGGGAGGAAAGCAGGGCTCCCTCTCTGTGCCAGCCTGGCCCTGCTCCCTGAGCTGTGCACCCTGTGGAGGTGCAGGGTCTGGGCACCCTTAGGCTGGGTCAGGCTGGAGGTTGCTCTGGATGGGTCTGGGTTAGTATCCCAGAAGCTGGAGTGTGGTGCTTGATGTTTGCTGGGTGGCTCTGAAGGGAGAAATGGCCTTGCTGACCCCAGCTCCATGGGCATGTTGCCTGCATTGACCTCCATGGCTGACAGCAGGAGTGGTGGCCCGGGTGCCATTAGGACCCCTGGGGTCTGCAAATGCCAGGGCTGTGGGGAGAGTGCGTGGGGTGGAGGGTTGGCACTGGGGAAGCAAAGCCGTGGAGGGGGAGAACAGTGCCATGTGCCAGGTGGCCAGGCGTATTTATGGGGAGGGTTTGCTGACCACTCTCTTTGTGTCCCTAGACTCCACCTGCCCCACAAAGGTGTCTTCCCTTGTCTCCAGGGCAGCCAGCCCGACCGATGGGGATCCAGGAGGATAAAGCACCGGCCAGCGGTGTATAAGTACGTGGTAATTTTATTGGCTTGCGCAGGCTGTGCAGTCCCAGCAGCTGCCGCAACGTTTCTGCTCGAGAGCTCTCCTCCCTCCCACCCACGTCTTGCCCCACGTCACCCTCTTTTGTCTGCACTAACCGAGGCCGCCGAAAGCCAGGCTGCCTGCCTGTGTCACTAACCGTGTTCTAGAGGGCAGCTCGCTGCCGGACTTTCATCAGCTAACATGGCAGCCCCTGTTTTGCTGGTGTTTGGGATGAAGGTCAGTTGAGGTCTTCCTCCTCTATGTCCTAGCCATTGTGGGCATGAGGGCCATAACACCTAGAGCCTGTGCATGCTAAGCACTTTGAAGACCTAAGATGACAATGCCGAGAGGGTGGTTTAGCCAAATGGCTGAAGCAGCCTGAAGTTCAGTAGGGCTGGGGCTGCCAGACATGATGGGAACCCAGGGCCTGGGAGGCAGTCACGATTGCTGGGATGTAGTTGCTGTGTGGGAGCTGATACCTAGGTGTCATGGTTTAACCCCAGCCGGCAACTGGGACCACACAGCCACTCACTTCCTCCCTCCATGGCAGGATGGGGAAGAGAATCGGAAGAGTAAAAGTGAGAGAACTCATGGGTTGAGGTAAAGACAGTTTAATAAGTAAAGCAAAAGCCATGCACACAAGCAAAGCAAAACAAGGAATTTACTCACTACTTCCCATCGGCAGGCAGGTGTTCAGCCATCTCCAGGGAAGCACAGCTCCATCACGTATAACAGTTACTTGGGAAGACAAATGCCATAACTCCAAATGTGTCTCCCTCCCCACCTTCTTCCCTCCTCTGCCGGCTTTATATACTGAGCATGATGTCACATGGCATGGAATATCCCTTTGGTCAGTTGGGGTCAGTTGTCCCAGCTGTGTCCCCTCCTAGCGTTTGTGCCCTCCCAGCCTACTGGCTGGTGGGACAGCATGAGGAGCTGGAAAGGCCTTGACTGCTTAGCAACAACCAAAACAATGAGTGTGCTATCAACAGTATTCCCATCCCAAGCCTAAAATGTAGCTCTGTACCAGCTGTTAGTGAGAAAGTCAACTTTATCCCAGCCAAAACCATGACACTGGGCTAGCCATGGTGTTGGGGGCTCACGAGCGTTCCTGCGGAAACGTAGAGGTAGGGATGAGTTCCCAGGCTGCCTACGCCATGGTCTTTGTGGAGCAGCACGTCAGCCTGGTCAGGATTTGGCTATGCTTGTGTGAGTGCCATGCAGAAGCACTGTAGCAAAAGACACGCACTGAGGACTGCTGCTTCCTGGCTTCTGCGAAACGGTTTCTCTGTGTATCGCTCCGTCTGCATGGCATCCTGGGCCTTTCCGAGTTTCCTGCTCGGTCTCCAGCCTTGTAGATATAAAAGTCTCCTGTCCCAGTGCTGCTTGCGAGTCTCCTGTCCCAGTGCTGCTTGCGAGTCCCGTGGTTGGAGGTGTTAGGGGCAAGAGGCAGCGCGGCCGGTTAGTGCTCTGCAGAGGGGAGGTGGCTGGGTTTTGGAGAGGCCCAACGTGCCGTGGGTTGAACACCAGAGGGCACGGTCGCTCTTCGATGCTCTGCTGTGCAGCTCCGGCCCTTTCCCTGGGGCTTGCTTCAGCTGAGTGTTGTGGCACGTCCTCTCTGCAGGGTCACTGGCCTTGTCTCCTCGCTCCTGGTTTTGCTTTCCTCTCTTCTGCAAGGGAGGCCTTTTGCAAAGCATCTGTGAGGAGCCTTTTTTGTGCTGCCCAGGGTGAAGGGGCCGGTGAGCTTGCTGGCTTAAACTTGTCAGCTGCTGCCGCGGGCTGGCTGATGCTCGGAGGCAAAAGCTGTGCAGGCTTGCATGTCCTAGTAGCACTCGGAGCCATACAACAACACCTGCTCCAGTGGTCTCCAGAGCACCCGGTGTCACCCTGTGGGAGTGAGAGCAGAGAAATTTGGGGAGCAGAGTCGGGTAGCCCTGCGCTACCAGTCTGTGGTGAAGCGTTAGCCCACACCGGGAAGGGAGACAGTGGTCTACTCTCTGCATCGGCAGTGCCTCTTCCACTGGGATCTCCTCTCCAAAGGACGGCAGGAGGAAAGAGCCCATCGGTGAGGCTGCAAAAGCTGGTAGATGGGGGAGTGTTAGGGTGAGAGAAAAAAGGAAGCACATAAAAGCAGATATGCTGAGGGCATTTACAATAAAAAGAGTGGAGGAGGGAAAAAAAAATCAACTTCTCCTGCCCTCCCATTTGTAGCAGAAGGATAAACTGACATTTAGCAAAACCAAGAAGTGATAGATTTAACAGTGCTAAAAGGCGTCACTTTAATTTTGACATGAGGTGAGGGAGAAAAAGACTCAGTAGCTCGCTGCCACGGGGTGAAAAAGTGAAACCAAAGATTAGACTTGGTATCAGTAACAGGGTCACAGTTAAACCAACAAATGCCTTTTTGGTGGTAAGTAGGCATGTGCTTTGCTTAGTCATAGGGTCACGATGAAGGCTTGGGATGCAGAAATGTGTATTTCCTGTCTTAGCCTCTGGCTCTGCAGGGGGGGAGATCACTGGGGGCTGGGTTTCTCAGGGATGCTGAGCAGTTCTCCCCTTGCAGACACCTGCAGGGGCTGCCACTTGTGGTTTCAGGTGCGTGGGACCAGGCTCTCCTCGCTTGGAAAGCCTTGCTCAGGGCTGCGTGGGGCTGGGCAGCCTCTTGGCTCAGAACAGTGGTTTCTGCTTGAACGTGGCAGACTGAAAACTGTGACAACAGCACGGGTAGCCAAAGGTCTGACTTGCCTCCCCTTCGCCTGTGTGCGTGTTTGCAGGGTGAGGGCTTGGTGAGTGACAGGGGGAAGGAAGAGAAACAGCAGCAGGAAGGTTTGCCTGGCTGGCTTGAAGACAGGGCTCTTGGGCATCCCACTCCTGCTGCCTCCAGGGAAAGGGACTTGGAGAACCAGTGACCTGGTCTCTTGCTGGTCTGCTTGACGTGTGAGGGATTTTGGGGCCAGCTAGAGTCCGCTCTGGGCATCCAGCATCCCTCCAGGCTGTTTGCATTTGCAAGTCCAGGTGGGCTGGCCCAGGAGCAAGGTGGGACTATGATGGGGATGAGGAGCAGCGGGTGGTGTCAGTGGGGGTCTCTGCTGTGCATAGACTGCGGGGGACAGGGAGAGCAGGATGGGCACGGGGCAGTTGGAGAGAAGCTCTCTTGGCGGGAGATGGGGCTGGGTACATATCTCTTACCAGGCATCTTTGCTCTAAATGGGCGGCTAGTTATAGCACGATTTTAATTTCCTCTCTGATAAAACATCCTGCCAGTCCCAGTAAGTAGGTCTTAACAGCAATGGACTAGGGGCCCTTCTGCAGCCCCTCCTCCTCCTGTGGTTACAGCTGGCACTATGGCTGCTCTGGGGCTGTGAGGATGCTGGGACCTGCTCAGCTGCTAGTGGCAACTGGCCTTTTCCTGGCACTGGGAAGAGAAGTCCAAAGGACATGTACTCCAAAAGGAGCAGAGCCCTCCATCCTCCAGCAGCTGCTGGGTTTTAGGGGAGGGAGGGCTGAGCAGGGATGAACATCTCCTGCCTGCCCTGGGTATCTACAGCTTCTCTTCCCCCTCCGGTGCTGTGAGAAAAGGGCCGAACGCAAGTCCTGCAGCAGCTTTGGTGGTGAAGAGGTTTGCTCACGTGTCCTCACCCACCCTGGGCTCCCGCTGCTTTGCAAAGGCCACTCGCTTCTTCTGCCGTGACACAGACTGCAGCGGTGGTGGTGGCTCAGCCTTTGGGCCTGGCTCCCCTCTGGTTAATGGTTTCCTGTGAGCTGCTTTCAAGATACCCATCGGGAAAGGCAGCTGGCTGCCTTTGCTTTCACCGTGCTGGCAGCAACCTCCCCTGATGTTTTGTTGTGATCATTTTACTGTAGTCTCTCTCCAGGCCCCAAGGAGCACTGGGCACGGTCCAAAGGCATGCACGCTCCTACACACAGAGAAGATCATCTCCCCGTCTAATTTTAGCCATGACATGTAGGCAAGGGCAGGCAGGAGGAGGCAGGGTGTGAAAGGACGAGATCCCAGCTGTGGCCACTCGAGCTGACTCACTATGGCCGCGTGCACGGCCATCGGTTCCCATCCCCGGGTAAATGACCAAAATAACAATAGCTGGTGACTCACCCCTTGCAGGCATGGTGGAGCGAGCTGGCCTTCGACGTGACCCCCCCCCCCTCCGCTCTCGGCAAAAGCCAAAGCAGAGATGGGTTTTGTGGCCCCGAAAGGCAGCTGGGTTGTGTTTGGCCAGGAGCAGGTCCCTGGGGGCGGCTGGGGGACCCAGATAGCAACGAAGCATGACGGGGAGGTCCCCCGCCTGGCTGCCAGAGGTCCCATGGGGGCTTTGCAGCAACAAGGTGAGGTAAAAAAACTCCTGAGATGTCTGTGGAGCCTGCCCGGACCACACACTGTCAGTAACTCAGGAGCAAGTTACGTCCTGTGCACAAACACAGGCTCTCCACGGCAAGCGCCTCAGCTCTCATGAGCCGTGCAATCCCTTGGATCTTTATTGAGGTCCCGAGGAGGCAGGAGAGAATCGCCTCCTTGGCGGGTTCTTCCCCTTATCCTCCTCTTGCTCTCCGAGGGAAGCAGTGGCATCCCCTAGCTGCAGTTGGGTGCTCGGAGGGCGGCAGGGTGCCATGGGGGGACCCCTCTCTTTCTGGGCCCCGTGTTGTGCATGCGCCTCAGCCGGGGGCTGCTCAGAGAGGAAGTGCAGTTGGTTATTTTAACGAGCGCTGTCAGGGTTTGCAACGCGGGGAGGAGGCGGAGGGAGAAGCGGAGCGCTCGCTCTCCAAACTAGGACTTGGTTGGGGAGGGCTGGCCCGCCGCTGCTGCCTGGCCACCGCCACCCGCTCGGCACCTGCAGGGACCCCCGCGCCGCTCCAGATCAGGTCACGGGGGCTTTTCCCCACGCT
This sequence comes from Larus michahellis, assembly GCF_964199755.1. Classification (NCBI taxonomy): domain Eukaryota; kingdom Metazoa; phylum Chordata; class Aves; order Charadriiformes; family Laridae; genus Larus; species Larus michahellis. Next base: position 48,287,648 of record NC_133899.1, on the reverse strand, counting down.
CTCCCCTTCTCTCCTCCTCCTTCTCCTCTTCTTCCTCATCACTCACGGTTCTTTGCTTTTGTTTGTGCCGGGTGGGGGATGGGAGGGGGCCGAGGGAGCCAGCCCTTAGTTCGTGGGTATGGTCTGAGCAGGTACCGGGTCCCATTCTGTTGGGTTACGGCAGGGGGAAGCAGACCCTGGAGTCATCCCTGAGACCCTCAGCCTTGCTCCTGCTGAGCTGTGTTTGCTGCCAGAGGCTGGAGCAAGCCCGCAGGGCTATGAGCTGTCCCCAGGGCTGAGGCGGGGGCTGTCACCGAGTGCTGCTGTGGCACTCAGTGACAGCTGGCTGTTGTTTCCCCTTTGGAAGAAGGGTAGGGTGTTTCCCTGCCAGGGGTATGTTTCCAGCCACCCAGTCTGCTGCCCGTTATGGCACTGGCTGTGTCCTTGCCAGCCTGTGTGGCATGGGGATGGCAGCAGGGAACCTGCAAGTGGCAGAGCACAGTGGCGTGGGGAGACAGCCTGTGCCAGGACCCCTGGACCCTGGCCACTTTGCCCTGGGATAGTTTAGGGAAGCAGGACTGGCTTGTGGGCTCCTGGCGTCTCCCCTGGTGCTGGTGGCAGTGAGGCGTCCTGCTTCTGCTGGGAGCGGTGGGATGCCCCTCCTGACCCCTGCCATGGGCTGGAGGGAGGCATGCAGCTCCCATCTTTCTGTTATCAGTGCCTGTAGCTGAGCGCCTGAGGCTCTCTTGGATTTGTTTTGGGAGTTGCAAAGGTCTTTGCATGCCTTTGGGAGGTCCGAAGACTTCCCAGTCCTGGGAATCGCTGCCTGCGCTCTGCATCTGCCACGCTGCAGCTTTACCTTTACGCCGGGTTCATCGCCTCCTCCCTGGGGCTGCTGCCCTGGGCAGAGGCTGCGTGTTGCCCTGACCATGCCGGGATGTTGCCCTCATGTGCAGGGGGAAAACTCTGGGACTTCTCGGGGAGTTTGGATCAGACAGCTGGGCTGTGGGACCGACCTCCCTTTAAATAGCACATCTCTCGAGTCCTTCCTCTCTGGGAGGTGCAGAGCTGTGTGTACTGAAGGAGGGGACCAGCCCTGGGGAGGACGGTGGGAATCCGCTAAAGAAACCACAGGCTAGGCACCCAAATTGCCGGGGTGCCCTGCCGAGCCCCCCACCACTTTGCGTCGTGCATGTCGCTCTGCAAAGGGAGCTCAGAGAGAGAAAAGAAACTCTCAAAGTCCTTCCCAGCCTGCATTGCTGGTCCTGCTGATGGGACCAAAATAGAAACTGCACGGCCGGCCTCTCCCCCGACCCCTGCTCTGCCTCAGCCCCAGCACGCTGGTGGTGATTGCTCACCCTTCGCGTTTCATCCCGGATTAATTCACTGCCCGAGGCCGTCAGTCTTGCTGTTTGGCTCCCCAGCCAAACACAGAGGCAGATTGTTTAAATCAGGGCTGTCGGGTTTCTTGATAACTGGGAGGCAGATTATTTACTGTAGTGGCAAATAAACTTCATAATGTTATGATGGTGGAAAGTTGTCAAGGGATATGAAAGCCCGGAGTCAGCCCAGGAGCCTCCAAGGAGACGCCTTTGGTTTAAATTAAGACAAAACACTGTCTTCCATGGATTTTGGGAAGGAAATCACATTGTTGTAATGGGAACATTACTCTGAGCCTTAGGGCTGGCAAACTCTTGACTTTATAAAGCGTTAAGTGGAGGGTCTGAGCTAGTCTGGCAGATGTGCCTTAAAGCACATCTCAGGTTTTCCCTAAGAAGGCGGTGAAGGGGAGGTGGCACCAGGGCATCGTGCAGAGCCTGGGGAGAGGTGGGGTGGATCTGCCACCAGAAAGATGTGGGGTTATGCTAGGAACTATAAAAAAATCTCAGGCCATTCTGTTCCCAGCCCCCGTTCTCCCAGAAAGCCAGACTTGAGAGCATTTTTTTGTGAGGGGCCAAGCAGGAGAGTGGGATGGCTGATCCCTTTGCTTTGCCTTCGTCAAGGCAGGGCCAGTCAGTAGGAACCGCGCTCAGGTCGCTGCATGGCCTTGGGCAGTTCCTTCCACTTGGTTTTGTCCCTTGGAGAAGCTTCCCATGGCAAGCTGCAAAGCTGCAGCGTTTTGTTTCTTTGCCTTGCCTACAACACCCTGCAAGGAGATGCTGGTGCCTGTCCCTGCATCCATCCCCCTTCTCCGTGTGGTGTCCCAGCTCCCAGTGGAGTTTGAATACCCTGAAGGTGGTGTGAGGTTGAAGTTAGTGGCCGTGTCTCATCCCTGGCATGGTGATCTGCCCGGGGTACCTGCATTCAGAAGTGATGCTGAACTGGTGATGGTGAGCTGGCACTGCCAGCCTGGGGTGTGCCCTGAAGTTCCTGTCCCCTGAAATAAACCCCGTGGGTGAGTTTTGCTTCTGGCCATCTTGTGCAGGGATCCCATTACCCTTTCGTGTCTGGGGTGTGTCAGGGTGTTTGCATCAGGTCCACACGCTAGCACCGCTGCGATGCTGTGGAGCAGAGGTGTGTACGTGTGGGAGCAGGAGACTGCAAGTTGTGCTCTTGCTTGGCCACGTGCAAGATGGGTACAGTGGCCAAACTGATGTTGCTGCCTGTCCCTTGTGAAGCAATGCAGTCCTGGGGCCTCCAGGTTGCTCAACCAAAGCGCCCAGTAGCATTGGCAAGCTTCTGAGCAAGTTAGCAAAGCCTTTAGATGTTGCCAGGGGTGCCTTGCTCTCTCTGTCCAAGCCCAGTAGCCCTGGCAGGGGCCTCCACGCAGCTCCCTGCAGAGATGGCTGCCAGGGCTGCACGTGCAGAGACCTCAGGGCAGGGCGGAGGTCCTCTGCAGCTGCATGTGTGACCACCAGCCGGTTTCTAAGCCCTTGCCTTGCTTTCTTACTAGGAGGGAGGTCTGAAGTCCTCTGGGTCAACCCTCGGGTCCACTGAGAGATAGGTGGGGACCTGTTCCCCTCTGAGTGCCCTGCAAGGACCAGAAACTGCCTTCTGCAGCCTGGAAGGGCAGCCTTAAGGTTGCAGCAGTAATTTCCTCCTCTGCAGTATGATGATGACAGTACAACTGAGAATGTCCTTGGCCACAGTTTACCCTGGGAATGCCATGCTCTTGTAGCTCGGGGGGCTGGGAGCGAGGTGCTGTGGCCTGTGTAGGTGGTGGCACTTGTTGCAGTAGATCAAATGAATGAATCCTAAAATAGAAGGTGAGCATGGTCCATAGCTCACCTCTTGCCATGCTTTGAAAGGTTCATGGTTTGGATGGAGCCTCCTTACCCGTGTGCTAGGGTTGGTGAGCGGGGAGCCACATCTCCGTGCTCATACTGGAGGGTGCTGTGTGTCCCCAGTGCAGGGAGCTCCTGACTCCATTTTATTTGCGTGACATAGGAGAGATTACAGCTGCAATGGAAATTTTGGGGAGAAACAAAGTGTGTAGAGTTTAGGAACTTGCTAGTCACTGCTTATCTCACTGCACCCAAAGCCCTGAGGGCTGCACCACATCTTGACCAGCATGCTCCCTTCCCCATCTGACATGGGGGCATCTTCCTCAGCAGACCTTATCTATGCCAGTTGCTCTTTGTGGCATGTCAGAGAGGGCTGGCCAGGGAGCCAGAGGGAGAGGAGAGATTGGTGGCTGGTGCCTGAGAGCAGGAACGTAGAGTGGGGACAGGATCTCAGCAGGTGTGGTGTGGGGACGGCAGTGTACATGGGAAGGTTGAGTATCAGAGCACTGAAGGGATGGCAGGGTGCAAGCTTGTGATGGAAACCAAGGCTGAAGGCAAGCGGCAGTATGTCAGCAGGACGGGGATGAGCTGCAGCTCCCTGGATGGGCTCCCGGGCTCTTGTCCCTCAGTCCCTCCGGTGCCCTGTCAGGGACGAGGCAGAGAGGCAGCAACCCAGGAGATCTTGGTGTCATGCAGAGCTGGCTATTAATAACACTTACACTTTCCCCGTGGTTGAGCTGTGCAAGTCAAGTGTCCTTGGCAGGGGAAGACAACTTGTAAACTGAAACGGGCTGCTGCTTGCACACTGCCAGCTCCGGTGCTACAGCAGCTCCCCAGCACCCGCAGCAAGCTGGGATGCAGGGACGCAGCCAGACGCCGTCAGGAAGGGCGCTCGTCACGGAGCAGGGCAAAACTCTAGAATTCATTTCCCTTGCTGTAGCCCCGTGGTTGGAAAAAATGCTTTCCAGTCGACTAACTGGAGGTTTGCTGAAAGGTCAGGAAGAGCTGATGGTGTTTTTCAAGTCCAGACTTCTCTACAGCTCAAGGCTTGTACGTTGTGCTGCCAGCAGTGTCCTACAGAAGGGTCCTCTTGCCACCCTTGGTGCCAGGAGAGGGGTGCCAGGTTTGGCACTGTATGATGGTAACCTGGGATTTCTCTTGCTTCTGGGTGCTGGCAGGAATAGACCAGGCTGCTGGAGGGACACGGGATAAAAATGTAGAGGAAGGGCCAAGCAGGCACATGGCACAGCATCCCTGTACATGTCTAAGGGCACAGAGGGCCTGTTTGGTATGGTACAGAGGGGTTTGTTTGAGGCTAGTGAGCAAAGCAGAATAATGGAGCTCAATATCAAGAAGCTCCTCCTGACATGGGCAGAGCCCACGGCATGTTTAACCCTAGGAGTCAGCCTGTCTGGTTTTGGAGCTGCCACCACTGCAGGAGGGATGGCTGCTGGCTGTTCAGACAGGAGGATCTCCATATCAGCCAATCCACACGCTCTGCGTCCACTGAAGTTACAGGATGCAAGTTTTTCCTCTTTGATCCTTGCTTGACTTTTGTAGGGCATGTAGATCCTGCCACCGAGGTTAGCTCTGTCCTTAGACTCTAAGTGCCCAGACAGCTTCCTGCAGCAGCCCCCTCAACCCCCGGTCTCGAGGGCAGCGCTGCTGCTGCCCGTGCTCCAGGACATGTTCCTGCTTCAGCAGCATCTCTGCTCACCAATGCTCAGCGGAGAACATAGGAGGCTGAGGAACTCTGAGGAAAAAAAAAAACCTCCCAAGAGCTCTGGCTGCAGATCGTGAGGAGACCAGAGCTGCTGACTCCTTCCTCATTCACAGAATGAGATTGAAACGATAGTGCAAAGCTGCTTGTAAGTAGAGTTGATGTCCTAGTGCGTGCAGCAGTACTTCCTTTCCCTCCCACCCTGCAAATGCCAGGCTGTCTCCATCCAGCCTCCTTACCTAACTGAGCATTGATGTAGTCTGCAGAGCAGCAACAGGTGATGGTTCTTTTCCATCTTGTCTGAGGGACAAACAGTGGAGATCCCAGAAATGTGTTGGTGCTAGGCCAGGGGCTTCAGGGCTTAGCTCCTCTCAGGCTCCTCTCCACCCAGTGCGTGGTTCCCCGGCTGCCCTGCATGCAGCTCTGCTTGGGCACATCAGCCCTGGGCACCCCCAGCAGTCTGTCCATCTGCTCTGCCAGCGGCCGCTCTCAACACCTGCGATACACCATTTGGAGCTCAGATTGGAAGTAAGTTGCGAGAGATGGGGATATCTTCACCATCTTATCTGAGCTGCCACGTGGTGCTGTTGTGGGCTGTCAGATGGTTGCCCAGTAATAACCTTCACCACTGGTGGCCTGAGTGTGAGTCTGCGTGCCACTTGCAGGCAGCCCTGAAGATAAAAAGAACTATAATCAGCTAGTACCCAAACATAAATGTCAAGCCAAGGTTGTTCTAGCAGATTTCCTCACGAGACTGTCGTGCAAAAAGGAAGGAAGCTGTGTTGAGAGATCTTCCTGTCCATAGCAGCAGCTCAGCAAGCAGTACAGCAGCTTCATGCTAGTAGAATATCTGGGACAGGAGGGAGCATCCATTCAGCTCATTCGGGATGTAGTTGGACAGTATGTCTCCCCCAGCAGCTAAAGCTGGCCAAGAAAGGTCTGCTGCAGCATGTCACACCAGGCAGTGTTCTCTCTTGGGTTTTTTAACATTTTATTTGTTCAGATAGTTTTCAAGACCTGTTGGTGATGATGCAGTTTACTGGGCATCATCGTTTACTGGGCATCATCCTGCAAATGATGGGGAGAAAGGAGCAGGAATGGAGCACTGCAGGGTTGGGGATGGGCTGGATGGAAGCAGCATGATCAATAAAACCTGCTTTTGCCCACCGCAAAGCTGCACAGGCCTTGATGGTGTGATAGTTAACCTGCTGGTCACCAGGTAGCACTGGGTGGACCTGCATTGCTCAGTGTGGTGGGACTTGAGAAATCCCTCTAAGGACGTTGCACTTTCTACTTGCTTTCAGTTCAGCCAGGCTCTAGCAGCCCTCATGCTGCTTTTCGAACTGCAGATTCCTCTGGAGGGCGTCTCTGTCCTTCCTTCCCTCCTTGTGCTTTGTTACTGAGTACAGACATGGCAACAAGGCTGTAGAAACTAAAGAGCCGTCTTTCTTGCATACCAGGCTGGAGGAGAACGAACCAAGCCTGACCTCCAAAACCGCAAACTCAGCTTTGTACTGCTCCAAAAGAAATAGAGGTGCAGCCCGATGGGTTGCCTGTGGTACAAGCACTAAGCAAAAGCTCCAGTTTGTGGTTCAGAAAATAACGCATATGTCCATCGTACATGCATATCCCACACAAAAAGGGAAGCTTCTGACAAGTTTTCCTGCTTGTGTGGACTTCAGGGCAGTGGAGGTTTGGTCCGGGGTGTTCTTCTGAAGGTCCTCTGGTGTTGCTGACCTGCAAGCAAGTGCATAAAAGAACATGAGAAGGGAGGAAGGTAGAAGCGAGTGCAGCAGGTGCTAACCATAGTGCAGTAGTGAGTGGTGTGCCCGTACCATGGTAGACCGTGGAAATTGTTGAGAGTGACAGTGGTGGTTTGTGTGTGCCTGCAGGCTGCCAGGGTCCTCTGCCTTGGTAGCAATTGAAGAGCCAGAAGTTTGCTTCTACCAAACTGTGGGTCTTGGTGGTTTTTTTGAGTTGCCCCTGAAGAAATCCTCTCTATTTAGCAGCTGAAGAGAGGCAGCGGCTGGAAGGTGGGAGCAAAGCACTAGCTCTGGAGGAGGGGAGCGCTGGAGCTAGCCAGGTTCAGCCCCTTCCGCTCCAGCCTTTGCATGCCAAGCCACCAGCACTGAAACTGCTACATCACCTTCCACCTGTGGCCCGGGGCTTTCCATGGACTGCTGCAATGTCCGGGCAGCCTGTCAAGCTTCGAGGGCTGGGCAGGGAAAGTTCGAGAGCCCCAGTAAAGCTCTTTCTACCGGGAGAGGGAAGTTTTACGCAGGACGTATGGGATGATTTTCCTAGCTCTCCTCTGCTCTACTCCAGCTCTCCCAGCCTCTAGCTCTCCCAGCCAGCTCCTGCCAAATCTGCCTGACCTGCTTTTGCTTACCTGGTTGGGTTTCTTCTTTAGGATTCGCGAGGGCTTAGTTTCGGTTTGCTACAAATTCGGTGGGGCTGGCGCTTAGCCAGAGCCATTCCCCTGGGGAAAACCAGGTGGACCAGCACCAGGAGAGAGGTGGGGATAGTTGCCAGGGCTGATTGGTACTTCGGGGTGCAGGGCAGGGGCTCTGCCGATCCCACAGCAGTGAGCAGGGGCTGCAGAGGGTCCCGGCCAGGCGGTGACACCTGCCCTGCCATCACAGCACCCTGGGCTGAGCCATGAGACTCAAGGAGCGGGGGAACTCTGGGAATCAGGAGACCCAGTGGTGCATCTACCCAGCAAGCAGGTCCCAGCCCTGCCGTGTGTTACAGGTGGCATCACCATGTCCCCCACGCTCTGTCCCTTGCTGCCCCCCTGCCCCTGACCCCCACAGCCTGGCCCAGGGTCTCATGGTGGAGCCTATGTAATTCCTGGTCTCTGTGTTAACAGCCACCGTCCGGGTGCGATGGAAACCTTTTTTAGGCGGCACTTTGGGAGGAAGGGGCTGCGGCGTGCCAGCGCAGTGGCCGTGCCCACAGGCAAGGCCAGGCGGCGCTCCCAGGCCGGGTTGCCCTCTGCCTCGCTGGCCCAGCGCCGCCGGGGCTCAGGCGCCCCGCTGCCGGCCCTCTCCTGCCTGGGCCTGCCACGGCACCACAGCCCCCGCCGCCGCTCCAGCACCACGCCACCATGCCTCAGCCCCAGGTTCGCCGTCCAGATGAAGCACGGGGGCCGGGGGCGAGCCATCGACGCCCACCTGCTGGGTCCCTCCGTCCTCCTGGCCAGCCTCATCCCCACCGGAGAGCAGGGGGACGGGGCAACCCGCACCGACAGCTCCGGATCCGAGTCTCTGGAGGATAGTGGCGATGCGGCGGCAGGACCCGAGGTGGGCCGGAGGGAGCGACGGGCAGAGGAGAGGTGGCTGGCCATGCTGCCCCGGATGCGGCCACTCCAGGCTGGGCTGCTGTCGCGGGGCCCCCGCTGCCTGCGGCGCACCTCCTCCCACCGCCTGCCCACCGAGTTCATGTATGGCCGGGCCACTTACGGCTTGCCGGGCCACTACCGCCGCCTCAGTCAGCGCCGCCGCTCCAGCGATGGCTCCCGGCCCGGGCTGCTCCCCTCCGGCCACCCGCGGCTGCTGGCCCGGCGCTGCGCGGGGGCGGCCGCAGCCGGCCACCCCTCTGCCGCCCTCCCTGAGTGCTTGGGACTGGAGCTCGCCCGCCACGCTGCACCGGACGGCTGGAGCCCCCGGCTGCTGTATGTATGGCGATGGCCCGGGGAGGGGAGGTTGGGTGCAGACCCAGGCTCATCAGGGAAGGAGGGAAGGGGCTCGGCGCCATTGGCCTTGGCTGCCATCCGTGTCTTGCAATGCTGCTCACGTCCCTTGAGCTTCTCCCACTCAGGCCAGCGCTGTCTCTGATGCTCTCGGTGCAGCCCCCAGGGCTTGCGGGCATCCCCTCCTGCCATCCGGGCCTGGCTGTGGGCTGGAGATGCACACTTTCTACAGCTGGTCTGCTCTGCTGCTCCTTCCCTCCACCCTAGCACACCTGGGAGAAGCTCACTTGCCCTAAACAAACAGCTGTGTTTTTTCTGGCCAGTTGTACTGGTCACCAAAAACACCCCAGGCTTTGAGGTGCCTTGGTATGGGAGAGCTGTGGGGAGCCTCTGCGGGGCAAGGGCTCCAGGTTGTCTCTGCAAAGGCAGCCCCACCATCAGCGCTTGGTGGAGCATCCCAGGCTGTTTTGCAATGGACCTGTCACCCCTGAGGGCTTTGACCCAGTAGGCCCAGGCTGTAACTTTTGCCAGGTGCAGGGTGTCTTTGGCTGAGCCGTCAGCAACATGGCCAGCATCTCTTCATCCCACAGGGCTGCCTCGCAGGAGTGGGTACTCCTCCACCAACGGTGCTGGGGATTCACCTCGTTTCCAGCCACTTGGTCCTGAAGATGGTTTTCTGTCCAGCCTCACCATCTTTGCACATATTCCCCCTCTTCTGATCTAATAGCCAGCCCTCCTGTGTCTTTCAGGAAAGCCATTGCCAAGTCCAGCCTCCAGCACATGGTAGCCCAGCCAAACCCTGCACTAGCCCTGAGGAGCGACTCGGAGAGGCAGATACGCAACACCGTGGACTGGAGTGTAAGTTGTGGCATGTTTTGCTGGGTGTTGCATGGAATGGGCTCCCGGCCAAGAAGCAGCAGGCTCTTCCCAGGCTGAGGCTTCCCAGGTGACTTCGGCTTTGACACATTTATGGCCTCCACCGTTGCCACCAGCTGGTGCCAGCATCTGTGCTGCTGGCAGCACCCCTTCATGCTGCAAAGAGAGGCTGTGCAGGCACAGGTGGTTCCTGGGAGGATGGCATAGTTACTCCACTGCCAAGTCTTCTGTTCCTGGCAGCCGAGGTCTTCTGGTGGCTGGGGACAAGCAGCAAGAGCAAGCCCCTGTTCCTTCGCAGGCAAAGCCTGACAGGTTTTAAGCCCCATCCTCAGGTTGTAGAACAGAAGCTGTTTCAGGATGGTCCCCTGTGTTGAGTTTGTCCCAATGCCTTCTCTCAGGGGGTGATGGAAGCAGCCCTCCTGTGCAGGACACTGCAGCTGGGCTGTGCATCTTGGAGCTGGTTTCCTGGGCCCTCTCATTTCCAACGGGTGGGGCATGGCAGCACCTTCATGAGGCTTCCTCTGTCCAGATGTTGGCCCTGGTTGTTCTGTGCATCTTGTCTCCCAGCCTACCCCTAGCTCCAACCCCCCAGCCTTGTCCCAGTATCTTGTCCTTTGCACAAAGCATTTTAGGAGCGCAGAAGCCCATCGCAGAGAAACACATTGTCTTGTACCTTTCAGGAGACCGCGGTCTATGGGGAGCACATCTGGTTTGAGACCAATGTCTCTGGGGACTTCTGCTACGTTGGGGAGCAGAACTGTATGGCGAAGCTGCTGGTGAGTCACCTGAGGTCGCCGGCCTCCCCAGCAAGGGCTGCTGATGCGGGCTGTGCTGCCACCCGGCGGGGACACCGCGAAGGCCTGCTGCTGCTGGCAGGAGAAACATGGGGGGGCCACCAATGTGGGGAGTGTGTCCCTCCTGCCTCTGCATGCTGGAGGGCTGAGTCCCCGGGTTCTGCTGCTGCTCAGTTTGCAATGGGAACCCAACGCGGGGCTGCCGCTTATCCGGAGGTGATGTGATGACATTCCAGGGAGAGGCTGTTGGGATCTCACGCCTTTAGAGGGAGAATCTGAATCCAGCTTCTCTGGAAAGACCTTTCAGTAGAGGAAAAAAGCGAGTACTGGCGACCCAGGCCTGCTGCCTGCTGCCTCCTGACCCTGCAGGCAGCACTCACCTTACAAGGTTGCTGCAGTTCTCCCTCCCGGCTTGCAGACTCGATCCTGCTTGTGCTGTGGACGTAAGGCACTGATGCCATCCTGTGCCTGCCCACGGGGCTTACCGTGGGATCCCTGCGAGTGCCTCCCAGACCAGCTTCCATGGTGCTCTCAGGCAGTGTCAGAAGAGGCCAAGGACTGATTAAGCAGAAGGAGAGCACCTCCGTGCTCTGTCCCAGACATGAGAGCATCTGCTCTAGGCGCACGCTTTGATCCATTTACTTGCAAGGGGTCTAGCTGTGTGCAGCTTCCCTATAGGACTTGTTCTGAATCCTTAAAAATGTGAAGGAGGTGTGAGGGGAGGCTGAGCCTGCCAGCTTCTGTACACTGCTATTTATATACATGTTTTTCCTCCCCTTTTCTCATCCTCCAGCAAAAACCTCTCTCCAGGCGTAAGTGTGCAGCCTGCAAGATCGTAGTGCATACGCCCTGCATTGAACAGCTGGAGAAAGTGAGTAGAGTCTGATAAGCCCTCTCTGTGGCTTGCAAAGCTGTAACAGCCTTTTCCTGGCCAGCCAGCCCTCCCTCTTGGGTAATGAAACACAAGAAGGCTGGGAAGACCTCATTGCAAAGAGGGGTTGTCTGAGGAGACAACACCAAAAAGAGCATTTGCTACATGATTGTGATCCCAGGCCTCATTTTGTTCAGTGAGAGAGTGAGAGAGATATGGAGGGAGAGGGGGGTTGCAGCAAGCACTGAACATCTCTACAGGCTCTGGGCCTGCTATAGAAAAAACTCCATGTTTCCTTTGGGTATGATGGTTTTACTGATTCCTCTCCTGTGTTTGATCCACAGATAAATTTCCGCTGCAAGCCTTCCTTCAGGGAGTCAGGATCCCGGAACGTACGGGAGGTGAGAGATGTGCCTGGGACACTGCCCACACCTGCCCCCCTCCTCCCCTTCCCAGTTTGGTGGCAAAGGCATCAGATGCTGCCAACACATTGCCCCTCAAGAGTGCAGGCATCATGCCTCCTCCTGGCTCAAGGAGGGTGGCCCAGTAAAAGGGATGTTTCTTTGCAAGGCAGCAGCACAGACTGGGTGTGAGAACTCTGCATGTGCTGGTTTGCATGTTCTAAAGCTCCTGCATCTGCATGGAGGGAACCTGAAAACGCGTGTTTCCTGGGAGAGGTTTCTCCCCCTACTTGTGCTGGTCTCCAAGCAAATAGAGGAAGCTGTGGCAAACAGCAGATCCCCAAGTCTCCCACAATTTGGAAGGGGAGAGTACGGGCTCGCTTCTGGCTGTATCGCTCAGCCCAGACCTGGGTGCCACAAGTACTCCAGGCAGCAGTGGAAGATGCCCGCAGTGGTGCTGTCGGACCCCTTTAGTCCATGTTCTAATGTCCTGGGTGTAAGCATTAGCCTGGGACCTTTCTTGTCAGCCTTCATGCTTCACCCTCCAGCCTGTGGAGCCAGCGTAGCCCACGTGGTGTTCTGGAGTGGGTGTGGATGGCTCAGTCACGGGCCACCATGTTTGTGCTGGCACAGCAGACTCAGTAGGGGGAAGGTACTCAAACGCAGGGCTGCCTGCTCAGAAATGCCAGTGTCACCTGGTAAGGTGAAAGCTTTCAACATCACTTTAAACCTTTCTTTCTTCCTTTGCCTCTCCTGCCACGCTGCCCTCCTTCCCGTGTCGCTCTTAGCCCAGCTCCTTTATTTGTCCATCACTTACTTTTTGGGCTCTGCTGACAACTTCTGTCAGTCCCTCTCAACCTCTGCTCACACTGTTTTCCTCCTCTCCAACCTCTACAAATTGTCTCTCCCTCCCCTTTCCTGTTTTTTTTTCCTTTTACTCACAAACACTGCTTCTCCATCCTGTCTTTCTAATAATGGCCAGTTCCCCAAGGGTTCTTCCTGCCTTTTTCCTTAGAAAAGTGCTCTTCAGGCCTTTGTGCTGCCAGGGACCCTTCAGGGTCAGTCTTTTCCCTACATGTGCCTGGTGGGACCCAGAGCTGAGCTCAGGGCATAGCCCCCTTCTGCTCCCACTGGATTAATGTCCGCTAAACCCAACAGGACTCTCCGTCCTCTCCCCTGTGCTGCACTCAGAGCAGGCAACACTGCAGCTGACCCAAATCTCCCACCAGTTTCTGCCTCTACATCATCATCATCCAAAAAGCTGTCAAGAGCAGGGTGTTGGGCCCTACTGTGCTGGGCTGTGAACTCGCACTCCCTCTTCTCTCTTTGCTGCCCTCCCTGCAATGCCATTCCCAATCCAGGGCTGGAAGAGGAGGGTGGAAGAGGAAATGGGGTACTTCTGACCCCCTCACAATCGCTCTGGCATGTCCCAGCCCTCACCTCACCTACAGGCAGGAAGAAGGTGCCTGCAAGCACCTGCCTTGCTCTTCTCCCCACGGGCAGGCAGACGGGGGCTGAGGCAGGCTGTCAGGACTTGTTGTGAGGTGAAGAGCAGGGTGAACTGGGTGTGGGGGGCTTGGGGCTGCTGTTCTCCTCGAGGAATGTGGAGATAGGCAATTCTCCGCTTAGCTGCAAGCATTTCCATCTTCTCGCCATGGGCACAAACTGTGTCTCCCTGGGGATTTTTACACCTTCCACCAGCACGTTTTTCGCCTGGCACTGGCAGCATCTGAGCAGAGACGTTAAGGGACGGAGATGTGATTTGTGGCCAAAATAGCACCCTACACTACTGCTTGCCCACTCTCAGCAGGGTTTGCTTTGTGTGATTCTCAGCCTATAGTTTCCCTCTCCTCCTTCCTGTTTTTTCTGTTTTTAATTCCCACTTCTCTGAGCACCTTAATTTGGCCTCTTGCCCCCTGATTCTTTGGCTTTGCCTTCTCCCAGAGGGTTGGCACTGGTGCCTGTGAGCACTGGGCTTGCTGCAAGAGCAGAGATCTTGGCTGGCCTGCATCCGTTCCTCCTGCCTGTTCATGCGTTCCCTTACGTGCTGGGCCTTTCACTCCCCCCTTTTTTTTTCTTTTCCCTTTAGCCCATCGTTGTCCGGCATCACTGGGTACACCGGAGACGGCAGGAAGGGAAATGCCGGCAGTGTGGCAAGGTGAGAAGGTATCTTGTTTTTTTTCTCAGTCTGAAGGTCAAACCAGAGACAAGAACAGGTCTGGGGACCAGAGACACCCCACCATCCTGTTTGGCAGCAGCAGCCTACAGCAACACCAAGATGTGTGCCCTATTTTGCACAGTTTTGCACATGCACTCTTCCCGCATAGAGTTGTTCTTCCCTTGGGCCCAATTGGTCCTGGAAGGGACTGTCTTCCTGACATGCTTTCCTTGGGCAATAGGGACACCCCTGCAGAGCACAGTGGCCTCCCTGGTGCCGTAGTGGTGGCTGAGACTATCTAACAGGGATCTGGAGGGCTCCAGCTGCAGGCATATTCTTTGTAACATCTGTCCTGGTGGTAGAAAAGTCCCATTGGATGGTAGAAAGCTGCAAGGGAATTTCATAAGCGTCTTATCCTTCCCTCCACAGGGTTTCCAGCAGAAGTTTGCTTTCCACAGTAAAGAGATTGTAGCCATCAGCTGTTCCTGGTGCAAGCAAGCGGTGAGCAAAGCCCCCACTGAACATCTTACCTGCCTGGTCTGCATCTAATGACCGGTACTTTCTGCTGGGGCTCCCCAGGCTGCTTCTCTGCAGCCTGCCCTTAAGAGCTTCTCTTACTGGGAGAGGCTGTACTGTGGTAGCTGGGAGTTCCTGCGAGAAACTTTCTCCTCATTGCCTTTGCATTACAAAATTCCTGTGTGGTTTCCTCCAGCATTCACGTTACTAAATTCCTGCATGGTTTCCTCCAGCATTCCCTGCACTGGCATGGGGGAGCTGGGAGGAGAAGGCAGCTGTCCCCAGCAAACTGAGCAGCTGAGTTTTCTTTCTGTCTCTCCTCTTCTCCTTCCTCAGTATCACAGCAAAGTGTCATGTTTCATGCTGCAACACATCGAAGAGCCCTGCTCGCTGGGGGCTCACGCTGCTGTCGTTGTTCCTCCCACGTGGATTCTGCGGGTCCGACGGCCCCAGGTAACTCACCTCAGCTCTTGCAGCTCTTTCACAACTCCTGCTTGCCCAGCAGCTCCTGACGCAGTTTTAAGGTTTGTTTCTTTTCTCTCTAGAATCCACTGAAATCTAGTAAGAAGAAGAAGAGGACATCGTTCAAGCGGAAATCCAGCAAAAAGGGGGCTGAGGTAAGAAATGAGGGGATAGGGAATAATCTTGTCTTGGAAGGGTGGAGGGTCTGGGCAGTGAGGAGCAGGACTGGGAAACAAGGGGTCTGTGCTGAGGTTAAGGAGGATGAGGTGGAGGGAGGGAGGGTGCCTGCTGTCAGGGCAAATCCCAGCTATAAAATTTATGTGGTGGCTGGGATGTTCTCTTCCTTCCAGTCCTGACCGTGTGTGATGTTAGGGCTCAGCTGGAGGTGAGAGTTTGCTTTTCCCCAGGTTTGTTGAAGGATCTGTGTTGTCTCTTGCAGGAAGGGAGGTGGAAACCCTTTGTCATCAAGCCCATGCCAGCTCCTCTCATGAAGCCCTTGCTGGTGTTTGTGAACCCCAAGAGCGGTGGGAATCAGGTATGGCCTTGTCCTACATCTCCCTGAGAAGGCAGTTCTATGGGGGCATTACCTTTTGGCTGCTGAAGACTCAGCATAGTTTTGGTAATGTCTCAGCTGCAGAAGAAGCAAGGCAAGCTCCACAATGCCAGTTTGCTGGCCGGCAATTCCCACCTAGGCCAGGCTTTGCCTGAGGTCCCCCAGAATGCCATTGCCTTGGCCTGTCCTTGAGACCAGGTGCCTTCTTCCCTCTGTCCACTGGGAACTCCCTGTTCCCTGCTGAAGTCTTTCTTGTCCTCACAGGGAGCCAAGATCATCCAATCCTTCATGTGGTATCTCAACCCACGGCAAGTTTTTGACCTCAGCCAGGGTGGACCCAAGGAGGCGTGAGTACTGATGGGGGAAGCACTCTTCTCTCCCCCATTCCTGCCCCAGAGATTCCTCCCAAGAGCTATTCTCATGGGTGGCAGAGGCCTGATGCTCTGTAGCTCCCGTGTACAAAGAGAACTCCAACAAGTTCATGCTTTGAGAGGCCTCCCTAGGCTAGGATACCTGGTGGTCATCCAGTGTTTCCTGATAGAGGGCTGGTCTAATCTTAAGGCTAGTGGTGAAGAGACCAGTTGCGGGGTGAAGTTCCCAGACCCAATTCATTGTGTTCATTTAATGTCACGTGAGTCTTGTCTGCTTGCTGCATTTCAGTTTATGTATATGTAGATATATAGACATGTATATAGACATATGCATGTACTGTGGACACCCCACTCCTCATCTGCAAGAGCTGGTGAAGCCAAAGTTACTGTGACTTTGCACACTGCTGTGAACTGCTGTGATGATGGGGAGGGGGGACATGCAGGTGGCTTTGTGAATGTCAAGGGCTGTGCAAGGGCAGGGAGCCCTGCAGCTGCTGCATAACACCTTTGGTGCCTCTTCCCTCCCCTCCTTACCCTCCTGGTTCCCTGCAGACTGGAGCTGTACCGAAAGGTCCACAACCTCCGGATCCTGGCCTGCGGAGGAGATGGCACGGTGAGTCCCCTGGCCCCTTCATGCCTGTGGTACTCTTCACCCCAGGCTTTTCCAGTGCTGGCAGCAGCCCTCCTTGCTGTAATCCGGAACAGGGCAAAATGTGCACACTGTGTCCATGGTCCAGCTGGTGGTACCAGATATTGTGGCTCCCTGTGCGCACTGCTCCAGGGAATGCTAGTCTGTGACATGTCTGGAGAAGTAGCCCTTTTTAGCGGGCCAGTGTCCTCGCTGGGGTTACTGGTATCTCCCACAGTACCCATTTGGAGCATTGAAGACTGAATAGCTTCAGTGGTGGCCAAGGGGACCCTGTCTCTTCCCCTCTGCCATCGCTAGTGCTCTGAGTCACCTCCATCTGCCTGCCGGTCCCTGAAAAATAACCAACTGTTTCTTTGTGCTCTCTTGCTCGAGCAGGTGGGCTGGATACTCTCCATTCTGGACCAGTTACGCCTCAACCCACCTCCTCCTGTGGCAATCCTACCTTTGGGGACAGGGAATGACTTGGCCAGGACGCTGAACTGGGGTGGGGTAAGTGACAGGCACAAGAGCCCACTGCTGACAGAGAAGGGCTGAGCGCTTCAACTCTGATTCCAGACACACGGATGGGGATTTGCAGCAGCTGGGTGTTTTGACTTTTCCTACATACAGACCAACAAATAAGTGCCATTTGGATGTTACCGTTCTTCTGACATTTGAATTATCTGATTTAGGTTATAATATATTAGAACATTAAGAAAAGCAATCGTTTCAAATTTTGGGAGACTTTTAGAAGGAAGAGATCTTGTTTTCAATTGAAAGTCCCGCTTTGCTGTGCATTCAAGTAGAATTGATCTTTTCCATACCCTTTGCTCTGGAATGTCATCCCAGAGAAGAAGACATCTCTGCAGGAGGCAGGTAGGAGTCTCATGAAGTCCTGCTCTTCACCAGGGTTACACAGATGAGCCTCTGTCCAAGATCCTGTCGCACGTGGAAGAAGGGAACATAGTGCAGCTGGATCGCTGGAACCTCCATGTGGAGCCAAACCCTGATGCGAGCCCTGAGGAAAAGGATGAGGCGGCCACTGAGAAGGTGGGACACCTCCTCTCTGTGTTTGTTCCCTGCACTGGGGGTCTGCATTCTCTTCCCACTGGCTTAGGCAGCCCTGGCACCTGGGGCTACGGTGTTGGGCTGGCATTTTTCTGTTCCACTTCCACTCCTGTCCTTGTGGGTCTGACCCATGGCACTCATGGTGAGGCATGGAGAGATCCCAACTAAGTGTCCACCAGAGGTTTTTAACCACAGCTTGCAACAGGTGTAATCCCAGTCCCCTCTGAGACTGTTTCTTTAGCCAGAAATATGAGTGATTGCAGGTATCTTGAAGAGCAGAGTGTGTCCCCTTGTGCCATGTTGCTTACCCCTAGGAGCTGGAGGCCAGTCCATCATCTCAGGGTGGTGACCTCTGTAATTTCCTGGGAGGAAGGCAAGCCTCCGCTCCCTCAGCCTTGTGAGCGCGGTGTATGGCTCTGCTATAGCCTGACCTCGTCTTTGCTGTGGCCACACGCTAGCAGCCTCACGCTAGCAGCCTCATCTTTATTCCTCCCTCCATTTCAGCTCCCCTTGGATGTGTTTAATAACTATTTCAGCCTTGGCTTTGACGCACGGGTGACGCTGGAGTTCCATGAATCCCGAGGTATGGGGGCTGGGCAGGGCTGGGGCAGGGTCTGTGGTCAGGGGGTACCCCAGAGGTGGGCCTGTAAAACGCTCCTTGGGAAAGTGAACAAGAGGATTGCCCCAGGGACAGGGCTGGAGGAGAAACCTGAGGAGCGAGTGGAGGCTGCAGAGGGGGAAGAGGGGTGCCTGCATGGGAAGAGAGCTGGGGGCTGCCTCCTGGCCAAGGCTGGCTGGAGAGCCGTGTCTGGGGAGAGCTGGCAAGTGAAGTGTTTCCATGTGCAGGCCAATGACCTGGACTTTTTTCTCCTTTCCCTAGAGGCCAACCCAGAGAAGTTCAACAGCCGGTTTCGGAATAAAATGTTCTATGCTGGGGTGAGTGTGTGGAGGGTATCTGGATATGCCTTCATAGCAGCCTTAGCATCAGCTGGAGAACAGACATGGTCCCAGCTCCTATCTGCACCCTCAACTCACTCCTCCAAGTTACACAGGCCTTCATGTGCACCCAAGCTGAACACTCCCCAAAGCTGGAGAGGTTCTGGAGACAGGCTGCAGCCCTGGGAATCACAGCTTCTCTTTGGCTGCAAGTGCTGCTGGCGGTACAGCTTGCTCTCTGGCCTGCAGTACAGTTGCTGTCTTGATCTCCTGCCACTATTGTTCTTGTTCTCCGGCTCATGGACAGTCACCCAGGCAGGACCTCCCTGGAGCTGTGGGGAGGCAGACTGTCCCCCCTGCAGAGTAACGGGAAGCCTTTCCACAGAGCCCCCACACTACTTTGGTCTTTTATGTTATCCTTTGGGCCAGATACAGCTCCCTGGCTAATTATGCCACCCTCCTGTATCTCACCTCTAGAGCTTTGTGTCTCAGTGTCATCTTTGTTTGTCCATCCCCCCCATCCTCAATATACCTTCCTACCCAGCTGGCTAGGTGACCAGTGTTTGAGCACTACTAAAGGCCAAGTGCTGCTCTGTACCATCTCACATCTCTCCTGTTTGTGTTTCCCCTCCTTTCTGTACAGTTAAACCCAAAGGGCACCCTAGGGTCTGCATAACAGAGTCCACGCCATCTCTCATGGTATCTCTAGATGGGGTCACATCAGCTCTGTTTTATGGTACTTCATTACAGCTTGAGACTGAATTTGTCTCTTGTGATGCAAGTCTTTCACTGGAGGAGACCCACATTGCCAGCTCTTCCCTAAAGCAGGGATTGGGCTGGCAAGGGAATACTGGGGGGTGTTACTGAGGCTGTGAGGTGCCCCAAGGTTTTTGGTAGGCAAAATGGCCAGAGGAATGGATCAGGTTCCTTTGTGAGGGGTAGAGAAGAGGGTTTCTGCCAGTGGACAAGGAAGGGATTTGCTCCTTTCAGCAGCTGAGGTCTGAAGGTCAGTGACAGGCTTCCTGGCTGCTAATTTCGGGTGCTAACACTGTCTCTTGCCTTGGCAGACGGCTTTTTCCGACTTCCTCACTGGGAGCTCCAAAGACTTGGCAAAGCACGTCAAGTTGGTTGTGAGTGTGCAGGGGTGCCCTGGGCCAGGGAGGGGGGCGAGCCATGGAGGCGTGAAGTCCTTTGGCACAATAAATGTCTCAGGGTTGGGGAGAGGATGTGTTCCTGGGGTCATCAGGTTCCCCTGGCTTGGGGGACAGTCACCGTAGGGAGCAGAGAGGGATGTTATTTCTTCCTGAGTGAGCATGGTGGGCCAGGCCCCCCCTTACATCAGCCTGAATGCCCTTGTGTTGTCTTCAGTGCGATGGGACAGATCTGACCTCCAAGATCCAGGACCTGAAGCCTCAGTGCCTGGTCTTCCTGAACATCCCCAGGTGAGCAGCCCCAGGACCTGCCCTCATGCTCTGGGCTCCTCACCCCCATGCCACAGATCCCTGGTCAGGACTGGGGGGGCCTGTCTGTGCATTGTTCACCATCCCTTCACAGATACTGTGCAGGCACCATGCCCTGGGGCAATCCTGGGGAGCACCATGAATTTGAGCCGCAGCGCCATGATGATGGCTGCATTGAAGTTATCGGCTTCACCATGACGTCCCTGGTGAGTTGGTTCTGTTGCCAGTTGTAGCTAGCAACCAGGGGAGCAACTGGTCCCATTGACTCGGTGTCAGCCAGCCCCCCAGCTTCTCTCCTGGGGAGTTGTGGTGCTGGCATGTGTGACAGTGTCTGCTCTCTGAGATTTAGGCGAGGTGCTGTTGTGCCCTGGTCTCTGTGGATGCCTTCCCACTGAGATCAGGCCTGAGACCCTCAGAACTTGGTTCACTTGCAACATCTGGCTGACAATGGGCGCTCCCCTCATCCACCCCTCAGTCCGTGCTCTGCTCTCACTTTGGACATTTTCACAGGCTGCCTTGCAGGTTGGTGGCCACGGCGAAAGGCTTTGCCAGTGTCGGCAGGTGGTTCTCACCACGTCCAAGGCCATCCCCATGCAGGTAGATGGAGAACCCTGCAAGCTGGCGGCTTCCTGCATCCACATCTCCCTGCGCAACCAAGCCAACATGGTGCAGAAGACCAAGCGGCGCAACTCCATGCCACTGCTCAATGAGTAGGATCCTCAGATCAATCTGCCACCTCCTCTCCAAAGCGGAAGGGATAGAGGGGGAAGGGGTGGGACTGATCCATCACTCTCAGAGGCATTTTGATCCTCTCTCAAGGAGGGCCCGGGAAGGGATCAGGTGACAGAAGTATGGCCAGACCCTGATGCTGGAGAAGCTGATGCAGTGCCAAGCTTCGCACCGCAGTCTGTGCACAAGACTATGCTCTTGTCTGTTTTGGAGGGGTGAGTGGGATAAGGAGAATGCAGAGTGTCGCTTTCTGATCCCTTCCCTTTTCCTTCTCCCCTGCACATAGCCAGCAGCCCGTGCCTGAGCGGCTGCGGATCCGGGTGAGCCGAATCAGCATGCGCGACTACGAGGCACTGCACTACGACAAGGAAAAGCTCAAGGAAGCCTGTGAGTGACCAGCTGAGTGACCAGGGGGTGGGAGCTGCAGCCCCTGAGTCTGGCAGTGCTCTCAGCTAAGCTGTGTGAGGTGTTGGGGATGGGGCGCAGGCTGCTCCCTGAGTTGTGTCTGTGCCCTGTCGTGCAGCTGTGCCACTGGGGATCATCGTGGTTCCAGGAGACAGTGACCTGGAGTTATGCCGGACCCAAATTGAGAGGCTGCAGGAGGTGAGACTGCGTGGGAAGTGGTCGTGGCTGGATGCTGAGGATGGAGGGACTCAAGGCAGGGATTTCTAAGCCTCCTTGACCTGCACGCACCAGCACACATGCTCCTGCTTCTGGTAGCAGGTCATGGTTTGCCTTCACCACATGGTGGAGGCAGGATCCCAATCTGGATGGCCTGTTCCTCCATGTTCTCTGGCAACTTCTTTCTCAGCATTGCTTTTCTGACCTTGTTCTCCAGGCCCAGAGTGTCAGTGGCTCAGAAAAATTATGGGGCAGTGGAGGAAACCAGCATACATCCTATGGGGACCTATCACCCCCTGAGTGTTTGGGGAGGCCTTTCCTCTGTCCCGTTGTTTGCTGTGCTATGTTCCTTCAGCCCTCTGTGGGCCCCGTGTTTCCTGGCACAGCTCTCCCCCTGCCAGGTGCCTGGATTAGGGTTGACCCCCGTCCAACTCTCTTCATTTGCAAGTACTAACTTCTGTGCTCCTGCCAACGTGCTAGTGCGTGTCCATGACCCGGACACAGGCTGTGTAACCCTTGCTCCTGGTGAGCAATGCCTTCTGAGACCACAGCACGCCTCCTGGTGCTGCACTGCTCAGTCTGATTTTCTCCCAGAAGACTGAAGTGACCTTTCTTGGTCCCCAGTTAGCTGGCTCCTGTGCCTGAGGGAATCCCATCCAGCATGTGTGCGGTGTCATGCAGGGTTGAGTTGCTGAGCTGCTTGCCTGAGCTGGCACACTGGCATCTGCGTCTTGCTCTGCCTGCTCTGCGTACCTGTCCCCTGCCCACCTCGTGCCCAGGCACTGGTGAGGACGTGCAGACAGGCACATGGCTAGCAGCTCCCAGGCTCAGAGGGTAACACTCTCCTACAGCATCAACCTGGTAGACTGATGCCTCTGCAACCTCCTGCACCTCTAAAGCTGTGCATTTGGGCTGGTGTTCCTCGGTCACCTGATGGTTTACCTCTTCTCTCTCCTTGGGCAACCACTACTCTCTGGCCTCAAAGCAGGGCAGGGACCGGGGACTTTGGCCAGGCAGTGTGTAAAGCTAGATATGACAGCACATTAAGCAAACCCCACTGAGATGAGAGAGGTGCTGGGGGGCTGCCCAGACAAAGGCTGTAACAGCACACCTTGCCTTTCTGCAGGATTTCCCTCCACAGCTCTCTGCTTTAGAGCGCCTGCTCTTTCAGGTGTGTATGGCCTTGCTCCATCGTCCCAGGCCCATCTGTCATGTCCACCATGCCAGTCTCGTGGGCTCGTTTTGTGGCACCACTCTCTCCAGTGAGCTGGTGTGTGTCAGCTCCAGTCCGTCCTGTGCTGTTCCCTGTCACTGTGTGCTGTGCCTGCGTTCAAGTTCCCCTTTCCATCTAAGCACCTGTGGGCCTCCATGTCTGCAGAGACCTCCTAAAGCAGGAGGGACGCTCTGGGGAGAGATAGGGAGGACAAGAGACATGACTTTATCCTCTTTTTTTGTGCAGGAGGGAGATGGAGCCAAACCGAAGACACTGTCATCCCAGAAACTGTCGCCCAAGTGGTGCTTCCTGGACTGTGAGTATTATCTTCCCCTGGGAATGCTGACTGTGTCTTAATTTGGGGGGGTGAGCTGACAGACCCTTAGTGACAAGCCAGTGAGAGCCACCTGGTAATTGGGACTCATGGATATTGGGGGTCTTTGCGGCCAAGTGCAGCGGTGTTTTGCCCCAGGCTTTGTCTCTGACTGCTGACCATGAGTGGACTGAGGGGCATCTGCTGCTCTCCTGCCCCGAGAGCTGAAGGCAGCTTGGCAGCGTGTGTCCCATCACTGTGGGACTGCTGGGCTTGCTCTCCTGTGACATGCAGGCAGGGGGCCCCCCTGCTCCAGCACGCCGGGAGCAGGGCTCGCCATGAGCATCCCGGTGGTACGGGAGCAGGGTCCCCACTGGGCTTCAGCTGCTGCTTTTCCCCAGCCTCTCCCTGCTTCCCCGGGGTGAGCGTGGGTCTGGCTTCAGCACAGTCACTTGCTCCATTGGTGTTGAAGGAGCTCCTCTCCTGCTCTGGGGATCTCTCCTCTAAGGAAGAGGGATGAGCAGAGGGATGCACTCAGACAGGCTGCTGCCAGCAACAGGCTGGAGGCTGGTTTGAAGCTCTCCTGCTGTCCTAGGAGACAGGGTGCTTGGATCTACAACTGGTGGTGGCGTGTTCCGTTGTACCTGTCAATAACAAGCTCTGATGTGGCCTTGTGCTGGTCTGTGGGACGTTACTCAGTCAAGTCATCAAGAGGCTGAGCTCCCTCTTCTCCCAGCCCTCCTTAGTGCCCCCATTTCTTAGTGCTCTGCAACGAGGTGCATCATGTTGAATCAGAGCAGTTCCTCACCTGGTACCAGCGAGTGCTGGGACATGCGCTGCACAGCCCTAACCTTCATCTGCTCGGTCTAATCCTGCATTGCAGCTGCAAGCCTGGAGCACTCAAAAGCCCCCAGAAAGACCACAGCATCAGGTAGTTGTGTTCTTGCCTTCCCGATGGCTCCCTGCCAGGAGTCATTGAGGAGGAGGTAGCAGGCAAAGATAGGTTGCACGGGGGCATGGTGATCTGCAGGCCCAAGGGTCTGCCATCAGGGTCCCAAGGGGAAGGGGGCCGCTCCTGATCAGGGGGTGCTGTTTGCCTTGCTGTGCCCTCTGTGCAAGCCACAAAGTGGCTGGATAGTTCACCATCACCCGGTGATAGAAAGTGGCCATCTCCCTCATCTCACACCAAGAATTACCCTGTCTTGCTCTGTCCCTGTCTTGCAGCAACCACAGCTGATCGGTTCTACAGGATAGACCGTGCACAGGTGAGTGTGGCCTTGTCTTCCACTGTTGTTCCCCCGACGTCTGCTGGGAAGGTGTTTGAGTGTCCTGTGTTCATGTGGACTGACAGGCAGGCTTATCCTTGGGGATGTGCAGGTCTCGGACTGCAGCCCTGCCCTGTGGCATCCCCTGAGGGGCGGTGTGACAGGCCTGGCCCAGGACCAGCCCCAGGTTCCTGCAGAAAGGGAGAAAGTGTGGGTGGGAGCACAGAGACTTGGGTTGGAAGCTGCCTGCAGGACCCTACAGCGAAGAGGGTAAGGAATAGCAATGAAGCAAGGCTGGCCAGGCAGCCACTGACTGGGTTCATCTTAATGAGGGGGATGTGGAGATGAGATGTATGTGTCATCTGCTAAGTTAACACGAGATGGGAAGCCTGAAAAGGACAAGGAGACACAGAGGCTTTCCAGACACAGGTCCCAGGGCTCTTTGAGCAAGTAGATGGGCTACAAGGCATGGGTTGTGAGGGGATGAAGCTATACAGAAATAGGTCTTGCTTCTGAGGAGGGCTAACTTGTGTCTTTCAGGAGCACCTCAACTATGTGACAGAGATATCTCAGGATGAGCTGTATGTGCTGGACCCAGAGCTAGTGATCACCCAGACCGTGGGCACTTCTCCTGCCATGCCTGACCTCGTTGACTCGTCTGCCACACCCACTGGGGACCATTTTGCATTCCCCTCCTCTTCCTCCTCTCCACCCTCCTCTCCTGCCCCCAGGTGAGTCTGGAATGGAGGATCTCAGGACCTCAGGACCTGGATGGCAGTAATGAGAGAGACAGGCTTGGCCTCACAGCATTGATCCCTGGCCCAGATTACAGGGGGGCTCCCTGGAAGTGAGCAGGAATTCAGTACTGAGGTAGATCAAGAGGTGAGATGCCATCCTGTCTTCCCTGCTCTTCTGCCAGCACTGCTGGAAACAGTGGGGCATCACCAGGTGGCTCAGCCATGGGGTCAGCCTCCAGTGCCTGGCCCATGGGGCAAAGGTCATGGGTGCCGTTTGGCCCAAATGAGGCCAACCTTGGTTATGGGTGAGCAGTGGAGCTGGGAGCAGTAGAAATTGGAGTGGGGCTGGGGAAGAATCCAGATCAGAGAAGAAGCAGATGGCATGGCCAAAGAGTAAAAAAGTCCTTCGGCCTGCCTCTGCTCCTGCCTGCTGGAGGAGTGCCACGGGCAGGCTTCCCCACAGCTATCCCTCCACCTGCTGCGTGCCCTTTCGGGTGATCTGCTGCCAGGACTCCAGGGTTAGTTACACCTTTTCTTCTTTCCTTCCAGCGCTGAGCCTGAACGCTGCCTCCCGCAGAAAGGTGAGTCCTGTCCTACCCCTGTTGCACCCCTTTGCAGGTCACACTGTTTTGGGACCCCACCACAGGTTTTTTTGGCCTGTCCTTTCCTTGACATGCAGGCAGGAGCCCTGCTGTCTGTGTGCTTGGTGGGAGCACCGAACCCCACAGGCGGGTGACCCCAGAGGTGGGCAGGAGAGACCTGACAGTGATTTGTGGAGCAGGCCAGCCAGGCGCCTTCCTGACTCCAGCATGCGGGAAATGGTGTGGGCGAGGGGTTAATCCCCCACCTGCAGAGCCAAACGCTGTGGGCTGGGTTGAGGGGCTGTCTCTGTCGGCTCACTGGGAGCTCAGGAGGAGGGAGCACAGGCAAGGTCAGGGGCCTCACCGAGCTGAGCAAATGGAAAGAGTTTCCTGGAGCTTGAGCAGAGCCCAGTGCCTGGAAGTGTGAGTGAGTCACGGGTGAGAGGCGTCTTGGCCACTGGCTGATACCCAGGAGATCTGCTCCCCGCTTCCATCGCAAGTCAACCTGCCCATGGGCAGAGACTGCTCCCCCTATATGCGTACCTCCCTGGGGCTGAAGCCTGACTACGCCCCCAGATACATGGGATCTCCCTCTTTCCCTGGGTTTGTCCCTTACATGCCTAAAGGTAGGGGAGCCACGTAAAACCAGACTGACCACGGGGTTAGCACCTGGAGGAGCTCCAGCTGACTGCTGAGCCTCAGGTGCCCAGCCTTTGGCTCCCCGGTTAGATAAATGGCGTTGCAGCTTGGCTTTTCTGACTCCGATCCATCTCCCTTCTTTTCAGATGACCTTCTAATAGAAGCTGCCAAAAGCGGCAACTTCAGCAAGGTAGGCACTCCCGCTGCCTGCTGTGATGTGCAGCCAGGGCTGGCTCTGAGTGCTCACCCGGCAGCCTGCTTGGCTGGCATTCCCCTCAGGCTATGGGAAGCTCTGCCAGCCCCGCCGGAGCAGCTCCTGTTGAGGGTCTTCCTCCAGGACCAGTGGCTGGAAACTGGGCAGACTTCTGGCTAGAAGCCTTGTTCCTCTCCTGGGGGATACAGAGGGAAGGGACTTAGTGGCATGGCTGAGCTGGACAAAGCTCCATGCCAGGCCCTGAATATCCACACAACCTGCTGGGCATCCTGGGGATGCGATGCTGGGGCCTGGGGCTTGGAGCTGGGAAAGGCAACTCATCCCAAGCAATCTGGCAATCCTGTAGTTCCAAGAGCTGCACCAGGCTGGAAGAGACCTGATGGTGCGAGATTCCTCGGGCCAGACCGTCCTCCATCATGCCGTCAAATCAGGGAGCAAGGACATCGTCAAATACATCATTGAGAACGGTGAGCTGGGGCCAGAGTGCCACCCTTAGCAAAGGAGTGCGGCAGCCGAAAAGCCCATCTCTCAGCTCAGAGGGAGTGATCCTGGGCTTAGATCCCTTCCCTTCAAGTTTGCTACATCCTTCTGGCATATGGGTTTTCCCTGGCATCTGTCTGCCAGTACTGGGGTGCCCCTGTGGCTGTTGCCACATCCTGGCATGTTTCTTGGACCAGCGTGTCCAAGAAATGTTTCTTGGACCAGCATGTTTCTTGGAAACATTCCTCAGTGTCCTGCTTCTGCCTTCAGGGCGGGTGACCTGTTGTTGTTTTTGTCAGCTCCCACTGAAATGCAGGCTGCTTTATTTTTATTTTAATATTTCTTTGTAATGAGTTCACAACAACTCTTCTTCCCTGGGCTCAGATGCCATTGCTGGCCTGAGTGCTTCGGAGCCAGGACCTTTGGAGGCAGCAGGGAAATCGCAGCCCTTATGGAAAGATGCAGAGTGTGACTGGGGAGTAGGTGGGTCTGTCTCTGCCCTGCAGCCGGGTCTCACTCGTCCTGCACTGTCTTTCTCTCCACAGCCCCTTCAGAAATCCTCGATGCCACGGAGGAAGAGAAGTAAGTTGCTGACTGACTTGCGTTACCTGTTGGCCAAACCCTCTGCGAGGTGACCAGTTATCTAGGCACTTATCAGCCGCCCTTGCTCTAATTACCAGCCATGGTTCCCAGTCCACTCTGAACTGACCAGCCCTGAGCAGCACCCCCTCCTCTGCCAGGGCTGCTTAGACAAGTGTGCAACCCACCACGAGCTTCTGCTGCAGCCATATTGCGGTGCCTCACTGCCACCCACACATGCTGCATGTCCCCGTTCTGGGGGGACATCTCACATCTCCTGCTTTCTCCTCCCCAGTGGCGAAACCAGCTTGCACCAGGCTGCAGCCTTACGCCAGCGCACTATCTGCCACTACATCGTGGAGGCCGGGGCTTCGCTCATGAAGACAGACCTGCAGGTGACAGCAGGAGGGCTGGCAGTGGGGCTGTCTGGGGCAACAAGGGGGGCTGGCAGGAGCGTGGCCAGCAGGAGGGCAGGGCAAGGGTGCTTTGGCTGGGGTCTTTGCCAGCCAGAGAGGAGCTGACATGAAGCACCCATGCTTGCCCAGTGTAGCCCAGCTGCAGAGGGGTTAAATCCCTCTCCTCCCTGCGCTTCTCTCCCTGTTGTTTTATTAAATTAGAAGCGAGGGGCTGGAATGTCTCATCCCCATCTCCCCCTTCCCACCCTCTGGGGTCAGAGCAAGGACAGTCTTGCTATGAGCTCCCTCCCAGCTGCAGGGCTCCCCCCGCTCTCCCCCGCGGCTGGCTGTGATGGGAGTGCTGGGAGCTCCTCTCGGCGGGTGAAGTCGGCCCATGGGGACCAGGAGCAGGCAGGGGCAGCCCTTCCCATCGCATGCCGAGTTAATTGAGACGTGCCGTGGTGACAAGGAGTTGTGCCAGCCCCAGCAGATGAGTCACGGGAAGGGGACTTGAGGCCATGTTTTGGTACAGGAGGTTCCCAGGACAGGCGTGTGGCAGAGGGGACGTGGTTGTGTCCATCTGGCAGAGGCTTGTAGCGATGGGCTGTAGTGGAGGAGGTGTAGGAATGAGCCAAAAAGGTGCAGTCTGTGGGTCAGGGACACAGGGCAGGAGCCCAGCCATGGGGTGCAAACTTGCTGGGGCCAGTGGAGCTTGGGGGCTGCCTCAGACAATGTGCAGCCCCCTTGCCAGCTGCCAGGGAGATGCTGTACAGACAATCTCTGGCTCCCCATTGCTCCTTCTTGGTCCTGGCCAAGGCTTGGGCTTTGCACGGTGCCCGGAGCGGGGCTGGCCTAGCTGGAGACTCAGCTGGCAGCCGCAGGATGAGACAGCGAAGCCCAGGTGAGGTGGTGACTGGGGAGAGGCAGGGCGTGAGGGCAGTTCTGAGGGCACAGCCCCTCTCTGCCCCCAGCCCCTTCATCTGCCTGAAGAAGGGGAGCAGCCTCCAACCTGCCAGCAAAAAAGGGAGCCCCGCTCAGGCACGACGGGCTGCCCCAGGGAGCTGGGCTTGCAGGTGCCTGTGCAAATGCGTGTCCAGGTTTGTAGCTGCCTGGAGACACCACTGCGCTGACCTCGCCTGGGCCCTGGGTCGCAGCCTGCCTGCACAGGCACGAACCCACCTCAACAGAAGCCCTGGCATCAGACCTGTGGCACAGGTTCGGAGCAGGCTGATCCCACACCCCGCAGCGGAAAGGGAGGCCGAGCCTTATCGGTTGGTGTGCCTCAGCCCGGCTGGGCAGGGGGGCCCTGGCAGCTCCGGTTTCAGGCTGCGGGCAGGCAGCGGGGCTTCTGCAGGGGGGACGTGAAAGAAACTCAATTCCTCCTCTGGTCTTTCCCCTACTTTGTTAAATGAGCGCTTGCGTTCAGGGGCTGCGGAGAGGAGGCCCCCCGAGGAGAACTGGCACCGAAGCATGGTGCAGTCCCCCTATCCCTGCCTGCATGTGTGCGGGGGGGATGTGTGCAGGACCACGGGCTGTGCCTGGCTCTTGGGGTGCATGTGCAGAAGAGGGGAATTCTTGGTGCATCGCACCTCTCCGCAGCCACGCACGGGTGGGCTTTTGTCCACGGCCATATCCAGCCCCGGCGGAGACTCCGCATATCTGACCATTGTTCCTGCTGGAGAAACACACTGCGGGTCGCCCTGGAGGCCCTGGCACCCCACAGCAGCCGCCTGTGCCCCGCTGTGCACCGGGGGATGAGCCGGGCAGGCCGGGCATCCCTTCCGGGGCCAGTTTTCAATGGCCACGGCAGAGAGCCAGGTTTCCGCAGCCTTTCTCAGCGGCATGGCAGAGCCCAGGCGCTTGGCGAGGAGGAGCAAGGAGCAGGGGGAGGGAAGGGGGAGAGGAGACGGAGCTGGGAGCTGTTAACAGATTTGCTTTTTATGGAGTGCGGGAGTTCATTAGTGGACACAGTCCAGATGGCTGCAATAAGCTGGTGAAATGTGATCCTCCTCCGGGAGCCGGAGCGCTAGCCAGGCTGCGAGAGGGAAGGGGGGTTGGTATTCCCGGGCATTCCCCAGACATATCCCTCATTCCTCACCCTCTCCCGCCTGCCTCCCCAGTGGGGAAGAGCAGGTCATGGGGACCAACCATTGTCTCCTCTCGGGGCGCTGGTGACAACTGGGGTCAGTTTCTGTCCTGGCCCATGCGCAGGGATGATGGTCCTTCAGGGGACAACTTCCAGCCCTGCAGCAAAGCCAGGCTCCTCAGGAGCACGCTCTCTCTCTGTGGTGAGCACATGGGCATTCGGCTACCGCCCGCCCCGCGGCTTGGCTGCAGGCTCTGCTGGACCCAGCTGCAGCCACCTTTTTGGTGGGGGAATGGGGACACCTTTGGGTGCCAAGGCAGCGTTTAGGCAGTGCTCGGTGCTCTGACATCTTTTGCCTCCCCTATCCAGGGAGACACCCCCAAGCACCGGGCTGAGAAAGCAAATGACCCCGACTTAGCTGCCTACCTCGAGAACCGACAGCACTACCAGATGATCCAGCGAGAAGACCAGGAGACAGCGGTGTAGTGCTCAGTGTGCCTTAGCCCAAGCCAACTCGGGCAGGACGAGAAGAGGACTATGGCAACTGGCAGAGCTGTGAGTCTGGCCCAGCCCTCCCTAGATGTCAACTTGGTCCCGGGAGGAGGTGGAGACAGCAGAGCTCTGCCCCACGCTGGGCTGGGACTCTTGTTTATGAGAACAGTGGGTATCTGGGACTTGAAGCCTGACTCTTTGTGTGTCCCCTCCTTTGCCCCTCATCTAACCACATTCCCTGCCCTGGATGGGCTCCATCCCGCAGTCCTGTTGGGGAAGGCCCGGCTGAAGCCCCTGGTCACCGTTGCGCACAGGAGTGATGCCAGTGCCACCTCTGCAGGCTCCTACCTATGATCCTTGTGGGATATCGTTGCTCACCCCCTCTCCCTGCTGGCAGTCCCCCCCTGCTTGGCTAGGTTCATGTCCTGTTCCTCCTCTCCTGTCTGGCACAGCCGGGGAGGCATAGGCTGTGCAGGCAGACAGCAGAGGCCGTGAGCCTCAGACTTTGCCCCAAGGGAAGCACCATGACTTACTGCCCCTGCCTTCTCCACCCTCCTGTCAGTTTGGGGCTGCATGGTGTCTCTTCGGTGCCCTACTGGGGCCTTTTGTGGCAGGAGGGAAGTCCTTGGTGCACGCAGACTTTCCTCGGAGCATCTGGGGCTGGCGTAGCTGGAAGCAGGGCAGCTGCTGCCCTCCCAGTTGCCTTGAGTGCTCAGCCAGTCGGCAGTCTGGCCCAGGGCAGGGATAGCATGGAGGAAGGCTACCAAGCCCTCCCACCGTCCTTCCCTCCGCAAGGCTGGGTGGTGCAGCCTGCACACACGGGGTCCGCTGGGCATCTCTTCATGAGCCTGACGCAGCATGTAGCCATGGTGGAGAGCTGTGCTTAGCTGCGGTGAAGCCTGTTATATTTCCCAAATGCTGACTTGGATCCAGCTGCCCTCCCTGCTGCAGCTCCCCCTGTGATGCTAGACATTGCACTGGGTTGGAGGGGCAGTGTTGGGGTCAGTGCTGCTCTCAGGGATTCCCCCATGTCCCCAGCCTGTCAACACGCATCCTCTGAGTCCGACTCCTGCCACCCCACAGACTGGGTGCAGGGCTTTTCAGGGAAAACTTGGGAGCTCACCCAGCCCAGACACAAGCTCCCTGGGCAGACCACCAGCTCACCCTCCCCAGTTTCAGCAGAAAGAGGGATCTGAATGCATAGGAAGCAGCAGGGCTCCCAGCCCTGAGTTATGCCTGCAGTGGGACGACATTTCACTTACCACCTGCCATGGGGCACGAAGCACCACGACACATCTCCCCTGCGGATGCTGAGCATCTGCAGGGGCATCAAGCCAGCCCTTCAGCAAGGCTTTTGCAGCGCTGACAGTCTCTGGGACCAGGAGGTGCCAGCAGAGGAGGAGAGCTGATGGCTGTGGGCCTTGCAGACCTGCTTGGCCCCTTCAGGTGGGCGGTGGTTGCAAAGCGGGTTGCTGCTCGGCTGCCAGGAGAGGATGCTGCTGCCGCCTGGGGTCTGTGTGGTCCCACCTGTGCTCACACCCAGCCGCACCCGCTGGGTAGCACCATTCGAATCTCTCCTAATACCAACGGCAAAAAAAGGGTATGAGGATACCGCAGAGAACCAAAATACCCTTCAGGCTTTTTGGCCAGGGGGCAGAGTTCCCTTGGAAGATGGAGGATGCAGTGGTGGAGAGCAGAGGCACAGGGCAGTGCAGAGTGCCAGGGGCCAGCGGCAGTATTGGCCATTAATAACAACAGCTTCCCAATACGTTCAGAGCTGGGGTGCTCCAGCAGCACCCAGGGCTCCTATCAGCACTGCTCGCTGGCCACGGACAGACAAGGCCCTGTCATCTTCTCAAAGGTGCAAACTGCTGCCCCCGAGCCGGGACGCCCAGCCTGGCCCACAGGCGTTTACAGCCTCAGCTTCCCCCTTTCTCCCCAGTTTTGTATCTTCCCTTATAGTTTTTGTACAGGTAGTTGAGAGACACACTGTCCCCCTCCCCGCCTGGCCCCTCCATGCGTGCGTGAGCTGAGTTGCTGTGCAATTCCAAGCCTGGCTTGTATTTCAGCGAAGGCAGAGGGGGTGTTGGTCACCCTGCCCGCGGAGGGCAGGGGTTCTGTGCAATACCTGGGTCTGTGTTTCCTAGATGCTGTCGTAGGACTGTATTTTTGTAACTCTGTGAGGGTGCTGGCTCCAGCAGGCTGAGTGCCTGGCCTGAGCCTGCGTTCCCATCGCTTTTCAATTTCGACCATTTGGATGTTGTTGTTTCTTGCCACTGAAATAAAGAGATGGATGTTTTAGTTCCTGTCTCCAGCTGCACCTGTGAGAATGATGTACCTTAGAAACTGGAATATTTCAAACACTGGGTAAACGACCCCGCTTTGGGACAACAAGAATGGGGCAGGCACTGCACGAGTGACACCCCTTGAGGTTGAACCCCAAGGCTTCTGCCCCTGTCCTAACTGGGGCTACTCTTGAGATTTCCCTGTTGGGCCAGGTCCTTGCCCGCTTCCCTGCACAGCATCCTTCTGGGACAGTTGCTGGATACAGTGACATTGTCCTGAAGGACCTTCTCCACCACTCTGTGGCATACATCGATATTTGGTGTAATGTGGAACAAGGAGAAAGTTCACCACCATCCCAAGTGATGCAAAAGGGCAAAAGGTTCCTGCCCTGCTCCGGTTCCTCTGTGGGGCAGGAGACGGCAGCTCCGGAGTCAGGCCTGCCCTGTCCTTTGCAGCCGCATGGCTATCAATAGGTATGACAGCAGCATCCAGTCTCCAGATTTCAAAAAGTTTGTCAGCCCTTTTTGTGGTGAGCTGTCCCCAGCCATGCTGCTCTGCAGGGGACGAGCCTGCTCGGGGGCTTTTCCTGTTCATTCCCAGCACCAGAGAGGAGCGCTGGGGTCCCTCTTCCAGTGCTGAGCACTGGGGTTGCAGCATCGAGGTCTGGGATTATCTCTGGCGGGAGGACCGCTCTCCGATTACAAAAGCAGGGGATTAGGGACTCTTCTGCTTCCAGCCCTTGTCTCATAAGGAGGACTGTGGCCAACGCCATCTCTCCTGCAGAGTTTCTTTTGCAAAAGGGAGGTAATTGCTCTGGCGACGACGCGCTGGTGAGGGAGCCAGGGATGGACATGGTGGGTGATGGGGAGCTGTACTCATACCTTAAACTCGGATTCCTGAGGGCAGCTTGGCAGCCTGCCTGTCTCTCCAGCCGCCCCCTCCCCGCCTGGAGAAGCAGCCTCCTTCGCCGGCTGCGTTGTCCCTTCCACCTCCCCCCCCACCCCGCGCCTCCCTTTCATCGCTTTCAGCCTTTCAGCTCCTGCCCGGAGCTAACAGTGGGGGTCTGTAGCGGGTGTAAGGCACACCGAATTGTCCCAGCCTCCCTGGGCCGCTGCCCAGGGACCAGGCGGACGTGCGACTGGGAGGAGGGGGCCCGCTCCGCTTCAGTGCCCAGACCCCGGCACGTTGGCGCTTGGCCCACGTCTCGGCAGTGAGGACCATCAGTAACCATGGCAATGAGAGTTTTCCAGCCGCCCCGGTGTCAAATTTATGGCGAGGGAGAGAAGCAGTCCCAAATACGATCGCTGTGATCAGGGGTGTTAGGAAAGGTGCAGTCCACCGTGGGGGGACAGCCCTGCCCTTCTCTCCAAAGGGCCTCAGCATCCCCCATTTCTCCCTTGCAGGTGGGTGTCGGAGATCCAGAGGTCTGTCTGGCCTCCCATGGGATGGAAACACACCTGGGGGGGGGGGCGGTATATGCATATGGGGGGCACGTGTGCAGGCTGGGAAAGGCCGTGCAAGCCCAGCCCCAGCTAAACAGAGCTGGGGTGACAGCAGTTGACCCTGTTAATGATTACCTGCCACCCGCCCACCTCCGCAAGCCTCAACAGGGAAAACTCCCCCCATGCGCAGCTGTGTCCCCGCGCTGGCACTGCTGCTCCGTGCAGTAACGCTGCCCCAAGGATCAGGCTTCAACTGGAGATGGAAAATGCAGAGCCGACATGCCATGAATTATCTTGTGACGTTTTTTAGAAGTAAAAAGCTCAAGTTAGGCAATTGCAAGGAAATGCACCTGGGTTGGTCATGCTCCCTCTCTTCCCTCCTTCCCTTGGTATGAGGCCCCTTTCTGCAAACACAGCCTTCTGCTGCTTGTTTGAGCTGGGGAAGGAGCCGTTCCCTTCCCCCGGCATCCCTTAGAAAGGACCCGAAGGGACCAAGCACAGCCAGTGCTGAGGGTGATGTGCACCAACCCATCTCTGCTCTCCCTCCCAGCTGGCACCTGCCTCCTGGTCCCCAGCCCAAGGAGGCAACAGGGGGGGAATGGGAATGGCTGGAAATGGAGAAAGGAGTGAAAATTTGCGCAGGGCTTCACTGTACCTTGGGCCACTCTGCCCTGCGGACACCAGCGGAGTCTCTGGCTTCTGGCCAGAGATGGCTGAAGAAAAGCAGCAGCGCTTGCCCCACACCCAGCTCTTTCACAGCCCCACCAGGCCCTGCTGTGCCCGTGATGCTCCCATAACTCAGACTTGCAAACCTGATGCCAGTGAACCCCAGCCAAAAGTAGCACACCTAGGCCCTCCCCCTTCTGTTTGACCCTGAAGTTTGTCTCCACAGCTTTCTTCAGCTGTGGTTTAAAGGCCCAGCAATGCGGGGGGGCTGGGGGGACCTTTGGCTTTGCTACCTGTCCAGCTCTCAGGACCCATTTCTGCAGCCTGTGTTCAAAGGTACAGCCCAGCATGTCCAGACCCCTGGCCACCCAGGGCAGCACCCCTTGCCGTGTGTGCAGCGGGCAGGGGAGATGACATGCTCCCACGGTTGCCAGCCCTCCTCTAAACCTCCACAGATGTTCAGGAAACTGCCGGCAGGGTGAGAGTTAAATGCGGAAATCTCTCCTAAAGTGATTCCTGGTTGTGAAGCAGCTCATAAAAAACAGCACCCCCACCACCCCCACCACCACCTCCCCAACCCCACCTGTGGCAGCCCTGCTCTCAGCAGCCTTCTTCCAGGATAAGGGGTGGAAAAATGGCTCCGTTCCCCACCACAGCCCCATTCTTCTGGCATGACACTTGCCTTTCTGGCTGGTAACTGCAGAAGAGAGTTGGCTTGGCCCCTGCCTCTCCTCACTTCCTCAGAAAAGGGGGTGGATGGGGGGAAGGGAGCAATCACGTCTGCAAGGTCCTTTCATCCCCAACCAGCAGTCTGACCTCATATCACTGCTTGGTCCAAGGAGAAGGGCAACAGCATGGCTGAGTTGGGGACAGGCTGGGTAGATACCTGGGCCAGCATGAAAGCGATGTGCTGCTTCAGGTGCTGAGCAGCTCCCTGCTCCCTGCTACCCTCCCAGGAGGGGCAGAACAAGCGGGGAGGGGTGAAAAGGGCAGAGACCATGAAAGGTCGGTCCACCAGTGCCAGTGGCCTTGGTGGGGAAGGAGGCATCCAGGGAGCCGGTGGAGACACACATGAGGTGGTTCCCTTCGCTCCATTTAGCCCCAGGGGTGCCCCAGGGGCCATCTTCCAGTGGGTCTCAGAGCAGTGGGCCCCAGGGGGCCCCTTGCCGGGCTGTTCAGCTTGCACCCCTCCAGCCGCTCTGCGACGCCGGGGTGCGTGGGGAGCTGAACCCCCACGGCTTCGTCCCTACCACGCCGCAGAGCACGGAGGAAGGTGAGACACCCCGTTTAGGGCAGGGGGGACACGGGGACGTGGCCTGACCCCTCAGGCGCCGCTCCCCGTGCCGGGGAGCCCACCACACTCACCGGCTGAGCAGGGACCGCCGCCGGCCCGGCGCTCCCCCTTCCCCGCCTGCCCCCCGAGGCCGCCCCTCCGCCTTTGTGCCTGGCCCGGGGGGGGGGGGGGGGCGCAGAGGAGGAGCTTGCGAAAAGTTTTGGGTTAAAAAAACCACCTTTTTTTTGCTGCCAGCCGAGCCCGACGTCAGGGGCCGCTGTGCGCTGCGCGGGGGCTCCGCACGCGGCCGCCACACAAAGGCAGCGGCTCCGCGCAACGCACCGCTCCGCGCAACGCACCGCTCCGCTCCGCAGGTGAGTGTGGCACCCCCCGCACCCCGGTACTCGGGGTTGGACTTACCCCCCCTTGCCCTCCCCGAGCCCCCGCGGACGGCGGCGGCGCCCGCTCGACGCCACGGGGATGGGGCGCCTCCGGCAAGGCGAGCGGCGAACTCACCCTCGCCTCCCCGGGGAGGCGGCGGGGGTCCAGGCTGAGGGGTCCCCGGTGGGGAAAGGGGCTTTGCCGGGGTGGGGGACATGGCCCTGGGTGGGGAGGAGCTGCAGGAAGGGCGACCGGGGCAGGGGTCCCGGGGGCGGCAGCTCCCCCGGGTGCGGGCTCGTCTGCGAGGAGCCAGGGAAGTGCCTGGAGGTGCAGGAGGAAAGAGTTTCGGAGGGAGGCAGGAATCCTGGAGAGCACGAAGGGCTTGAGGCAGTGGGCCGGGATCTTACCCCCCCCCCCACTTCTCCCTTTGGGGGCACCCCACACCGGTTCGGGGAGGGCTCAAGGCGGTGGGAGATGCTCCTGCCGGAGCCCGGGGAGCCGCCCCGGAGCGGGGGCTCGGCCACCGCCAGCCTCTCCGGGGGCGAGGGGGCAGACCGGCCGCAGGGCGGAATAAGGGGATGTGGGGAAGGGGCTACACTGGGGTCACGGCACAGCATCTGCCCTGGGGAGGGAGCAGAGGGTAGAAGCATGGAAAGGCACTGCCTGCTCCCCTCTCTGCCCCACAACGCCGAGGCAAGAACGCAGAGCAACCCCTTTCCCTCTGTAGCGTCTTCTCACTAAGCCCCTGCGGCTCTGTTCCCCTCCGGTCCCTCCTGGTCATGCTAACACCTTGGCTCACGGGGAAAACCTCAGTCTCCCCTCTCCTGGCAGCAGGGAAATTCCTGCTGGTGGGATGCTGGGTACCCCAAGCCATGGGGTCCCCGAGCACTGGGCTCCCTGCCCAGAGACTGGGGAGCAGCTCAGCCCGCGGAGGTAGGGCAGCAGTCCTGTGCCCACCTCTGCTGGAGCCAGCTGCAATTGGAGCCGAGCCAAGAGGTCCTGCTGCTGGAAGAGGGTCTTCGAGGGGGCTTGACAGCCCAGCAGCCACCCGGCTCCCAGGAGAGCATCAGGGTGGCAGCAAGCGGACAGGAGCTGTGGCCTGTGGTAGAAGAAGCACTTTGCTGGTAGCACTACCTGGCCCTGAGCGATGTCAGGAGATGGGTCCAGGCTCTCCCATTGCAGTGGTGGGCGAGCTGATTTTATCAGCTGATAAATTTTTTTTGTAGAGCTGATCCTAGATTATTCAAACCCAGGGCAGCTAGAGGAGAGGGGGGACGGGGAAACGGGGACTGCCATGGTGTGGCCATGCTCCAGGCTGCTCCACTCGTGCAGCCCATTCCTGGGAGAGACCAACACTGTGTGAGAGCCAGCTGGGATCTGAGCAGGAGAGGAGCCAGGGCCCCGCAGTGATGCGGGAGGAGCTGGGCTGGGCGAACACGCCTGAAGGCGCTGGCAGTCTGACCAGGAACAGCTCTTGTTTGACTGGCAAAGAAGGGATCAGGCTGTTAATTGGAAAACTGCCCTCCCTCTCCCTTATGAATGCTTTAGGATGAGCCGTGGCTGAGGGTCCCTGCAGACCTTTGCCTGGGGGCATGATCCGTGAGTCCCTGGGGTTGTAGCTGGGCTTCCCCTCAG
The DNA here is from genome assembly GCF_964199755.1 of Larus michahellis. Classification (NCBI taxonomy): domain Eukaryota; kingdom Metazoa; phylum Chordata; class Aves; order Charadriiformes; family Laridae; genus Larus; species Larus michahellis. Next base: position 48,249,913 of record NC_133899.1, on the reverse strand, counting down.
AGCCCCCCCTCCCACATCCCTGTGTACACATGGGCAGGGCCCGACGGTACCTGTGTGGGGAGCAGAGGGTGTCCACGCAGGGGTGAGCAGGGCAGCCAGGGCTGTCTGCCCTGGGCGCTCAGAGGCCCCGTCCACAGGTCCTGAGTTGGAAAGCGCTGGGTGGGAGGAGCAGAGGGAAGCGCTCTGCAGCAGGGGATGGAAGAAGTTTACAGAGCACCTGAAATCAGGGGGATGCTGTGAATAGTGTGGGTGCCAGAGGTGCTGCCCCATCCAAGGTACTGCAGAAAGCGAGACAGGAGTGCCCATAACTCAGCTCAGCCCCAGCCTTGCCATCTGTAACCGGCCCATCCAGGCAGAGCTCTTGCCCCATTTGAAGGCAGCTGGGTGGGAGCAGGTCTTAGCTGTGCCATTCTCGGCAGGATGGCTCCCAGCCAGGCTGGGCGAGGGGGAAGGCAGCTCTCACCCCCTCGGCTGCGCCTTCAGCCAGCTGGGCTGTGTAATTCCCTCTGACAGTTCAATGCAGAGCGAAGCCGGCAGCTTCGCGGCGGCGGACGCATGAAAGGTGAGTGCACTGGGGCCTGAATAATGCGGGGAGCTGCTCTCTCCGGCCTGCTGCCCGGGGAGCCTGGGGGCAGGGAGCAAACGCTGACCCTGGGCTCTTCCCTGCACTGATGTCCCCCGGGGCATGCGGTGCGTCCTGACCTCTACAGCCCGGTCCCACCAAGCCCATTGTGGAGCCAGGGCAGGTGCGATGTATTTGCTGTCTGTCTGCTGCCACACAGATATGGGTGTCGTCCTAAAAGGCTTTGGGGGAGCAGAGAAGGGGCCACCAGACTTGAGATGCCAGCTCTGCACGTCTGCACTCCTGCTGGGAGCAGGAGCTCAAACCCCAGCGTTGGCCAGAGGGTTGCCATGACCTGGCCCAAGGCCACCGAGGGGGGCTGGGGGCTGGGGCCAGGGCCCCAGGAGCTGCACGCTTGTGTGCAATGCACCCTCGTCCCCAACCTGCTCCCACGTGTGTGGACACGCATGCACATGCATGCACAGGCAGGCACATCCTCCCCCTGCCTGCACGGGTGCTGTGCTGTTGGCCGCGGTGCCAGCAGTGGGCGCAGCTCTCCCGCTCCATCTTTCCAACAAGCTCCCACACTGTGGGGACTCTTTATTTTTTGTTGTTTAATCCGCTGATTTAGCTCTCAGACCCTTCGTGGCAGTGGGTTTGTTTTTGCTGGGCTTTTTTCTGTCCCCCCCCAGATTCCTCTGGAGCCGGAGAAGGGTACCATGGCAGCTGTGCTCCCCTGGCTCGGGGGCTCTTTGGTGTGGGGCGGCAGCCTGCTGGGTCCTGGATAAAGGAGCCACAGAGAAATACAGGGGGGTAGGGGCTGGGGACCGGCACTGGGGAGCGGGACCCCTGCTGCCAGCATGCAGGCGGGGGCTGCTTTGTTTTCTGGGGGCAGGAGCAGCATGGGCCCTGGGGCAGCCTGGTGCTGGGTGCACCCAATCAAGGTCCTTCCCCAGCTGCTGTGTGGGGTGCAGGGCTCCCCGCGGAGAGCATTTCGGACACACACAAGGTAATGGGGGGCTGCAGGGATGGGAAGAAGCTCCCAGCCCAACAGCTCCCTGACCGGAGGCAGTTGCTTTGATGCACAATTAACCTGCCTGTTGCAATTAATACATGTGGACTAACGGGTGGCAATGAGCAGGGCATCGCGGTGTACACACACACAGGTGCATGTGTGCGATGGCGGCAGCTGCCGTCTCACTCCCAGGCAGGCTGCCCGCAGTGCGCCGTGCCCTCTCCTTGCTGCTGCATGGCATCCCGACCCCTCGCCCGCCTCACCCTCTCCCTCCTCCCCAGGCAGGATGCAGGTCCGGGGCCTCCTCCTCCTCCTGGCGCTGATCCTGCTGGCCGCCACCGCTGAGGCTGGCAAGAACAAGAAAGGTGAGGGGCTGCCCGGGACAGAGGGCCGGGGGCCGGTGGCAGCTTGGGGCGTGCTCCCGTGCCCCCACAGCGAGCACCCGCTCCCCCTTCCCTTGCAGAGAAGGGGAAGAAGGATGGCTCCGAGTGCGAGGACTGGCGCTGGGGACCTTGTGTCCCCAACAGCAAGGACTGTGGCCTGGGGTACCGCGAGGGAACTTGCAAAGACGAGAGTAAGAAGCTCAAGTGCAAGATCCCCTGCAACTGGAAGAAGAAGTTTGGAGGTGGGTGCATGGTGAGGGGGTGGCTGGGGACCACCCTGGGCTGGGTGGCTGGGGCTGGTGGCTGCACTGGGTCTTGCCTGGCTGTGACGCCTGTCCCCTCTCTTCCAGCCGACTGCAAGTACAAATTTGAGAGCTGGGGAGGTTGTAGCGCTCAGACGGGCGTGAAGACTCGCTCCGGCATCCTGAAGAAAGCCCTGTACAATGCCCAGTGTGAGGAGATCGTCTATGTGACCAAGCCCTGCTCTTCCAAGATCAAGTCGAAGTCCAAAGGTCAGTCCCCACCGTTCCCATCCCCAGAGGGATCCTGCTGGGATCCCGAGCAGGGGCTGTCTGGGGGGGGTTGCTTGGCCCCTTGGGGTTGGGCTTTGCTTCTGGTGTGGGGGATCGCGTAGGATGCTCTTCCCTCTTGCGACAGCCCCAAAGTCCAGCTGCTGGCTGGGTGGGATGCAAGTGCCACTAGGAAAAACCCTGGTGTGTCCCCCACAAGTCACCACCAGGTTTGGTGGGACACGGATTTCCCTCTTTCCTCAGTAGGGCTTTGCATGGTGGGGGGAGGCTGCCTGCAGGGATGTGGCCCCTGCGCCATGCCAAGCCAGCCATGCTGGCTGGGTTTCTGCCACGGTAGCACCTGGGGGATTGGTGAGCTGCTGGTGGACACATTAACTCTCGTCTCCTGTGCTTCTTGGACACAGCAAAGAAGGGCAAGGGGAAGGACTAGAGCGGGAAGCCAGCATCCACATCGGCCCCTCAACATGGTGCCCACGGGGCTGGAAGCCCAGCTGCAGCCGGCCCACACTCCAGTCTTCCTTCTCCTCTCCTTCTTCCTTTCCACAACCTCTTCTTTCACTGAGATGCCTTGTTTTAATCGCTAGTGTTGTAGAGAGCAAACCCATCTGCCACACAGGAGGGGCTGCTGCCCGCCCTACTGCCGCTGCCAGTGCGTCCTGCTCGCCTCCTCTTGGCTGGGGATGAGCCTGGGGAGCAGGGATGGGAATGCACGTATTTCCACCCTCCGGCACAAATGAGATGCTTTTGGCACATTCTTTGGCAAGCCTGGGAGCCTCCCTGCTCCTCCACCAGGCATTGGTGCTGGAGGGAAGGGCTGGGTGTTGAACGCCCAAGTAACCCCTGTTACTCACATGCCCCTTGCCCATGTGAGGACTGCTCTTAACTCAGGGGGCTTCTTCCAGCATCCGTTCGGCCAGGGCAGGAGTTCCCTGCAGCAGCTGGGGAAAACAAAGCCACCGTCCCCAGGAACCACTACGTCCCTTCTCCTCCATCACTTCTAACCGTGTGTCCATGCCGGGGCTGCAGCCCCTCTGCCTTCACTGCAGCAACACTGGTGGTGGGTGGGAGCTCTCACTTCTTTTGGAAAATGGGGTTTGTTTTCTTTTCCAATAAAAATCTTTTTAAAAAAAAAAGCCTCCAAACCCAGCTGTCATCCCCACGTGGTGCTGCTGTGCTGGAAACCCCAGCAAACCTCAGCTTTGCTGACGCCAGTGGGACCAGCAGTGAAGTCATCATGTGGCTGGTGGCCAGGGCCTGAGTGCCACCACACATTGTCCTGGAGAAGGCGCGTGGGTCAGACCCCACGGCCTCTTCTTGCCAGTGCTTTGGGCTGCTCGCATCACTCTTGGAGGGAGGGATGGGGCTGCCACGCACAATACTGCAGGAAATGCAGAAGCTCCCCAGGTGCTCCTGGGGATGAGGTGACCTCGTGATGCCATGAGGTGACAACTCATTCACTCCTCACGCCGTGGCCAGGGTTGGTTTCTGGTCAGGGGTCTTTATTTGTCTTGGGGTGGATTGGGCTGTCGTTGTAACAGTTTAAAAAAAAACAAAACAAAACAAAAGCCCACCAGACAATTTGGGCACCACTATGTGAATTATCCTAAAGGCAGTGGCGGGGGGAGGTCCCCGCCTGGGGACCCTTTCTCCAGGTTGCACAGCATCGCCCCGGCGTGGGGACAGGAAGGACATACAGACGCATAGTTTGCCGGTGCCAGCATGGCCCCATCCCATCCCTCGTCCCTCTGCTGCGCTCGGCCGTGCCCACAAGACTTGTGGAGACCCAGCTTTGGGAGAAGCTGAGGAGCAGCCCTGGGGTGGTCTGGGCTGCGCACACAGGTGGGCTGGGAGGGGGCTGGAGATGCTGGCTGAAGCCCGCATGCTGAGGGCTCCACCACAACACCGACGACAGGGTTACATCCATTTACAAAGCTCAGCAGCTGGCTCCTTTGGCCTCCCCAGGACCTCCCTGCACCCAGGGCAGGAGCAGGGCTAGGGGCCACTGCCATCCTCTCCTGCCCCCAGAGCTGTGCACCAGGCCTCCCACACCTGCCATGGGGAGATCGTGGACCTGCTCATGGCTCAGGTGAGACATGGGGCACCTTGGCCACATTGCAGACCGTCTTCCCGACCCCCTCTGAGTCCCTCCAGCCCACCCTGTCCCTCCCAAGGACAGTTATTTTCACTGTCGTTGCTGCCCACTTCTCAGGGGCCACATTTCCCCAGGGCCATGGAGAGAAGTCCTGCACCACACCACTGCTTTTCTTTGCAGTTTTAGCTTCCATCTTTGTAGGAGGTGACTGGGTTTCACACTCCTCACACAGGAGTGAGATGCTTGGTTTATCTGTCTGTCTGTCCAGCCAACTGCTGGCCAAGGGCAGAAAGGGCATGAAGGGGAGAGCGGAGACGAAGCCCAGGGAAAAATTCATCCCCCCAGTCCCTGGATGAGGATGTACGATGGCGTCTCTGAAGGGAAAGAAAGGAGCTTGCCACATCTGCTAGGGTGCAAACTTGACTGCCTGGCTGGGCCAGCAGGACTCCCAGTGAGCACGCCCAAGACAACCTGGTCCAAGTTGGCTGGCAAATTTTTGGCCCTGGTTTCTTTTCATTTCTTGGGTAATAAATGGTTTAAAAGCCTATTGAAAGCATCCAGCATTAGGCCGTCTGCATGCAGACAAGCTCTGATGCCCTGGAGATGGTCAGCCAGGGGGAGAAGAGGCATCCAGTCTTAGGACAAAAGCTGTTGCCATTTGGCCAGCCTCTCAAGAGCAGGGAGCTGGGGAGGGCTCCTGGTGACCACATCTCCTCCTCTTGCCTCCAACTTTCCCACTGGCTCCCCAGGCTGGTCCCCACGTCTGAGGTGACTTGAAGGGGCTGCAGCTCAGGGGTGCCTTTGACCTTTGTCAGCACTGGATGAAGGGCATCATCTGCAATCACTGCACAGTCTGCACTGTTGTGAGTGGGGAGCAGAGGACACCCCCCGCCCCCGGCAAAGGAGGCAAAGGGAAGGGCTTCCATAACATTGCTGAAGTGGTCCCTGAGTGCCAGCTTATCTGGCTGTGCCAATGTTTCTGTACTGGCACATGAGAAGGTGCTTGAAGGTTTTCTTGAAAGTGGCATTGCAGAGGGCATAGCAGGCTGGGTTGATGGTGCTGTTGACATAGCAGAGCCAGTAGCCGATGGACCATACTGTTTCAGGTACGCAGGTCTCACAGAAGGTGTTAATGAGGACCATCACGTTGTATGGAGTCCATGTGAGTATGAAGGCTAGCAGGATAGCAAATATGGTGCGGGTGACTTTCTTTTCCCGGGCTGCCATCTGGCGCTTCTTCCGTACTTGGCTCCTGGCGATGCTAGCAAACTTCCTGGCAACGTTGGCCGGGCGGCTGTTGGCCAGGGAGTTGTGCTCAGAGGCTCCTGCCTTAGCTGGGACGATCTCAATGGCAGTGACGCATTCGGTCCCAGTCTGTTTGGTGACGATCTTAATCTTGGACCACTTAGAAGATGGGTTCACCCGAGGGTGGGCTGGGCTCTGTCCTTGCCCTGCTGGCAAGATTTCTGCTGTGGGCTTGTCTTTTGTGGTCTGGGTCATGCTGACTGTGCTGGACTCATTGGAGGTCTCCTTCTCCTCCTGATGGCCAGTGGCCTCTGTCTGTGCTGAAGGCTGGTCATCCACCTTCCCATTCCTCACCTCCTCCTTCACCTCCACAGCCCTCTTGGGGGAGTTATTGTTGTTCTGTTTGATCACCGGGCCCTTGAAGAAGCTGAGGGACTTGCCTTTCCTCTCTTTCCTGCTTTCAGGCTTGTGCCTCCTCACCCTGCTCCTGCTGGCCAGGGAGATGTGGATGTACAGCACCGTCATGATGACCACAGGCAGGTAGAAAGCAGCAATGGCTGTGCCGAAGGTCACCGCTGGGTTGGAGAGGAACTGGATGTAGCATTCCCTCTCAGGGACTGTCCTCTTGCCCACAATAAACTGCCAGAACAAGATGGCAGGGGCCCAGAGAATGAAGGACAATATCCATGCAGCCGCGATCATTAGCCCCGCCATCTTGGTGGTCCTCCTGGCCGGGTATGTCAGGGGCTTGGTGACACAGAAGTACCGGTCAAAGCTGATAATGAGTAAGTTCATGACAGAGGCATTGCTCACCACATAGTCCAGGGCCAGCCACAGGTCACACACCACGGCCCCCAGAGGCCAGTAGCCTTTGATGATGTAGACTGTGTAGAGGTTCATGGAGAAGACTCCAATGATGAGGTCCGCACAGGCCAGGCTGAAGAGGAAGTAATTGTTGACAGTCTGGAGCTGGCGGTTCACCTTGATGGACAGCATCACCAGGATGTTCCCCACCACAGTGACGAGGCTGAGCGAGCCGGTGACCGTGGCGATGAAAACCAGCTCTACTGTCTTGTAGTTGGTGGGAGGCTGGATGGTCACCTCGGAGCGGTTGCCCAGGGTGAAGTTGTCGTAGGTCAGGTTTGCCATCTTCGCCTGCCAGGGCTGAGCAGAGAGGTTGTGCATGGAGTCTGCAAGGGGAGCGGGGACAGAACAGGAGAATGTTACACCTGCTGGCCCCTGTGACTGTCCAGCCACAGCACCATGGCCGTGAGCTGCTGTAGCTTCACTGCATCCCTTTTCCTGCTTTCTCTCCCTCCCTTCCCACCTCCTGCTCCTGCTGCACTGCTGCTGGCTGGCCCTTTCCCGAGATGTGTGTGAGGACCCCACATCTGCAGCAGGGGAGCAAGGAAGGTGGAGGTTGGGAAGCACACCCTGATACCGTACCTTAGCTGTCCTCTTGTGGCACCCACACTAACAAGCTGCAGAAGTGGCATGTCCCTGTGTGCAGGCTGAGCCGCGCAACACCCCATGATACAGCCCTGGGGATGAGGAGCGGGGGCTGCCCGGCCCCACTGTAGGCAGCATTTGCTGCCTTCTCGGTTTCCCAGGCCAGCACTGCTCTTGTCTAGTGCTCAAAAAATCTCCTTCTGCCATTGCAGCCTTCACCCCAGGACCTCTTTAAAGGCACTTTTTGTGTCCCCACTTAGCGATGGAGGAGATATAGGGGGCTGCAGGGAGAGGAGCAGAGACAGGGCTGGGGACAGCCCTTCAGCCAGGGTACGATGGTCCCTCTCTGCAAGACCAGGGACCATCTCCCATCAGGAACACAGCCCCAGAGTGTCCTGGGGAGGCATGCAGAGGCCAAGAGGCCGCAGGAGGAAGGTGGCTGAGGAACTGAGCGGTGTTCCACAGCACTCGCTGCAAGGGCAGCATGGCACGGAGCCGGTGCCTTGCCCCAGGGATGAGAGCCAGGTGTATGGTGTGCCCCAGGCATGTCCTGCTGGTCTCCCCAAAGCATCTCCCCAGCAGGGGGTTACCCATAGGCAGAGCACTCCCCAAAGCCCATGCCATGGCTTGCACAGCTCACCTGCGTCTCTGGCAGCAAACAGCTCCTTATGGAAGATGAAATCTGGGACAGGGAAAACAGTAAGTTACGCTACAGCTTCAGCCCCAAGGAGTTCATGCAAGTCCCACAGTATCTTACTGAGGGGCACCAACCTTTCCAACCAATGTGGCCTTGACAAAGGGGTGATATGCTCAGAGGTGGATGCAGACAACCCAAACAAACAAGGGTGAAACCGGGTAATTTCTCTTGGCCCGGTTCACAGCCCAGACCCAACAGGCACAGGAGAGGGAGGGGGCCATACGAATGCCATCAGCCAGCGATGCCGGGAAATGCTGGCCCCTTCCCCCAGTGCCACATCACACTGCAGCCGCAGCCACACCGGCTGTCGAGACGTAAAGGGTGAACCCAGCCATCTCAGCCTGCTACATAGAATTATTTATGAAAGGCAGCAAAAATTATGGACAGAAAGACGGCCTTCATCCAAACCAAGATGCCTGTGGCTAAACCCCCAAGGTAAGAGGACAATGGACCTCAATCAATGAACAAAAACTGATGTGTTGGGATGAGGGGGAATTTCCTGGAAGTGTAAGGAGAAGCAAAGGTGCTGGGGGAGGCGGCTGGACGGAGGAGCTTCCCATCGGCCCTGTCTCTCCTACATCACCCGGGTCCCCAAAACAAACTGGGCCTTCACCAGCACCATCCTCAGTGCTGGGGGAGCCCCAACCCCACCAGCCCAGCTAGGGCAGCCTCCCCAGCAGCTCCACCTGGGGTGGGGGTCCTGCTGGGCTGCCCACCTGGCCCCATGGGAGCTGCTGCTGGTAGCCCAGCGGGAGACAGGGTTGTGGGTGGGCATCCATGCTGGCACACACAGCCGGAGCACTTGGCACGGTGTGTCTCTGCAAGCCGCCTCAAGAAACGGCGCTGGCTCCAAATGCCTGGGCCTCCTGAAGATGATTTTGCTAAGTGTATAAACACACCATTAGCGCACTTTTCTCCAAAACAATGTTTGGCAGGCTTTGGGATTTTAAAAGAAATGCCCTTGCCTTTCATTTGTGGTGAGGGTGGGAGATTTCTACCATCAGCAAACAGCCAAGGTTTTAATATAACCACTTTTTAAAGAGAGGCAGGTGTGAGAAAATGGAAGCATGGCAGCTGAGATGCGAAAGCCCAGGTACCAACAAGGCCATTAAGGCAGCTTCTGCATTAGCAGGGCTACAGCTGCAATAGCAGCTGGGGTTGTCTTACACTCGCAGGGGAAAGAAGCGGGTGAGGGCCAGAGAAACACCTCCGTACTGTGATCCTCTGAGCCTGTTAGATGCGGCCCACGAAGACAAAGCGCTTTGAAAAGAAAGCAACACCCTTCGGCAGATACTAAATGCCGAACACCTGACGGGGCGAGGGAGCCCATCAGCACTGCCCAGCTGCGCACCGAGCTCCACGCACAAGGGATGCATCAAGGCAGAAGAAAAGTGGTTTCTGCTGCCATTCTTCCTGGGCACACATCCAGGGATGCAAGAAGAGGTGACAAGTGTATAAAATGACTTAGAAATGTATAATCGTGGCAGTTTGGGGGTTGGTTTCAGTACAATTGAAATGAGTTTAAAATTCTTCGCTTCGGTGAGATGGGGAAGATTTAGCCGTCATTCTTGTAACAGCTAATCAAACGGATCAGACAAGCTAGCAATCAAGCAGACATCTAACCCAGCTCTTCCAGGAAGAAACTGAAAATCTTGAAAACAAACCTTTCCTTTGTGTCCACTAAAACGAGGGTTTCGTTTTTTTCACTTTAGTTCAAGAACAGGCATCCTCTTCAAAGTGCATTTAATTAATTATTGGTCCTGACAGAGGCTTGTGTTCTCAGTTGCCCAAAGTAAGAAGACTCCAGCTTGTCCCACTCCATAAAACCGCTTGTACAGTTCACAAGAAATGAAGGAGGGAAAGGCTGGCGCAGCCCCACTGGCGTGTCTTTGGATGCCACCCAGAGGTCATGCTGGAAACTGGTGTGCTGAGGCAGAGGCAACTGCAGCCTCAGGGTGAAGGACCGGTGTTTGGAAAATGAGCCTTCACTGAAGGGCAAAAATAAAGCAATCTCCCATTTGAGGGCAGGAGCGGGAAGGAAAATGGTCAAGGGTGTGAAGATACCTACAACACAGATGTACATGTACAAGCCGGAAGATGTCTACACCACTCACCCTGGCCTCAGACACCCTGGCTATTTTCTGCCATGCCCCAGCCTGTCAGACATCCCTTCTTTCCCTGTCTTCTGCTCTCTCCATCCTGCTGTCTCTCCCCTCTGCCCCAGACACCCTCTCTGAGCTTGCTGGGACAGCCTGGTGCTGCCTTTGCCTCCCTGAGCAGGGCAGGCAGCTCAGTCCGGAGCTGGGAGCAGACCGAGGATGCTACGAATTCACCAGGTCTCGGAGCAGCTGACCAAGCTGTGTGTCGTGCCTGCGTAGGCACTGGGGATAGATCCTGCCATTTGCCTTTGGGATGGAGTGCACCTGAGCTGTGTGGGGAGGGTCTGGGTGGGGGCACAGCCCTCAGGCCACCCCAGCTCTGCCTGCACCCCCAGGATGTGCCTGAGGATGGAGGGAGCACGGGGGAGAGCTGCAATGCCATGATGGCCTCATCGGTGTGACTCCAGCTCTGCTCTCACACCAGCTGCATCACTGCAGTGGTCACGCTGTGAAGCCCCCAAGACACCAAGAGACCTCTCCAGACCCTGCGGTCTCCTCACTAAATGCCTCCCCCATGCTCCCCAGTGCCCTTCTCTCTCCTCCTCCACCTCCAGAAGCACATTTCTTCTCCCTCTCCCCTCAGGCTCCCCCATCCCACATCGCCCTCCCTACCTCCATCCCCCTCTGCCCAAGCCTCCGTGCCAGCACTGCAGCCAGGGAGGAGACGCAGCCTTGGCAAAGCCCAGAGGCCACTTCAGAAGGGCTCCTGGGGCTGAGGCCCCTACCTGCGACACCAGTTGGCTTTTCTCCCTGCACACGCAGTGCTCAGTGGGTGCTCCCCCAGACCTGCTCTCACCAGCCAGCTACAGCAAACTCCATCACCGGCCTCCTCGCTCCCTGGGATTTCCAGCAGTGATTTATGGCAGGTTTTCTCCTCTCCATCGAAGCCATTAAGAGCCTCCAACTCCTCACTGATAGCATCTGTTGGTCTAAGGGTTTCTGTGGGCCCTGCAGCGCTCAGTAAGGGGGTCCTCTAGGCAGGGAAACACCTCTCCCTTCCCACCCAACATCTTGCACGTTATGGATGAAGAGATGAGACAGAGGCAGATGCAGATCCAAGCAGAGAAGGTTGTAATTTGGGTGAGGTACACCTTTTTTGGCCAGTGCTTGGCAAAGGAGGGTCCGCATCGCTGCCTGAGATCATGGGTGCCACCACTGTCGGGCAAGAAGACAGCTCCAGAGCGAAAGAGCAAAGCCAGTGTTGCCCACCCCTCCTTGGTCACAAGGTGACATCTGAGGGCATGGGGGGAAAGCTCCTGCTTTTTCCTTGCTGCACACCTTGTGTGCCACTCCAGCAACTTTTCCCTGCCTGTCAGTCCCTGCAAAGTGCCTTGCAGCCAGCTGCCAGGTAGGAAAGGAGAAATCCCTGTCATGAACTGCTGATGGTCATCCCGTATCCAAAAAGCTGCACTGGCTAGAGGCAGGTACTCTGTCGTGTGCAATTAGCAACAGACGTGTGGGATGGAGGGTCTCAGTCTCTCCAGCCCTCCCCATCGCTCTCCGTATGGCAGGAGCTGGCCACCCTCCCCACCGGCGCAGTGAAAACAGCGGGAGATGCTGGTATTTACACATGCCCATATGATGGTGGCACCTCGAGCTGTGGGATGAGCTCCTGGAGCAAGCAGCCCTACTGCCCCAGTGTCCCCTGCCTCTGCTCCCTGTTGTGCACAGACTCCCCAAGCCCTTCCATGGCCCCCATCCCACACACCACTGCCAGCTGCCCCCTCCCTGCCCCCATCCCAGCCCCATCCTCATCCTCGGGCCAGGAAAGCAGGGACAGGTGAGGATAGAGTCATGGCTGGTCCACATGTGGCTTGAAGAGAGGTCTCTAGGAATGAGCAGGGCTGTGAACGCACCCAGTACAGTCATCAAGCTTCGCCACCAGAAACCAAGCCCCACACTCACACACCTGTCGGGGAAGAAGAGGTTCGTAGGGAAAAAGACAGGAATTAGAGAAACCATTACTTTCCCAGAGTGTTAGCTGCACCAGAGATGAGCTTTTACTCTGCACAGGTGCAGTCAGCCCTTTGGAGGAACAGCAAAGCTGAGGAGACCCCAAGCCCAGGGTGGGGGTCCTGCCTCAGCAGGGATGGGGTGGCCATGGCTGCCAGCTCCTGGCTGGGTGCACCGCGCTGGGCTCCAGGCACTGCCTGACTCCAGGAGGCAGGGAAGCCGGTCACCTCCACTGCAGGGACATCGTGGGGGAAGGCACACATCACTCCCTGCTCCGGCTGCGGCCAGAGCACATCAGCTCCAGCGTCACCAGCCCTCCCAGCCCCACCGTCAGCCCTCTGCTTGTCTTGGCTTTCCTAAAAGCGTCGAGAGGGTGGAAATCTTAATGGGATTAGTTCCATCATGTCAAACCGCTGATGTGATGCGGGGCTGGGCAGTTAGCGTAGCCACAACCGGCTGGGGGGAAAGGAGGGAGGCAGAGGGAGAAAAAAGAGGGGAGGGATAGAAGACGCTGAAAAGATACTTGTGTTTATGGCTCCTGCGTGTCTGTGACATAAAGGGAAGGGGTGACACTCTGCAGAGGGGTGAGAGTTTGTGGTGCTAATTGCGTTATCTAATAGCTGTTAATTAGTTCCTGAGTCATGGCACCGGTTTACATCTAGTGAGGGTTTGTTCTGGCTGACAGATTCACACCCCTCAAAGAGTGTGAAAATAGAGCCCCTAGATACAGGGAACAGGCACCTTAGAAATACAGTCTATGGGGAGGGAACGAAGGGGGGCCCTGTGCGTGGCAGGGGGATCAGCCTGGGTTTGCCCGGTCGGAGAGGGCTCCGCTGGGCTGGTGCCAGGCTGCTCCCATGCCTCCGCATCGGCAATGATGAAGGCAATAAACCCACCAGGAAAACAGAAAGGAGCTGAGGGGCCAGTGGGATTTGCTGCATTAAGATGGCACCCTTCCGGCACGGCGAGGGTCGATGGGCCCCTGAAGTCCTTATCCTACTCCAGAGGAGATCTCAGACATCATGCCAGGGGAATTGCGCCTTCCAGTAATGTATGGGGTTGAGCTGGGCATTTTATTTTTCCTTTGAATAATTTATTCCTCTTTTTCCTCTGCTGTTCAACTGGTTCTGATGAGGCAAAGTAAATTCCTCCGTCCTCGCAAGCTGTGAGACTCTCACGGCTTTTCCTGGAGCCACCACAGAAGCAGTAATCTCAGCAACGCAGGAGCTGCCAGCCTTCGGGGGGAGGAGAGGGGGCTGGAGGAACCCCCCCCTGTGCTCAGCACGTGTTTGTGCATCATGTTTTGGAAAAATTCCTCTGTTGGGGGCCAGAAGGGAGCATTGCAGTCACCTAACATGACCACCCCCACCAAGCAAGCCAGGAGCCTGCCCTGCCGCTTGTAACTAGGTGATCATCACTGCGTTTCAAAGCAAAACCGAGGCACCCTGTCCAAGGCAGCATGCACCTGGCCATGAGAGGTGCTTGCAGGTCAGAGCTGTGGCTTACAAGCCACCCACTTAAGTGGCCCCCAGCCCATCACACTCATCAGCATCCCACAGTTGGCACGGCTGCACCCCCCTGCCCAAGCTGCCTGCCCTGGTGCTTGCCTGTATCCCTAACGTGCCCTGTATCATACGCAGCTCATTGGGGGCCACCCACCATTACCAGGCAAGATGCAAATTGGCAAGAAAGTGGGTCTGAGTGGTTAGAAGTTACTCCTATAAATAACCTTCCAGCACGCTGGCCGCTCTGACAATTAATTAACCATCTGTCACCCAATTATTAGGCCAAATAAATGCCCTATCAATGGAAAGCTAATAGAGAGCGCGCCCGGCAAACGCCATGCAAGCCAACCCCAGTCTTACCCCACTGGGCCCAGCCCACAGCTCCCGGGCACCGGCAGCTCCCCAGCAGCTCCCGCGCCGGCTCCGGTGGGTAACATCACGGGGGGAGAAGGCTCACCATGGCGGCATCCCGCAGCGGGGCCGGGGGGGCCACCATCCCCTCCCTCTGCCTTGGCCTCCCCAGGACTGCAGCTCTGGGCTGGCGGCAGAGCTCAGCCCGTGCCCGTGAGGTGCTGGGCTTTCAGCTGAGCCTGGGCTAGAGCCGCGCTTCTCCCCTCCCGGCTACTGCATTAATGCACTCTGCCTCAGAGAGATGCTCACGTTCTTTTCTATCTCTAGGCTGAAGCTTTAATACGAGCCAGCTGTTTCAAGGCAGTGCAGCAGAAATAAGCCAGCTACAGGTCCCGCTGCCGGGAAGGGCTTTGGGCTCAGCGGGCAGAGAGGGGAAGGAGGGCGAGGACGACAGAGGATTACAACAACAAGTGGCTGCCTGGATTAGCTGGGCTCTCCCCAGGGAGAAGTTAGGAGCCGGGATCAGACGCCTGCGGGAGAGATGGCGCTGGAGCGGGGACTGGGGGGATGAGGGCAGGGAGTTGCAAGACTCCAGGTCTGGTTGCTTAGAAGAACAGCTCTCCCTGCGCCAGGGACAAGGCCAGGCCTTGCCTGGGGACAGCAAGGGGGATGGACTCAGACCCTCTTTGGGGAAGCCAGTTGCAAGGAAGCCCCCTCACTCTGCCACTGCCCCGTACAGCTGTGGTCACCCACGCCAGGTCCCCTCCACTCATCCAGGGTGCCAGCCCACCCCAGCCCCCCCAGGAGCCAGGGCTGGCACTGGGCAAGGCGGGGGCTGGCCCCCACGCAGCGACACAGCACCCTGCAGCCACCCTCTTTGCTCTCTCCCTGGAGTCCCCACCGGCCATGGGGTGGGGACACACCTCCGGTAATCAGGGATGTGGCGTTGTCCCAGGCTGGAGCAGGGGGAGGCATGTTTCTCTGTAAGCAACTCCTCCCAGAGCTGAGGCACCACAGAGGGAAAACACCAAGGTGCTCATCTGAAATTTTAAAGAGCGCGCAATGGGAATCAAAGCCCCTTGGCCCCATGGAGCAGGGTGAGGCTCTGCAGGGCTTTGAGAGGATGAATAAACCAGCTGAGCAGTGGGTGGGAGAAAAGAAAGCTGATGCCCTGAGCCAAGGGCAGAAAATCAGGCAAGATTTTCTTGGCAAGATCAGCCAAGGGCCCTGCCGGATGGATGTGGACGTGACAGAGGAGAGCCCTAGTCCCAGGGACGGACAGCAGAGAGGAATCTTTGGGGTGCTAATGAAAAAGGAAACTGAAAATATTACACCCCACTTGGCCACAAGAACTGACAGAGGGTTTGGCGTTGGAGGTGACACCTGAGCAAGGGGACAGAGTGAAGGACAGGAGCTGCAGCAGAAGGTGGGCAGGGGAGCCTAAGGCATGGACAGGCAGCATGTGAAATGTTGGGACCAGGGGAGGAGAGTAGGTAGGAAACATGGTGACAACAGAGGAGGGGAGGGATGGAGAGGAAAGAGATGTGAATAGCTTCAGGTTGTAGGGAGGGATTACGTATCTCCCCCACAGAAGAGCCCTAAGAAACTCTTCTGATAGGGAGAAACCTCACGCAGAGACCTGCAAACCTCTCCCTGATGTCTTCCCTGGAGGGTCCCACCAGCTCCTGGCTGGGCAGAGCAGGAAATGTGCTGGAGCTGGAAACCTTCATGGGCTGCAGCTTTTCGGCTCGGGCAGCCCAGCTCTGCCTAGGAGTTACCTCTCTCACCACAGGATGGTGGTCCCCAACCTGTCATGGCCCAACACTAATGCTGCAGGCAGCACTTGGCAGGGGTTTTAGCCACCTCATTGCCTGCGACTGCATATGGTGGCAGAGGGTTTCAAGAGTTGGGCATCATTTACGGGCCGTGGTGGGTGATCTGAGCTCTGCAAGCAGCCTAGAGACGACTAGATGCTGCTCCTGAGTGCTGCAGAAAGGCAGACCCAAGCCCAGGCAACTCACGCCTGTTAGGCAAAGGCTGGTGCCAGTAGGGTTTCATTGCTCTCCACTCCTCTCTGCACAAATGCATGCACATTTTTGGCTTTAACTGGGACTGCACGTGATGCAACTGCCAGCAGAACAGGGATCCAAACTACCCCCAAGGCACCAAAGATGGGGAGATGCAAGGTGCACTCCTTCCCCTCTCCGTCATGCCAAGATCCCCAAAGGATGCCTGTCCCTCCACGGCAGAGCCAGCCCGCCGCACCGCCCATGGGGGGGCCCCGCTAACATCAACATTGGGAGGGTTTGTGAGCGGGGATTCACCGAAGCAAGGCGCCATGCATGCCTCTGGAGAGCTGCCCCGTGACCCGGAGCGGACGCCAGGGCCTGGGACATTGTGTTTGTAGAGTGATGTTTTCAGACCTCGGTGTTGCACAACTGGAGGGCTGAGTTTCCCACAGATGAATCAATCTCATTCTGCTTAAAGAGCCTGAAGACATTAACCCGTTAACCAGCCAACATAAACCAACTCCACCGCAAGCCTCAAACCTGCGGACGACACTTCACCCCCGTCCTCCAGCCGCCTCCAGCTGAGGCACTTGGTGCCAGCCCCCCGCTGCCTCCCGCCCAGCTGCAGCAGCGCCAAGACATGCTGCTGCTACAAGCTGCAAGGTACCAGAAAATACATTAGATTTAACAGCAGTTGTAGCAGAGGGGCTGCTTCTCCGCCTGGCTTCCTTGGCTAGAGGAGTGCAGCTGGCCTCAATAGCTCAGTACCACGTCGATAGCTCCGGCCGAGCCCGCTGCGTCCGAGGAGCTCCACGGTTTACACTGAGTCCTGCCTTTAAAGGACAAACTTCCCAGCTGCTGCGCTTCCTGCGCCAGCTGACCTAGGATGAAACTCCTCTGCAAGGCTCTTGAAGACAAGCAAACAGCCCTGTGATTCCCCCGCATCCCTCTCCAGCCCTCTCTGAGTCACGGAAACAGTGCCCGGGGTGGGTGCCGGTCCTCTGCACTGGCACGTCTCCGCCTGCCTAATGCTGGAGCAAGGGGGGACGGGAGGGGGACGGGGCACTTGGGCACCTCTGCTGCTGCCTCAAGCACTGAGTGGAGCACGGGACGCCAGGGGTGATGGGGACAGGGTCACGAAGAGACAGGAGGGTCGACGTCACTCCCACGGCTCTGATTTGCAGGAGCTCCAGCAATGGTTTCAGGGATTGTCAGAGGGACAAGGCTCTGCACCTGCAGCCACTGCATTTGGAGGCTTGGACAGGCCGGTGAAGTTAATTTTCTCAGCAAACTTACATTTTACAAGGTATAAACTGAGTCTTTGCTTGAGTTCCCCCCTGCCCTGTGCAGTGCAGCCTCCAGGCTGAAGACATCTCTGGAGGGTCCTGAGAGCAGCCCCAGGGCAAAGGCATGAACAGCTGTGCCCAGCACGCAAGGGACTGCGATAGGGAGCGTCTCCGGCAGAGCCTCACTTGCCAATGCTCGCTGTGCGGGGGGACTCAAGGTCTGAAGCCAGGTCAAACGACGGCATCCTGGCCCAAAGTCAAGGCCCAGCAGGACCGGTGCATCCACCCGCAGGGAAAGCGGGATGGTTGCCAAGACGCACACAGGGTGGGACACCTGGGTGTCTGCCAGGGGAGAATGGGGGCTGGTTGTGTCTCTGCTGCTAAAACCCTGCTGCTAAACATCAAGGGTGGGACCTGTAGGCGAGACACCCTTCCCTGTGCTCCTGCACCAGCAAAATCCTGGTGTAGCGGGCAACCCTGCACAGGGAGCACTCGCCCCAGATTCATTTGGCCGGGAAATGCCTATCTTGCCCTTGAAGCTTCAGCAAATGAATTTGCCTGAATATAGCACAAGGGCCAACCTCAGTACGTTGAAGGGTCTGGATGCAGCAAGCCTTTCCCGTGCCTAGAGGGTTAAAGGAATGTTGTGGTGGCCAGTGCTCTCCCAGGGCACGGTCAGGGCTGGCACACTCCTCCACTTGGCTATGAGTTAGGTAACAGCCACCTGTTAACACCCAGGGGCCCTGGGCAGGAGAGCATGTGAGTCTTCCTAGAAACTGACGGCTGTTTTCTAACTGGTCGCCCAAATCCCTCAGAAGAGGGATTGCTTTGGCGGGGCTCCAAACGCTGGTTTGAAGAGGCTTCTACATGGCCCAGGTTCTGAGCCCCACCACTACCTGGCACACTTGTGATGGGCACTGGTGCTAAGGTGGGCTAAAGAGCAGTCAGTGGGGGATGCTGGGAGAGTGATGAAGAGAGGAGGGGAAGTAGCATGGGAACATTGTGGTCCAAACTTCCATTTCTTGGCTGTACCAGGTCCCACACCCTCACATCTCTCCAAAACACACGTCCTTTAAATACGCAGTTTTAGACCCAGCCCAGAATGGATGCTGAAATGCAAATCAGACCTCCTCCCTTGGCTTACCGGAGGGCAACAAGGGCATAGCCCCATGCCAGACCAACCAGACCAACCACCAGAGACTGGCTCAAGGACAACGCCTGCTTCTCCAGAAGGTGCCCATCAAAGCCCTGATTTAGTGTGCCAAGGAGAAGGGGTCAGCTTGCGCACATGAAATTCTTGATGCATCTACGTGCCTGTGGAAAGAGGAGATGTCTTTGTGCAGAAAGCAGCAGCCCCTTGCAAACAGCCTCTGTTTCCCTCTCCTCTCGCTACCGCTCTCTCCGCTGTCGTTGCAGAGCTGCGTCTGCCACCTCGTCTGGGCACTCACCAACCCTCTTCACCTCTGTGGGTGCTGCTGGGCAGGGCTTGGCAGGGCAGGAGGAGAAGGACTCCACAGCGAAGGTGTGCTAGGGACTGCTCTGCATCAGCCGCTCATCGTGGTCTCACTATTTTTATTCCCTGGTTTTGTTCTTTTTTTTTTTTCCTGGGGAGATGTTTGTCATTTTAATTTAAAACAAACAAACAAAAAAACCCAAAGCCCCAACCATGACAAAACCTGATATCAATAGGATCCTCGTGGGGACAGTTTAAAGAGAAAAACCATGCTCCTTCTGCAAACTCAGAGTAATTGGATCACAGCGTTAATTAATCATTTCAGTTCATTTCTCTTCTATGAAAGAAACCAGACTGACCCACCGAGAGGGGTATGCCCCTTATGTGAATAAACAAACCACTTTTACTGGTAGCCCTCCTCCTCCTTCTCCCAGCAGATTCCTGCTGTCCACTCATCGGGTCACTCCCAGGACTGCTGCTGCTCCGGCTGGCAGACCTGGGAACTGGCTCCCAGCTCTAAGCAAGGGCATGTTGGCTTGGCTCCTGCTGGAACTGGGGGCTACCATGCACAGGGACACCACCACCCCCGCAGATACCTGCTCCCATCCCCACCCAGGGGCTCTACCCGCTGGCCACCAGCCCAGCTGAGGGGTGAACTGGGGATGGGTTGCTATTTCTTAAGTTCCCTGTATGGGTGAAGTTGCCCCCTCGGATGCCCCGTTGTCTGTTGGAATGCCTCATGGGGGCCTAGTCCAGGCTGGAGAGCAGCAGCAGGTGCCCAGATCACAGAAGTCAAGGCGTTAGGAAGCAGGGCGTGATGCCCAGCAGTAGTGACAGCAAAAAGCGTCTTGCTGTCGCCTGTGATTTCAACGTGAGCATTGCCACTGGTGATGTATCAATGAAAGCCTGGGGTCTAGGACCCTGGCACCTGAGTATTTTGATAGACAGTGCCAGCATCCACAAGCCACCCCACTGGGTGGGTACCAGCCCTCCCAGCCCCACCCCACCCCCCCGATCATTCTGCAAGTAGTGGCAGGAGAAACTGAGATGCCCTTGGAGGTCACTTAAGGCACCTGTGGCAAAGCAGGGAGCCTCCAAAAGCCCAAGCAGAGCCCACCAGCTTTGCCAGCCACCAGCAGGGCACAGAGGAACGCTAACTGTTCCTCAGGTGGGGAAATATCTCCCTAGCCCTGGTCTTTGCAAAGACCAGGTAGAAAATGTGTCCATGTCACAGTCAGAGGGGTTTAAAGAAGGACATAAGAGAAGCTATTGCTGCTTTGATTTAAAAATGTGACAAGCACTGTCCCCTAATTTGAAGCCAATGTCATTTCAGGTGGAGGAAAGAAGGGTGGGGCTGCCCAACTCTTGGCCACAATGGGCCACAGAGAGCAACGGGGCAGCTCTGCATTTACCAGTGGGGATGGTGCAGTGGGGCCACCAAGGGCTAAAGGGCAGATGGGGTCCACACCTAGGGAGAGAGGGGGCAAGATCTGCCTCCCTTGCAATGCCCAGCCCAGCAAAGGGCTCTGCGGGGAGGTGGGGGGACTTCTGCCTAGTCATGCCCTGGGAGGTGGCCACAAGGGCCAGAGGGGTTTTGTTCAGGTTGGGGACAAAACATTCAAAAGATACGGGATCTTGTCCCTGCTGCTCTAGTTGGAATATAGAGAGAAGCAAAGAAAGCATGCAGGTAGTTTCCTGCCCAGAAAACAAATCTCCTTCCAAGAGGAGGCACCAGGGGAGCAAATAACCCCTGCCCTGGCTTCCCCGCTGGGGGGGTGCCTGCTCCCGGGGGTGCAGGCTGCTCATATGCCCGCGGTAAGGCTCTGACAGGGCCAGTTCTTAGGTGATCAGAGGGACACGAGGTGCCTCGGACCACGGATCCCAGGGAGCAGTGTAAATGTGGATGGGAGCAGGGAAGGGGGGATGCCAGACCCCGTCCCGGTGCCCTGGCAGGGCTGCAGCCCTGCACGACTCCACACATCCCGGGGCAGTGAACCAACGCGGGGGTCCCGACCCGCGGGACGCCCCCGGGGTTCCCGGAGGGACGCAGGAGTGCGGGAAAGTTGGCAGAGAGACACCTCCCCCCATTCCTGGGGCGACCGGGGATACGCAGCCCTCTCCCCATGCACCCTCAAGCCATGCTGCCCCCCCCGCCCTCACCTCCCACTCCCCCGCAGGGACTCTCCGGGAGGGGCCCACGGGGATGCCCTGTCCCTCCCGCCCCCTGCATACGGAGCCCCCGAGCAGCGACTCACCGGGCAGCCCCCAGGACCCGCCGCCGCCCGCCGCCGAGCGGTTCTCAGCGGCCATGGTGCAGCGCCGAGCACGCCGCCGCGCCGTCGGGGGCTCCGGCACGCATGGCCCCGGCCGGCTCCCGGCTCCCGGCGGCGCCGTGCGCGGCGGAGGGGCGGGGAGGGGCGGGAGGAGGGGAGGACCCGGCGCTACCGGCTCGGCCCGGTCCTCCCCCCGCTCCCCCCGCCCCCTCCCTCCCCCGCTCCCAGATGTGCCGCCCCCAGATGTGCGCCCCCCCGCCGCAAAGCCTCACTGTGGCGGCGGGAATAGGGGGGTGGGGGGGCACCACGACGTCAGGGATCCGCGGCCAACCCCCACGCCGCTGTTTGCCCCCCCCCAACACTTCCCCCAACCCACATGTGGCTCCCCGCCCCCGCCGGCCAGATGTTGAGCCGGGGGGGCGGTGCCGGGCAGCTACGCCCACCCCCCCACCCCCCCCCCCCGCAACGTCGGTGCCGGCGGGAGCGGCCCTGCAGCACCGCGGACAGCGCTCCACGCCCGACCCGGTGCCCGCCTGGTGCCACCCGCTGCTCGCCCGGTGCCACCCGCTGCTCGCCCGGTGCCCGCCCGGGTCCCGCCCGGAGGCCGGAGTGCGATAAGCCCCGCTCCGGCAGCACCGGGGCCTCAAGGCGGGAGGGAGCGAGGCACCGGGAAGAGGCGGATCAGGGTCCGGCACAACCCGAGCAAAGGGAGTCCTCGACGTGCTCCGCGGCCCCCAGAACGCAGTTAAACTCCGGTCCTGGCGCACACATCTGCAAACTTGAAACGCACGACGGACTCTCTCTGCCGGGTTGTCACTCGTACTCAGTACCGGGGTTTTCCCCCAGGAACAAAAAACATCAACAGGCAGTTTCACAACCAGTTGACTGCCCCACAGGTTCTGCTTTCTCCTTTCATCATAGTTATGAGAAAGTGTCAAGCAAGAAGAAACAAATGGAAAAAAAAAAAAATCGAATCTGTCTTGCCTTCCCTCTACACCTTTCCCCTTCTCTCTGCTTATACCCAGACCAACTCTCTCACCAACCCTCTGCCTCTCACTTGTACTGTCTCACAGATACACACGGGTATCATTTCCCCATCTGCTCGGCTCTCACACACACATACATAAATACACATAAACAAATAAACACCCCACTTTCTCGCTCCTTTGAGTGATTACAGTCTCAGACAAGTTCCCACCATCCACTTCACCTCCTCACCCTCCTCTCTTACATCTCTTGCTCTGGGAGGTAGGACTTGACTAAAGGGCAGTGTTTGATGTCAACGTCTCAGCTAAAATATTAGCCAGATGTGCCCAGTTGCCCAGTTCACAGATTTGACCTCTCTATTCCCCAAATCCTGCAATCCGGTATCTTCTCCCTAGAGATGAAGACACATTTCTGAATCCCAGCGGAGAGAACATTGTAAGATAATTCAGACAATTTTCTCTAATGACACATCTCCAGCTCCAAGTGCTTCGCTCTGCAACCTGAAAAGGTTAAAGCCTCTCGGCAGTTGCATCTTCAGCTCGGCTGCTGCCTTTGCACACTGAGAGGCTCCTGCCACAGCAGCAAGGCTTTATTTTGGTCACCCTAGGTCAGATCCTGGCATTTCTTCAGTGAGTGTTCAGTCGACTGGTATTCATTTTCCTTCCTGCCTTCTTTGAGGAGCAAGAAGACAAAGCTTTTCCAGCACCAGCTGGTGCGGAGCCACGCGACTGCACTGAACTCAGCGAGGCTTCGCTGACTTTTGCCAGCTTAACATCTGCCCACACCACTTTTGCAGTCACCGACCAAAACCTGTCAAAGGCTCCAGACAGTTAATTGGAGTCTCTTGCCTCACCCCAAAGCCTTGACCTCAAATAAATACCACCCTCGCTCTCCTACTCCTTCTCCCCCACCTTAAAAAAAATTAATATGTGAAAAAAACCTTTGCCATCCTCTGGGTGAACTCATCAGACTGAGGAAATATCTGCTTCAAAGACAATTTGATTGCACTGGAGTTGGGTTATTTGATTGGACTCTTGTTTCAAACTACAGCTCCCCATGGATAGACAAAAGATGGTAATGAACAGCAAGAAGTCTTCTTCCAAAGCTGATCAGTCATGGAGATAAAAATGTGTAACCAAACTGAATACAAAACTTTTCAGCTTCTAACTCTTAGCCTAGCTTTGTGCACTCTCATTAGTCAGAAGTAGAGTTTCTGAAAGCCCAGACTCCAGAAACACATTCCAATTAAAGATAGCACTTGCTTCTCTTGCCTTGACATATTCGTGCATTCAGTGCTCATGGGCTGCCAGCGAGTTCCACCAAAGTGACATCACTTTCCTTCTTCGGCCATGTAGGCACTGGTCATGAAAAATCAATAACTCTGACCCCAGCTCCAGGCTGTAGGGTGGGATAGGAGGGACTTGTGGTTGCCCCACATCAGAAGCCAGAGGCTAACTTGCCTTCATGTGCAGTGGCCCAAGCAAAGGAAGAGCCTTCCTTATTCTTTTTTGAGATTAGGACCTGTGACAGTCTGGGTCTCCTGCCATCCTGCTTGACTGACACAGCTTGGTCTGGCATGTACCTGGGGAGTAAAAGCCAGCACACGTCCCCTTTTAGGGATCTAGGATGCTCCTAGAGCTGGCCTTTTTTCATGTAACTACACATCTCCCTTTTTTTCATCACTGTGTTTCCATGCTCTATTTCTGGATGGCTTCTTTGTCTTTTTTTTTTTTTTTTTTTTTTCATTTTAGCCATGCCCACGAGCTTTGCTGTGCCTGTCTAATCAACAATTGCTGCTCTTCCATTATCAGTTGGCAATGCTCCACCAGGCTCCTCCATCTCAAAAATTGCCCTCACACCAAAACAACACAAACACCTAGAAACAAGCAATGCCGCTCCTCTCCCCTCTGCCCCTGAGATGCAGGAGCCAGTGGCAAGTGGCCACCCTGATGCTTCATCTTGGCTTGTTACAGCTCCCATCCATAGCCATCCTGAGGCAGAGGAGCGGGCGCTCAGGAGATGGGTACGTCTGAAGAGCAGGGAAGGCGGTTATGGGTCATTTACTCTGTGTTCCCACACAGGCCTGGGATCATCCACCCCTTATCCCTGAGAGATTCCCAGTAACTGTAGTCACACACGCAGCGTAGAGCAGGCAGCAGCCAGGACTGGCTCCTGGTACACAACTTAATGCCAGCCTGTGGCTGCTAAGGGATTTGGGGGACCCTGCACCCCCACGCTCGTGGCAGGGACTCTTGAAGGAGCAGTTGTCACCCACCCCTGGAGCACACGGGGCACGTGTCTGTTCAGACACACACCTCTGGCACAGGTCAAACCCGCTCACCACCAGCTCTGGCCAGGCCTCCCCCTCCCTCCTCATGCCCTCCCCAGCCCAGCAGCCCCCACCAGACTCCAGCAAAAGCTCTCCAGCCCCAGCTTGTCCTCCCTCATAGAGAGATGCCCTCGTGCATACGCTCGCATGCTCCCTCTCCCTTCTTTCTGTCCCTCTCCAAGGCGCTCAAGTTTTCTTTCTGCATCGTGCACACCCTTTCACACTCCACTTCCCTCCCTCCGGCACCAGATCCCTTTGCCCTCAGGCAGATCCAGATTGCCTCTCCCAGCACAGTGCACGCAGCCAGACCCCCTCCCTCCGACAGAAGTACTCCCACAAACTCGCTGAACCCATCCACAGGGCTTTAATATTCATAAAAGTCAACCTTAGTCTAAAGAAAATGTGCTTGATGATGAAAGTATTTACATTGCAAATCACTTTTAATAACCCTCTGGTAGTCAGCCTGGTGAGAAATGCTAATCCGTCTATCAGCCCAACAACAAAATAAACCCAACTCATAAAGGGAGAGGCAGAGAGAGAAAAACCAGCCAGTGATGGAAAGGCTCAGCCCTTCAGCATCCCCCTGCCAAGGGGGACGGGTGTGAAGGCTTTGCTCAGCAGTCAAGCATTAAAGCATCGACACAGGGAGCAGGAGCAGCCGCTCTGCCTGCTCTTGACCATGCGAGGAGACACCCCAGGCACCCTGGAGGGATCATCAGGGCGGAGGGCGAGCCGCCGGGCATGCAGCCCTTTGGCTTGCTGGCGTGGAGCTGGCATTGCCTGGCAGGAGGCAGCTGCCTAAACACCAGGGCAGTAACTCAGTCTCCCTGGCCGTGCCCAGGGCTGCAGGCAGCCGGACGATGCCACCCGTGGGTGGGCTCTTGCCCTGCATGTGCTGGTGGGTGAGACACAGCCCACAGGGGACATGGGTCGTTCCCCCAGACCAGCGTCTTCCCTGTGGAAGACGGGAGAGGGGACAGCACCTTGCGGTCACCTGCCTCTCTCCTAATAGTTTGCCTAAGGGCACAGGATGGCACATTGGTAAAGGGGCTTAGGACAGTTTAAAGGTTCTGCAATAAATATCGCTCCCAGGCCACATTTGCTCGGAGCAATCCCACAGCTGCTCTTCCAGTCAAGGAGACGCAGGATGGTGTGAGCACAATTCCTCCTCTTCCCCATCAAGCACCATCCCCAGGGAAACGGCCTGTCCCCCTCATCCCAGCTGTCCCCAGGGGCAGCAGCAGGCACATACGGCCCCACGAGTGCCCCAGACGTGAGCTCTGCAGGAGGGCAGTCACCCATGGATGTGGGGTGAGCCAGGACCCAAAACATGCTGGGACAAAACCACACTGCAGGAAGCAAGCGATGCTGTAGGGAAGCAGGGCAGGAGGACTTGCAGGGCCTGAGGAGGAAGGAGCAGGGCTGCCGCCACCTTCCCGAGAAAGGAAGCGGCCAAAGGCTCCCAGCCATGCTCTGCTACCTCAGCCAGGCCCCCAGGACTCATCCACAGCCACATCTTCTCATGCTTCATGGGATGCCTGGACCAGAGACGGAGGAATAAAAATACCGATGCTGGAGCCGCATTAGACACATCACTTAGTGCTCAGCTGTTTCCCAGCCTCCCGGGGAGAGAGACAGGGTAATGAAAGATTCTTTCATTATTTGGAAAATGTAATTTTTAGCACCAGTGAAGGAAGCCAGAGCCCCAGCCCTGGGGAGCGGGTGACTATGTTTAGCCACGCAGCAGGTGCGGTCCTGGCGGCCAGGGTGACATTGGCACCAGCGGCCCCCACTCGCCCTGGGGGCGCAGCTGGGGGACCACCAGAAACCCGTACCCTCGTCTTGAGCGAAAATATCAGTGTCCTAACTCAGGCAAGGGAGCACGGCAGGTGAAATGCTAGACTTCGTCTCACCTGATGGCAGCCCTCAGGAGGCCGGCTCTTGGGCATCGCCGGTTGCTTGAGCTCATCCAAAGCATGAGGGCAGCCACAGCCCGCGCCCGCTGCGGCTTTCAGGGAGGCAGAGGGAGCACGCACCTCCGGAGAGAGTTAAACACAACAGCCCGCCGCCCAGCCCGCCGCGCTGCAATCTCTTCAGTCAATAATCATCTGCTTTTTGTGTTTTAAAAGATTGCTGCTTCTGCTGCTATTTTAAGGTTGCGCTCAATTTTGTCACATTTGCCATATAAGCACGACTTCGAATATTTCAATATAATTGTTTTGTTGCAGTCCCCATTCTTGCAACTCTTATTTGCTTTCTGGGTAATGGAAGGGGTAAAGTGTTTCTGAATCACTTCTTTTATATCTATTATCCAAAAAAAAAAAAAAAGAAGAAAGAAAAAAAAAGAAGAAAGTGGAAACGTAGGCTTGAACTGCTCCCCTGCTGCTTCCTACACTGCCGCAGAAGACGGCACATCTCCCCCGTGACCGTTGTGCCCGTGGGCCAGGTCTGGCTTGGGGAGCTGGCTGGCGTGCGCTGAAACACGGTACCTGCCTGCAGTCGCCGGCTGCTGTCAGCCGGCCGCTGCGCTCCCCGGGCCCCTGTCCCAGGCACTTTCCTACATGGCTTCCTGCCTGACCATCAGGGAAAAAGCAGACAGGGGCTCAAGGTCCCTCTAACGGCTCAGTCTAACTCGTTAATTTTCTAATTTGTTACTTCGTTGGTTCCCGAACTCACTAACCCACGAACTCACTAACCCCCACGCTTACGTGCACAGCGGTTCCCTCACCGGTGGTGAGCGCTCAGCCTCCCTCCCCAGCTGGGTGCGGGGTCCCCAGCAGCTCACTGGGCAGTGGGAGAGCCCGGCTGCTGCTGCCTCCCCTCCAAAGGCTTTTGGGCTACCTGCCGTGGTGACAACTTCCAGCTCAGGAGGTTAGCCCACACCATCCCCACGGGCTGGTGGCTTCTGAAGAAAGGTGACAGTGCTTGTTGCAGAGCTGCAGGAGAGGAGGATGGCTGCAGGAGACACGGGTCCATCAGCCCCCGGGCTACAGGGGGATGGAGCCTCCAAAACCCCACAAACTTCATGGAGCCAAGACCACCTTTGGTACAGGCAGCCACTCGCTGGAGGAGAAACTCGTCTCAAGCAAGGAGACAAGCCCCAGCCCCGTGCAGGCACTGAGCCACCCAGCACGGCTGCCTGGTGGCTTGCCAGCTGCCCGCCCTGGGGGCACTGAGGCAAACCCAAGCCCCTCCGGGGGCTTCCTACAGCCCCCCCGGGCTTTTCCTCCCCCCAGGACAGGGAGCCAGCAGCTCTGCCTGCAGCTCAGTTGCTCTGCCATCAGATTTAATTCACTGAGCAGCTTGGTGGAGCCTGCCTCCTAATGCACGCACAGCCTAATAAATATTTGCTTTAATGCACCTACTGTTTTAAACGTCTCTAAAAGGTGTGTTTCCCTCGGTTTGAGGTAATTGCCAGGGGACAAAGAGCTCTATGTGTCCACATCTCCCCCCAGGTGGCCCAGCTCAGCGCCCTGTTTGGACAGGATTTGTGCTCCCCACATACATATTTACCTCACGTAGAGCCCCTGTTAGTGTTAATGCCACCTACAGTCCCCTTCGCGGGGAAGGAAACCAAGCAGAACGCAGCGAGCGTGCAAAAACCACAGCAGGTAAAACAACAGTCAGCGATTGCTGTGTCAAGAAAGCATTTAATACTGCCAGAAGAAAGCAGATCCTTTCTTTCCCAAGAAAGATGCTGCCCCTGCCCTGCATCCGGCAGGGACCCGGCCCAGCCGTGGGGCTGCCACGGGGCAGGGACCCGGCTGCCAGTCACTTGCCTTCATCCCACAGGTGCCGAGCGCGACAGCGGGCAGCCCCCTGGCATTCACACCTCCCACACGTGTGCCTGCCCCTCTCCTCCCCCCCGGCTCCTTCCCAGCCTCTTCCCACTGACGTTTACCCTGGGCAGAAGACCTGGCGTGGGCTGGCGATGAGTACTGAGCTGCAGAGACGAAGACAGCCCACTGCCATTGGGGTATCCCATTCACCCCTGGGCCTGTACCCCCCACCCAGACCCAGCACTCGCTAAGGAGATTCCAGGGCCCCAGGTCGAGCCAAAAACCTGGCTGAAGTCTTTTAGTTATGGCAAGAGGCCATTTCTCAAGGCAGAGTCAGGGACAGAGGAGACTCAAGGATGCAGGATGCAAGAGCTCTGTTCTCTGCCGGCCAGGCTAATAACCCTGTATTAAATTACAGGCCTGGGTTCAGTTGTAGTTGTGTTTGTTTTTTTTTTTTATAAGCTGTCTGTTTAGATTTATCAGCATAATTCCTGATACTGCCTTGTCGGACATCATTACGATAATCTCACTACTGTGTCTGCCGGGGAATTGGGAGGCGAGCAGGGGGCTGCAGCAGAGCGGGAGGGCAGCAGGGCCGGGACCGCCTGCAAGGCACAGCCCTGGGACCACTCACCCGGGAGCTGGGGATCCTGGGGAAGGCAGAGGCAGGAAGGCACAAGACCCTGCAAGGGGAGTCAAAAGTCAAAAAGGCACCACAAGAACCAGCTCGGTCAGGGAAGAAGACACCAAGGGAGGGGGGAAGGAGCCTCCAGCCGGGTGGGTGTCCATCCTTCCCACGATTTCACTGGGAGGAAGAGAAAACTCAAGAGAGGGGCAGAGGGCGCACAGAAAAACCTGAAGTATCTAGGGAAGTTGGAAATGAGCAGCCTCTGTTTTGGCATCGATCCCTCACCTCCCCTTAATTCCCAGTAATTGCATCATTTATTTAAATAAGGCGTCTCAGGGCAGAGAGCAGAGGAGGAGGAGGAGGAGGGCAGGAGCCTGCCAGCCCAGCTCCGTCCATCCGTCCATCCATCCATCCATCCATCCTTTCACGCTGCAGCCCCTCTCCCCTCCACAGGCGTTCCGTTGCACACACACACGTGCACACACAGAAACACATACGCACAGCCCTCCTCCTCGTCCTCCCTGCAGCCAGGCTAGCTCCTGCTCTGCCCTAGCACTAGCCCCACACCAGCCCCTGGCCAGCAATTTGGCTGGCAACCTGGCCCCGAGACCCTCGCTGGTGGCAGGGGGGATGCCCTGTCGCGGTGCTGCAGCTTCCTTTCCCAGCAGCCGGAGCAGGTTCTGGCTGAGGAGCCCCCCAGGGCAGGGATGATGGAGGTTTGGGATTTTTTGAGCATGGCATAGAGTGAAGGCGCCCATGGGAGCCCATTAACCCACGTGGAGCATTCCCCTCCCCACCGGGCAGGGGCTGGGGGAGCCGTGGGCGGGAGGCAGGTAATCACATCAGCAAAATAAATCAAAATCCCAGTCCAGCCTGGTGTTTTTATTAATGAAAACAAGCCTGTGATGGGACTTAATTTCCAGCCCCTGGGTGATTAGGCTGGAGGACGGAGCCGCAGCGAGGGACACGGCCGGGCAGAGCCGGGGCCCAGACGGGGGCAGTGAGGGACCACGACCCCCTTCCAAGGGCTAAGCAGGCACATGACCTGAAGCGCGAGGAGAGGAGCTGCCAACACCTCTAGAGAGCAAGTGCTTCCAGCTGCCTCGCTGGAGACGGGCTGTTAACAGCCACCATCGCTTGGGTGGGATCCGGCCAGGGGGAGGCTTCAGACTCCAGCTCACAGCACCCCTCTCCCCGCACTCTGGTTTGTCACCTTTGTCAGCTGCTGCTCCGTGGCCGAGCCACCCTCATCCAGCTCCTCCAGCCTCCCTTCGTGCATCTGCCCCCGCAGTCACTCGTGCCTGCGCTGCTCTCCCCCCCGGCTACCGTGGCGTGCCAGCATCCCCCAGGTGCTGCTGTGGAGTGGGATGGCAGGCACTCCCATAATACAGTGAAAAAATAATTAGGTTCCCCTCTTGCTACCGTAAAATGGGGAAAATCTATTTTCATAGACTTTTCAGAGCTACCTGAGTCAGAGCAATGCATTTTGAGGGAGGATTCTCTACGGAGGGACACTGCGCTCTGACGAGCTGAATTAATTTGTACTCAGTTGAGTACCTGACCCTAAATAGGCTTTACCACTGAAATCAAAAAATACACCATCTCAGTGATAATATTTCAAAAGAGGAAAGTAAGCAGCTGCGGTTTTAATTTCTTGAAGGGTAAAACTATGAAAAATTTATGAAAATTTACTTATTCCACCTGTTCAGGGCCTGAGACCCTGCCTGGAAACCTGGCAGCAGCCCCAGCACAGGGGACAAGACCTCTCCTGCCTCAGCAGTGGGGCAGGAGCACTTCACCCTTGCAGCACACGGAGCCTGTCCAGAGAGCGTAGAGCAAAGCAAAGCAGCACTTAACAAACTCCCCAAAGAGCTAAAGATGCCAGCAGGGAGGAGCAACCCCTTGGGACTGCAAAGGGCAGTCACCAAACCAGCAAGGCTGCAAGCTGTGGATAAGGAAGCTGGCAAGACAGAGCCCGTGGTTATGAAGGGGTTCAAAGGGCTTTCCCAGCTGTTTGCTAAAGGTTGGGGACCTATTGCATCTGCATCCATCCCTACAGCAATAGCTGCCAACCCCTCATGGACACCCAAGCAGCACCAGCCCACAGCCTCCAGGCAAAAGCCCCCTGGGTCCCTCCTCACCCCCCAGGTGAGGGCCAGCCTCCCCCTGCCAGGCTCCAGTCCCTCATCCATCACCTCCTCAATGAATTGAGGCAGACGTGCCACTGCCCCAGCCAAAGCGCTACCGCCAGCCTTGAGCTGGGATGCTTCAAATAGCCGCGCACTGCGATACAAATTGTACTTTGATGAGGTCCATTAGGCCATCTGGATGACCTTAAACAGCCTTGATGAAGATGGAGCAGGGGCTGCTTCGGGCGGGAGGAATCTTGGTGGTTTCAGGGCCATTTGCCATCCCTTAAGCCAGTATTTGTACAGGCAATGGGACTGGGGCAGGCAGCATCAGGGTGGGTCCATGCAGAGCCGGCCCAAGGGCAACTCTTTGGGTGGCTGACGTGTCCCCACCACCACGGTGTGAGCAGGACACGGGCACTTGCAGCCTGGCTAACCTCTCGACTGGTAGAGCCCACAAATCTGCACCACCCTGAGGTGTTCCCATGGATAGATCCGAGCTCCAGCGAGCATCATCTCCAGACCGTCCCGCTCCCACCAGTCCCATTAACTGCATGGGAGGCAGCGCTCCGAGGAAGGAAAGCCCATGCTCGCTGATGAGCATAAGATAAATAATACTCCAGAGAGGAGGAAAAGAAAAAGAGCAGGAGGCAGTTACCAGAGAAAAATCACCTGCAGGGGGTAAGGGCCTAAGGGCAGGGACCAGGGGACAGGAGCCTGGAGCAGCCGAGGGGGAGGAGATGCCCCGTCCTGCTGAGCCCACAGCGAGGGGCTGCGGGGGGCAAGCACAAGCCAAGACGGCACCAGAGCAGGGAGCAGCATGTGGGACCTGGACACCAGTTTCACTTGCTGGTGGTTTACTGACTGCTGGTGTCCCCAGGCTGGCTCTTTTTTGGCACCTCAGAGTCCTGGTGGGGTTTCATCTAAGCTATTCCCCAAGTTTGATTTCCAAAGCAACTTCTAATCAACGAGCTCAGCCCCTCTGCAGGATGGGACCCACCGGTGCTGCTGGTCCCTCTTGGACCTCAGCCACTCTGACTTTCGCCTGGCCGCCTGCGGCGTGCGGCCCCGTCTCACCACTGCGACCTACATTCTGCCTCCCCAAACATACAGCCTTGCATTTAGCTGCATTAAACCCACAGAGTGCTGTATAGGGCTAATTTCCGATCAGGCTGTCAGGAAGTATTATGTCAAATACCTTACAGGAGCCTAAGCATATTATGCCGACGCAGCTACCTTTGTCAACCAAATCTGAGGTCTCATCAAAAAAACAATGCCGGGTTTAGCCACCCCTCAGCGCCTCCAGAGCAAAGCCATCTCTGGGGCTTCTCCTGGGTCACTGCACCCCGAGTGCTGCCAACCACTCAGCCTGGGGCTGCAGCGCTGGGGGGAGCAGCCCAAGCCCCCCTACCCCAATGGTGGCACTCGCTTGCTGCGGCAGAGCCAGTGCCACTGCAGAGGAGCTCACGTGGCTTTGAAATAAAGGGTCCCCCGTGCGGCATCCTTGCTCCCACTGGATATGGAGCCAGGTGGGAAAGGCTGGGTGCAGGGCAGCACTTCGCACTGAGAGTGGAGCAGGAAAAGAGGTTACCGCTGCCTCTGCGTGCTCAGCTCTCTTCCTCCTCCTCCTCGCAGACTGTGCCCCATGGCCCAGGTACTCCCTGTGCATTTCAAAACCACCTTGTCCTTCCCAGTGCCACTTGTCATTGCTGGTCACACTGGGTCCCACAGCCTAAAAAGCTGCTGTTTCATGGCTGTGCTTGCTCCCCCCCCCAGCAATGCAGCAGGACCAGCCTCAATCCCTCCCTAAATAATTGGTTTAATTAGCATCTGCTTTAATGTAGGTGATTAGCACGGGGCTGCTGGCAGGGCTTCCATGGGAACTTTTGCAGTGGGCAGACAGATAAGTGCAGCCCTCCATACCGCCATAGCACTTAAACACTTTAATATCAGCCTCCCCGGTCGCTGCCAGTCAGTCTTCATTACCCCCTTTGAGCCTTTTCCAATTGTGCCTGCAGCCAAAGCAGGGCTCACAGCAGAGGGATGGCGTTTGCAACACTGTCCCAGGCACGGAGCACAGGCAGGGGACCCCACGGATGGGTGCCCACCTCGGTGGGGGTACAGCCCTGCCCAGCAGGAGCGAGTAAATCCAGGGGTAATGACCGCCAGGGAAAGGGCAGAGGCATGGCCGCGGCGCCCTGGGGAGGTTTGACAAGGGACCCAGGGGAAGGCGAGAAGCTGAGCTTGGATTCCAGCCAGCAAAGCGTGACAGAGCCCAGCAAAGGGCTCTGGCTTTCAGCGGTGCCTGGTCAGCGGCCAGCAACCACCACCCTGATAACGGGAACTCGCTCTCCCGCCCCCGCTCCAAAGCCTGCCGTGGAAACAAATAATCTGCAAATTAAAATTTCCCTGCAATAGGGTGGCGGTGCCCCGCGCCGAAGGAAGGACTGGTGCCCATCTGCCGTCAGAGCCAGCCCCGATCCTATCAGGGTATTACTGTATGATTGAACTGGGGATTGAGGGATGGGCTTTAATAGCGACGATGGTATCAGTGGTCCAGCATTAAACTCCAGGAAGGGCCACAGCTTGGCACGCTTTCCCTGCTCTGAGGCAGCAGTTGCATGCCACAAAATTCTCAAGGATAAAAACATTTCCATCTCTGCATCAAATTAACCCAGGTTCATACACAAAAGCTGTCAGCGGGGGGCATAAGCCCATGTTTGCTGAGCATCAACCTTTCAAACAGCCCAGGAGAACACCCTTGCCCTTGGGCACCTGCACCTGGGTTCACAGACACAGGTTCATGGGAGAGCCCCAGCAGCACAGGGATGCTCCTGGGGGAGCACAGCGAGAGCCCCTGCCCGGGCTCCCTCCTCTCCACTGGGATATCACCCAGAGCCAGCCCACCACCACACAATTGCACGGACACAGGGGAAGGGGCCAGACCCGGTCCCCAGCTCTGCTCCCCCGTGCCCCGGGCAGGGGCATTTCTAGCAGGACAGAGGCAGGAGAGCAGCATACCACCTTGTAGCAGGTCTCCTACACTGGGCAACCTGATCCAGCCTCAAAGAAAAAGGACAGGCACCCAACCTAGAGCTCTGCTGGTCTGCCATTCGC
This sequence comes from Larus michahellis, assembly GCF_964199755.1. Lineage (NCBI taxonomy): Eukaryota > Metazoa > Chordata > Aves > Charadriiformes > Laridae > Larus > Larus michahellis. Next base: position 48,215,982 of record NC_133899.1, on the reverse strand, counting down.
GTGGCACAGAAGAAGGGGTTTGGAAAAAGCCGTACCCATGGAACCCACATGGGTGGGAATATTGGCCCGGCCATGTAGGATCATAGAATCATCTAGGTTGGATGGGACCTTTAAAATCATTGAGTCCAACCATTAGCCTCACACTGCCAAAACCATCACTAAACCATGTCCCTCAGCACCACATCTACCCGTCTTTTAAATACCTCCAGCAATGGCATAAATACCTCCAGGGATACCTCCACCACTTCTCTTCAGCAGCCTGTTCCAATGTTTGATAATCCTTTCTGGGAAGAAAGTTTTCCTAATATCCAATCTAAACCTCCCCTGGCACAACTTGAAGCCATTTCCTCTTGTCTATCACTTCTTATTTGGGAGAAGAGACTGACCCCCACCTCGCTACAACCTCCTTTCAGGTAGTTGTAGAGATCGATAAGGTCTCTCCTCAGCCTCCCTTGCTCCAGGCTAAACAACCCACTTCCCTCAGCTGTTCTTCATAAGACCCCTCGACAAGCTTCGTTGCCCTTCTCCAGACATGCTCCAGAATCTCAAATATCTTTCTTGTAGCGAGGGGCCCAAAACTGAACACAGTATTGAGGTGGAGCCTCAGCAGTACCACGTACAGGGGGACAATCACTTCCGTAAGTAGCTGAGCCTAAGAAATAGAAAGGACCAAGCCTAAGTTACCATGACATCTCATGGTTTTGCTCAGCTTGCACAGTGTCTGGTATTTACCCCATCCTCTGTAAAGCTGGAGTTCGGAGCTCAGAGGGTAAAGATGGTGGGAGCCTCAGGGTTTTCCTGAGCTTGCAAAGAGCAGGGACTCCAGAGTCCAACTCCACCAGCCAAGCTGGAGCAGGGCTGGATGCAAGGACAGAAAGAGAAACCTCAGCGGCTGCCAAAAGCCACGTACCAGCCCAGAGCTCACTGTCCTCACTGTCACGGCCGAAGCGAAGGCTCAGTGGGGCGGCAGAGCCCAGCCGCAGCTCCCCACACACGTGTTGGTCCGGTTCCAGCAAAGGGTCCTCCCTCAGAGTCCGGCTGCCTCTTCCAGTGGTGGCGTTTGCTCCCTGCTGGGCTCACATCTCCCATTGCTCACACTTTGCCGGTCCCACTGAGTCGCTTGAACCCTGCCCAGGCCGTGCTCGGGGCCTCCAGTCCCTCCCAGCTGGCACCACCATGCTGGAGGAGCCTGGCCCGAACGGACAGGCAAGACCCTGGCGTGGAGGGTGGGTGCTCGGAGGCTGAGCAACAGCGTGTTGATCTTCAGAGGTGAGGCAGAGGGGAAGCCCCATGGTGACCTCTCCGGGATGCCGGCTCCTGGCTGGGCAGGAGCTGATGCCAAGGGAGGACAGCTTGATCTGCTCCTACCGGTGCCGCACGCCAGCAACAACCGCTTGAAAGGCAAAAGGAAGAGGAGCCGAGGGAGCTAACCGAGAACAGATGAGATGCTTCTCTTCGAGACGCTGTGGGGAAAACAAATCCCCGCGCTGGCCGAAGTGCACGGAGCGGGCTGTAACGAGCCTCCCGCTCATTACCACTGCGGGAGCCGGGCAGCGGCAGCAGGGCAGGGAGGAGAGAGGCCTCTGCTCCCGGGGGCACCGACATTAATTGGCTGGCAGAGGGTGGCAGCTGGAAATGAAAGGCTGCCGTCCCCCCCTCCAGCCGCTCTCATGTGCTCTCATGTGCCAAGGGCCCCCTCCATGCAGAGGCAGCAGCAGCAGCATGACATTTACGTGCTGCATACCGAGATCCCAATTAGAGGCGGGTGGCTCACATGCTGCATGCTTTAATTAATTTGCCTTTTTTCTGCTGGAGAACAGCTTCTCTGACAGATTGGGACTGAGCAGAGAGGGCAGCTGCTCCTCGGCCAGCAGCGAGCGGAGGGGCTGGCTATGGGGCTGGGGCTCGGTGCTGTTAGCACAGAGGTGAGCAGCTCCCTGTGCACCCAGCTGTGACCAGGTCCCTGCCCTGCACAGCTCAGCTCCTGGCCATCAGGTAGAGCTGGGGTCCCAGCACCACCCAGGGTCACCCTACAGACACCCCACGCCGGCCACATGCGGGTATGGCGTAGGACTTCCAAGGGAAAGTCAAATTGGAGGTGCTGGAGATGGAGTAACAGGCCAGCAATGGAGAGGGCAGAAGAGACAGGACTCGTAGGGACAAGCACGTCTCACCAGTTCGCTGTGCCACCTGCCAGGGCTTCAGTAACCCCTGTGGGACCCCAGGCCTCCTCTCCCCTCCCCTCCCGGTTTGGTCCCAGGCCCCGGGGGTGCTGGAGCATTCACAGCTGCAGCAGTGCCCGTGCAGCTTAGCACAGTGAAGGATCCATACAAAAGCCCACTTCCAGCACAGCAGCTCCAACCATTACCTCCTCCCACTGCCCCAGGCTTCTGGCACCATCTCTCTTCCTAGCTAACCTAAATAATCGTGTATCTTCAGCTGTTCCCCTCCTCTTCCAGCTCATTAGGGCTTTTAGAGAACACTGGCTCCTACCGAACCTGACCAACCCACCATTAACCTCTTTCCACGCCAAGAATTGGCTGTTACTTTTGACTCCAATTCCCAACTCAAACAGCTTCCACCTCCAGGAGGACTCTACCCCTCACCCTCGAGGTGACTAAGTTTCTTTAATAGCTTCTTGTGAGGGACTTTATCAAAAGCCTTTTGAAAGCTAAATAAAATTCTCTGCATCGTATTTCTCCTTTCCCCAGGATTTTGTTAGCACATTTAAAGGCTCCTGACAGGCTAAGGCTGGCTGAGAAACGCTTTTGGTTTTTAAGATTATTTCCTGCTCCTAAGCAGCAAAGCTCTCATTTTGCCTCCTAAATTGGGCCAGCAAGCATGCACAGCTCTGGTTTGGTTTCCTCAGGCAGCTCTTGTTGAATTTCCACGTTGCTCCTGGCAGGGCGTTTGCCTCAGCGCTGCGTTACCACACCGCAGCGAGCAGGTCAAGCTGCCAGGTTTGGGGAAGGAGCCCTCTGCCGCCGCTACGCTCGTCCTGGACGCGGGCAATGCCATCGTCTCCTGTTCTGCGCAGTGCTCCAGGCCTCAGCTCATCATGCGGATTCAGGGTACAAGTCAGCTCAGCCCTGCCCAAACCAACCCAGGAAGACTGCTGGGCCAGGATAGGGGAGTCCAAAGCAGAAAAAGAGTTTTGTTCCACCAGAAGCATGAAAGCATAATAAAAAAAATTGCACTGGGGGAAAGGAGGCATAAGTGTGCTCAATCTTCCCTCCAGTCCCCCCTCTTCCCACCCACCCCCCTCCTGAGGTCTCAGGCAGGGACAGAAAGCGAGCTTGGCAGATTCTAGGTCTGAAACTCAAAAAAACCCAAACAAGTGTTGTGCTCTACATACGAGCCCACCACCACTGAGAGCACCTGCTTAGTTGTGTGGCCACAGCAGGTCATCTACGAGGCACATCCAAGGCAGCATGTGAAGATTAAGCCCACCCACACCCACCGTGCCCACTGTTCCTGCTTAAAGCCTGCATGAACACAGGAGTCAGGCTGCAGCTCTTACCAGCCTTTGGCCCAGAGCTACAATGCAGTTTAGGCGAAACATCAAAGCTGCCTGCTCTGATCAGGCCTCCACGCTTACCTCATCAGGAAGAGTTTCCCCTACAAGCCTCGAATGAAAGGCTGCTTTGGAGCTTCAGAGATGTCCTGAGTCGATGTCTAAGACAGCAGCTGTGGTTTGCTCCCGCTCCCACTGGAGCTCATTGCCTGCTCTGCCACCGTCTCCAATAGGGACAGGTCTGGACCAAGGGGAAGTCCTCAGCAGAGCAGGCTTCAGGCCTCTGCACAGCAGCCTGGCCAGGGTGCCCAGCAATGGCGCATGCCAGGCCTTTGAGAATCTGCCAACACGAGTGAGGCATACCAGAAGACCTTTCTCTAACAGTGATGGAAATTTTTCCGTAGGTAGCTTGGCTTTGGCTATGGAAATGGACGTCTGTAAATGCTCTGCAAAACATCTACCAAGAATGGGCGTCAAGACTCTTCCAGGAATCATGCAGGGAGAAGGAAAAAGAAATGCCAGTCTGAGCTGAAGCAGAAGCAGGTTTTTTTCCAGGCTCTGTTTTAGTTTGTTTTCAAGCAGAGCAGTAAACAGCTCTGCCTAGACCTGCATCGCCCTGTCTGCCCAAGTCTTCAGCTGAGACATAGCTCCTCCGGCTCCCAAGTGCCAGCACATCCTCAGGCCACCCCACACTGAGGCAATACAGGGATGCATGAAACCTTCCTCACCACACAAGGGAATCCCGTTTTTCAGGCTGCTCTCCTGTCAGATCAGGGATGTGGTTGGCTCAGGGCAGGTTTTAGAGCCTCATTAACACTCTGCAATGAGGCCTGGCAGCAGCTGATTTGATTTAAGGTTCATTTCCAGGCTGTGATTTAAGAGAAAATTTGCTTAATGTTCTCTAACAGACTCTTCTGACTGGGAGCTTGAGTGCTGCCTAATGACAGCCTTATTTATTGTAAATGTCTTTGCAGCGCAGAGTCTAGAGGAGCCAGGCAGGAGCGCAGCAGCTGCCGGCAGGTGCTCAGACAGCAGGGGAAGCATCCCTCACCGCAGAGTGGTAACACTGGGGCAGGCATTCCTTCATCCGTAACAGACAGATACTGCATCCCTTCTCTGCTCTGACCAACCGCTCTCTGCTTGCCTAAGATGCTGCACCTCTACCTACCTTTTAAGTGGGATAGTAGAAACGCTCCCCTCTCTCCCTAATGCAGTACTTGAATGATGGGAAATGCTGAAGTGCCCGTTTATCTCCACACTGGCTAAAAGGCAATTTGCAATCAAGACTCCCAAATGCTCTTCCCTGTTCCTCAGTTTTGGGCTTCCAACTCTAAGGCTGAGCCTGCTCTCTTCCTGGGAAGGGGGCAGTCATCATCTGATATTTGTAAGCTACCTTGTGCTTCTGAGCTAGATGTACCTATCCCAAGGCTGAACACAGAGACGACCATCACACAAATGAAGACAGTAGGTCAAGCAAGGGTTTGTCATATTTTAATGACATTGATCTTTGGTGTTTCCCTCGTTAGCACTCACGCTCTCCCCGTCCTTCCTCCACAAGCCTGCTAGGGATGGAGAGTTACAAACGAAAAGGAAAATCACATTTGAGACTAAAAACAAAATATCAGAGCCTTGATTTTCTCCACTAGAAACTACATGTACAAGGTCAAGATTTCACATGCAACACCTTACATCACAGACTCATACCTCACACCCTGGCCTGGAGCTGACAGACATTTCCTGCCCCCTGCCAAGGAGGTGTAGCTCAGTCCTGGCACCATAAAACCACTGGGATGGCTCATTCATATTAATATTGGCACAGCTCAGAACATCCTTGCGTGAACCGCATCCTGACTAGAGAGCAGTAGCCCCTGTCCCTCTACCCATCTATACAGCAGCTCTGCTTAGGTTCCCACCAAGTACTAAACTAACTCTCTAAAAAGGAAAGATCCCCACCTGTGAGCAGATCCTGAGCCATGCAGGTTTTGGCAAAGCCCAGTTTGTCACAGAAAAGACCACAACGCAGGCAGGACGGATCTCAGAACACCATGTTCTGAGGGGGGAGCAGTGCTGTGCCACGGAGCAGGACTGTGGTCTGGAAGACTCCTCCACTCCAGCAATGGTGCTGGAGCATCACGCCCAGGTTTGCCCGGTAGGACTGCCTGTCTCCAGAAGGATGCTGCAGGCCCCCTTCCCTTTCTTCACTCTACTGATCAGCCCCTGGACATAAAAGGGCAGGAAAGAGGAAAGGAAAGAAACTTTACAAAGGATGAAACTGACTGAATTGCAGGGTTAGGGCTGAGCTCAGGGGATCCCATGGGGCTTCAAAATCTGCATGATGTGCAGCCTGTATGGTTCATATTCCTCTTAACTCTTCAGCAGTGGGAATGTTGGAACTTAAGTACGCTTTCTTCCCCATGGCTTCCCTTGCAGTCCTTATCCCTTCCCACTCACCCAGGATAGCAAAGCCCTCTGAACCACCAGCATCCTGTCAGAGCCACACGTCCCTACTCTTCTAGCTCCTGGCCAGCTGTGAGGTACAGGTCTCTGCTGAGCAGTACAAGGGTAGCACCAACACACAACTCAATCTCTACCTGTTCCGCGACTCCCCACTGGTGCTGTCATTACTATAGAAGTTGGTACTGTCAGGAAGATGGTTATTATTAGTTAGGTCACTGTATTCAATTGGTCCCTCAGTGTCCATGGAGGACTGAGCCTGCTCTGGCAGGTCCAGATCACCAGTGCTTTGTCCTTCACTCCCACCAGGGGCTGTCCGCAGGCTCACGCCATGCTCTGACAGCTGCATAGACTCTGAAAGGATCCGTCCCTCCAGCTCGGCTGCCAGCTGCCGTGAGGTGGACTGCTGTGCTGATGTGCCCTCAGCTCCGGTGGACTCTGCACCAGTCTGAGAGCTGCGGTGGATCCGGTGTCTCACAATGATGTTGTTGCCGAAGCCACCCATGGACGCCATGGTGGTGCTCTGCTCCCGCTGGACCACAGCAGTCATACCACCTTCTGCCATCAGCCTTTGGATCCTACTCAGGGCATCCTCCCCGCTGGACCCATACTCTGGACCTTCACCTGCAAGAGAAAGCAGAAGCAACTCTGGTGCACTAGGCAAACTACAACAAGAAGAGAAAGGATGCTGGGCAGATGCACCACACAGTGCTCATGTGCTGAGACAGAAGATGGGCTTTGTTCCAGAGGGAGCCCTATATTTTATTTCCATAACTGTCTGTGAAGCACCAAAAAAAGACACTGAACTCTGTCAAGAAAATCATGGCCACTCCTGCAAGTATACCTCACAGACTTGCATGTCCAAGCCTTGGAGAAGCAGCTCTTATCTAGCCACACAGGTGGGGAAAAAAGCAACGTCAAAGAGGCAGTGTGTTTTCTCGGCTGCAGAGACAGTCCAGCCAGTCCCACAGGGGCAAGAAGAAAAACCTCTGTTTGCAATGCAGTAAACCAAACATTTCACCATAGTGTTAGAGAGTCCTGTGGCCTTTCCTACTTCGCCTGTTTGAGAACCCCCCAGGCAGCTGACACGATGGCAACCTCCCCAGTACCAGAGAGGACACAGGCAGCTGGCCAAGAGCAGACAGCAGCTACAGAACATGGTCTGTGCTTCCACATCACCTATGATCAAGGAAAGATCAAGTGTGTAGGCTCCTGCTCCCCTTGACTAATATTTTTTGAGGAATACAAAAAACATCTCTTAAGACCTAGAGTCTGTCTACTCTATCTCCAAGTCTTCCCTTCATAGTCAGGCTGTACTGAGCTCTGAGGCATCATCACACGCCTTGGCTGCTGAAGATTACTTTTGAAGAACAAAATCTCACAGAAAAATAGTACACATAGGAGATCAAATCCCCATGGCACGAAGGTCCAGCCCAGTTCTGTTTCCTAGCATCCTCCTTTTGCTACAAACTTTACCCAGACCATTTAGGGAAAACAATCTGTAATCATAAACTGCTAGAATCATTCCACAGTGGGATCCTGACGATTCTTATTAAAGAGATAAATCTCACTCCCAGCTCCGCGAAGCTATCGCAGTGCTTTTTAGAGGAGAAAGCCATGAGGTCTCCTGGCACCAAGGAAATGAACACAAATGTCAGCAAGGCTAGATGTAGGTAGGAGTTAAAACACAGTAAAAAACAAAATGCCACGCTGACTAGGAAGTCAAAACTGCTTGGGGCTGTGGGGTGGAGATCATGTATCCAACATGGGAGCTGGGGTATTCAGCACAGTCTACATCATGCCACTGTAGATGTTCTTTTTTAAAAAAGCAAGATAGTTAAAGCTGTTAACACGTTACGCGGTCAGTCAGTGACAGCTTATTCCCTTTCCTCATGGGTTCAGTGGTACTTGCATCAAACACCACCAGCTTCCTCCACCACAGGGTATAGCTAATTTCATCTCTGAGCAAGTCTGCTGACATACTGCCCTGCTGTAGAATTACTATGGACATTAAGGGCATATTTAATTCTCACAAGTAGACTAAGTCCCTTTCTGCTAGGAATGTAGTAAGCCTGCTATATCCACCATACATAGAGCAATTACATAGCTCCTTGGTTAGAGCATCAGCGAGACCACAGAGACACCAGTAACCACATAAGAATCTGGAGCAGAGCCTTGAGGAGTGAGCAAGAATACCCCCTGGGCAGAGCCTGACCCACAACTCTAGCAGAGAAATCCTGTTCAGAATGTGGCTGATGCATGAACTAGGAACCTGGCCGACCAGCATGAGGACAGAGAACAGACAGAAGCAGCTATTAGACTGGAAACTTCAGTTGAAAAACACGCGTGCCAGGGGATATTGAAGCATTAATTATGAGCAGAAGTAAGTGGAAGGTTTGAGAAGTATGGTTTAGGATTCAGTCATCGCTTCCTTTTGAGGGCATAGTCATAAGCACTTTGTTACCAACCATCTGGACAGGCCAGAGAGGAAGCCTGAGAAAGCCAAGATGTGCAACTTGGCTTATATGCCAGACTGCCCTCCCTGCACAAGTCCTGTAACAGCAGGTACTGTGCTCTTGACAGATTCACTTACTATAAACTAGCCCAATACAGGAGCATTGGAACAGTGAATCAGCAAGGATCCCCAGACAATGCTCCTCAGCATTACAAACATGTGCTTCACCAGAGGAGTCTGTGCAGGCGGCGCACACCACAGCACCCCCTGCTCTTCTCTGCCCCTTAATTACCACATGCCATGGCTGAATTTCCAGTTGAGGCAGCTGCTTGCTCAGAAAACAGGCAAGGGCTGATGCCACAGCAGAAATCAGCAAGTCACGAGCCTTCAGATTACGAGCACGGAGATATATCAGTGTTGGAAATTCCAGGAAGACAGCCCATCAAGGGCCAGAAATGAGCCTCACCTTTCAGCAGCCAACAAGCTTTGGGGGTTGTCCTCCCCTTTCACCCCTCAGGTTTTGACGATGACTTTGGCTGACTGGTTCAGAGCAAAGCTTCCTGTGCGATTTGCCTTCAGCTGAGCTACAACACAGATTCACATACAGCCCGTTTCTACTGCCTGGTGACTCCCACGCACGTTCTCTCCCCAGGCTGCCAATGCAGACTACGTTAGTACGCGGTGCAAGTGAAATAAGCTAACTTCCATTTGGTGCAGGTTCAGAGCGTGCACACAGGCACTTACCCAGAACAGCATCAATGCTGTAAACCCCACATCTCTGATTGCTAGAAGTTTCAACTTCCTGCAGTGGCCAAACCCCATTCCCTGTGCCACCGACTTAACAGAGAGAAACCCCATACTCGGGACACGTTTTTTCAGACTCCAAAGGGTTTGGGCATATCCAGAGCATGAATCTGAGCGTGTGCAGGAGTAGGCTAAGTGATAGCACATCTAATTCTCCACACAGAGAAGGCAATTTCTCTTCTCTCATTTTTTGCTCAGAACTCCAATCTGATCTCCCAGGCTCTGTAAAATCATTTATCTTAAGCTCTCATTCTTCTAAGCCTACCTTCTAGGGTCAGAAAAATAGAAAAACCTCCCAGAGCACTACAGGCAAAATCTAGAAAACTGAGCTAACCAGCTCCAGATACAGTATGTGAAGTACCAGTGTAAGCATAACACCTGCCAATTTGTCCTCCACATAGGCTGTCCCTGTATCAGGATCCATCACAGAGCAGGAAGCAATCTTGAGACACAGTTTCCACCTTTTTTTGGACAGGGACACAAGTTCTGTGCCTGACAGGATAGAAAAGCATCACCCATGGTTCCCTCCCACAATAATACAATTAAGTATTAGCGTTGTGTCCACAGTGCTGTGTTGCTACAAACCTTTCCTACTCTAAACAAAGTGACCTTCCCAGAGGTCCGAAACACCACCTATCAAACACACAGAAACAAAATATTACTCTTGAGAGTAATTATCCCGAAGACCAGGGGATTTCTGTCAATCTAGCTGATTGGCTCCAACATTTAACAAAATACTCCCTAGCTAATGCATCTGTCTCTGCAAGTCCTTTGCCATGCTACTCCAGCAAGACCAGAGTTTGACACAGAAGACTACGAAGGCAAAACATCTGGAAAACTTTGAATGGAGCTGGTCATAAGGCAGAAGCATTTCCACTCTTAAATGAAGTGGTCTCTGAAGTACTTACGGGGCGTACAGCTCGTTTATCTCTGGGCATGGACGGCACACACCTGATAAAAAGCAAAGCTTACAGAAGCAACGATGAGATCAGGCTCCTCTGTGGCTGTGTGATATACTGACATTGCTCTGGTATTTTTTTCCTATTTTCAGCTTTCCTCTTTCTAAAACCAGCAGTAGTTAGTAGCCATGCTTGCAAACAAAGCTTCAAAATTAGAACTAAGAGTAAGCACTGCGGAGTCTTCAGAGAACATGGAATAATAGCTCTGAGGTGTGAGCTGACCCACTAATTCAGATGCTCAAAGATAAAAATATCAGCATTTTAAAATGAATTCACTCCTTGCATAAGAATAGGGAAGGGAGGGTCACAGCCCAGCGTAACCAGCTATGAATAATTACATCTCCCTTGGTGCTAGAAGAAATACTACCAGTTACTTTTCTCCCCAACCAAGCTCAAACATATTCGTGCTTCCTTTCTGAGGCAGCTAATTCAACTCCACAGAACTCAGAAAAGACACAACTGCTTTGACTTGTAACAAATTTCTTCGCAATATCTCACCTTGGTGATTTGTATGACTGAAACTTATTTTTCTAAGTTTCACTTTAAAAGTAGCCCCCATAATTTAATCCCAAGAGAGCCAAGTATTTGGAGTAGCTCACACGTTAAAGGCTTGCATAGTACATGCTTCTAGAACTTGATTCTATTTTTTAGGTAGTGCTTTTCAGAGGGCTTTAAAGAGAAACTGAAATTTGCAGTTCTATAGGACATATGACGCACATTTTACAGATGGACGGGCAGATGAAAGGCTAAGGGATCTACCCACGTTCCTACTTGGAGAATGAGAGGCAGATCTGGAAGCTGATCCCTGGTATCCTGGTTCCCATTTCCACACTGATCGCACAAAAGTCACATCACATCTGACAGCAGCATTGCAAGAATGTGTTCAACTAACATAAAACAACATGTTTCTTTTTAGCACTCACAAGGCTCAGCGGGGGACAAGGTATTCCTGCCTATGCAGCACCCCGACACGTGTTCCTGATGTCTTAGATTAAATAAATTACATCACGTGCAGGCACACTGACTCTGCTTTTAAGTGCTCCATAGGCATCCTCAGGATACTTTGCTTATACCAGAAAAGTTTCACTTGCACGTTCTGCCTTTTCACTACCAAAGTTTGAACAGACCAAATCCCACAAACCCAAGCCTTCATTTTACAACCCTTTTCCCTCTTCAAAGTGCCTGCTGCAACCTCTGAAAGCAGTTGGACAGGATGGAAATTTGTACTGGCTGGTGAGAAGCACTTCAACCAAACAGGTTAAAAAAAACTGTATATGGCATGACAATAGTCAATGTGTTGCCCCCCCCAAAGACACATACTTGCAAAATGAGCATTGAGCTAGCTATCTGAATTTTAAGCCCCAAAGACAATGATGATAGGAATTGAGATTACAATTGCCTTTCAGTTATTTCCATCAAGGTTTTTGCTTTTTTTTTTTGTTTGTTTGTTTGTGGGTTTTTTGGGCTTTTTTTGTGTTGTTGGTTTTTTGTGGGTTTTTTTTTTTTTTTTGGGGGGGGGGGTGGGGGGGTGGGTTTCCTTTTTAAACAACTGGATTACCTGAAAGATGTATTGATATGCTCTCAATAGCCAGGGCACAGCATGGGCGCACAATCTAACAAGTGTCCTGAAGGGACCTCTGCAAAGGTCCTCAGCCTGCGGCACCTTTTGCCCAGTTGTGGTCCCTGACAGTTACTGCCACTTGCACCCTACACCACAGATCCAGCAGCCTGAACAAGCGGCAGCCACAGCCTGACCCAGTCTGGACTGGGAATTACAATTGCTAAAGGTTAAAGCTTCGGGCCATTAAATCTCATTAGGAGTTTTTGTTGGTTTTTTGAGTGACATTTAATTTGCCAGTTGAATACTGATCCCTCCCCCATCATGCCTGTCCATTTGCAAGGGAAAGAGTAGTATAACTCCCAACAGACCGTTTCTAATTTAGAGTGCCTCAAAATTACAACTCCATCACAATTTCCACTGTGTCTGTCAGCTTAAAAGAAATTAGGAGACAGCTGAAACACTGAGGCATTTCTTGGTACCTCTCCTAGTTTTCTCTCAACTCTTAACTTCCTTTGGTTTATGTGTGGCTTGGGAGCAGAGTTCACAAGGCAGCTATCAACTGCTGCAAAACAAAAAGATACAGACGTTAGAGGGATTCACTTCTAATAAAGTCATCATATACTCATTCCTCCAAAGGAGGCAGAAAGATAATCAGAACAGCAAAGTCCCCGCAGAGCTTTGCATGAGAAAAGGAAACTATTTATACCCGCATAGAGCTTAATTAGATTTCTGATGCAATTCTGCATACTTTTTTTTTTTTTTTTTACAGTAAGCACATATCTGCAAGAAATGCCCTGACCCAAAATTCCCCACAACAGCAAGGCTGACAAAACATAGGACAGAAACCCACTCTTGAGGGTAGCACTAGCCTCTCTTTTTTTTTTTCTTTTTTAAACATTCAAGGGTTTTTTTTTTTATTTCGTTTTGTGTCTTCCCTGCCCCCCCCCCCAATGACAAGGTGATAACTAAAACATCACCCTTTACATTACTCAGAATCACATCTGATTTATCCATTCTGCTGCTGCTAATACTGCTAAGCCTTTACATAGTGATTTACATCTTCAAAGCCCCATACAAAACACTAATTAATCTTCACAGCCCCTGGTGTACTGTACTACGGGAAGATTTATTCCCATTTGGTAGATGATTAATAATTTGCCGTAGGTCACACACCAAGCTAGTGTTAGCACATTTTTTCCCTTTTTTTTTTTTCTCCTTCGTGTCTCTGACATCTAGATCCTGCTATTAGGAAACACAGTTTCCTTTTCAATAGGCAAAGAGTAATGGCACATTAACCGTGAGAAAAGCAGGGCAGCATCTAATCTAGCCTGGCTGAACACACCGGACAAGCATCACAAGTGTTTATGATGTTGGAAATACAGCAACCATAATGCCACAAGCAGTGCAATGGGGCTCAAGTGTAACGTGAGGCACAGACTCCCGGATGAACCAGACCACTGATGCCCCAAGTCCCTGCCTGAGGTGTTGGTAACAGGAGCTGAAAATCTGTCTTTCTGCTTCATGATAGGTCCTTGTACTCTTCCTCTGTCATGGATTACAGAGGTTTTTTGGCTCCTGTACACTCCTGATAGTTTATCTCTTGACAGCTCCCTGCTTTGAGCTGCTCTTGAGCTTTTGCACAGGAATTTCCACTAAGGATGCAACTGGCATAAGAATTGACCAGCTACAGCGTAAGACCACTTGGATCATCTCCAGCACGGCTCATACATCCATACTGGAATAACTCCTTTGTTCCAAAGGTCAAAGTATGTGTATATAGATATATAGATAAAGATATAGTAGACAGGAGTGTGAAAGCCCATTTTGCCAGTGAGGCCACTTGCAAGGGGACATGTGATAAGTCAGCGTCTGACCCAGAAATGATATCAAATGTGGAACCCATCAATCTTCTTCCAAGCAAGAAAGGGAGACAAACAGAAGTCTCTGTCCTGGGCTTGTTATCTACACTTCTTTTCTTTCAAACGCTATATGTTTTGCTCCTTTGTAGAGATACCCTCCCCAAGGCACTGGTGAAGGACAACCCTTCCCCATTTCATTAATGGTCTAGTTAAAAACCATGTTCTAGACGTGAAAATTGAAAGATTAATTAGAAAGAATGAGATAATGAAGCCTTCAGACAATTGCAGAACAGCAGCAGAAAGCAGCAGCACTGGAGAACTCCACTGGTTTAACAGAGCAGTGAAAGACCCCCAAACCTGAAGCATCAGCCATCATGGCCTTGATGCAAGAAGGTCCCACACTGTACCCTGTTCTCAGTCTACATACCACATTCAGTGGAAGAACCAGGTCCCACAAGTTCAGCACTTGTCCAGAGATCCTACGTTCCAGCCTTATTCACATGCCCTCAACTGTACCAACCTTACAGAGAGGTTAATCCCAGTTCTGCTGAGATAAGCAGATAGGAAACCCCCCAAGTCAGGAATTTGCCACTTAACAGAAGAGCCAAGATCAGAAAACACAAAGCTTTAGCACACAGGCTGGATGGTGCACAACAGAAACTGTGGAAGTGTCATATACCAAAAAGCATCTTTCAGAGTGACAGAACACAAGCAAGTATACAGGCACAAACAGGCATGTCATGGGCTGCTTCCCAAAGCCAAGTGGGTTCACCATGAACCAACACCTCCAAAATTGTCTCCTTGATTTTCTATCTTTCCTATGTATATATTGCCCAACTCCTTCCTAACCAAGTCTTCAGGGTTGGATTCAGGCACAATGCTACTGTATAGAGACAAGAAGCACAGAGAAAATCACCACGCTTTCAAAGGACCAGTAATTTTAACATTGTTAAGAAATCGCACATCATCTGCTTCCGGGTCTTTACATGTTGGTAAGTTTTCCTGGTCTGAAGAACACTAGAGACTGTTTTGAATAGCTGAGTTGGACACTCATCATAGCCTTCATCAATCAAACTAAACAAAATACTCATACCGGCTTTGTGAGAAGTGATTTACAGTATTTTATTTTGTATCCAGATGCTGAGCTTGTGAAGCCTGCACAGGTTTTAGATGCAGAGGTTAAAGGACCAAACCAAGCTCTAACACAGAGGCAGAAAGGATAATTCTTAGCAGTTTGCCGCCTTACTGGTGGTTAAGAGTTCAGGAGATTTCTGAGGAATGATGCCAGTACAGACGATTCTACGAAGACACACTGATCTGGAGAAGAGTTCATTTTGCTCTCTAAAAGCATGTGAAAAAGACAACCTCTCTATTCAAATGGACAGAGATTCACTCTCATGATCATCTTGGCCTGGCTACAGGAAAATTAGACTGGAGAAATCTTTGCTGAAGAGATAACAGGAGTGTCCAAATGCACTGACAGGATGTGGAACCTGTGTGGAAACTCCTCACTCACCAGGTTAAGCTCTGTCAGATAAATCATTGCTTGGGCTCCTACCTTCCCCAGTCCCTGCAGAGGCGGATTCCTGCTCCTGTACCTCCCTCTCTGTCTGAGTCTCGGCATTCTGTAGCTGAGGCGCCAAGGTCTGGGTACCCTGTGAAGTCACAGAAGTGGGGGGGTTTCGGGGTTGCAGGCCTATGGCATTCATCAGGCCCATGTCCCTGTCTGTCCTCCATGTGGCTCTGCTGGTTCTGAAAAGAGAGAAAAACAAATAAGACCAAAAGCATTGGAGGCACCGTGCCCCAGCAAGATTGAAGCATTCACCTGAGCCTCACTTGCCTCCAACTCCAACCAGGCACCTGCTAGCCACTGAGCAGATGGGGCTGGAGAGAACTGTGACCCGCACTTATTTGCACACACACACAGACATCCCTCTCCGGCATCAGCTGGCTGCTCTCTTGAGTTTTAAGCCAACAGAGTCTTACAGTTCCACTCACCCTTCCACAGAAGCAGCATGTCTGACAGGCACAGATAGACATCCCTGCAGCATCACTAAGCCTGCAGAACAACTCTGTCTCAGGGTCACTGAGCTGAGCAGGCAACAGGACATTCAGCACAGGACCATAAACACACACACAACCTCCCTCTGCACGTTGGCAGGGTGGTTTTAACTCCCAAGGACGCAGCCTGTATCCCTTCCCTCCTCCGGACCTCCTAGTTTGTCAACATCACACGTGAATGCACTCCAGCAGGCATTTCTGCCTGTTCCAGTTGGACAAGAGAAATTCTCTGTTCTCAAGAGCAAACAACAGGAACTGCCTCAAGGCTCATTAGCTTCTTCTTAGAATTGAACAGTTGAAGTGTATGACACTACAAGAGCTGAATCTTGACAACGCTTGGATGCTCTTTCCAAAACTGACCTCTGGCTTTAAGTGCTGCGAATGGTAAAGAGATTCTAGGAAAGATTGCCTCATTCACAACCTTTTTTCATAAGGTTTTGAAACCCGCCACACTTTTCTTGCTCTCTCTTTGAGCTAGTTCATTTTTGAGCAGTATTTCTGCCTTCAAGCTGCTCCTAAGCCCATCATGCAAGACTGATATATGCTGCCAAAAAACGTGAGTAGCGGCAACACCCACTCACATGGCAGAGTAAAGAACCTCTACCGCCTATTTTTCAGTCTCAATCAGTCCAAGGCTGTAGGACAGCACAGACATTGCCCTGTACATCAGCTCATAACTTTCTTGGGATCCTGGAGCTCACAATTCAGAAACAAGACTGCCATCCTCTTGCTGAAAACAGCTGGCTTAAGGAGAAGTACTCTTCACTAGGACAAGAAGCAAGGGACTGCTGCATCACCCTCGTGTTTAGAATAACTAATGTGTGCATCACCAGACAGGCTGGATGAAGCAGCCAATAGGGCTGCCAAGGGATTTAGCTTTATTTTTAGAGGTTATTGCTGAGAAACAACAGTCCCATGACTAGAAACCAAAGGGATGAAAGTCAGTCACCAGGACCAGCCAGTGGATTTGTGCCCATCTCTATGAAATCCCCTGTCCTTCAGTTATCCTCCAAAGGCCGTTTACTTTGCGTGGTGTTTTTGATGCATCAAGCCCCACATGTTCCTCCTGCAGCTTGCCCAAGGATGTTATTGAGGCCACGGATGACACATGTACTTCACAATCACTGGCAGCACTTTTGGTCACTGAATGTCACTTACTGGAAGCAGACCAGGTAGCCCAACCAGGCAGGGTCAGAGGTAGAAAAAAATTGCGTAATTAAAGCTACCAGTGCTAAGGGAACAAAGAAAAAGTGTTGCTGTCAGATGTAACAAGAGCAGCAGAAAGGGTCGGGTCTCTCTAACCCGTACCCAGGAGACTCACCCAGGCCGCTCAGTGCTCCTGCTGCTGGAATGCACAGCGAAGACATTCTCATTCATCTGGTCCCAGTGGTACTCAACTCCAGAGTTTAAGGCCCTTGAAACACCAAAGAAGGAAAAAATATTAGTATGTCAGGACACTATTCCAGCCAGCACACATTACATCCCCACAACACGAAGGACAGTGTTGATTCCTGCCCTACAGAAACTGCAGATCTAGCTCAGTTCATGTTTTTGTTAGAAGCGTTCATCACCATAAACAGCCGTGCAAACACGGAGCACTGTATTACCCAGATTGCTCTGGAATATTCCATTCATTTCAACCAATATTAGCACTGAGGCACAGCAACAGAAGCAGAGAGATTTTCAGGAAATGAAGACATACAACTGTGTGTATAAAATCAAGTTACCCTAACTCCAAGTGACTAAACAAAGAATTGGAATGGGAAGGCAAATTCTCTCTGTGGTGCCTGCCAGCATTTCCTGCACTAGGTAATGCTGAGTAAAACACTGCTCTTATTTGACATTTAGTTTCTTCGCAAACGGTTCTCATTCCACCTATAAATAAATCTCTATACAGCCCTCTCACTGACAGTCACTGTGGAGCAAGGGCAGACGGAGAGGATATTTTAATAAGTTTCCACAAAAGTTTGTACTGGATCAAGTACCTGCATGTCCAAAAAGTCCAAAACTTGAATTTTACAGCTAATACTAATAAGTTTAACAGAACAGCCAATGCTCTGGCAACCTTTCACAGTGCATTTCCCCAAAAAATACGCAAGGACAGGGCTGGCTAATCACTTCACAGGAACAGGCAAGGCTAACAATGTATTGCTAATCATCACATTACTACTGAAGGCTTCGAACAATCACAGAAACTAAACCAGTATAACCAAAAAGCTGTAAGCGCATCTCTCACTATTTCTAAGGCCCCAAAACTCTTAGACTGGAAGAGGATAGGAGCGAATCCAGCTTACTCTGTGCCACACAGAAATGTCAGAGGACGGGCTGTGTCCCACCTCCAGAAGCACTATGGGCTGCATTGCCATGGAAGAGACTTTCTGCACAGTGTTCTGCCGTGCCATGGTGACACCAGCCGCCCATGAGCTGTCCTGGGAGTTTTGAAACAGTGCTGTGTACCGCCACATGGCTGCTGGACTGCAGATTTGCCCCAGATAGTGCTAGGCGGACAGTTAACACTGGTGTGCAGTGGCCACAAGGCAAGTAAAGGTAAAAAAAAAAAAAAAAAAAAAAAGGTCCTACGCAGACAGAAGGGAATTGCATTTGAAGACCTGCAGACAGTCTCAAAGCATGAACTAAGGGTAGTCCCACAGTGTGAAGGAAGGATTCAGGGCAAGTAGTTGGTAGCTGGCTACAGCTCAGACACGAACATGGTTTATGTATACATATGTCCATGTAATGAGATGCCTCAGCAGAACTGGCGTGAACCCCACCTTAGAGGACACTGTAGGTCAGACACGCTGCAATGGGAGAGCTGTGTGGTGCTGGAGGCCTTGGGCTAGGCTGCTGGGGTGACGGCACCCCAGGTTGGGACCAAGGGCAAAAGCTGGAGAAAATTAGGTCAACAAAACCATGCACGGAGTCTATAGGAAGTAATCAGTCATCACTTTTTTTTCTTTTTTTGTGCTGAGCTAGCCCTGCGCTGCGCTATACCCTATGAAAGCAGCTGCCAGGGAGATGCTGATTTACAAAGGCTTCAGAGTTTATTGACGGATGGTAACCTGTCACTAAAACCGTGCCAATCCCTCTGGCTGCTCCATCCCCTGCTTAGTATACCAAGACTTAGCTGTCACTCTGCTGTCTGCAAAGTAGCACACTTCCTAGGCAAACGAGACTTTCTGACCTGGTAGACAAAGTTTCCAGAAAAAGCCTAGTTTGCTTGGTATCCGCAGCTATTATTCAATAGAGCTAAACTGACCCATGCTCTTTTCCCCCTCCCTCCATGCTTCTTCATTCATGATTTCCAAAGTACAGGCATGGTCCCCCCAGCCACCTACATGACTGGTATTCCTTCCCAAGGTGCTCTGTGTGCCCTACTTGTCTTCACCAGCTCCCAGCTCTAGAAACCAGAAGATTGCAAAGCCTTCCCCCTAAGCCAAAACGCGAACTGGCAATACTGTGTTTCCCCTCTTACCCCAAATACCGTGTTCTTGTAGTACACAGAAAGCTCAGCTCCTGCGTGCGCACGCGTACAGGTCTGAGTCTGATTCATCTCACTTCTACAAAAGCATGATGGCACCAGGCTGACACACAGTACACCACATTTAAAACTCCCCTCCCCGCTCCTACCCGTTCTGCAGAGGCTCACTACTGTACACGCAGGTTACTAGACAGGAAAGTCCGTTCTAACTCCATTCTGTCAATTTGCACCTTTCCCTAGACGGTGAAATCAATAGCCATTCCATTTAATACATGGTTTTGCACATTGGTTTTAAATACTGCCATTTATCAACTGCGTTTCACTGCCAGGGTCCTATTAGCTACTCATTTACTGCCAGAGAATCGAGGACTTGGCAGAAGGAGGACCTGTAGCAGCTGGTGCCACTGCTCCTGTTGCTGACTCTGGGAACACGGATGAACAGCTTAAGCCAAGGTCACTAGACTTGGCCACGATGGGAGTTCAGCATCCTCAGCATAACTTTAACCTGGCTTTTTAGTCTGGACTGTGCGTGTCTCCCTGCAAGGCCAGAGAAGTGGCTCAGAATAAACAGCCGTCACTCCCTACTGCAGCAGTGAGCATTCTCACATCTACCTTTCAGCAGACTCTTCCCCCACCAGGGTGGGCTAACCAACTTATCCTCTCCCAGCTCCACCTCTTGCAAAAGGCCTGAAGCAATAAAACCGTCAGCACAATCTTTGTTCTCTTTTGCATGTATCTGCATCTCTCTGACCCGCATCTCATCTGCCTCTCCACAACCACAAGACCAATATCCAGCTTGCTCCCAATTAGGTCTTCCAGTCTTTGGATGACTGTTTGAGGCTACAGAAGAGATGTTTCAGACTGTATCAAGGTACAGTGGAGAAAACAAATGTGTGAACTTAAATGGAGCTGGTTGGGCACTATCTTTTATATGAAGATCATAACTTCCCTTCGTAGTAAATAAAGATTTCATCAAAGAGGTGGTGCTATTGTATGGGTTCAGTGTCAGTTTTAAGACCATGCCTGCATTAGAAACTTGACCACATAATTACACCTTAAACCAACTTAACTACACAACAAGATGTATGCGACAACCACAATTACCTTGGTTTAAATCAGATTTTCAATTAAGCTTGAAGATTTGCACGGGTTTAAGCGCACCTATTTAAAACAGTGCAATCTCCCTTTTCAGAAAGCCTAAAGGTTTTTTTAACGCTCATTCCAAAATATTGCTTGAATTTTGTAAATTAGCAAGCCTTTCACAGCACGTTTCCCAGGAGATTTGCAAATCAAGGCCTGACTATTCATTTCACAGAAGCAGAGCTTACACTGGAGAAATGAATATTTTTCAGGTAATGTAAGCATTTAACTTTTGCTCCATCAAACTCTAGACATGAAAATGCTGGAAGCACTTTACATTTTCCAAGGCGTAAGGTAGAAGCTCTGTGCAGCATGGAGCATGTTGCCATTTGGATGTGGATGCAGCAAGGAGGACATTTGTTGCCCAGGGCTTCAGGGTGAAAAATTGCAATTCTCCACACTACGTCAGTCATGGACAGTGAAGTCCACTTAGTCAAGTTCTTATTTTCTTCCTTTTTATGGCTGTCACTAAGCTCTCTAAGCCCTCCCTGGAAATTTCCATTAGCTTTGTTAAATGCAGAGCTGCTCACAGCCTGGCCTTCCCAGCAGGGATCTGTTCCGAGATGGACTTTTCCTTCACGCCTGTGTCCAGCTCACATTATTAACAAGCTTGGAGAGGACGAAGGGCAGAGATTTGCATGCTTTGCTGAAAGTCAAATAAGGATTCAGAGTGGAGCCTGTTAAGTACCAAGAGCCAACAACTCGGAGAGCACAGCGTCTCCCTCTGCACGGAGGTATTACCTACACAGCTCAGGTATGTCCCCCGAAGAAACTAGGACCAAGCTCTAGGAATTAATGACAAAATTATTCAAGTGTGACAAGAAAGCTGAAATATGATTTAATGCATTGGCTTAACCAGTATTTGAAAAGTTAACTGACAGAGAACATGACTTAGACATCTGGGTAACCCCTCACTGGCATATCCAAAATTGAGAGTTGAAGAGGAGGAGGGATTAGGACAAAAGTTCCCCAACACTACCGCTCAGCAGCACATGGCAAGACAAAAAAAAAAAAAGTAATTTGCAAGTAGGGCATTCATGTCCAGGAAAGCATAAATAACGGTGTCTTTTCACTTAAACCAACCCCGATACTGAAGAAGGCAGCAGCAATGGACAAGTGCACTGCTCTCCTCCTTCAAATCCTGCCACATGGAAAAGCCCAACAGTAGCACACTTGTCTGCTACAGGCACTAAATTAAATTTTGATTAAGACATTGCTGCCTGCAATCCCATCTAAAAATATCAGCAGAACCCCATTACTACCATGAAGATTGTGGCAAGCCCAACATGGAGAAGACTAGCTGCAAAGTGTCACCATGCAGCATGCAGCTAGGTGAATATCTGATTTTCACACCACCAAGGTTCGCTTTCTCCACAAAAGATATTACTCTTTAAAGCTGATTTCTCTAATATACTGTCCATTCAAGATCACTAAGAGCAAGAATAAAAAAATGGGTTAGTTTACAAAGGATTTGAATTCCCCAATATGTGCTTTCCTCCCTTTGTGTAAACTTGTCATTCTTAAACCATTCAAACTGTATCAAGGAAATATAGAATGAGCTACAGAGAGCAAGGTGACACTATGCTAAGGAACAGGAATCCATTGTCCTTGTTTGGGAAGGAAGCAGCAGCACATGGTATCTCACACAATGCAATGCTTGGCTGGATTCCAGATGCATCCTTCTCGGCAGCTCATTATCTCTTCTGCTGGTGTGTGACGATCAGCACAGCAAGCCTATCCCTGGCTCCCATGATTAGCTAGGCAACGGTATTGTCAGTACAAGGCAAAGTTTGGCACTCCCAGCAGCTGCCTGGATAGGAAAACAATCATTTCTAACACTCTATTTCATAAATATTTAGCTTTCCGTACAGGCTATGAACCACGTGCAGAGACAAATCCAAGTGAAAACTGGCTGCAGTGCAAACTGTATGGAACCAGCAAATGGGATTCCTGGAGTAGCTCTGCTGGGCAGTAATTCCCTTTGACCAAGGAAGAGGTGGCAGCTTCACTGGCACCCTTTTGAGTATAGCCCATGTTTGACTAGCCAGGGGAGGAGCATAAGACCAAATATAAGAATTCCTAACAAGATAAATTGTACACAACACAAGATCTGCAGTTTACAATTAACAACCACGCAGACATTTAAGTGACATATGAAACTATCCTATTAATAACATTCAGAGGAACAATGGAAAGGTCACCCCTTCTCCGCAAATAGCAGCAGGTGGATTTTTACTCCCTATACTGATACAGCCCACTATTTTCCAGAATCCTGCAAGTTTCACCCACCTGGCAACCAGCAACCATGCAGAAACACATCCTGACACCTCCTTGAATTGCCAAAGGTGCTGCAGAAGCAGGACAGCAAGCAGCTTGGTGCAGCTGGTAGCCATGTGCCTGCTTCAGGGAGGATGCCAACTCGACCCAGAACACTATGCAAGATGACTGGCCCCGTTTATTTGATTGTGCAGTCCTGCCAGCTAGGTTAAATAGTGGGATTTTTGAAGAGGCTCTAGCCAAACTCACAGCATTTGAACGAGGCCAGCCTTATAAATTTGGAGGCACTAATAGCTAATAACACTTTTCTGTTGCAACAGCATGAACACGCACAAGTTTGTTCTGCCCACCGTCAGGGAACTGAAGCTGGATACAGTCCAGGCTCTTGCAGCCAGTGGATAAGATTTAGATAGAAGGCACACCTCTAACAGTCATCTTCCCTGGGCAAAAATGTGACATCGCAGCTAAGGAAGAGAGTCATCTGTCAGCTAAGCTGTTAGATACCTCAAAGTGAGAGAGATAAGAGAGATTAACACAGTAGGAAGAACACAAACATGATGGTTTCTTCTGATCCACAGGGTCACTACAACTAAAACCCAAGTGGATTCCAGGAGACAGCATTTGTAACCTGCCTGTCTAGCATTGCATGTAGCAGATGAGCAGACTCACGACATGGAGAACAAACCAACAGAAAGAGAAATTTGTCTTACATTCCAAGGGAGAAAGTCTTAAACTAAGACGCAGTCTTCCATCACATTCAACAGGAGTGATAAATGGATATTATGCACCAAGACAATGACAAAGCAGGAGGAGAGTTTTGTATGAAAGTTTGGATGTTTGATCATCCTGAGACTCAAGAACTACTACTGAGGTTGAGAGTGCTGCCTTTAAGGGACACAAAGCTACACGGTACAACCTGTGTTGAGAATAAGGACAAGAAAAGTCCCTCACAGACAGCCTTCATGCCCATGCCAATTCTTCTACCAAAATGCCACAACATTTTTTAAAAGCAGCTTTTCCCAGAGCTTTTTTTTTTTTACAGCACTCTCAGCATAGGAAGTTGTAACTCCCACCTGAGAGAACAAGAACCACCCTCTTAGTCCCGAACATGACTCCCATAATACTGGTGTTGTAACAAACACCAGCTACTTTGACATGTAGAAGAGATATATCCCAATTTGGAGGGGGCATACTGAGGTCATCGTTAAATGCAAAATATTTGTAAGCAGATGTACAAAACACTCAAGCAAGGTGGGCCCAGAGTTAAGATTTGGTCCTGCAACACTGGCAAGACTTTTCCGTATGATGTACTGCACTACACAGTAGTTTTAGCATTATTTAAAAAATGCATGTTTATGTAAATAAGAACATACCATCCAGGCGAAATAGCCTGGAATAAACAAGGCAGAAATAAAACATATAAGGATTTTCTGAATTTTCACCGATTTTCTTCTCACTCAAAAATCTTGCCAGTATTCCATGATATCCTCCACTTAGGTGGCTCCAACCACACCAAGTAGCACATACGGATCCTCTGGAAGGTAAATAACAGATTCCAGAACGCAGAGCTTTAAGTTCCTTAAATAAGAACAATTTAGCTTGGTATCACCTTAAACCAAGCTCTAAAGATGGATAACTTGCTTAAGTTCCTCTAAAAACCCAAAGGCTTGTTAATTGCTTAAAGTGATTACAGGCAGACTATACTCCAAATAAGCTCTGAACCCTCAGAATATCTTAAGCTGTTTATGATCTATCAGCTCTTCCAGTGGCTTAGACAATTTAGGATGTTATGAATCTTTGGGGGAGTGCAAATTGCTCAAGCCTTCTTAGGCCTTAAACATCTTAAACTGCTACAAGTCTCAAGAGCCAAAGTCACTCTTTAGTCTTCTTTGAACTTTCACTAGCGTTTCAGCAGAAACTGATATATACATTGATTCAAAGGCAACTTCAAAGTAGGCTTGTTTTGTACTTTGTATGCCAACAGACTAACCCAGGAAAATGCATTTAGAATGGGAGAAATGAACTTCAAAATAAACACTTAAAATAACCAAGCATAGCAATGCCTTTTTATTATTATTATTTTTAATACAACAATACAATGTGCACAGACAAATCTGCCAAGCTCCAGAACCAAGATTTTGGCTTGGTCTAATCTCAGTAAGATCCACAGGGCAAGCCAAGTTTTGTATTTTTAATCTTTAGCAGCTTTGAAATTAGCCAAATAAAAAGTGTTCTGTTTAGCATACAGGGGAAACTTGCTCAAAATCCAACAAAACACCCAAATCCACAAGTTTTACTCCACTTAGAGTTGGTAGGCATGGAGTTGAGACCACTTACAGAACCAGATGGCTTGAGGATTTAAAAAAGGTAAAGAAAATGAAGGAAAAGTTGGCTGGTTTATTTGCTAGCTGGATTCACTACAGTCCTGCTAGAAAACACAGGCATAAGGGACAACAAATAAAACTCCACAAGTAAACTGGATCAAAGACTGGAAAATTAAAATTATTTTATTGGAAGGCAATATTGGAGTAAAAAACTGAACAAGGAAGGTTTAGTATAGACCTAAGGAGAAAAGAAAGGTTATAAGAAAGCAGAATGGACTGGTGCTGACAAAGGAGGAAACGACATTCTAAAAATAAACAGGAGGAAAATGGCAGTGGAAGGAAAAAAGGTCTATTCATCAGTGAGGCCAAGGATAAAAATCAATAATGACTCAAAGTGGCCGAGATACTGAATTTTCTCTCTGAAGTCTCCACTTCAAACATATCCAAGGGTACTTATGCAATTAGGGAGTAAGAATAGAAGCCAGACACAGCAGCTAGTTGCACTTATTAAGAAAATTAAAAAATAATAATAAAAAAATTTAAGAAGTTAACTTTTTTGAGCCATTCACACCTGATTTAACATTACAAAAAAACCTCAGGAAGTGACAAAAGGCCAAAAAAGCCTACTTAGTCGCATTCTTCAAAAAGAAAGCCATACTTAAATTGACAATTACTCTCTCCTAAGTGTAACTTTTATCCTTAAAGACAGTAATATAACAAAGAGAAAAAAGAAAGATATATAAAAACAATAAAAGAGTGTGCCACATGCAGTAGGCAGTAAGTCAAATAATTGCTTGCATGAAATTTAATTGCTTTTGTAGATAGAATTAGAAAAAAAGTAAAAGAAGAAAAGGCAGCAGGTGTGATCTGAATAGATATAAGTGAAGCATTTGGTAGCTGTTCTTAGAGTACGTGTTCATGCTTTTAAAACGATTGCTACGCTGTATCAGAACCTGTAAAGTAAACCAGTAAAGACCTGATAAGCCCAGTGAAATAGTACACAAACCAGTAAAAAGCAAGTTAAATTTCTTTAACACTGGGCTCTGTTCCAACTTCCCCTTCTCATGGTGGAAAATAAATGCCACTAACTAGTCAGTGCTTCAGCATATCTTGAAGAATTGGGTGAGGGAAATAAACTTGCTAATAACTGAAGACTTAAAGCAGCTCTCAAAATTTATCTCTAGGATTCACAGACATATTAAGTGGAATTTTATGAGGGCCTCTTCCACCTAATGCCATCAGTCATCCTGGATATAAAATTCACATACAGAAACAGAAATGGAATAAAAACCAATATCAGAATGGACATACTGCTTCAAGCCTCCGTATTACCACTCCACTTCTCTTGCATCTGCAATGACTGAGCCTCTTGGCACTTGGGATATCTAAGGCTTCCCTGCACAATTTGGACAGAATTGGAGTTTTTTTCTTAAATGCATGAATAACAAAAATCCAAATAGAAGCTTTCAGGAAGCATCTTTAGTACAAAATTGGTCATATTACCCCTTTTCAGTCCTTTTATCAATTGAAATAATCTTTTCCCCTCATTTAGAAAATTTTGTGTATCTTGTGGTTAACAGGCAGCAAAAGCCCAGGACATGCATTTGCTCGCTTGGCCATGGTCAAAGGCTACTGTGCAGATGCTGCCTTTGAAGAGGCCATTTGCAGCGAGGATTCAGACATAACCAGTACCTCCAGCCACCCCAGTTAGCTGTGAGGCAGGGTTGCTAACATCCCTTGGTTACACACGAAGGAAGACAGCTCCTCCTTCTGTCTCTTTGTTTACTCCATCCTCCAGAAGCTATTCTTAAAAGACAAACAATGCACCAGGGCTTATGCTGCTGGGGAGCATCGTTGCTGGAGGCTGAAGAGCCTGAGGAATGGAGCCAGACAGCAGAGAGACATGACGCATCAGGCAGCTGGATAGATTACTATCTCTTTACCAGCACCAATAACTAGATGCAGACGCATTGTCCCCATTACTAGATGAGAGGATACGCAATTCTCAGAGGAAAAAAACCAACTGGATTGGAATGGACAGACAATTAAAATGATCCTCTGCAAAGTATAGGAATTACCGTGAAGAGAATTTTCCTAGAATAGTTTCACGTTAGAGCCAGATCTCACCACAAAGAATTAAAATATGCACACTGCATAGCACTGAATCAATTTGAGACACTCCACACCTCCTTCCCAATGAGAGAATTCCAAGGGATGCTGCCTCTGATCCAGATACATCTTCAGGGGGTATTTTAATTTCATTACCAGAGGCTCTGTCTGCTGAAGAAATCCTTCCTCTCTTGTGGATGCCCGCATTACACAGCTGGCCCTAGACTAGGTGCTTTGAGTACTTGGGTTTGAACCAGTTTTCTCAGAACACTGAGGTTTTTGGATTAGTATTTTCAAAAGCATTTGAGTGCTGAGCCCTTCCAGAACCTGCTCCTGAGCAGGGAAGGCAGGGGAACAGGGGGAGGCACTCAAGATGAAACGAGGAAGAACTGATATTTGGACCCCCTGCCTTTCTCCCACGGCAGTCTTCCACAAGAGAAGCCAGCAAAGGGCAATAAGCAGCATGCAGTCTGCTCCTCCTCACTTTTGGTCTCACCTGTTCATGTTCTACAAGACAATTAATGTTTGAGAAGCCCCACCAGGGGTGTTTCTGAATGCGAAAACTCTTGTTAGTATGTGACAGGATAGGAAATGTTAAGAGCACTAAAAAACAAATTCCTTTTTAATTCAGTAGAGGTGTTTCTATTGTACTAGATGCTGGATTTCATTCTGTGCTGCAAAAATCAAAGATTCAGAAACTGAATCAAACCTTGAACTATGCAGAGCCAAGAAAGACATACAAAACTTTAAGGAGCATCATCACTGGTCACAGTTACAAAGGATGTCAGGCAGCATACAGCAGGGAAGAAACAGCCACACAGAAAAGTCAGTGTGCAGCAGGAAAGCATAGGAGTAGGGGGAATTCACACTGCTTTGTACCACCTCCTGCAACAGACCTCTAGGCAGCAACAGAAGTAGGTGGTGGTTCACTTCATTTGCTAAGTGGAGTACCCCACCTCAAGTGGTGTGCCTAAAGGGATTCCTGTTTTCATGTGGCACGGCTCTCCCAATGAACATTACTGTCATGAATTTAGTGTCTTGATATAGCCCAATGGCAGCAGCCTCGGAGCCTTTTAATACCACACTTCTGGACTGAACACAGACATCCAAAAAGTACACACTACCACGAGGTAATGTGAAGCCATGTGCAAGCAGATAGCAGACTCTTGATCTAACATGTATGCAAGTCTATCAGTTGGCAACCATCTACACACTGAGCCATGACAAGAGTGAACTACAGGACCCTCAAAAAAGGAATAGGCCATCACAACCTCATACAGACTGCAACCTGTTTCCAATCCACATCTGAGGGCCAACTCTCTTACCAGTAGGACTCGCCTGTGAACCACAGACCCAACTATCCTTGCTCCAGCCTATCATCACTGGAATTGGTTAAAAAAGCAACAAAACATACGTGAAGCATCCATGGAAGACATTTACACTGCCTATGATCTACTCAATTCCATTCATTACTCTATGCATGCCTGGAGGTGTTCAAGACCAGGCTGGATGGAGCTTTGAGCAGCCTGGTCTAGTGGGAGGTGTCCCTGCCCATGGCAGGGTTGTTGGAACTAGATGATCTTTAAGGTCCGTTCCAACTTGAACCATTCTATGATTCTATGACTTGCAGATGCCCTTTTCTTCTTATCAGCTTCCTGCACTTTGTGCTCTATCCCCAGGGGTCACTTCCACGAACCTTCTCCCAGTTACTCCTTCTCTTACATGTTGGCTGATGAGTTTTTCAAACAAAAATCACAGACCAGACTCATGAAAATTAAATTGCTTGTCCTGTTGGTTACTTGCAGAGTGTTTCCAAAAGCTAGGTTCCTGTCCCACAGGAACCCAGTGCCCTGAGTTTTTTTCATACAGACCATTCCTCAAAAGGACAGTAATTCATCGGGAAAAGCAGACAAAGTTTTAAACAGGTCATAAAGACCTGCTCTATGATGGATAGTTTGTTTATTTGAAAGCAAATGAAACCAGAAGCTAAACAAGCAAAAGAAAAGAACGTATGAAGGACAAGCAAACATTCCTGAACACCAGCTCCACCACATTTGCTATTCGTTATCCTTACTCGGAATAGAATTTATTCACTGACAATTGGTATCTCTGGGTTTTCAATACAAGTCTGTATGTAATACTGTATGTTCAAACTAGCGTATCAGTGACAAACATAAGTTGGTCGGCCTTTGAGTGTTTGGGAAAGGAGGGACTTTTCTGACATTACAGTAAAAGTTTCTTCTAATGTAAGCATATAAAAAGCAGAGCAAAAAAAATTGATGGTTTTCAATAGCACAGTTTAGTGAGCTGGGTGTCACCGTGAAATATAACGAAGTCGGTACACAATCCTTTCTTTCATTTATTCAGCAGAATGCAACCCTGCTAGGGTTTATATCTTTGGCTAATAAAAACATTTATTTTACCCTTATAGCTACTGCACTGGCTCATGAATTCCAGTCTCTTACAGGCTTCTTTCAGGCCCATTAGGTGCACTTCCAAGTGTGGATGAACACCGCTGTCACCATCTCACCTCCCTGCAGTACAACGGCTCTGAGAGCCAACCTGTCAACACCTGTTTAGACGTGGAACTTGGGTTTATAACACTGAAAAAGTGCCTCATGGCTCAGCAGTCCAGTCCCACCCCCAGTCACAAATATTCAAGTCATACACTTGTCTCCGCAAGCCAGCCAAGCTGCACCTCCAAACAGCTAAGCCTTTGGCATCCACCTGACCAATGTACCGGCTATCGCAGAATCGGCTGGTTAGCCACCTTTTTCTAGTTCGAAGCCACAACCTAGCCATAGGCAATTTATGCCTCTTAGTTCTCTAATAAAATACATATAAATTTAAATAGTTCTTTTCTGGAGATTTATGGAAGGATATATAACACCCTCCCTTAGCCCTGCTAAAGACCCCAAGCTACAGGCTTTCTTTGATAAAAATGCTCCACTGACCCCACTAGCAGCTCTTCTCAACTACAGTACCAGTTCAAAGGCAGTTCTGAATATAGATATGTGAATTTTAAACTCTTCCAGCTTATGTATCTAGTTTCTTCTACAGTGATAGTAACATTTTCCTATCTCTGCTATTAAGCATCCTGTGTCTCACCCTAGAACTAAATCTGTTGTTTTTACAGCCTCGTGTATTGATGGCTCAATCACCTATGATCAACTAAAACCCTCAGATCTTTCTCCTCCTCTGTCATTTTAACTACTGAGCTCAGTGTTATTAGTCACTAAGTGCACTTTGTACTATTAAATTCTACCTCATTTCTATAGCTCCAGTCAGTTTCAAGGCAATCCAGTTCTTGTGCAATTCTCTGATCATTCTCTGCAATGACAAGGCTAATGTCACATCCTTTGCAAATTTATTCAGTGCACCCGTACGAGGCATTAGTGTAAACAGTATTAATAACCAGCCCCAGAACAGGTTCTTAAAGAAGTCCACCAATGACCTCTTTTGTAACAGAGTCCAGCTCTCAATCATGTTGTATTCTTTCCTTTAGCCAGGCTTTCGCCTCCCCTTTACCAGATCTTGTTCTAATCCTAATTCTTTACAAATTAACTAGATTTAATGTAGTTCCAACATGGGAACTGGCTTACTAAAATGCAGAGGTATTACACCTGGAGCAAGTCCTTAGTTGACTCTTTAATTAAAAAGAAATACATAAAATTCTCAAGGACAAGTATCCAATTTGCTATATTCCACCTTAGTCACAGAATCATAGAATAGTTTGGTCAAATCACAATGCATTCGATTCCACTTTCCACGGCTTTAATTTTCCTTTCCTTCAAATCATACTTCATAAATCTGTGTACCGAGTTTACATTATGGATTGCCAACATACCCTGACCTTCTCCATTTCCATTGCAAAGAAAAACTGCCATCAGTGTTACCCCAACTTAGCAATATAGCCCAAAATATTTGATTTTAATTATGTTTCTTTGTTACTCTGGAAAGACTACTTGCATAGCCTCTCATTATGCACCCACGGATCTCCAAGTTACGCCTTTTTTATGGTCAGCTTGTACTTTCAGTCTACTCATCTCGTTTTCCCCAAGCACATGCTTTTAGCATCCTGTATTTGAGGCACAGCTGCTATTCCAACCTGTTAATGTGATCCCTGTAGTACTTGGTTTCAAATACCTCCATTGTATGTGGGAATAAAGACCCAGGGAATTATAACCATCTCAGTTGTTTGCTACTGACCGGTTTTCTTTGCCAAATTAGAGCAGTGGGGGTGTTTTCAGCAGTACAGTGTTTTCTTGATCCCTGCTGTTTGTTAGGCTATCCCCCACATAGTACTCTACCAGTTGCTGAATCCTTTACTTAATATTTCTCTTTCTCTGTATTACTGCATATGGAAACTATACAAATATTTTTCACCTTTCTCGCTCACTTCTCAAGTTAAAGTCAACAGATACGTCAACCTCAAACCAAGTCTGTTAAGCCAAGAACTACTGAGATGGCATCTACAGGTTGGGATTTTTCCGTTCTCTGAGGACCTTCCAAATGGATCTGGGGCAGATCAGAGCCACTTCTGCTCTGATAGTCTCACTCATTCCTGTGTTCTGATGTTGAAGCCTCAATGGAAATTATTGAGCTTGGTGAATATCTACACCTTAATGGAGAGGTTTTTAAGTCACTCTGACTGTTGTTGGTCTATAAAATGGTGCAGTTGAGAACAGAACCTATCAGCCCTCTTCCAAAAAGGACCCACCAGTCCATGTGAGGTCTGCAAGAGTCACTAGAAGCATCAGTCACTCCAATCCACCAGTAGGAAACCTGTTGAAGCATTTCTGTCAAGCTACCAATAAATCTCCCACCTGTACAGCCACCATAGAATCATAGAACTCGTGTTCGTATACAAAATTATTTTTTTTTTAATTGGGAATGATTGTTGCTGGGATAGAAGTAAGGAGACAGAAGAGTGCCCTAGCAACATGGCAAACTAAGAAGGTTTAACAGAGACGCTGCAGAAGGACTGATGGTACTTCCATAACACACCATGAATGTGTTCCTGTTGTCTTTAATTAGTGAGGTGCCAAGAAGAGACATGCCACTTGGCTTGGGGCTACTGCAAGCACCAGAATGGATACCTAATGTGGGGTGTGCCAAGCCAGGACAGCCAGACCAAGCTCGACTCTGCAGCATTCAATCAAAGCATCCACACTCAGGGAGACTTCATTTCCCTGGGTTGTTGTCCAAGTTCATCTCATGAGCCATAATCAGTAGACTAAATCTTATCACTTCTCTATCCTGAAAATAACTTAGAATAACTCTTTAGAGTTCGAGAAGAAGAGAGCCATTATTCCTGAAGAATTCTTCTGCTTATAAAGTACAGCAACTGTTCTTGAAGAAAGCCACTTATCCTGGAAGAGAGCGATTATAGCTTATTCCATAATAATATATTGTAGAACTTCATGTATAAATAAGGCCTTGATGAAAGATTATCTTCAAGAGAACAAGAGGGCTGTTTGAAGAGCGCTGGCATTTTGTACTACTGAAATTGGTCCAATCTGAATTCCAAACACAGATTTCACCAGAAGGCTGTACTGAATTAGTCACTATTACAACTGTATATATTTATTCTGATTTAAGATAGTGGTTCTACACTGACCACATGACTCTCCTCAAGCACCACACGCCTGATCTCATGCACAACAGATGGAGTCTACGTGCATGTGGTAAGATCACCAGCAGTGCTGCAAGTTTCTAGCTGCCAGCTTTTAAGTTACAAGGAACTTCAACACATGAAGCACAACCCAAAAGAATATCAAGGTAATTTAGTACCAGGAAATAACTGAGGCAGAGAAATCCCTGAAGCGTTCCTGAGGCATAAAAGAAACACTGCTTCAAAAGAACCACTTGCACACCACAATGGAGAAAAGAGTTTCAACAAAGTACGGTGCAGAGACTCCCCATGAACACTGAAAACAATACATGTTTCACTGCTACGATGCTCAGCCATCATCTGAGTCACACCACATCTAAATTAGCTTGTGTTTAAGTTGCAAGTTTACAAAGGGATAGTTACACCCTTCAACAAGGCACTGTATAAATAAGAGAGAACTAAAGTCTACATGTCACATCACTGGGCTTTCAAGTGAGGACCAAAACAATCCACTGGCTTGCTCATAATCATGACAAAAATCTTAGCAGTTCACAGAATCTCATGCTTGAATACTGTAACAAGAATTTGGTAAGTCTAGACCGGCAACTTTCAACCTGGTTGGTGGACTCCAAGGGTCCATGAAAGCTGAGGAAAGCAAGCATATTACTAAGAGCTCAAATTTGCTGTTCTTTTTGGAAAGTTTTAGAAATCCATAAATTCAGAGAGACTGAAAGACACTGCACTAGACATATGTGAAACAAAGGATCCAGAAAGCCTAAAAATACATGGGAAATAAAATGAGCTAATGAGATGCACTTCAAACAGCCTCAGAAGTTTATAATCAGCAAAAGAAAAATTGATTGTAAGAGACTCAGGTAAACACTGCGGCAGTCCAAAAGGAGTATTAGGAGTTGGGTTTTTTGAGTCCCTCAAGCACAATGCCCCAGGCAGTGAAAAGCCATCTTATCACCGTTGCCCTAAGAACAGAACTGCCAAAACAGCTGTAACTCCACATAGAGCAATCACTTACTCTGGTCGGCAAATCACCAGGTCCCCTTTGTTGGTGCCATATGCCAATCCCAGGCCTGGCTCAGGCAGCCAGCGAGCAGAGTTTATGCTGACGTGTCTTCTCTGGTCGGCAGGCATTGGGTACAGAACGTTGAAAACTCTCTGAAACAATAACAGGAGGTTACTTGACAGGACAATACAAGGCAGGAGAGCCAAGGAGGCTCAAACAAACGCTTGATCTCCCTGCAGAAGCGCAGCTGGCCAAGGAGACATGTCACTTTACAGGATGTTGCAAGAAACCACTAATCCAGCAACAAGAGTAAGCTGCTGCTAGAAACACAGGTACACGCACCCCATAGTGTTTAATAGGCTGACTGGCACACAGCTGCAGAGCAGAAGAAATTCTGACCCCAGGAGAATCTTCATGTCACTCAGTGGGCTGCACAGTCCTTCTATTCAAACTAATTAAAGTGATGGGGACAAATGGCATAGTCATTAGAAAAAAGGACAACTAGGACTCTTCTGGCCTTCACCTCTCATCTAACCTCCTAGGGTAAAGAGGAAACTGGCAAGTACATGGGCTTTCAGCATCAAAAGTTTGTTGTTTTTTTAAACATTTAAACAGCTTCTGAAAAATGTTTCAGAGTTTGACCAACCCCATATCAGCAGTCCACAAAGGAAAATCAAAATCCAGAGATTATGAGAATACTACAAATCCCTCAGTTCAGGTCCCCTTTCAACACCATCCGTTTCACCTGTGGTAAGGTAAGAAGCTGAAGAGCTGCTAAGTCTGCAGATAGTTAGCACGGCTGCAAGCCAGTGCTTCCCAAATGCTGCATTAATGCAGGTGAATGAAAATCCTGTGTACAGGAAGGACCAATAGCAAGCTCGGCTTTCTGGTCTGAACTAGCTTGGTTTCTGAAGCATACGAGCTTGAAAAGCAAGAACGATGAAGCAGAACAGGTTCTACCTATGCACATACTCTCCTTTTACTCCAAGAAGCTAATGTCTTTTGTAGAGCACAATGCTTTCCTGCACCCTGCCATCCAGCAACCAGAACTGGATATACTGACAACGCCCCATTTAGCCAGAAAATATGACACACGTAGATCACAAAAACAAAGGCATGGGAAGTGGAAAGAGGGGTAATGAGCCAGTTTGTCTACCAGGAATAGACAGGGACAAGCTGCTTCAGTGTACTGGGCCATCACAGCATGTTCCATCATAGCTTCAGAAGGGTAGGACTGAAGACTGCATTTACAAGTCCAAAGCATTAACAGAATTTCTGCAAAAATTTACCTAGGGTTTAAACCTGTAATCACTGCAGGGCACACACACTTCGAATCTAGATTTTCAATGGGATAAGTCCAGGTGAAAGATATGTTTTCATCAGACTTTCTGGTGGGCAACCATCCATCCATCACAAAACCTTTCTTCCAGACTCCCCAGAAATGGGGATGGTGCTAGACTAGGAAGCAGGGAAGGGAATAAGGATGTGGTGGAATAACAGGATAAAGGTAGATGGGAATGCAGATCAACCACTACTGCACTGCTAAGGTGGCCTGAAGTAATAATTAGAATTCATTAGGGTAGGACTCATCAGTTAGCATAACAAACGGGCTGTTTTTCTCTGTAGCTCTACTGCCCACCCCACATCTTGTCTGTTTGACAATTTAACTTGAGAAGCTGGAGGCAGAGACCACTTTAACTGTATGACCTCCAATAGCTAGCACCCAGAATAAGTTATAGCAAAACAATATAGCTATGTTATTTCCCATCATCAGTAACATATCTAACCTTTCCTATGAGGAGGCCACATTAGAGGAGAAAACATCCTTAAGGATTTCTTTGTATGACAGAAACCGGTCACTCTTCGCCCTGGCTATCATTCAGCAGTTAGCATAGTCAAAGAAACTCGGGGTTTGGATGGAAGGAACAGGCCCTTCGGGATTTATCTAGCTCTTACCCATCTCTGTCACATCTGCCCCATTCTCTTCCCGCCTTGCTTGCTGTGTGTGGGGAGAGAGGGCAGGGGGGAAAAAAAGAGGAAAAAAAATAAGTCAGATGTACGATGGTAACACCTGTTACCATGGAGATTATGGTGCACTCAGAGATGGGAAGACTGGATTTTGAGGAGGAGGAGCAAGGAGGGGAAAGGGAGGGGTCCGCCAGAGCTGGGAGCATAAATTCATAAAATAAGCATTCCAAATCTCTCAAGATCTGCAAGGGTTTTCCATCATATCCTTCTTTGGCAAGTCAGAAACAAATTGTTTCTCTTCTCCTGAGAATGGCTTTGCTAGAGAAGCTGCCTTGCTGGGCTAGCCGCAAGCTCTCCTCCACTGGCAGGTGATTTTGCGCAGCCGCTGTCCCACAGGCTCCGGAAACAGCCACGCCAAGGAGGGAGACTTGCTCAGTACGGCTCAGCATCCAGGTGCTTTGCAGTAAATAGCACCCCACAGAAAGTGCTGCCAAGGGCATGGGTCTGGTTCTGACAACCTGCAAAAATGTTGGCTGAGGGCAGAATCTCAAAGACAAGACGGCTTAAAAATTCCATGTAAGAGTAGTTGCTTCACCACTCCACTCCATTCACTTCTACACAGCTTGTCACACCAAAGAGCTCCCCTCCCCTGCTGCTTCCCACTCCCACGCTAATGGGACAACTCCATGCAGTGTTAAGGGTGATGACATCCGTGTGTGTGGTAATTAGTACATAAAAAGAGAAAGCAGCTGTACTGGCATAATCACCACTCGCAGCAGTAACCAGGACCCAGCTAATCAATCTGATGCAGTCATACAGACTGACTGTTGCAATTGCATCCATTAGCAAGACCCCCTACTCTATCCACAGAGTGGAAAAAAAAATAAAAATAAAATTAAAGTTCCCTCAACATCAGCAGGTCTCTCTCTTCAAAGAAGGTCAGAAGCCTGCCAGGAAGCATTATTCTCCACAGATCACAGCTAATTCCTTTCAGATTTTTTTTTTGTCCTTTTGTTTCCATTGCTAAATCTTATAAAAAGTTACTGAAATATTTCAATCAAAGTAGTCAGCCTGAAAACACTCCACAGAGTGACCACACCTCTTTCCCAGTGGGACTGTCTGTGCTTAGTAGTTCTGAACTTCTAGGAATAATACTCAAGTTATTACAGGAATCATACATGAACAGGATTCTCCAGCTTCTAGGTCAGGAGATTGCTGTCAACCCTCAAACACTCTTAAAATTAGAAATACAAATGCGTAAAGTTGATAATTCACCAGTTCTCTTTCATGAATGCTGGACCACGGACTAGTTGCTGGTCATGTGTACCAGCCATGTTGATGGCCAAGGGTTTAGGAGCCAATTTAGAACCACTGTTGTAGAAGTCCACTAGTCTTTAAGGTGCCTACCACACTCTACCGCAGCCTCCAGAGAGTTTATTTTTAAGGGTGGCATTTCCATTTAGGGGAGATATCGTATTAAATCACACTTTATCAGCCCATAATCACTGCCAGCAGTCACAGCAAGCTTCCAGGCGCTTCACCATAACCAACGTCAAACTCACTCTTAGCATCACTACGCTACTAATTCAATCATCACACCATTAGATGTGGCAATTCAGCATTTTATTAAGGTGGCAGTTGCATTTGTTTCCATATGCTGTCCTGAAACAGAGTTTTCAATGGTATGTCTCTCTGACTGTGAAGTCTGAGGAGTGGGAGCTTCAGAACATTACTATGGAAGCTTAAGCCCAAACAGGCAACTTAACTATAGCAAGCTGTTCTCTTCTTGGCAAAAACATAAACATATAAATGTCATTTCAGTAGACAAGAAAGGTCCTACCCTTCCCTTTAGGGGTTGCCACACAACTCAGCCTGGATTACACAGAACAGTTGCTTGACCTGTGCTTATGTTTGCAGAGAAACTTGTCTCTGATGATCTCCCCATGCTTCACGGGAGATTCCAGGAATCTTCTCTTATTTCACAGACTCCATCTCTCCTCTGAGTTCAGGGGATGTCAGCAAGATAAAAAAAGTCTTTCTGTAGAAATACAAAAACTGTCTAGGTAGCTAAGCTTCCACACAAAAGGCGACTCTCATACAAAGGGAAAGCAATACTCACTAAAGAAACAGCTGGTTGATTCCATTCTACATTCCTGTAACCATAAAGTGTGAGGAAAGATTTGATTAGGTAATTTATGTCTGCACTTCTCTATTTTCAAAGACCGCACTGGAAGTGACTACTTATCTCTTTGGTGTGCCTTTTTCATCCTCCCTGAACAGGAGTGGGCACATACATCAACTCCTGAACTCCCTAAAGCTCATTTCATCACTTCACAGCCACTTCTTCAGTGTTGCATTAATTGAGCAGGGGAGAAGATGGCTCAGAGAAAGCAGGGCTGTAAGACACGAGGAAAAGAAAAAAACAGGCCCTCAAACTGTTCAACAAACAAGCCGCGTGTGGAGTGCAAAGGCCACCTCAAGTCCACTGCTGCTGCTCCCCTTCCAACTTGTCAGTGCTGGCACATCAGTACTGTAGCACCTGTCACAGCCACCGCTTAGGTATTAAACTAAATATTTACTTATGGCAGAGAGCCACGAGAAGCTGCATGACAATCAACAGCCTCAAGGAATCTTTCCCGATGATCTCTTCCTCTCTGTCAAGCTGCTGTACTTACATAGGAAGAAGGGGGCCCAGGGCACAACACGTAAGCACAGAGCTAGACAGTTAATTTGTACCTGCCCTGGAGGGATAAGAAAACTTTTTGCTAAAAGCCTCTGCTCTGCAAAGTCCTAGTTATTGACCTAGTGCTTCCCTCTTCCCCTCCCGCTCTGTCCCAGGGAAGCTGCTGCTATTAAATAACGCTCTTCAAATTCCACCTTTCCCCTCCATTTCTGGGGCATGCCAACATTAAAAAGCTGGAGAGGGCAATCACCAGGATCCTGTCAGTCACCAGAGCAGCGGCAGGCTGCCCCAAGCCTGGGATACTGCTGCCAGTCAGCAATGGTGCTGCACCACTTGCCTGGTCTGAGCAGCACCGTGCCTGGCCAAAGGGGAGACACCACAGCATCTGCACAGCCGTCTCTTTGCTCAAGGCCTTCCCACCTCTAAGGAGAGCAATGGAAGGCAGAGGAGTGCTGAAAACTCTTTGTTTGGCAGAGTGGGACCTTTCTTCTCCTCTCTGGCACTCAAGAAAGAAAAAACATGTTTTGAAGCTGGAGGAGAAGAGAAAGCTGGCACAAGCGGGTAGGGAAGCTCAGCAGGAACTCTCGCTTTTTATCTTTTTAAATTGAATAGAGACATTCCTGCTCTCAACTAGATGCATCGCCTTTCAAGATGCCAATAAATTTCAAGCCATTACCTTTGCTTTGCCCAAGCAGTAAACCAGTCTGTTAGATCAGCCTTGATAAAGGCTGTGTGGGGAGGGGGTGCAGCTGTTCTCTTGTCTACATGGGGAAAACTTGTCATCCGTGAAGCTCCATCCTGACAGGTAAAGGGAGAGGAAAGGATGGAGCAGACCAGGTGGTCTTCTCAGGCACCAGCCTAAAATTTTAATTATTAATTTTCAACTGAATCGATGCTGTCACCAGAGGCTGACTGACCGTGAATACACATGGGAAGAGAAACATCTAATGTGCTAAACCCAACAGAAACCTCTTACTGGGAGGACTGGTAAAATCCACAGCTTCATGGCCACTCTGACCTGGGTTGCAGAGAAACGTGCTTCAGAATGGAGTGTTGATCTCCGGTGGATAGGTACGGCTGTATTGGCAGCCAACATTTATATCTTGTGCCGGCACAAATCCAAAGTTTACGGTAGTAAACAAAGTGCTCTTCATATGGCTACAGGTTATACCACCAAAGTAACCGTGGAGGCTGTGCAGTTTTGCAATGTAATTGCAGCTATACTAAAGCTTCTGGCAGGTGCAGGTACCTCATTTTGTAGTATACTTTAACAAACTAAGTTACATGAACGATGTAATACAAATGGGCTGTACAGCAATAAAAGCACTGCCAATTCACAACATTAAGTTCACTGAAAGCACACCTCAAAGCAAAGCCTACATACAGTATGAAACTACCCAAAGAGCACTCCAAAAAAATGCAGAAAACTATGAAGTGCACTTGTATTTGCAGACCAGCAGATGAGGCGCAGTGAAAAGGATGAAGGTATAAGCAGAGCAAAACCAACAGCAGTCCAACTAGGACTGCACGTTTTGCATTTCCCCATCTGCCCCATTCATTTTCTGCTCCACAATTTGAAACTTCAAGTTCTTGTTCTAGGTCAGAAGTTCCACTTCATCTTTTTTGGTTGCAAGCACCTTACTGAGGCTGAACGGCCCCTAAGTAAATTCCTATCTTTTTTTGCCTTACTCATCCCAGTAGGGTGTTGCCAATGAAAGACCACACCTTGTTTGGGTTTTTTTTTAATGTCAATGTGTTAACTAGTTTGCCTCTGACACCAGGATATCAGACAAATTGCTATGAAGCATCTACCACCCTACTGAAACTGACTTCTACAATGCTGTCAATTAGTTTAAACAAGTCTGTGACCTTTTAAGGTCCAGAAGCATAAATACATCTTTAACCTGATCTCCTTAATAAATAACACTATGCCCTTTTTACCTAGATTACATTCTTTACTCTGCCTTCTGTTTATGAATTTCACAAAAGCTGCTAAAATTCAGGCTTATGCCTTGCACTGCCACAAACCCCAGAGCCCTCTGCCGCAGAATTCAGGTCCAGCTTGTCTAAAGCAGAGGGGCTTGAATGCAAAGCAAAACAAATGCTCCTTGGAATAACTGACCAATGGCTCAATACATTTCTTCATAAGACAATGTACATCAGTATTTTAAAAGAAGAGAAGTCTCCCATTTGTTTGGAAGGAGACTGTATCCATATGCAGATGCAAAGAAAAAGGCACGCACTTCCCACGAGCAGACAGCGGAAAAAATGGCTTTTTTGCTCCAAGTCTCCTCTTCTTAGCCAGATTGGTCTATGCTGCTCTGAACCCCTCCCCCACAGCTGATTCCTGCCAACAACATACACGTCTTTCCATTAGATCTTCTCTGTTATAATGGGAAAAGCAAAAAATAATGCACTTATCTTTTTGGATTTGTCAGTCTTATCCTCAAATGGATCTTACCATCTCATGCTCTGCACAAATAAAATTTCTTTCAACTCCATTTATCTTCCACAGATGCAATAGGATCACATACGAAATTCTTCTTCAGTCTTTACCAATACAACAAACCTCTTCCTGCCTTTTTCTGCACCTGTTGTCAGTTCAGAAAATCCTAGCTTTGTTTTTTGAACCACAGTGAACTAAATGAGAACCAACCCTTAATTTTCAGCAACAACTGAAACCTTAACTGAGGATACTTGATTTAATTCCTAAAACAGAACAGCACCAGAAGTTTCTGTTGGGTGGACTGAGAAACTTTATGTAAAGGTAAAACACAGTTGGTTCTTCCTGACCATACTCGATAATTTATTGATGATCTTTCAAATCAGGAGAAGTCTTATTACAGGACATGTAACCCTTCCTTTCTTTAGGCTTGCTCTTGGCATTATCAGCTGGCACTTTATCTCACAAGCCTGCCATGCAACTACTACATGAGAAAGAGTTTTTAAATAACTAGTGGGAAGCTTCAAAACATTAACAAGAACCATGAAGAAACGGATCATCTCAGGTAATAAAGCTCTCACTCAGGAAAGTAACACACTTGCAGTGAAGCAGCTCATTGATTTGCTACCTGTCTCCCAAAGGCTGCAAAATCAGGGTAATACCTCTAAAAAGCCCTTTAGGGGACTGGTCCAAACCTAGATCTGAAACCTAGGGCTGAGTAAGCAAGAAATTCCTAAACAAAGCTATTGTCCTTTCAATTGTGCATGCGTGTGGTTGGAACAGATGAAAGGAGAGAAATCGGAATGCCAAAGGGGGTGCTGGCGTGACAGGAGATAGATACACATACATTCAGTGCAGATGCAGAAGTGGATTGAACTATGCAAACAGGACTGTGCCCCCAGCTATCGCTATCTCTTGCAAAAAATCACTGACAGCTCTCAATGCTGGAACAATCTAATAAAAATATGGTCACTTCTATGGCAAGAGGAATGACGAGCTGCTTCATTTTTGCCCTTAATTCAGACTGCAAACCAAAAGCAGTACCTGTGAATTCTCCATTAAATGTCATGCTGAGACCGTAACAGCAAAATCTACAATATGTTAAGGATCTAATGACAAGAGCAAAGGATTTGCACACAGCTGCCGTTCCACCCTGCTCTCCGTTTGCTGAGCCTCAACAGAATGGCATGCAAGATCAAGTGTCAACAATATGTTGATGACAGAGATACATGCACCCTCATCTAGGTGAAAAGAAGCTGTCATTCAGCTGCCTACACGTCTGGAAGGAATAAATACTAGAGGAAAGAGTTGTCTTAAATTTAATTCAAGAAAGATGGTAGGAAGAAGCACCAAAAAAAAAAAAGCTTCGTGAAATTCCAAACCTCTTCTCAGCCCATGGCCAGTTTAGTGCAAATCTGATAATAATTCACCTTGGCTCCCTTACCACTATTTGACTTGGGCAAGATGACTGCACATAAATAATCTCAGACATGGAACCGTCTTTGCCATAATTCTTTCTACCTAGTTAAAACTATGTACCCAACTGCATCAAAGGTAAGAGTAGCTACTGTGGGGCAAATGGGCTCAAGGCCTCACCTGAACTGCAAGTACTCAGCACTCCTAATACTGGACCCCATATTAAATAAAAGGTATTGTTCTCTCAGCTTCACATCCCATGAAGTAAAAACATCCCGAGTAGATGTCACTTGCCTTTTCTTCACACCATTTGGCTAAAACTGACAGTGCTCCCATCGTTAACCATCACATGAGATATTAGCGCAATATTTGATGAAGGAATCCTAATGAATTTTAAGTTTTTACAGTTTCTTGTAAATTCTGCTTCAGCAGCCTTCATGCAGACATGGGTGAATCAGTCAAGATAGCAATTTAACTAACTCTTACAACATACCATTCCTGCATCTATACTCAAAAATGCACAACTATGCAATCCTTCATGCCATCTGCAACACCAAGGTGGTGTTGCATTTTCTAATGACGTTGAACACAGCTCTTTCTTACAACACCCTACATAAGCAGTGCTTACCAACGTGGGTTTTGGATATGCTCTGTTTTAAAGATACCTGCCAGAATCTGCCAATACACAGAGCATATAAAACTACTTGGCCTCAACCAGACTGTTACGCTCCATTTTGTTTCAAAAGGAGGGATTTCCCATATCAGTAAGAAAAGGGTTCTGTCCCCATGCCCT
The DNA here is from genome assembly GCF_964199755.1 of Larus michahellis. Classification (NCBI taxonomy): domain Eukaryota; kingdom Metazoa; phylum Chordata; class Aves; order Charadriiformes; family Laridae; genus Larus; species Larus michahellis. The sequence continues at coordinate 48,173,052 of NC_133899.1, read as the reverse complement.
CTTCCTAGTAGCAACAAGTACACACAGTCTGACTCTGCTTGGACTTTCGGTAGTCTAAGAAACATCTACCTGGTTCAACTTCTGCTAACAGTGAAGAATTTCTTTGGGTAGTAATCGGGTGTATTACCTGCAGTTCTACTCAGAGTCGTCAGAAGCTCGCCCTGTCCACCTGAAGATGTCAAAAATCTCTCTCACAAGGAGACAGAAGGGACCACACCAATAAGCATGCTTTTTCAGTAACACAGCAAGAGGCTGGTACTCTCTTTCTTGCAAACTCCTCTTGTTTTCAGAAGTATGTTAGTTCATATGAAATCTTCCACTGCAGGTAACATGGTGCTGTAAGCTATCTCCATATGTTCTCCTAATCAATTTTCTTTTTACGCTATCAAGGGCTCTGACAAAACTGTAACTTGAGCCCCAGTGAAGCCAGTGTGCATGGCCATTTGCTTTCAGGCTTAAAGCCCCTTCGCTTATGGCTGCAGGAGCACTCACAGCTCATCTAGTGAGTCAATGAGGTCTGGCAGTGACTTTTGCAGACCACACTGGCTACATTCTATTGACACTGGCGTGAAGCTCAGAAGACAACAGCACTCAATACAATTGTGCATCTTCTCACATATTCTGTGTATTGTCCCTGTTAAGACTTAATATGCTGAAAAAAAGCTTGGCTCTGTGCTAAAACTCTTGTGTGCCTTTCTGCTTCAGGCTCTTCTTCCTGCAGTATTTGGAATTCTACATCTGTTTACAATGGAAGCATACACATACTCTGTTCCATCCAGGCTACTGACCGACCTCTTCACTGGGATGTTTCCCAAATACCAGTAGTCTTGTCAAGAGTCAATTCCGGATCTCCACAGCCTGAATTTCCTTACAGATTCAAAGCACAATGCAGTATTTGAGAGGGGCTTGGTTAAGTCATCTTATCTCCACAAATTGCATGATTTGCTCTTCAGCTTCCTGTCAATGAATTTTTTCTATCACCTACTTCACTATTTGTATCCTCAGCTTAAAAGCCTCTTTCCAAGTTTTATTTTAATTTGGATCACATTAATCATGTTTTTCTGATATTTCAGAGTTAGTTTCCTCTGGGTGAAATGAAAAACATTAAATATTGCAAGGGCATCAGAGTTTGTGAATGCTAGAAATAAAGCTACCTTCTGGCCTTCTTTCTCACTAATATCCACTGCTAACAGATCCAGGGCAATATGATCCTTACTCTTCTACATTTCTAAGGAACTTCAGTTCCAAATAAGTTTCTAATTTCATGTTCTTCTAAGTTCTTAACTTCCATATATTCTTGGAATCATACAGAATTCAGAAATCACCCTAGACCCAAGCAGCTTGAAAGCAGATCCTCTTTATCTGGAGACCAGCTCCAACTATGATTTCAAAAATAGGCTGTGAAACCTATTTTTTCTCCATATTTGGAGTCCCTTCTCCAAACTTCCCATCTCTGAAACTCAAATATTTCCAGACAATTCCCAGTACCACTGCTACCTGTATCACCCCAAGCTAGAGATCAGCTAAAAGCAATTCCTTCCCTGTACTTTCCAGCTATAGATAGATTTCAGAGATGTTAGCTAGGTTTGGAAAAAAAACAAACCACAAACCAAAAAAAAACAAAAAAAAATAAACCAAAACAAACCACAAACACAAACAACAAAAAAATAAAATAAAGCTTATGCATACCACTCTTGTTAAAAGTCAACACTACTAGAGAGCTTTTTAAGACTCAGTCTGAAAAACAAACTTGTTCTTTAGCAAAGCCAGGTTTCCATCTGAAATGCTAAGCAGATCAGTGTTAAGGGAGTGAATAGAAAGAGCATGAACCTCTAGCTCATGACTCTACCATACTTGATGACAATTCACTACTTTTACTCCATTTCTGAGCATAATTCGTAACTGTCAAATCATGTCAGCCCTGACCTGTAGAAGTCTACCCAATCTCTCTGAAATATTAGGAGCAAAATGTATATAGACAATGCAAACTTGTATAACCAAGATGCTCCTTAATACAATCCAAAAGTGCTCTAGTTCTCAGAGAGAACGTTTCTCTTCCACTCTGAAAATTACACCAGCAGCCAGTTGATTTCTAGGTGCAAACATATTAGATTTTCATGTAACAAGACCAACTAATTGCATCTTCAAAACCTCTATTTCAACAGCAAGATGGAGAAAACTCTCTGAGGAACAAAAACCTGCAATTCCACCGACTGCTAGTCAAGATATGGAGGAGGGGTTAATTGGAAATAGAAATAATCATTGTATTTCACTCCTCAGCATGTTGCCATGCTTTTGCAGTGACTTACAGCCACAATGCCAAGCCCTACTCTCCCAGTTCACTGATTGCAAATCAAAAGGCATCAGGGAAGAAAGGAACAATTGTGAGACAACTTATAAGAATTTTCATAGAATCTTATGTAGCATTTCTCTTTAATTTCTCTCCTGGGAGTTTTGTGAGTAATGTAAAATTAAAATATCCACAAAGCATTGCTTCAGAACATGGCTGTGACTTATTTTTAATTAAGAAGTTGAGTAACAATTGCTTTGTGTTACAAGCTGTTGGCATAGAAGCAACAAAGATGCCTTCTGATTCTCTCTAATGTGCACATTAAATTAGAGATTGAAGAATACAGTTTCACCAGGTTTCCTGAACCTTTTTCTACTGCAAGCTGGCCAAGCTGCAAACAGGTTTTTACGCAACTGAATATGAATATGTCAGCCACTGTAACGACAGTGCGCTAAGAATATTATAAAGTTTCCTACTTAAAGCTCTATTTTCATTTTGCATGTCTGGAAAAGTATTACAAACTTATAGAGCAGTCTTATTGCAAAACTCAAGGCAGAAAAACCTGTAGTTGATCTACCGATTTTTAGAACTAGATGAAGGAATAGTATTTACAAGATTAACAGCTTTATTTTTCCTTGGTCCTACTGACTGCACAAAGATGACCAACACCACACCAGAATGTTCAAACAATACTCAACACAATCCTGCAGAAAGGATCTTTAACCAAATTAATTCAGACTGGCCTAGTTGTGACCCTGTCACGTATGCCGAAGCTGAAAGCTCAAAGCAGTCAGAAATGAGACATTTTTAACACCTTTAAACATGATGGGGGGACGGGGAAAACAGCAAATTAGTTAGCAAATCCTGCTAGACTGGAGAGATTTGAAAACGTGGGGGAAAGGTTTTTGGAAGCTAAAAATACACATGCAAGAAAGATGAAAAAAGCAACCTTTAGAACACAAGCAATCCATCTGGAGAAAAATAATCCAGAACTACAGCAGATGAGAACGACAGGAGTGCAGTGATGTGGAGCAAGTCTGAAAAGCAAGAGTGGGAAAAACTGTACAACATTTTCAATGCACCATAACAGCAAAAAAAGAACAAAAATGTCAGGTTTTGACTGCATAAGTAAAGCCCCATAGGCCAAAAAAAAGGCAGAAAAAAAACACTCTCTGTGGGCTTCTGGTATGACTATGCTTATCACATTATGTACATTTAAACATATCCCAGAATGAGGAAAAAAAAAAAGGGTATATTGGAGAGAATTCAGAAGAGAAAAAACTGAAAGCTAGGAGATTGAATTACAAGAAAAGATTAAGGGAATACAAAGCATTACTTCACTAAATGGTGACTAAGAGCAAGGGTACAAGCATTTGAAGAGTATAACACACCATAGGGAAAGAAGATATGTTTGAAATGGAGATGCAGAAATATAAATGGAAGATTTAGACAGAAGCTTACTGATTTAGCTGGCTACAAAAAAATGCCTCCAAAAGGAAGGGTTAGAAGCCATAGCAACTGGAGTTTAGAGCAAACGTAAAGGACAGATGAGACGAAGAGACGTGATTTTAGCCAATAGGACTTCTCTATCTTAACTTATTATGGTATGGTAAAAAGACTGTGGGAGGGGATACTCCTGTATCTGGCAGTAAAAGCTATATATTTCACTAGGTTCTTAAAATAACTGAAAAAAGGAAACCATACCAGGGCAAACTACACTTTTGAAAGGATCTAACAGGATACCAAATCTGTGTAATTAGTGATCTTATCATACCCACACAGCTTTCACCAACCATACCTGCTAACATTGTGCTTTTTTCATAAATACTTTTTAATTTCTCTCTTACCTTAAGAGGCTTGTACCAGAATGGTAGCTCAGAACCAGGGCTGAAAAAGTGCTGACTGGTGCACCAAAGAATATCCTCATCATTGATCCTCCCTTGCCTTACAACACGGACCAGATGAGGATGATAAACCAGAGTTTTATATCAGCTGATAAAGCAGCTCATGTAATGACGCAGCTGAGATTACCCTCTCTGAATCATGAGCAGACTAGAGAGCAACTACAGAGCCTGAAGGTGAATCAAGCAATTTCTCCCAGAGACACTTCTCTCCACAGTACCAGGCCACCAGACAAATGGCTCATTGCAACCCTTGCACACTGGGAAAGCTCTGCCAAAAGTAGTAACAATCACAGGGGCCTTTGAAAACAAAAATTTTTAAAAAGGGAAAAATAAAAGAAAAAGGTGTGTGTGGGGGGGAGCTGCTCAAGAAATGAATTCCACTATGATCAAGTTATCCCCCAAAGTGAAAAGTTTTGAATAGCTAATTTTCATCTCCCGCAACAAGTCGACGGATTATATGATCTAAAACTTGAATCCAGCCCATATTTCAGCTTTAGAAATTACCTAGTTCTGCATCCTCAACTCTCTTTGTGCGTTATCAACTGGACATGACTCTTCCCATCCTAAACTATTACTGAACAGCTGTTGTGCTCCGCTGACGAACAAAGCAAGATATACACATGTTCTTCACTTGTCTATTTGCCAGTTTGCAAAAAGATGAAGGTTTTCCCTCGTGTACTAAATGAGTCAGAGTGGGTTCAGCTCTCCCATAAAGCAGCAGTATAGAAAGATAATTCCATTGCCAAAATATGCCTACATATACATAGAAAGGTCACAAATAAATAGCCAACCAAAGCTTGTTTGGCAGAAGTATAGTAAGCCTCACCTTCAGTCCGCAAGTATGATATGAAGCTTGGCTCCTACCCTTCCTGAAATGGCTGGTGGCTGCTCTCCTAGAGGTTAGTCACTTTTAGGAATGTTAGGAAATGATGCTGAAGCCTCAGCTGAAAAACTCCCTCAGCAAAGTCAACTTAAGTACTACAAGCAAGATGCTTATTACCCAAAGAAATATGAAAAGACCTACTAGGCACTCTGAATGATATCCAGACTTAGGAATGTATTCCACAACATGGAATGTATTTGTTCATCATTGTATTTGAAACCAGAGTAAAGTTCCACAATTCTGTTGTATTTATGCTCTCATGCTATGTTTGCATACCTCTGTAATGAATTACTTTGCGTGTTTATTATTCAGTGGGTCTGGAGCTTGCTGCCTCTTTGCTATCATAATCCAGCAACTAACTGCCACGCTAAAGCCAAAGCAAAACAAAATCACTGATGAACACGCACAGAAACAGAATACACATACACTCACCCTCATAGAGGTTTCTCCACCGTGGGGCTGTTGCAGCCTGAAGACTTGAGCAACCATGTGTTCTGTGGAGGGGTGCAACAGGATACGTCGGGAAGCCAGTCCCACCATTACATATCTGCCCATTGGAGACAGGCTCACAGAAATGGCATTAGGGCCTATGAAGAGAAGAGGGATTATTTCTCTCAAAGGTTAACATCCCTCCCCATGCTTCATCCTCACAGCTTCTCCATTCTCTTCCAGCATTCCCATAATGTATGGCGTACTCAGCTCACTCTTATAAGGGGTACAGAAGAATACGGAGAACTGCACAAGTATAAGTTTTCATAGAATCACAGAATGGCTCGGGTTGGAAGGGACCTTCAAGATCATCCAGTTCCAACCCCCCGGCCATGGGCAGGGACACCTCCCACTAGACCAGGTTGCTCAAAGCCCCATCCAGCCTAGCCTTGAACACTTCCAGGGATGGGGCATCCACAGCTTCTCTGGGCAACCTGTTCCAGTGCCTCACCACCCTCACAGTAAAGAATTTCTTCCTGATATCCAATCTAAATCTACCCTCCTTCAGTTTGAAACCATTACCCCTTGCCCTATCATTACACTCCCTGATTTTGTGAGGCCTTTCCTTGCTGCAGGCATCCTCTCACTAAGGCAATGAAGTTATTTAAGGAATAAAAAAACCTATCCCTTACCAGCTCCCCCATACCAGCACCTTTCGTGTCCAGACCATACCACAAGCTTCTCCCAGTAGTACTATATTTGTGGCTGGTTGGAAGGCCCATAAAATATTTCTTGCTACTACAATCCCTAATGTTCAGACTATTGCATACCCCCACCCAGCCTGACTTCTTCCTGCATGCTTACCAAATCGCTTTGTGTAAAGCATCTCGCCCAAGTTGTGGGGAGCCAGAGAATACACAGCCAGTATTCCTTCATCAGGGAAGCCTCTTTGACTGCTGGGAATGAAGGCTGCCAGCAGCTGCCCATCGGCAGAGATATCGCAGCTAGCATCGTTGTAAATCTTGCAGTTTTGAACAAGTACGTTCACAGAGGCTGCAAAGAAGAAAGGAACAGTGATTAAAGCACTCACGTTCAACAGAGAATAAAGTAAGATTTAAACATAATGTTGGAGACCGGACAGCTCATGCAAAAGGCACGCAAGCATTTAGCTTCCTCCAAAAGTTTATGAAACATTAATACCTGATTAATGTAAAACTTGCTCCAAAACGGAGATAAGACACTGCAATGAGCCCAGGAAATGAAATCTGCTCACCTCCTGAAGCCTTCAGCCAAGAAGTAGTGGCAATTGCACTTTATCAAACCCCTCCTTTGCTGAGCATAACACCATCCTTTGCAAAGGACAGCACAGTTTAAACAAGTCTCAAATCGTGACTCTCTGACAAACTCCAGCAGTGGTAGCATTAGAAACAGTACACCTTAATTCATTTCCCCTTCCCTTGTGGAGCCCCTAGTTCCAGCTCCCCTTATCTCCAATAAACAGGAGATGAGGGAGAAATTCCTCACTGCAGATACAGACACTCATTTCTAACAGCTGATTTTTATACCAATCTTGGATAAAGCAAGTGAGAAAGGGCAGTGACTTCTCCAGCCAGTCCTCCATTGAATTACTCCAGTACTTGAGACACTCATGCAATCAGTGAAGTAACTGTTCAGCAGACCAGGCAGTGAGCAGCAATTCACAAAACATAAGTTTTACTTTAATCTCTGCTGGCAAGTTGCTGGGCGACCTCGTACAAATCTCTTCCCCTCTGTGCCTTGCGTATGCAAACTACAAGCTCTTTAGGCTACTGAATCTTACCATGCACTTGTGCCCTTCCTAGTACAATGAGGTTCCAAGGCTTTTTAGCATTGTCATCACCAACAATGGTGGTTCAATGGTGGCTTGATAAGACAAAGATGGAGTTAAATCCCTCCCTCAGCCCATCCTAAATGCGCTCCAGTTCTTCACTAAAACGGCTGCAATTATTTCAGGAGGTCTAAAGTGCATACACTATTCTGGGAATGGGGAAATTTCAAGTTCTAGTATTTTCATACTCAAGGGGATAGAAAAATAGAAAAATAGAAATAAAACCCACATTTGCAACATAGAAACTTTGCATGCTAGAAGACCAGACACCCGTCTCACATGCTTGAAGCTATAAGCATCATATGGAACACTATGTCAACTCCTACAGTCCACAAATGCTCAGAAGAGAGAACCATCAAACCATGCCCAGCCTAGAAGTGGCTTTGATTTTGTTCATCTAAATTTGCAGATGAGTTTGTGGAGGCATTTCTTGGGCTAGGTTCCTTATTAGCTTAACAAAAAAACAGTGCTAAGAATGCTTTGTGCATACTTCTGAAAGTCTGAACTTCCAAATCAAATTAAGGCTGTAACTCAATGCTTTAACAAACTGGCGCTGCTGCCAGAAGAAACAATCCCTGCCCTTTCTTTCCAACACTTCTGTGGAAAGCAAGCTACATCAGGGAACTGATATGGCTGAGAAATTACTGACTGTTGTCCGGGTCACTTTTTAGCCAGAACAGTTTCCCAACCTGGTTCGCCACACAGCCACATAGACACTTGCAGGAGCAGAAAAAGTACTCATGACAGGGAAGCAGACAGGACTGTTTGTTCTTCCAGCATTGTTGATTTAAAGCACTCGCTGAATCCCATCTCTAGTTCTTCTAGTCTCAAAGACATTTTTCCTGGGAACTGCTTTCCTACATGGTTCAGTATCAACTTCTCCTGTTCCATTTAAGAAACTCTGATGAAAAAGACAATGAGGATAAAAAGTGGACTATGTAATTACATTCTGTACCAAACCACCTACACCTGTACTCTAAATTTATTCAACCATTTTTTTCAGTCTCGAAGCCGCTAAAAACAGTAATTTTCAGCCTAGTATAAACAGAAAGGTGCTGAACAGAAAAAGGTAAATAATGGTAGTCACTGCCAGTGCTGTGATAACAGAATCCAAAATACACACGGCCCTTCAAAGAACAGACGGTCCAAAAGATGGCAAAATTCCTGTGTGCTTAGTCTGAAGCTAGTTGAACAGAAAGACAACAAAAGAAAGCTTAAAGACTATACTACATAATTTTTTAAAAGGCAGAATTAAAATCTGCCTTTTTTAAAAGAGAAATCTGGGCTTCATGCAAGTACTCATGTCATCACAAGAGAAGATGAGCTTCAACACAAGAACTGCAGTGAACGAGGTAACGGATACATGACAACATGCTGCACTACATAATCCCCATCAAATTGGGAAGATTCCTGCACGGTTCTTCAGTCACTTATTTCAAAACCGGTCCTATTTATTAGCTTTATCAATGGTCTGGGCACAGAGTGGAGCTGGTTGATGGATTCTGTTGATAAAGTTGGATAATTTCATTAACGGAGCATGATCAGACCACACAGTGAACTGAAGTACACAGAGACATAACGGAAGTGAAATGAAAGAATTCCACAGTGTATTAACATTTACAAATTTCTGCTTTACCGAGGAACTTCTCAGCTGGAAACAAGAGAGAGTTAACTTTGGTGATTATAGCAAAGACTGAGCCATCCACCCAGCTTAACAGTGAAAGAGATGGAAATCCTAAACTGCACTAGGGAGCACACTTACAATAGAAATATGGGTGCTAATACACAACCTTGTGCTGAGACCACACGCAGGATACCGGGCACGGCTTTGGTCAGCCATGTTCAAGAAAGATTAAACCCTAAATAGTAACAAGTCCAGCAAAGAGCTAGCAAGATGACTGGGGAAAATGAAACATGTATTTTATGTTAAAAAAAAAAAAAAAAAAAAGAGAGGATTGCAAGGAAATGGGATTGTATTTCCAAAAAATACCAAAAAGTAAGTGCCAGAAAAAGTTCTCTTCACAAATAATGTTGACAGGTCAATAAGTGAGTAAAAGCAGACATTAAGTTTGGAAATTTGAAGATTTCCACCTATCTGCTATTCCCGAGAATAGTCTTTCAACAGAAGTGAAAGGGGCAAAGAATTTCACCAATTTTAAGACAGCATAAGAGGAACTATAGGATGTGCTTGCCTAAGACAGCAGGGAGCTAGACTCAGTGGTTAAGGGGGTCCTTTCTCACCAATTCCTTTGTAGTTGTACTCTTAAAAAGCAGTGATCTAAAAAAATAAATAAATAAAAAAAAGGAAGAATGGGAACTTATTGGACAGTTGAATATTGAGACTCTCCCAGCCAAACCTGAGTTAACTACTTAAAGAGAGCCAAGCAACAACGCCAACAACATAGCAAAACTACACATTACACAGGGAGAGCATTTGCCAGATATACAACTCTAGAACACAGCCCCACTACCACCCCCTGCAAAAAACTTTGATTATAAGAAGAGAAAATACAGTCCAGTCCCTTTCTTTGGGGTCTAAGAACTGTTCTCTCATTCCTATTCTGCTACATATTTTTGTCCTGCATCTCTGGGCTCAGGATGCAGTTTCTGTGAGGTAGCCACTGTTTCTCTACAATGTTGTCATTTAAAGCTCAACATTGGAAGTAGTAAGATTTTATACCTGCTTCATCAGACCAAAGGTATAGGTGTCATTTAGCCCAGGGACCCTTCTGTACTGATGAACTCCTGGTGCTTTTCAAAGAGGTGCAAGAAGTTTTAGAGGGGACAGATACTGATTTCTCTGTGCACAGGCCGTGTTTCTTCCTTGTTCCTGTAACTATTGAAAAATCACAGTCTATAGAAACCATGCTGCTTCTCAGCTTTTAAAGTTTGGGTTTTTTTAATCTAATGCAACCTTGGACATTCATAGGAAGAGTCCCACATCTTTACATTTGTAAGGTAAGAAATGTTTCTATTTCTTCTGTACCATTTACAGTTTCACGGACACTGCCATGTCTTGGAGATATCCTCGCAGTTTGTTTTTCCTTTCCAGGTCCTCTAATCTTCTTCCTCATCCAGCATTTATTATGTCTTTTTAAAACAATGTTGGGTTTGGATCACCCAAGGGTCACCAAGAGTCTATTTATCATATAGCATATGTTCTCTCATTTTCTATCTACATAGTTTCCACCCACCCTCTCCCCCCTCCTTTTTTTTTTTTTGATGAGCCGTCCACAGTGATGGCCAACATGACTGCGTGTCTTGTTCTTTTTAAAGTTTGTTGTATACCGTGAATGCCTCTTAGCAAAACAGATTGTGAGCTCCGCTGCCAGAAGTGAACTATCTTTCCCCCTTGATGTGTGCCTGGAACATAAAACATCACAGATGCAAGTTGTGCTGAACAAGAAAGAGCATCCTTTATTTCAGTCTTTCAGTATCTGATTCATGCTGGCATTATGCTTCTTTGCTCTTCCCTCATTTACAAAGGATGAAGGATTCAGGTAACACTTACACCTAGAACACCAAGGGTGTCTACTGTGCCAGCAGAAAAAGTCTAAATGTGAGAGGTGGAGATCTCAGAAAGCTTTAATTTTAAGGAACGTTTCCAAGACCTGGGGAGGATGAAGATATCTGTGCATTTGACAAAGCCACAGGCTGTTTGATTTCTTTGAGCCTGAGGCCTGATCTATGAAAATAAAGCCAATACAGAAGATTTTAGGGGAAAAAATTGCTATTTTTGGAAAATCATTTACAAAAAGGCTGCCCTTTCATCTCTTGTTTTCTTTTGTTGTTAATGCAGCCACTGAGCTGACAGAATAGATCAAAAGAAACATCAGACAACAAATTAATCAAGCTGTTGTGCCAACACGGAGTGCTTACACCTACAGCATAATTACGCTTGAAGCTGGGAAAGACCAGGAACACCGGCAGCAACAGCACTGTTTGCCAAAGGAAAATAGTGCTGGCACACCATCCATTCCCAGCCACTCTTAAGGGCGACACTTTCTTAACAGCTGCTCCTATTTACGCATTGTTTAGCATGGTTTTTTCCCCCCCTTTTCTTCTTTTAATTTCTTCTGCATCCCACTGTGGATCAGTAAGTATTGATCAAATCACCCTCCTCAAGTCCCAGCCAGTATTAGAACAGGACAAATTCTGGATGTGTGACTAAATGCAGGAGAACTAGACCATTTCAGCCACAATGGCGAGAAAATGAAATAATGAGCAGTGAGTAGCATGAGAGAAACTATATTCAAATGATACAAATAAGAGATAAAACCTTCAAATACTTTACCCGTGGAAAGACTATATTCTACACCGATTCAATACTTTCCTCTTAGCTGCGGGAAGTTTTAAGGATACAGAACACTTACTAGAAGAATATTAAATAAATGCTAGAGATAGCATTGCCTCTGCTGACAAATAAATTCCCCACCCCAATGCTGATACGGCTGATAATTACAGTTTAAGACCAGGTCGTGTTCATTTCAGAGTTATTAAAAGCAAAACTGGCAAAAGGAAAGAAGAAATCTGAAGTAATCTTTCTCCATTTTGCAATTAATAGAGAGAGACAGGGCAGAGACTACAATCCTACAAGTCCCTGCAAAGCCATTTCACCAAGATTGCTGGAGTCCTCTTTCGTGCACTTGCTGGATTGAGCATTAGCGGGGTCGCTGCTGCGGAGCGAAGTCAGTCCAGGGCTGCGAAGGGTGCTGGGGCCCAGCCGCTGAGACCACAGGACTGCGCTAGTCACACCGCTGTCACTTGCTCAGGTGCGTCCGCTTCAGTGGAAAACATCCTATTTCCAAACTATCTTTTCTTTGTTTAGTTATAACAGGAAGAAGAGCTGCTCGGAGATGGGAGGTCGGCCACAGAGTCATTTCTTTGATGGAGAGTGGAGCTGGCAGGCAGTCCCAGACTTCAGCTGCGTCATTTCATCTGCCTGAACTCCCAAACCACTTGTAGCTCAAGTCAGACCGAGACAGTGCAATAGCCCTCTCTGCGTAAGTGGACTCTCCCACATGACCACCTCTCATTTATGGGAAATTATGAAGAAAAAAGGGAGCTATTGAGGTCACATGCTTTATTGGGAAAATAGTTTATTTCCAAGACCACGGAGAGTCAGAAAAAACTCCTCCAACCCACCACTCCACTGTTACACATTTAGCTTCACCGTATCTCTACAAATTTGTGCACCTTGGCAAACTTGCAGCTTGCCTTTGTTCTGTGCCTAGGCAAGCTTGGCAAATACCTGGTTTAGGATGAGTGCAGCTTCTACATCTTCATACATCCCTACTAGACCTTGGCAGAAGGCGATATGGCTAATGATCTAAAATGCCAGGGCTGGGCTCGGCATGTAAAAAAGAAAAACCAGAATAAAACTGAACATTTCCAAATGATGATAAATAAAGATGGACAAGCCAAGTACTATGAAGCACAAAGTGGGGAGTCAGAAGGGATAGGTATGGGCTTGTAGCAGGAACCCTGCCTGCAAGAAGGGTACAACAGAATCCGTAGCCCAGTTTCCAGCTAATTGGAAGCTATTTTAGAATGGAAGTGTCCCAGTAGGGAAGAGGGAGAAGACTGAAATATTGAAGTCTTGAGGAGCAGATGGTTCTTATTTTCTATGGAATTCCATAAATTATAAACAAACATCTTATGCCTTTTTTTTTTTTTTTAAAAATCAGCAGCCTTCTCCTCAACAGCCAGATGAGGCAAAAAAAAAAAAAAAGCTATTAGCAGCTGTAGCACTCTTCAAATACTTTACAAGCTTTCAGAGAAGTCCCAAAGAATTTAAGTCAGTAGCAAGATGCTTCCCCTTCTGAATTCATCTTTATTCCATTCCAGAGTCTGGCTGGACCATGGAAAGTATTGCCACCGCGTGGCAAAACTTTGCCTTGAGCACTGATCCTCAGCCTACAACTTTACTTTAGTACTACAAAGTTTGGCACTTAACAAGACACATCAAAGCACCGGCACATGAATTCACCACAGCATTCTACTTTCAGGGTGACACTGCATGCTCCTTCTCAAGAGACAGAATGGTTCTCAAGGACAACATATAAAGCATCTTCCCCCTTTACAATGTCAAGGGCTAGCATCTAGAAGCAGGGCTTTTATTTCCCACCAGACTATAAACATCACACCACAATATTCTATACAATGTGAAGGAAGGAAATGAGACAGAAACACCAGATGCTGTGTCACTCCTACAGATAAAGTAAGAAATCTGGTTGTAATGGGACGGGCTACTGGTGGTTTTCCCCTAGCTTCTCCGATTTCCTGGGGACTGGGAGATAAATGGCCCCCCACAGGTTGCCCAGAGAAGCTGTGGATGCCACATCATTAGAAACGTTCATGGTCAGATTGGACAGAGCTTTGAGTAACCTGACCTATTGAAAGACATCCCTGTCCATGGCAGGAGGGGCTGGACTAGATGACCTTCCAACCAAAACCATTCTGTGATTCTATGATTTCAATTTGCCACATCTCTGCTGCTATGGTGTCACTACATGTGCTCTTTTTGTGCGTTTTTTAAGTAACGGGACAGTACACCACAGAGACCTCTATTGTTAGATACAGAATTTCTAGAATTGCAGAACAGACAGGGATGGGGACTGGGAGAAACTTTCAATGGCTTTAATTTCAATGGCTACCTGTGAAAGCAGAAGTCCTTCTGGAAACAGAATCCCCATTCTCCCTAAAAAAGTCAGCCCCTTAAAGCAGAACCCAATCTGTTTTTGCTGACAAGTCAAGCAATGAATTTCATATATGCACAGAGATAGCCTAAACTAAAAAGTCACTGTACAAAAAAATATTCATGAATATCTACCTCCTATCTTCAACCCAGGCTGCCAGAAACATTTCTGCAGCTGTGCAGCAAGCTATATCAGGATACCACTCTGGGTTAAAAATAGCCTTTCTAAGTCAAGTTAGTTTTAGCCCTGAAAAAGTCATTCCTTGGTCAGCTGACCACGAGCATCAAATATGCTTGTGTCTGCATTAGAAAGTCTCTTCCAGTGCGAGAGCTAGCTTATGCCATAGAACGTACGTAAAACTATGGTCTAATTTTCACAAAGGGAATAAGAAAACAAATAAATAAAAATCAGCAATATTGCTCATATTCTTGACACTTTCACCTGAGACATGGGACAAATCACTGCTTTTGTAAATGGCTAAAAGCTGCATCTACTTCCTCTGGCTTGCAACACTGTGGTAAGCAACAGACCAGGGCCCTGATTCCCAAAATGTTGCACACCCATACTAGCTTGGAGAATTCAGACACAATTCATTAGCAGGTTCTAATGTAAAGGTATAAACACAATATCCCTCTAGAAACTTATTGGTAAAATAACGAGGAGACTGGATACAGAATTCTTCTAAGAGGATCGTATATTCCCATGAGAATGCTCACAAAAAAGCCCCATTTATGCATGGATTTGCTGATAGCAAGAATACACAAGCTAGACAGAGCAGAAACAGCTCTGCTCTGTCTTATAGTCAACTTTTTCAAAAGGCTAAGCATTTTACAGTTCCCAATGCAACAAGACAAACAAGTAATCGAAGGCCTGCAATATACAGCTACCTTTGGAAGTTGCAAGAGCTTATGGTAGCTCTAGTTTGTATAGACTTAAAAGAAAGTACTGGTGTCCTTTCCAGCTTACCATTGCTGATTTCAGGCAGATCAAATTTAGTGAAGTCCCACCACTGGAGCCGGTAGGTGGTGTTGGCAATGTTGCTGGCCACAGCTGACTGTCCATCCCCAATCACAGCACCTACCAAAAAAGGAAGAAATAATTAGCAATTTAACTTCCAGAAGATCATCCAGAAAAAGAGCTGGGGAGACAAAACCATAGAAAATCTTTTAAAATCCAATACACAAAATTCTAGATTCTTAAAGAAACCTTATTTACAGAAATGGTAACACCTCCTAAATAAGCCACAGAGCACAGGAAATTAATAGGAAAGCGCTTCCCTGCAACACATTTCTGAAAGCAAAGAATATTGATGAGAGATAAGACTTGCCCAGACTCACAAGGCAGAAATACTAATCAATTCATTTGGTGGAAATGCATTCTGCTTATTGGTACTAGTGAAGCTATATTTTCAGACACAAAATTTTCTAGTACAGCAATGAAGGCAGACCAGAATATATGCTAAGGAAAAGCATTGTCCTGGCATATCACACACATTTGTGGATGTAGGTGATCCCTACTACTACTGTAGACTCCACTCAGAAGATGCAGGTTGCTTATAATATTTACCACACAGTAATAACTGTAACAAAATATTAGCTGGGAGGACCTACAAGCTGGCCCTTTGCTGCCCTGGGTAGCCCAGCCTACAGCAGGCAGAGGCTGTCCTGACTCCAGGCAAACAGCATTACCCTTGCTAACCATCCAAGGATTTGGGCAACAGCCCAAAGCAGAAAGCTAAGCAGAATACTTCATAAACTAGCACAAAGAACATAATTTTCCAGGCAGAAAGGAACTGCCACTGGTAACTCAAGTCGGCATGCATTTGAGAAAGCTCAAAGGTGTTAAATGCAATCACTAGGGAGAGAAGTGGAGAGAAGAAACTGTCCTCCCATAATAGTACTACTGTCAAAAAATCTCCTGCTATTTGCAGTCTCTAAGGCCTTCATATACATGCGGTCCTCGGTACTACACACACATGCTGGCACCCAGAGAAACTCAAGGTAATAGAATTTGATAAGAGAGCAAAATAAGATCATCCTCAAGCACAAATGAGGAAAAACACAGCCTCCAGACTCTACGCAGTCTGAATTTTCAGCACCTCCACACTGTCTCCAGCGAGAAGCACATAGAAAAGCCAGTGGCTTCACTTTCCCAGAAGGGCTGGCTCAGGACTCTGCTGCCACAGCAGCAATAGTGGAAGAGACATCACTTTGACAACTCTGCATTCAGTACACAGCAGGGCAGCTGCAAGCGCAGAGAGCTAAAAGCTTGCTAACTGCTAGTATACCATAGAATAGTTCGGGTTGGAAGGGACCTTCAAGATCATCTAGTTCCAACCCCCCGGCCATGGGCAGGGACACCTCCCACTAGACCAGGCTGCTCAAAGCCCCATCCAGCCTGGCCTTGAACACTTCCAGGGATGGGGCATCCACAGCTTCTCTGGGCAACCTGTTCCAGCGTCTCACCACCCTCACAGTATAGAATTTCTTCCTAATATCTAATTTAAATCTACCCTCTTTCACAGTTTAAAACCGTTACCCCTCATCCTATCACTACACTCCCTGATAAAGAGCCTCTCCACCTTTTCTGTAGCCCCCTTTAAGTACTGAAAAATTAAAGTCATGTGGAGGAAGATGAGGAGGCTCGGGTGACTGTATTTTTACTTTTCTTATCAAATCCCAGCAGAATGCTCAGGCTTATTAAAGAAAAAAAAAAAGAGCCTGAAAACTCACACACTAATAGGATTTTTTTTCTGAAAAGTAAAGAATAAGGGGGTGCAGGGCAAAGTAGGGAAGCAAATTCTAGAATGGTGCTGATAAAGAGAGAGAAAGACACCAAGAAGGCTGCTGCTAGTCCTCTTTTCATTGATAAGCTGTCTTGAGTTCTGAGTTTTGGTTCTAGAGAAAGCTCAGAAATACGCCAAGAGCAAGACTTCCGAGCAGCCAGCTTTACACCGTGTACTCAGCTGTGCCAGGCCTCCAGCAATCAACAAACCTCCGCTGTGCGTCTGCTCAGTCTCTGTATCTGCCTCTGTCAGACACAAACGTATCACTTGGAGAGCAGAATTAAGAACATTTCCATTGCTCTTACATATGCCCAAGGCCTTGTTCTCCATATCCCCCCAAAACAAAGGGCTCCTCTGAACAAAAGATAGGCACTGGAGAAAGCAGATTCAATGCATTAATGAAATTACATTTTGCAGCCAGAAGTGGAAGGACGACAATTAAATTTTATGTTGCTTCATATTTAAAAGTCTCCTCATTGCAAGCCTGGGTTTGGTAGCTCTTGGGCAGCTCTTCTGCTGTCTTGCCTCCAGCCACCAGGTGGAGAATAGAAAACTAGTTTCTGTACAAATTCCAAGCAGTGGGACTTGCCGCAGGGAAACAGTAACTACCAATAGGTTGCAACCGCCTTACAGGACTGAGTCAGACAAGGAAACACTCTGCAAAGACAGGCAACAGATGTGCTACTCAGGGTACATAATTCCAGAATACTGATCTTATTACCGATGAACATTACAAAGTCATCACCTGTTTTGCAATGAGAACAACCTTTGTAGGCATAGCAAGTAATACATAAACTGGAGAATAACATACCCTAGGAGATTAATCGTATGTTCCCTCTGCATCACAGAAGCCTAGCAACATCACTAACTGCCCCACAAACAGCAAGCTCACCTGGCTCATACAACTGTTGTACTTACTGCTACAAGTACCATAAAAAAAAAAGCTGTTAGCAAGTGTTTTTGAATTTTTTTTCTGTAAAGATTCTGGTCTTCTCTTCTCTTTCCCCAGAACCTTCAGGTTAGTTATGGTATTCATTTAAACCTTGCATCCCCTTCACCTCCAAAGGCAGTCACATCCTACATGGAAAAGCTAACAACAGAAAAAAAGCAGTGCCTCCTCATCTACAGGACAGCTCTGCAGAAATTTCAGAGCCAGCAAAAGCCACCGACTAATGCTAGTGCCTCAGGTAACAGATACCTTTATCAAAAAGATCAGGACACAGGGAACAAGGTTCATAGAATGAAAGCTGCACGTTCAGAACGTTTTGGTCCATTTCTCAAAGGCTCCAAACCAGTGTGCCTAACGCTAATGGCAAATCCATGATCTACATGTTTTTATTAAGTAATCACCTATACTTATACTAATTATGTAATTGAGAAGTGTAATTATTAAATTATATCTAGCTACATATTACAAAGTGGAATAACATTTGTATCACAAGTCTTGCCAGGCGCCTCCCACAGGCACGCATGCACTGTCCTACAGTAAAGACGATTAAAAGCACGCAAATTTTTCAGACATAGGAAGGAAAACACCCCCCCCAAGTACACAACTACGCCATCCTAACCTTTGTTGTTCGCTTTTTCCATTGGTTGATAGGGAAGATTTGAGACCATGGGTGGAAAACTTAAGAAAATTAAAATCCTCACTACAGAGCTTTGGTTCACGGCGCAGCATGAGAACTCATTCTCAGCTGGCTTTACCCAGTCACAGAGTCCCAGTCTGGGTGAGAGCAGAAGAAGGTGCTGTTGCCTCTTAAGTTCCAGTGTAACCTGGAGGCAAACAGCACACTTCAGCTTCTTAAATGTGGGCAGATCAGTTCTTACAAGCAGCAGTTCTCACCAAGCACTTGACAGTCTGTCCTGATTCCTGGGTCTTCCACTGTTTGATGGGATCACAAGTGACTGCGGTGGGTACCCAAGGGTCTTGGGCTTGTCATCCCCACAAACGGAATGACCTTTTACTGCAGAGATGATGTAGATTTCAAAATGCTGAAATCCAAAGTGAAGGCCAATTGAAATGCAGTGAACGTAGGTTTGATTGGCAGCTTTCCTGCGTCTGTCTATCACTGCGTAATAAACACTGGGTGATGGCAGAAATGAAGATAAATGCTTTCAGCAGCTCCCCCCTTCTCCCCCCACCACCCTGGATCTCCTTCCACCCCCACTCAGCACATGACAAGAGAGTTTAAAGAGTGGGGGGAAAAAAAGGTCTTAACAAAGACTTAAAAAAAAAAAAAAGCTCAAATCTTTTCTTATAGGCCACCTACACGTGAGAGATATTTATCCGTCAGTCTCAATCCCCTCAGAGGGTCCAGCTCATCTTGGGATGTGGAGAAATGAACCTTTGCCAGTCAGCTATTGCTCATTTATGAATCAAGCCATGCAAGCCAATGTCTGAGTTTAGACCAAAAGGGTGGGAAAAAAAAAAATAAATCGGTGCAAAACCACTTTCCACAGCACTCCAGCACTCCTTCAGTGAAGAGCAGGATACTTCCAAACTACTACTATCAGACTCTCAGAGGAAGAGCTATTACTCTAGAGCTACCCAGGGCTTGGGGTACAAGTTCCAAGAACACGGAACATCTACATATCGTGAGAATTTCTAACCCATGTATTTAACAAAAACCAGAGTTAAATTTTTTTTCTAGGCTAGACCCTGTCTTCTTAAATTTTTAGTGTCTGGCAGGTCCCCCTCATAGTAAGAGAAAAATTTAAGATGCTTACAGATAAGCTTGAGGAAGCTGGAGAAGTCCCTGAGCTAATTTGTGACTCAATTTGAGACAGTGATTAGGCCCTGGTATAAAATTCCCCCTAGATTAGCACTTGCATCTTTAAGCATGAGTACCTTTGAAAAGTAATTACCTCTTTATGAGCCCGTTTGTAACTGTAGCTAATGATACTGAGGTTATCCTACACTTGCAAAAAGGATCTATCACAGCTGACAAGTTTTACATTTACTAGTTCTAGATTTACTATAATCCAGGCACCAGGAAGCCCAAAACACAGGACAAATCTATTTGACAAAGCAAAGATAAAGCTCTTTGCTGCAAGAATACACCAGATTCTCTCAACCAGTTCTGAAGCAATTTGAATTCAGCTGAAATGTGATCACTGATCTCTGAGATGTAAAAGGTTCTTGCACATCTCCAACCCTAAAGTATTTTATGGGGCAGCCTGGTTTTGGGAACTACCTTTGATCACAGTAAATATATTAAATCCTGAATATGAATTTGACAAGTCCCAGCAAACCTCTGTTCCAGGCTACCATGAAGACACTGCCTTTGAAGTGGCTGAGCTAACGATCTAAAACTGAGTGAATGCTGTAGAAAAAGTGTGCACAGCAACCTGGTATTTTCAAGGATTTATTTTGCTTGTTTTTCAATGTACCAGCAAACTGTAAATAGGAAGCGGGCAAAATTATTTTCTTGAATGGATGCACAGAGTGTTACTAAGGGTAGTTTGGCATATGCTAAGCACTGAAGGGATCTCAGATTTGATGTTAACTGGGAAAGCCTCAGAGAGGTCTACGCTCTCTGAAGGCTGAACCCTTCAAAAGGCTATTATTCCTCCTTTCCCCCAGATGTACACAATAAGAAGAAATGCAATTTCCCATTCATGCTCATTCCTATTGCAAGATTTCTTTTTAAAAGGGGCAATGCTTAGCATACCAAGTTCCACAGTCCTATCAGCTATGGGAATTTGAGCAGGCCACAGCTGCAGGTAGTGAAGATGACCGTCCTAATAGGAGCTCAGTCAAGTGCCCAAGGGCTTAACTCACATTGCGAGCAATGCAAGCATCGTACAGGAAAGGGAATTTTCCAGCCACAAGTTTCAGACTTCAAAAGGAAATCATTTTATTTGCAAGAAACACAAACAATAAATGAACAGATGCCCTGCCCAAAGCCTCCATCCCCAGTACAGTCATGATGGCTCCTTGACATCTTACCTTCCTGATGTTAGGAGATCTTCCTTTGTCTGATCATATAACAATTAACATAGAAATGCATCTGGGAAGCATTTGTCTTTAATGGTAGGGTCCAATTTTCCCCGCAGGGAAACTAGAAGAGATTAAGGTCCTTTTCAAATGCATTCCCATCTTATTTGAATTGTTTGCAGTTCAACAAGCAAGCTGATAATTTTTCTCCTTAAGAAACAGAATTCCCGCTTCTCTGTTGTTGTTCACAACAACATAGAGATGCCCCTGCTCATTTCACCCTGCTACACACGGAAGCTGGAAAAATCAGATATGAAACAGCATGGTGAGTTTCCAGAACCAGCAAGAGTTGAGCCAGAAATGTTAACGTAGAACCTCTCAGATGAGGAAAACCCTGTAGTCTCCTTGGTGACAAACAAGGTATTTTAGCATACCTTTTACACGTACATACTGGAGCAAGCTGTTTAGGAAGTCCTCATCCTACCCAGGGTGACCAATAAGGAACAAGCAGTTTCATTTCCTTGCTATAGCTACCTCAACCCTCTCAGCTGCTGTTAGTGACAGGTTATGGTTTAAGTCTCCAACTTGCCAAGAACTTTCTGCAACCATCCAGTTATCAGACAGGTACTGCTGAACAGAAAAAAGCCAACCAAATAAATCGGAAGAAATTCCTTCTTTATACCTCCTAAATCACTACCAAAATCACTACCAGTCATCCCCTCAAGTACAGCCTTGCCACAATGAAAGTCTGACAGGATTTAAAACCATTTTTGTACGCTATTTTTTTATCTGTAAGGTTCATAATCTCTCGTGCCATCATGAAAAAAAGATAAAGAGAAACAGCATCTGAACTGCGGGCATACCAGAGTGGCTTACTCACACCTCACCTTAGTGATGAGTGGAGAGCAACAAAACTGCTCAACAACTGCTGGAAAAGAGAAGGGATGAAAGAGACAAGGGAGAGCCTGACTGACAACTGAACACAACGTAATAGTTGCATCTTGTTACCGATACATAATTATTTAGCTTATGCTTCAGAGGGTACTTCATTTGCATAGCTTAAAAGTTCATTCTTGCAGGGTAGTAAGTACAATTCACCAGACAACCGAAGCCTCAAACGCTGCTTGCAAAAGAAGCAGAGCTGTAAGCCTTAGCAGTGCTCTTACATTTGTGCAACACTAATGAAGCCAGTAAGCGCAATTTTCCTCTTTATAAGAAAACCTTTATGAACAAGGACTTTTTAGGTTCAGCTGTTTGTTTTCTTATTTGTCACCGATGATGCTTTTAGCTGCAGTGGATGGGCAGTTCTGTGGGAAGGCTTCACTCCATTGATTGCTTTATGCTATGTAACAACACACGTGCATACACATTTTAAACAGGAAAACCCCACTTGTTTAGGGACCACTGTGAGACTCCTGGAATTCCGATACTGGGTACAGTACTGGAATGGTGTGTGGAGGTGATGCCTAAAGAACAAAGTTAGAAGTTTATCAAGAATTTTTGGTTGGGACATGGTTGAGGCATCAAAGAACGTACCTAACGTTGAATAGGATGTGAAATGAAACAATGTGTCTTACGTGGTCTTTTGCAGTTGCTGACTTAGACATAAAAGACAGCAAAAACATAACTTCTGGACCAAATTTGAGCCAAAAGTGTATCCCAAACTAACCTTGGGTAATTATAATGCTAAAAGACACACCCCTTTGTGAATAATGAGCATGCCAATCGGGTAACCTCCCAAAATGTTTTAAACATGAGCTTAGATGCGTATGTATAGATTGGTTAATAATGATTCATTCATCACTCCTATCAGCTGTATCTTATCATTATAAGTATTGGGCAGCTTGAAACGTGAGGTGTGCTGGCTGTTGTTAAATGCCTGACACTCCATTCTGCAGAACTGAAATAAAAACAAATTATCTTGACTCAGTGTGTCGATTGGCTCTCGCACACCGGGTGAAGAACCCTCATTTAGGGACAACAGAGGTACTCCATGAAACACACAGGTGGAAATAAATGTTATCAGGCTAGACAGTCAAGATAAATCTTCCTGCAAATAGGGATGCTGCATCATTAAAGAGCCTGACAGGAAAAGGTTATGGAAACAGAAAGAAACATCTGTTACCGTTGGCTGAAACAACTCACAAGTTGTTTTGAGAAGTGGGTGGGCAAACAAGCTTTCGCCTCTCTCATTTGGGCCCCTTGCTGAGAAGGGGGGACAAGGCTGGAGCCTTCCCACCAGCTGAAGCTGTTAAAGGAAGTTTCTGCAGACATTGCTGCTTGTTTTGAGACCGTTTCTGTATTTCCATGTGACAGTAGCATGTGTTAGAAGCATGCCTCATACTACCATACGATTCAAGCACTAGAACATGTTTCCTGCAGTATAGCCTTTTAGGGAAAATATTCAAGCACTAAAAATACATTCCAATCTGTGTTTTATTTAACTAATGCTTTGTTTTGACCTTTTTTGCATATTTTCAACCTTTTATATTCTTTTGTCTGTATGCATAAAGAAGCCCTAATAAAAAAACAATGAGTAAAGGGTTGGAAAAAGGCATTTATGCTTTCTTCCTAGTTTGTGTTATTCCATACACCATAAAATCATCTGATACTTACAGAATCAGCTGTAAGAGCCATCAGCTACTGCGCTGGCATGGGAGTCATTTATTGGAAAATACTGGGGAGATAAAGACACCTTTACCTTGTCAGTGTGAGGAGAAATAATAATCAGTTATTGTTACAGTAATTTCCCCATCTAGAGGTCCGTACCAATCTACTAAAAAAAAAAAATCAGTAAGATAATACATTTGAAATCAGCTCCCAGGCAACTGACACTGCAAGAGAAGAGTGGTTTTCAGAATTAAACTGAGGGGGGGGAAGCAAATAAGGCCAGGACACACTCCTAGATGAAAGGTCAGGAGAGAGTTGAATTTTGCAGTTTCTAAAGAAACATGTATTCTCTTCCTTTGCCTCTCTTTGAACCTGCACATGAGGACATGTTCACAGCCCTCCTCCATTCTAAGCTTCCAGGAATAGCAGGTGACTCTCCAAACCAAAATGCCACATCTTTCCTGACAAGAGTTAAAGTTTCACAAAATCCCATGAAGGTGAACTAGGAAGGTCTCAATACCTAATCTGTACTGTGTGTCACTTGGGCTCCTCCATCTGCCAGCTCTGCCCCTTGCAATGCCTCCGCTCTCTCCTGTCACTCACTAAGTCCCTTGCATCATTTCCAAGCCCTTCATTAAATGCTGTTGGAAGTCTGCTTTTTAACCTTTACGTCTGTGTTTATTCTCTGCACAAAAACAGAGCGAAATCTGTGCCTGGCAGGCATTTCCTTTTGTAAAACTCCTTCTTCTTTCCCTTTCTGACTTTTCAGAGCATGAAATGTGCCTGCTAATCCTAATTGCCTCGGATGGAGAGTCGCAGAGACCAGACAAAGGGGGCAGCCTTCCACCAAGGAGCTGTGAGCAGGCACCAGACTCTAAGCTCTCGAGTCCCCAGAGCTCCCATCTCACTTTGCCACATTTCTGAAGAACACAAGGACAAACTTCCCCAAGTAGTTATACCAGGAACAGGGACTTGCCTTCCCAGACTTCCCCTTTCCTGCTGAAATGGCCCTGCCAGCACAAGAGCCCATCTGAGCTCATTGTGCGATGTGACCCAAGCTGGGCAGAGTCCTCAAGTATTGCTGCTGTATGTCAAAGCAAAAAAGCTAAATATCTGACTTTTAACAGTCATCTGCCTGTTGGTGCCGGCTCTCTTACCAAAGAAAAAGTTTGCAAGGTTCCACTGGCAGGTCCACAGTGGGCCTTTCCATTAGCAGTGCCTTGTTTAGTAACACAGGCACTGAGAAACTGAATCGTTATGGTATTAAGACACTTTTGCCTCCAACATCATTAAAGAAGTTAACTTTCTGGTCTAGCAGAGTTTGTCTGGATTCAGAGGAACATTTCCACTGCAGCAACAAAAAACTCCTTCACAGGGTTGCTGTCGTTGCCTAACCAGAACGCCCCTACCACTCAAGGCTAATGCTTGTGTCCTCCACAGTTGTCACACCACCCACATTGTCTACTAGGCCAACTGCAGTTCACTCGTCTAACATAGACGCTAACGCAGTATCAGACTAATCCAGCCTTGCCAAAACTGCTGTATATAGTTTTAGATATTTCAGAGCTCCTGCAATATTCTTGAGATTTTCTTGTAGTGGATGTTTGCCAAGACACTTGCCAACTTCAGCCCATATTCCACACAGGTTATACTTTATCATCAACTCCATAGCTCGTACATTAGTGTGGCCACAGTTTCAGTTCACATCAAATAATTTGTCCCTTGAGCAGAGGCTCAAATAGTGTTGTAACAACAGTCCCATCTAACCAATATAGCTACGCCAGCAGATAGATGCAAAAATAACAAGTGAAACTGCTTTTACACAGAAGAGCCTTTTTCATTGTGAGTATGCATTTTAACTAACATGAAATCCTATTAATCCAAACAAATCAGCAAGCCAAATGCCTGCTACCGCCTCTGCAGCTCTTACTGCAAGAATGTATGCTTAGCACAACTTTAAATGTGCGTGTCTTATGCCAAAACACTCATCTGCAGTGGAAAAAAACTCAGCAGTATCTTTGCAGAGCACATGCACGCCTTATCAACCACCAGGTTGCAATAATACAAACTTCCACTAATCCAAGAAGCAGTGTGTTCCCTAGAAGGGTTTGAATTCCTGAGATTTAACTGTGTATTAGTACAACACCACGCTTCCAAACTGGAGCCACTTTTCATTGTGGAAATAGCAGTATGCAGTATTAATAAAACCTCCAAGCTTTTATTCACACATTCAAAGCCTTGTACTTGCCAGTGAATGGAAGACCTGCAAAAATTCTTACTATCCTTAAACACATTTCAGGACTGCTATATTACAGCACAAGCCCTGTGCATCCAAACTTGCAATGAAAACGCTGTGTTAGCTGAGTGACAGGGACTGAGCTACCACCACAATACAGAGCACTAAGATAAACACGCTCAAGGGTTGATTACATTTCACAGTCATAATATCCTGTGAGCAGGATAGGTCTGTTGAGGAAATACTTGTCTGTTCTGAATCTGTACTCCTCCAGGGGAGGTTAAGATGAAGTCACATGCTCTCAGAGAAAAATGCACCTCCATTAATAAGAATGCAGGTCCTGACAACTTAAATAAATTCCATATAATAAACTAACAAAGTGTCCTAGGGGAAAGGAAGAGCTGACAGGTGGCATTTATGAAATATATTTTAAGAGTGCGCTGTACTCATTAAGAGCTTCTCAGACTGGTGGGTCCTGCACAGTTGCTGTGTCTGCAAAGAAAACAGGCACTAACCTTCCGTGGGGAATACAAAGCTGGAAAGAAATTGTTGAAGGGAACAATTTGTAAGGGATCCCCAGTCTGATGGGCAAAAGAAGAGAAGGCAGGACAGGAACTGGGAACTAAGAAGCCAGGCTCACTGTTTCCTGGGTAAAGCAGTGAACAGGGAGACAACCAAAAAAAGCAGAAAATGAGCAAGCAGGGAAAACACAAAATCTAACAACAGTTTAACTAATGAGAAGGCAGTTTAAATTTAAAGCATCACAAGATGGAAAGGAGGAAGCTCAGGCTGGAAGAACACAGTGGAGAGACCACATTGTTTCAACTGGAAAAGAACAAAGTAAGAGAAACCTACAGCAAATAAAGCACTTGGCTCTCGCAATGCTTTGAATATTTTTTGATGGAGGAATTTTTGAGGGTGGTTTGAGATGATCTAAATGACAGCAATGGAAACAAGACTCATTCCTTATCACCACTAGCAGGTTCCAGCACCTGGGCGAATCCACAGGGATCTCCACATAGAGCCAATGCAGAGATTCAGGCTCAAGGGGTGACCCAGATCCTGGGGTATGCAGAGATGGACTGACAAAGCACACAGGTCCACACCCTGGCGGACCACTGTGTAACAATGTGAAAGTAACGGTGTGACATTCAGACCAGAGATGCAGCATCAGAGCTCCCAGAGGGCAGCAGGACTCCCCCACGGAGTTCAGCCAAGCTCATAACCTTGCAGTGACTTACATAAACCAGTGCCACAGCGGAGTTCAACCCAGACAGGTCCAAGCCACTGCAATTACAAAAGCAACTACAAGACGAAAAGAGAATAACGCTTTATCCCATTATTTTAAGGAGTATTAGAAATCAAACTCAAAGCCACACACAGAAAAATTAAGACCTACACTCAAGACAGTGCATCCTAGCTACTCAGCATGCAGACTCTGTGCTGCACAAGGGATGGATACTTCAGATGGGTTTTATTATTTTTTAGGGCAGACTTGACCTTAATCCAGCTTGAATTATCTCATAATACTTCTAGAGGATACTAAGCATAACTGTCCAAGAAGCTGCTATCCAATATAACCACCACAGCTACTCCACACAGCATTTATAAGCAAGAGTGGAAGGAAATTCAGACGATGAAGGTAGGGCAATCACAATTTACTCGTTTGCGGTAAGATTTTAGACTATACGCAATCAAGATTTGGAGCAGGCCATGCTTTACTGGAGGTTCGGGTCACAAACCAAAAAGAAACTGTGGTGAGAGGCTCCAAGATCTCGTCCTCCCAGCAGCAGAGACAGAGGTCCAGTTCCTATTAGATCAAAGAATCAACAGTGGTACAGCCTAGAAGATGATGAGCACTCCAGGTCAGCCCAGGAGTCAGTGTAAAATTATAGTCCCAAAGGCTTCACAAGTAGGAGGACAGCAAAAGTTAGGTAGCAGCTCACTAAAAATCACAGGACTGGAGGGACTGACATCCAGTTACAGCCAGTTTCTTTGCAAGCAGAGAAGTTATGACAGGGCTTTGCCTTCAGCTTTCACTGTTTCCTGTGTTAACAGACAAGCATATACCTAGCGAACGAGGGGTCTTCCATGGAACCTCAACAGCCAAGCTGGGCAAGAAGACAGATACACACTGCCCTCACACCCCTTCTATGCATTCCACATAGAGGACTCAATCAAGTCCTTAGCTACATGCTTTCTCACCTCACCTTTCAAAATCTTGGCAAATCTGTTAATTTCACATGGCCTATAAACTCCTCTAAACTTCCTGTTACTGACTCCCTCCCCACCACAACTTAATGTCTTCCAGCATTTACCATCAGCCCTTCTCTCTCATTCCATCTTGCTATGGTTTCCAGTTATAAGCACTCTTAATTATTTGTCTACCCTCAGCCCTCTTTCTCCTGCATCTTCTTTCCCTTCCAGTCTTGTCAAAGTAGTTGTGGATTTCCTTCTTGCTTTTCAGTGCCCTCATAATGGGAGTTTGGGAGCGTGTATTGGGGAGGGTAAGGGGGGTTGGGGGTGATGTGTGTTTGTCTCCTTCCCCCAGTCATGCTCCCCACCAGATTTTTGAGACTGACCTACCCCTGGTTCCCATTCCACCATCTATTGTGAGACAACTCTAACGAAAACTGTCACCAGACCAATTTCCTCCACTACACAACTTATCTCTTCGACTATGGCACCTCAGGGAAGACAGAGAGATCTGACTGGGTTGGTCTGTCATGAACCAAAAGACAGATCCTCAAACAACTCATGTGTGTAGCACACCAGGAGACACACATCACATGGATGGGAGCATGCATGCCCACACCGTGAATGCTAATACGAACAATTGTTTGAAAAAAGACAAAGTGTTTCTCCAGCTTAACTGAAACCCACGCCTGCAATCCCAGCTGCCTCATCACCACCTTTGACTCATTCCTCAAACCCTCCCCTCCTCCAGCTTCCATTTCTCTCTGTGCAGAATCTCAGTTGCTTATAAGAAAATTACAGTGACTTTACTTCCTCCATCCCTTCAGCCTTCCCTTCCCCTCCTGGAGTTCCTCCCATCACATACAGAAGCACCTTCCCAAGCACTCCACTGCCTTCTATGCACTCCACCTGCCTCTATGATTTTAACCCCTTCTCCCTATTCCTTTCGTGCCAATTTCCATCCCTTGCCATTTGCCAGTACACATTTTTATGCTCTTCTCTTTCCTCTCACAATACAAATATGCATTAACACCTTGCGTCTCTAAATTCCTGAGACCCTGGGTCACATTTTGGATATCTTAGGTGAGAAGGGGAACTGCATTCACTCCCATGTTCTTCTCATCTCTAGCTCTCACACTGCATCATGTGAACTCCCGGCAGTCATTTTCTTTTTCTGACGAGTCCAGTTTGTTTCCTCTCCAGCCTACCTTCCATCTCTCAAATACTACTAAAGCTGCTCTGCTTCTAGTGACCTCCTTCCTGGTCGAAGCTCAGGACTAGTAGTCGAACTGTCATCATTATACCATACTTAGCAAAAGCGATAATATTTTTGATTCTTGGATTACTCCTCCCTTGCCTTCTGTGAATGACTTCCAAAATTACCAATCTCACCACCCCCAAAGATGCTGAAGGAGACAAATGAGCAATTATGAACATCACCACAACTTCTTCCACACTGATCTCTGTGCTTGCTGCCAGCTCTGAAGTTATCTGATGGGTCATAAGCCACACCTACGTACTCCTTCCCACCCATTGCTGCAAAAACAGGTGGGTTGAAGCAGGTTGACACAGCTGAAATTGTACAGAGTTTCAGGCAGTGCTTGAAGCAAGGGAAAGAGATGTGAATCTTTTTCCCAGATCAGCAAGAGCTGGACTTAGAAGCCAGGCTACCAGGGAATTCAGCAGGACCTGAGAGCCCACAGCAGTTAACCTTGATAGAGGCTGGCTCACAGCTCCTACTGATTTCGAACTCTCAGAAACATGATAACTCCTGAGTGCCGGGGCTGCTGGACTACAGCCCACATCAGGCTCAGCAGGAGAGTGTGTCAACCTACTGCTCAAGAAAGCAAAACACAGCTTCCTTTAGTAGCACTGACTTCCAGCTCCTGCTTAATTCAAAACCAGCTCTCTGAGCTCCTGAAGACACTGGAGACCATTCCCTCTTCTGCCCCACTCCAGAGGTGGTGCTATACTAATTTTTTAAAAACAGGAGGTGGGGAGAGGGAGACGTATATGGCGTGCACCTCCACCCTCAGTTCCTGTTTATATTTGTTAGTGTACAAAACCTCCTGCTGTCTGCATTTACTTCTGACTGAGTTCTGACGCAAGGAATTAAAAAAACGGTATGGGTTTATATAGTGCTCTCATCATGAATAGGGTCTGTGTGTGCTATTGCACAAATACTGTTTGGATCCTCTGCTTGGTTTTCTTTAAGAATTTCTCTGTCTCATGCAGGACACTTAACCACCTTCCACACATTTAACACTCCAAAAAATGTTAATAAATGCAGCTTCTATGTTTTCGGAGAAGTCCACAGCCTACACTTAATTCTCTAGGCTCTGCCCTTGCCAAGGGCATGTTCCAAAACTCCTCCAGCCTCCACACTGAGAGGGTGACTTCTCAGTCTGGCTCACATTAACCTAAACCACACCGGTAAGGTAAACCCATCTGGGGTGAACAAACCCACAGCCCAAAAGTAACTCCAAAAAGGCAGACAAGTTGTGACTAACCTTACAATACCTTCCCATACATCTTCCCCAACAATCAAGGAAAGCCAGCTGGCCAGAAGCATAAAACCAACAGAGAGAACAAGCTGAGGTAACGATACTATGTGGAGGGAAAACTATCACTGCAGAATCTAATAGCTAGAAACTACCTTCAATTTGCATACACTAACTGGTAACAGATTGATACATTAATGCTCAGTTATTAAAAAAAAAAAAAAACAAAACACACCAGCTTCAGGGTAGCAAGCAGAAGGATCCAGTGCTACAATCCCATCTATCTGGGAAAGGGAGCTAGGAATCAGTACACGGCATCCTTATCAGATTCCTTACACAACATACAACTATGTTGCCATAGCAAGAGCATCCTCCATCTTTATGCCAGGATGGCTATAAAAATGTCTGTGAAGATATTCTATATTGGGTGTAGCAAATCTGGCTCAGGGCTTGCTTTGTGGTGGTGGCGTGTTTTGGTGTCTTTCACCCCCCGGCCTACGAAACATGTAAGCAAAAACCACAACTGTTCTCTTCAAAGATGATAGCCAAATGTGGCAGGTCACTGACAATTCCTACCTCCTCCATGTGGTAGATTACAAGGGTTTCTGCCCCCCCTCTGCACTCTGGAGTATGGGTAATTATTTTATTCTTTTTCTTTCCCCTTTAAAAAGGGGGCAGCAAGGTGTGGGAAAATACTTTTATGGCTAAGTGAGCTTTACCACCCACAAAGAGACAGGTCCCCAAGGGGCCCTCACCGCCCACAAAAAGATGAGTACTTCTGCAAAATCTCACCCCTTCTGATATAATGATATGTAGAAATTCATCGCTTTAACAATGCACACAAAAGGAATCAGCCTGCACCCTTCACTTTTAAGAACATCGTCATCTCCCTCCAACACCTTTCTGAATCTCAAAGCCAGCTTTAGCTTCCCAGCCACCGATAAAAAGAAAGGCTTATTGGGACAGTCTGCATCAGCAAATACAATATACGATCTTTCTCAGATTCAGCGCTCACTTCCACCACTGGGCACTGGAACAGAATACAGCTCATGACATACTGCAAGTGGCTAGCAGGACGTCTCCTGCACTGGGACCACAGAAGACATCCCATCGAGACTCCTGTACATATATCAGGAACTGTGGGACCAGTAGTATGCTCATGAACTTCCCCTTGAGCCCAGGCAACAATTTTGCTAGTATAAACACTCCATGCACTGGAAAAAAACCCACCTGTTTAAGCAATTAGCTAACATAAGGTAAGTGGTGAACTTTATGCAGCAGGACTTTAAGAAATAAAGAAAACCCTAACACCACTACTCAGACATCTGCCATTTGTTTCCAGTCTAAATTGGTCTGACATCAGCTTCTCCATCTTTCTATGCCTTTTGTCTATTGAATGAAAGGGTGCTCTAGAATGAAAGGGTGCTCTATCAGAAATCTTTCCCCCACATAGATATATCTACACCAGACAAGTAACAATGACTACCTACTACTACTTTGATTAGCTAAGTGCATTAAGCTTATGTCATTCTATAGCTGAAGTCTTCCTCAGCTGATTCTTCCTTCAGCTACTTTGTGTCTGCACTTCAGAAGGGCTCAAGAGTTGCACATGGATTTGCTCACCATCTGGAATGCTGCTAATAAGATCATATAAAAAGATAACAACAGTTTCATAATCCCTGATATTGCCTGCCCATATAAGATCTTAGAGCTATGTCATTATGACAAGAATTCATATTCCCTTGGTTCACGTGCAATTCCCCAAAGACGTTTTCAGAGGCACTACTTTGCCTGAAACAAACCTTCACAAACTGCAAACAGGATACCCATTACTTGTCCCCCAAGGTATCTAATCTCACTCTGGGCTATTGTAATATTTACTTACCCACAATGTACCATTGCCTGGATCACCATTGTGAAAGAGGCGAGTGCAGGAAAGATCTGCTCTCCAAGTAAACAGATTGAGATTGCCACTGTCACACTCCACATTTTACTATCTACAGACAAAAGTGGATTGACCCCAGACCCCAAACACCCAGTTCTTTGAAAGGCCAATAGCAATAGGCTGGTAACATTGAACACTAGGCTCTTAAGAGTGCTTCACAGCTGGCTTGTTTGAAATACATCTTGCCTCAGAGTCATTCCATAAAACTGCTTCCTTTAACTGTCCAGAATCCTCCCTATTGTTTCAGCCTAATTCAAGGCTTTGAATACTACTCTGCTCCCATTTGAACCATCTTCCACAAATGCACATGGAAGACTACTACCAGGCTGGTAACAATAACCCTGCAATTACACCATCAACTCTTCTGGGGAACATGACGATAAAAGTGTAATTATCACTTCAAGGTTCTGTATTTGAGACCTCTAAACCCTTTAACAGTACTTTCTCATGTGGATGACAAAATCATACACATTTCTCTACCAAACTTCTCTCGTGGGGCAGCACAACCAAGGACAATGTACAGCAAACATCTCCGCAACTCCTGAAATGCAGCCAGTCACAGGCAGTGTCTGGCGCACTTGAGTAAACGCAGATCTTTCCAACTACTGCTAATCTCAGTGCAGTCGCACTTCCAGATACTAGCCAAAAATCCCCTGACACCTCAGACCTCATTAAGCATATCCTGTAAAACAAAGTGGTCTGCACTCACTCTGACCAGAAAAGTTACACTCATTCTAATCTCACTTGCAAATAAAGTTGTAAATTATGTTCATAACATACAGCAGCTAATCCACGCCAACTCTATGGACACTTAAACTACACAAGTAGAGGACTGAGGGGTTTTCAGCTTTCAGTTCAGCTTACCAAAACAAACTGAAAATGAGAAACTCTTGGTACAGCCATCAGGAGGTTTTACAATAGGCTTAGCAGACAATGCCACTACATGCAACCAGATGCAGCTGTACCTACTGCTGAAATGTGGTGTTTAACACACCTTTAGCTAAAACAAACTATTCTCACCTATGTTGAACCCAAACATTGTGTAACTGCTTCTGTGCACTCATATAATTCAGAGAATCACTGAAGACTGAGGATGGAAAGGATCTCTGGAGCCGCTCTAGTCCAATCCCCTACTCAAAGCAGGGTTAATTACAGCAGGCTACAGGGGACTATCTCCAGGCAAACTTGAGTATCTCCAAAGATGGAGACCCCACAACCCTCCTGGGCAACCTGTTCCAGCATTTGACCACTCTCACACAAAAAAAAAAGTTTTCTTAAATTCAAATGGAATTTCAATTTGTGTCCGTTGCCTTTTGTCCTTTCACTGGGCACCACTAAGAAGAGCCTAGCTCTCTTGTCTTCATTCCCTCGGTTATTTATACACATTGAGAAGATCCACTCCCGAGCCCTCTCTTCTCCAGGCTGAACAGTCCCAGCTCTCTCAGCCTCTCCCCTCAAGTCAGTCTCCAATCCCTTACTCATCTTTGTGGCCCTTTGCTGCGCTCATTCTAGTATGTCCATGCCTTTCTTGCACTGAGGGCCCAGAATTGGACAAAGCACTCCAAATGTGGCATTACCAGGGCTGAAAAGAAGGATCACTTCCCTCAATCTGCTGGCAATGCCCTTCCTAATTCAACCCTGTACACTGTTGGCCTTCTTTACTGCAAGGCCACATTTGGTGGCTCATGTTCAACTTATTGCCCACCAGGACCCCCCAGGTCTTTTTCTGCAAAGTCACTTTCTTGCAAAGTTGCAAAGCCAGTAGGTCCACAGCCTGTACTGGTGGATGGGGTCATTCCTCTACAGGTGCAGGACTTGGCATTTCTCTTCACTGAATTTAGTAAGATCTGTTGGCCCATTTCCCTGCCTATGAAAGTTCCTCTGACTAGAGGCACAGCTTTCTGGTTCATCACCTATTCCTCCCAGTTTTGCTGAGGGTGCACTCCAACCCATCATCTGGGTGATGAATGAAGATGTTAAACAGTATGCATTGTCCCCAAGCAGATCCCTGAACAGGCCAAAGTCTGTTTTCCTAAAGAGCTTTTCCCACAATGCTGTCCTGTAGATACGTCCTTATTTATCTGCATATGCCCAAAGTGGGCCTCTTTTGCCCATTTTGAGGCATGAAACCAAAAGAGCGAGGCATGACGAAAGATCCAGAAAACATCCCGTTACAAGACATGAGGCTAATTCACTTACAAATAAAACTTGATTACAGTACTCATGCATTTGCTTAGCTAATGTGTTAGCTTGTGAGGCATAAGAAACAATATTTTAAATGCATCCGGGAACTGCAAAACAGTTGCCACAAGCCCTGCTGCAGCAACAAAACTGCTGCATTATCTTCCCACATACAGGAAATCAAGATGTTACGTTTCTTATAAAACCAAAACTACCTGCTGAGTCCTGTAGCCGTGTTTTGAGTATGAAATGTGAAAGAGACACACCACCAAGCAGCAACAAGGAGCATACCTACAGTGAGCCTCCTTGTATCACATCTAGCACAGCTTCTGATCAAGTACCAGAGCTTGTTGCCTACTACACTACTTACAGGTTGAGACAGGTCCACAGTCTGTCACATCAATGCACAACACACAGCAAGAAGAGGCACAGAATAGGAAGGAGAAGAAATTAATAAACAGGTCACAGCACTGTGCAACAATAGGAAGCATAAATGTTGAGGAGGATAACATAGGAGGAAGTCACATGAGTGTTTATTGAGTCTCTGAGACTGATGTGGTCTGAGAAAGAGCTCCTGCAAGCAGGCACATTCACTCACACTGTAAAATCAAGTTCCATACCCCCAGCCAGCAGAATTATTTTCGCAACAATGCTGCACACCAAATGATGGTAGCAGTACCATCATTTCACAGGTGGAAACAAGAAAAAAAAAAATCCCTATCGCACAAGGCTTATTTATCTTGAGCAGCGAGTTACGATGCACTGTCTGACTGGTCTCAAAATATCCATTAATACTTGCAGTCCAGAATAAGTTTAAAAAAAAAAATCTCAAAAAAACTAGAAGAAAAAGCTGCAGAAACAGAGAAAGGGTACAGCCTCTCCCAAGAAAACTTGACTACCTGCTGTAGACAGTGGTAGGGCTTGCGTACTGAGGGTTGGGGGGCGTAAGTTAAGAGCAACTCCACCTTTTCAGTGTTTTCCCATTAACTTTTTCTGGCCTTATGGAGCTCTCAAGTCATCTTAGTCATACTCTGTAGAGCTGTGCATCACCGCAAGCACATTTGAAGGATGGGGGCATCTCAGAACAGAATTCACAGCTCACTGACACTGTATGTAACAGACTAGGATTAGGTCAAGAAGACTTGAGCCATGGGAGACAAGCACACCTGCAATGCCAGAGGAACTGAAGAATCTGCCTGCAGTATGGTTTCCAAGGCAACCAAAGCAGCCTCTTATCATGATCACTTTCATCATTAGAGCAGAAGCGAAAGGTTACGGGGCTAATTCTAGTTGCAGCAGCAACCGACACTGTATCCAATTATATGTATCACAGGCTCATCAACATCCATTTTAACTGGGTTTAGGTTAGAGCCATTCACTTGTATTTGAAATTAGCCCTTAACACTGCTAGAGTGGATCAACAGATTGGGAACATGCACCAGGAGGCACCTTAGCTAGTGGGTCTGGTTCGAAAATTTGACTGGGGAGAGGCCATCGCCCTAATTCCTCTTATAAGAACTATCACATGCTCAAATAAATCTTCCTGTCACGAAGGAGGACAACATTTATCCAGCATCTTAGCTAATTTTCATCCTGATGAAACTTCAAATGCTCTAAGAATTGCGTGTTAGCAGCTTCTGGCTGAAGTACAGAAATTCACTTGAAGGCACATGAGGTAGAATTCTCCTAGGGAGCCAAGCTTTGAAGAATGTGATAGCTTATGTGATTTTGGGTAAACAGCAGCTGTCCATTACACTTTGAAGTCCTACATCCCAACTAAAGGCAGGCTATCAACCAATTCTTAGCTTCACCTGTAGCCTCAGCCCCACCCCAGTGTAACAAGCCACAGACAGCCAGCTTTGGCAGCCTCAGCAGAGACAGCCAAAGCTGCACTATTATTACTTTTCTAGCAGGTCATAGACATGGGCTATGGAAAAATCTGTAATATCAAGATCATTCTTTGAATACATGTAAGTGTTCGGTCTCTGGTCTGAATCTATTACCCTGAAACAGCAGTGAAATTACTCAAAAACTGTAACTGTAGAGTGTTGTATCGCTCAAGTCCTTAAGCCATGCTCATTCGGGATCTCCCCATGAGGTGGAGGACTCAGAGCAACTGTGCTGGATTGCATTTAAAGAGATGAAGTCTGGTGGCAAAGCCAGAATAGACAAACATGATCTGTGTTCGTGCAAGGAAAAATATTTTGTTTGTTGAGATACACATAACTGAATAGATGCCTATTAAAACAAAGTGAGGTGAGCCACAAGCATTTCACAAAGCTAGGTGACTCTATCAAACTCAAACTTTCATCTGCAGGTCTCCTGCAGTCAGCAAACTGGCATCTGTGTCAATTTTTAAAGCCTCCTGAAAAGCTCCTTGGCAAATGCTGATTTTTGTCTTCCTCCAAGCTTCCATTGAACTGAGACTAAAGCCTTCTTTGTTCCACTATACCATTAGCATGTCTCTGTCATCCTGAAGCAGTCCATTACCAGAAAGCCTAAAGGAAAAGTTCACATAGGCAAACAAGAGGTCATAAGCACTTCAGTGGCAATGAAGTGGATCTTATTTTAAAAAGTTTTTAGTGATTTTTAAAAAAATATATTAAAATGTACATCTCTCTAATATCAGATGCCAAAAATATCTATGACTTGGCCCTCAAATTAATGTCATGCTCGCAATGTGAATTAGGACAAAGAGAAATTTATTTAAAAAACAAAAAAAACCAAACCAACAAACCAACACCACAACCAACAAACAAACCAAAAGAAAAAAAAAACCAAACAAAACAATGGGCAGAAATATTCATCTTAAGGAAAAAACAAAAAAAAGCAGGAAGAGGTGGTAAACACAATACTGAGCCATGTGTTTCTTGGATCCAGGACCAGGCATGTTAACATTGCTGAACTTTGCAGTAGTACTAGCTCCCATTACAAAAGATGTAACCCCATCCCACAGAACGGCTCTTTGGGATCTCCTGGGAAGCACAGGGGAAGGAAGAAAAAAAAAAAAGAAAAACACACACACACAAAAAACACCCAAGAAAAAGCCCCACTCTGTTGGCCTGCAAATATCAGCGAACCCAAGAAACTAGAAGACTCAAATGGCCCCAAGATGTGGTATTGCACTTGCATTGCCATATGCAATTGGCCAGTCCTATCGAATGAGAAGCCGAAATGTGTTCACTGCTTTCATCATCACTTTAGCAAACAACCACTTTAACTGGCTTTCACTGTATGGATGTTTCCTTGGAGACCACAACCTCATCACTTACAGCAGTTCACCAAGGAGAGGAGAGTCCAGAGGGCAGCTTACAGCCCACACTACCATGAGCTTTAGAAGAGCTGCCAAATGAACTCTCAGTTTTTTTCATTAGTCTTGAAATAAAAGGGGAATGTAGAAGACTGAAAAATATGCTAGTGTTATACCAGTATTTTAAAAGGTTGAAATAGGATAAGATGTGTCAGTCTTGTCAGCATGACATTGATTCCAGACAAAATAATGAAAAAGCTGATATAAGACTCAGTTAATAAAGGATTAAAGGAGGACAGTGTAATTACTGCCAATCAACATAGACTTTACAGGAAAATATAACTTGTCAAACTACCAACACTTTTTGGTGTGATTACAAGTTTGAACGCTAAAGGTAGCAATGTTGATGCAATATATTTTCACATGGTGTTTTACTTGGTGCCAGAAAGCACAGTGATGCAGCATATTGTATCAGCTAACAGATAGGTCTAAACTGCACCAGTAGATAAGGAGTCAGGCAGGAAGGTGCTACTGGGATTCGTCATTGTTCCAGGGCTACATGCAAATTAGGCTGCTGGCATGAGATATCTCTGTCTGTCATGTTGACTAGTATCGCTTCGTTCTCCCCCTGAACTCCCACCTACTCTACCCATCTGTTGCCACCTTTCCTATACTTCCCCTGGAAGTGCCTTGAGGCAGGGATGGCCACCAGTCCCTGTCTAGTACAAAGGACTCTCTAATCCTGACCTAAGCCCTGCCTGCCACATCAGAGTCATTCTGCCAAACCTACTGTGCTGCTGCACTAGCCCGTCTGCTTAGATAACCTCCAATTTTTAGTGGTTCATTAAATCAGGCGGCTCTAAGAATTTATTCACAAGGCAGTCTTTCCTACCATGGAGCTATTGTCTGTAACAATTGCATGAGAACAATACTTGAACAATGGAAAGCTGTTCACATAGAACAGACAGCTGAAAGTAAACGTGGACAGAACCTGACAGCAAGAGCTTTGACATTAAGAAATTTAGTCAGTACACCACCAAGTAATTCCTACACCATAAGACCTCCGTCTGTTGCTTTTATTTCCTCTCTGCATATGACAGTAAGTGGGGAGGGGACAGAAGTGTAATTGGGTATATTTCCCTAAACAACAGCTCTCACTCATACTTGACTACAGAAGTCTACCATCAATTTTTAGAAAGCTGTCAGGTTAGGAATACGGGGTGGGGGGGGGCTTTTGGCATCTTTTCTCAAATGCTGTAGAGGTTACATAAGAAATACATTTAGCATTTATACACTTAAACATAATTCAGAAATGACAGTCTAGATACATGGTAGGATGAAGCAATTTAAGGCACTCAAGCTTAGATTAGCCTGTGTTAATGGGAAGACAGATGATTGATTTTTCCCTCAGCCAAGGCTGGCAACCTCACCCATAATTACCAGGCCAGGGTTAAAGCACTTTTGAGCTTCAGTAGAGGTTTTTCATTATGATAGTAAAGAAAAAACTAGAACAAGCTTTGGCATAGGCTAACTAAAAAGGAAAACGTACTATCAGCACTGCAAATTCCAGTGGCTCTGACATACTGAAAATCAGAATGCTGCTGACCAACGTAACACAAGAAATTCTCCAACTATTCCACAGTTGCAACCTCATTTCCTAGTTCTCATCTTTCATGCCTCCACTTAATATTTACAACTTCAACTCTCCTCATTTCTGTAACACATTAACGTGTTTTTGAGCACAAATGTAAAAAACATTTTGAAAGCTGAAAGTGTAAACACATACTAAAGTAAACAGAATATTAAAATAACATATCACAAGCAGCTGCTGCATTAGGAGAATTAATTTTACATTTAAGTCAATAAATGTAAGGTTCCATGACACTGTAAGAGCTAACAGACCTTGTCTTAAGTAGGCTCAGCACAGTGCCATACAGAAAAGATTGATGATCTTTGTTGAGTCCCATGATTACAACCTCTGCTGCCTTTTGTTAATCTCAGCACACACACACACACAACGAACAGCAAGTACGTGTATTTTGGGGCTTAAATTTCCTAAAACGTGCAAGAAGAAAAAGCCAGGCTGTTTCCTAGCCATTAAGGAAGAGGCGAACTGCAAGGAGGGCTGTAAGAGGGTCGAAGACAGGTGTCTCCAGCAAAGTGGGGCTGCACAAGAGTTCTGCAGTGTTGCCTGGCAGCAAGTCATTATCTGCCAGTGAGCTGTTTCCACGTGCCAACAACCAAAGCCCACACAGGCAGCAAACACAGGAAAGTACATGCGTCAGCTAAAGCTACAGGCTAGCTCCACTCTTTCCTAAGGAAAAAAAGCAGTGGTGCTCTGGAGGCTAGACTTTGGCTGAGCTCTTGCTATTACTGCACCAGGAAGGTCTATGAACCATACACTCAAAACAAAATGTCCAGAGAAACACGAGTCCGGGAGATGCCAGAAATCTGTTATCAAAGACAAGACCACTGCCATACTATATCAGCCGTGCAAGAACAACAGTTCCACCCCCGAATGGTTGGGAAAACTCCAGTGAAGACTCTTAAGAACACGTTAGATAAATCCTGCCCGAATTAGTTTAGGTATAGTTGATCACGCCTTAAGATAAGGAAAAGGGTCACGCAGCCTCTTGAGAAACCTTTCAGTACTCCCCTTAGTGGTGGTCCTGTGATTACCTACAGGGAGGGAGAGAACCACATCCCAACCTACCTGTCCATACATTGTCCCTCATTCTCCCCCAAGATCCAAGGTGAATCCCCTTGCACTGGGGTTAATTACAGAGCAATTCAGACCCAGCCAAAAAAGACCCACCCTCAAGATGTGTCATCTATAACCATCTCATTCATGAACTGCCAGCGTGCCATATCCTCCTCTCCCCCCTACCTCCCTTCCCACCTCCGCCTGCCCTTTAAGGCTCCCAAATGCCTGTGTGCTGTATGTGGTGGCAGCCGGGTTTTTTTAATATGCACTTATTAAGATCCTAATTGAATCCCGCATTGCCTTGTGTGCATCTTGCCAGCCGGAACACGAACAGGGCACCCTATAATTCAATTAGAAGGACCTGCAGCAAGCTGATCATTAGTCTGTCAGGTTGTTCAGAAAAGGACATCTAGGCATAGGGGAGGAAGTTAAACAAAGGGAGAATTGTTAACAGCACCCCTCCCCAACTCATGCAGAGACTCCCATGTACATACTTGACGTGTGAAATCTGCAATGGCCAAGCACTTGAACGACAGCTCACCGCATCACTCCAACAGTTCTTTCTCTTGTTTCAGGTGACTTAACTAGAACCTCAGAAGTTGGAACGAGACTTTTCCTCACCAATCCTCCTCTACTCAGGTTCACAAGAAAAATCCT
This sequence comes from Larus michahellis, assembly GCF_964199755.1. Classification (NCBI taxonomy): domain Eukaryota; kingdom Metazoa; phylum Chordata; class Aves; order Charadriiformes; family Laridae; genus Larus; species Larus michahellis. Next base: position 48,131,979 of record NC_133899.1, on the reverse strand, counting down.
ACATGACTATTGCAAACAAGGAAGTCTCATTACCTGCCAAAACCCTGTTGACAGAGGAATGGGTGGCCAAACCAGGCTGTCCCCGTTCATGGAAAATCCCAGCATAAGGCAAGTACTCTGGCAGCAAGAAGCGTCTGCAAAACAAAAAGAGTAAACTTACGTGGAGAAAGACATCCCAGTATACTACAGCCCTGGATGGCAACTGCAATTACTTTGAGGAAACATGACTATATTCCAGCAGACTACAGCAGAGGGAAGGCCGGACTCCTCTGCTTAGCCAAGCACTCCACTGCCTCAAACAAAAAGCAAGTTACAGATTAGATCCTCCTCTGATCAATGTGGCTGTGAAGATCAGCATTAAGTAAACCTTTTACCTCCTACAATAGCTTTCTCATCTCAAACCAGCACATTGTGCTGAGAATCCCTGATCAGACTCTTTTCTCCTCCTATTCTGCCTTCACTCCATAGCTACAACCTGCAGGTAAGAAGCACGAGGACCATGCACTGTCCTTCAAATGTCACAGGACGAGATGATCACACTAACATGCCATCTCAGGGATGCCAGGAATTGCAAACCAAGAAAACAGCAGCCCTGTGCAAGAAAAGGAATCCATCTGAAAGCACCAGAGAGGTGTACTGCACCTGGTACCTCCAGGACTTCCACACCCATTTACTCTTACATGTACAAGCCTTACCTTGGGACAAAGCGCCCCAGCGATGGTGCAGACATGCGGGCATTCCGGGGTGCTCGGTGCCTGGATCGGTCTCCATTGTCCCTTCAGCAAAAGAAAAAAAATAATTGTACATTAAAAATACTATGTAATAAAGTATTCTCCAAGAAAAGAAAAACCCAACGACGTTACCTAGTCATCCTGAGTATGCCACTGAAATTTAATGGTTCTCTTGCATAAATCACATGCTTCTCGTGTTCCAAATTCATGCAACTTACTATACCAAAGACTCCTGACAGTTTTAAATATGGGTAGCCTAATGTCCACTTTCTTCTTGGTTTGACAGTGTCTCTGTGGTTTTGTTGATACTTTTGAGAGTCAGCATCTGAGCAAATGAATGAGAAACCCTATAATTTGTACTGGGAGAGCAAAAGCAAACACACCACAGTCCTTAGTCAAAGAGATTGGTTAAGTTTCATTTTTTCGTTCACAGAATTGCAGGCAAAAGAACATAATTTGCAGACTACTTTATTGCACTCCTTTCCTCAAGGTCCAATTTAAGTGCCATCACAGCTTAAGATAATCTCCCCTTTCACAAGCTTTTCTAGTGAAGCCAGAAATGTTAGGTGGTATCAGAGAAAACTGTACCTCCCCAAAAACCTCTCATTCTGTTTCACAATAAATGTATGGGCCTTCAGGAAGGAGGGTAAAGGGTCTAGTATCTATTGTCCTACAGTAGATACAGGAAAGTCTTCTTCCCCAGAGTGCAGTGCAATGCTGAACAGGTTACCCAGACAGGCTGCAGAGCTGCGATCCTTAGAATACTCAAGATAGAAGACAGACAAAGCCATGGCTGACCCAGTCTGATTTTGGCAATAACAACTGTACAACACGCAGGAGGCCAAACTGGAGCACCTCCAGAGTCCCCAGCAAATAAAATTCCTGATATTGCATTCATAGGTCACAACAGGACCTGTAATTATACGGCACTAAAACTGCAAGGAAAATAATGAGATTCCATCAGTGACTCTGGAGTTCTGAAACAGACCTCCACAGTGCTTTATTCTCCATTCAGGAATTTACTCTCTGCATGACCCTGCGCAAGCAGCAAGTCTGTTCTCCCCAGATTCCAGATCCCCATCTCTAATTGCAGCCCTATGTCTCCTTCCCAGGCAGTTGTGGGGAGAATATGACTTGCAGAGCCTTGGAACAACTAGGAAAGTAAATATTCCTTATGCAACACACTAGAAGCACATTCCTAACCCACTCCAGCAAGCTGTGCATTTTATAAATTATTTTTTTTGTTTTGCTTTTTTAAAGTCAGTGAGCAAGAAACGTGGGCTGAGAAGAAAGTCCATTACGTGGCTGTTTCCCACACACTTGAGGAACCAGGAACACAAGAGCAGAGGTTGTTCTGCAAAGCTCGTTAGCATTTCAAGCTATTTTACCAAAACCAAATCTAAATCAAAGCTCAAAACTTCCATTTCTCCTCCCACTGCAGACGCAGCGTTTGCAGTTCACAGCTAAAGCCGCACCTCGCCCTGAGGTTTCTGTGTAACCAGCAGGGTTCCCAAAATCAGCAAAGTAAAAAGCTGCTGCTGTTCTTTTACCAGAGGCCTCCAGCCCATTAAGACGCAGATCAAAAACAGAAGGAATCCTGCAAACTCGAGTGCTGACATACTAACTTTTTCTGCTAAAGAGAAAAGGTCAAAGGAGATAAAAAAGTGTCACGTTCCAGATCTTGCCACACACAGTAAGAGCTAGTGAAAGTCAGACAAGAAATACACTTTTTAGAAGTCTGTGTAGCAGTGTTTGAAATAATGCTGATATGCAGCCCTAGGAGAAAAGCAGCAAAACAGTTTTCAGGGTTTGCATTCGCTTCGGACATTTACTAGAATCAGAAGATGCTTTTGAAAAGGACAAATATCAGCAAAAGGAACAACAGCAGGGCTATACCCTGCAAAACTCTCCAATTGAAGAGAATGGCTGCAGTAAGTTTCAAAAGGCATGAAGAATTGGCTCCAGCAGACAAAAGACAAAGGTGCCAAGCCTCCCACAGCCCAAATCAAGAGACCTAAAGCAACTAATCGTTCAAGTTTTTTTTAAATGCCACTAGTCAATGCTCTTAGCATTCATGAAAACACTTTAGGACACAAATTTTCTAATCAATGAGACTTTCTGATGCGAGAAGTGTATCCTGTACTGTCCCATTCACTGTGCATATAACCCTCCTCCAATAACAAAAAGCCTAAAAGGGAAAAGATATAGACTAGACTTTTCTTCAGTTTTCACCATGACAGACACAGCATCTACTGATTCAAGAGGCAGCAATCTATTTTTAACATCCCCTTTAAAAAAAATAATTAAAAAAGCACCACACCCAAACTGCCACTGCCCTATAACTCAAACAGCAGAATTGGGAATGAGAAATAGTGACTATCCTCTGAGAATACTGGAATTCCTATTTACTGTAATGGAAGTGTAAGATACACTCCCCTTTGCTAAAGAGGAATATTACTAAACATTACTCTGAATCACTAATTTACAGAGTGTTTTATATCTAAACTCCCATGCTCAACTCCATGCAAGAGGGTTTTTAAGCATCTACTGCTGAAAAGCTAGAACAGCTGACATTACCCTGGTGCCAGCTGAAGATTATTTCTGCACCTTCTAAAAAGGAAAATAAAAAAAACCCACCCTACAGATCAGTGAAGATGGGTGGCACTTTGTGTTATTTCTGTACCACATACAGCCTGCTGACAGAGGGAGGAGAGCAGATGTTAGCACGACTGCAGTGCCAGCATGAAGCACTCCAGCAAGAAATGAGAAGTTTCCAAAGTTCTCTAAAGTACTGGTGAAGATCTAACACTCTTATTTTCTATTTAGTGAAAACTAGCCACAGACTTGTTAGGGAGTGATTTGCAGTGAACAGTTTAATTAACATAACCTCGAAAAGCAAATCCCCCAGAGTGTGTGCATCTACATTAAAAAAGAAAAAGCCTCTTCTGTAAAGCAACCCAATAACCTTGCAAAAGTAAATGACACAAAGTGTGCCACGGCAAGTTCTGTAACAGGGCTGAAAAGGTGTCCTACTACGCCCTTTGTCTCAAGTGCATCAGCAAATACGAACAGCACAGGGAAACTTCTGCAGTGAAAAAACAATAACAAAGGAACTCAGCAACCCATTGAGCAAGATGCAGGGAAAGAATCAGAAGTAATCAGCAGGTAAGGTAACAGACTAAATTGTCTCCAGAGGAAAACTGCAAGAACCAACAACTGGTCAAAACAACTTTAAAGGTCTGGCTCAAAATTCAGGTTAATCATAGTTTGTTCAGATACCAGTGTGGGACAAATCAAAACACGATATGGAGAATAAGAGTTGGTAGGGGAAAAATAGCATTAACACCAACACAGAATGCAGCAAGAAAAGGCGGCAATTCCCAACCATTCAGGAGATTTATGGACCTTTAATAAGGCATAAGAAGAATGAAAGTTTACCCTAAACTGGATAAGATGGTCAAATTTGTTTGGATTTTTCTGCTATTGTTTTGTTTGCTTGTTAGGAGAAAAGTTGACCAATGTAAATACAACACTGGCTCTGAAAACAGACATGGAGATGCAAAACTTTGCATCCTAAAGTTTGGAGGAAAAGGCATTTTTTTCAATTGGTAACTTGGCTACCACATTAATAACTGAGTGGATACAGAAGACAGTCAAGACTGTCAGAAAAGGAAAAAAAGCTACGTTCTGCTTTTCTATTCTGGCAAGAACTCTCTTTAATATTTAGAGATTGTTGTATCAGGAAGTGAAATTAAACACACAGCATGGGATTTCTACTGCAATCTGTTCGTCTAACTGTTCCCACTGTAGTCAATATTAAAACTCCCACTGACTACACTGCCAATAGAATTAGGTCAACAATGACCATTTTGAAAAGCCATTTAATTATCAGCGCCAGCACCAGTAAGCCACGCAAGTTCATAAGAATCAAATTATATCAAACCACGCCAATTGTTCCATATTTTCAGCATGTTCTAGTGTTTCATGCAATCCAATTTAAAATCCTAGATCAATTTCTATCGCAGAGGTTAGACACTTATATGCAATAGAAATGCTAAATAATCGGTTAAGTGTCATCTTATAATATGCTTAAGGGTTGGCACTGGATTCAGTTGCACCATCTTGCTGTAACAGAAAAAAATACATTTTCTCAGTACTTCAAACATTAAGTATTTCCACTTACTTGCTTTCAGCTTTTTTAAGACTGTAGGAGGTTACTTCAGAGGAAATAGCACAGAGAGCAGGAGTATCACAAAGATCATATCAGGAGCTCAGAGGAGGTTAGCAGAAAATGCAAAATTATTTGGCTTTAGAGGTTGATCAAGTCTGACCCCAGATCCTCTAAAAAGGGTACCTGGAAGACGTCATATTAAACTAGCCATACTAAAGAAGCAACAGATCCTGAAATCTTGCACTTCACTTCACAGGATTCACTGCTGCTTTCGACGAAAGCAGATGACACACATCCTGAGAAGGGTGTACTCACAAGACCTGCATAGAACTACAAGACAAAGTGTGTACTATGTTTCACAAAGGGTGTAGAAGTAGGAAAAAAGGGGTATGGGGAACATTACATTTGCTAGTGATTCTAAGAATGCATTGATCACTTTCCAGCACCATCCTGATGATAAAGGGACATACAGTGTTGGGAACACTAGGACAGAAAGTTAACTGCCAGCTTTACACCTGAGAAAAGCAGCAAATACCAGATGATGTTAAAACTTTAGTTCTTCCAATGTCTGATCCATCTCTTAAATACGAAGTTAGGAAAAATGGGGAGCATTTCTAGGAAATAAACCTCTCAAAATAAAGAGGTAAACATGAAATAAATGAAACATTGACATTCTGAATATCTCAGTGAGATACAGATATCTTAGAAGACAAAAGGAAAAGCCATACTTGAAGCTGATTGTAACTCTACAGAGAAATATAGCAGATGGAGTAATATCTCCTGGATCAGTAGAACTAGTCTCCCAAACAAACAAACAAAAAAATACAGGTTCCATCCAGTATATGCTACTTTACTCACAGTCCTTAAGTCTTGGAGAAGTTGTAAATTCAACCTAGGAAAAGGGGACCACCCTACTTATGGCTCTGAGTACAAGGGTATCTCACCTAAAAACAGGATTATGTTTGAGAGAAAAGATTCAAGACAACTGACTTATCTCTGAGCAGAGGCTTTTTTCAACAAGTAGCTAGAAATAAGCAAGTCAGAAGTGCTGGTCCACAGGGTACAAAGTATTGACATCCACACACATTAGAACAACAAAAACATCGATTTAAAAGAATATACATAATCTGGTAAAAATGAAAGGTATAAATATAAATTTACCTACCCATCTTTGAAGGATATGACCATTACTGAAGCAAAAGTACTTAAGGCAGAACAGAAGGAGACAACAAGAAACAAGAAAATTTAAGCAAAAAGAAGCATTTGCTACATGAAGAGCCTTTCCTGGCACTAAACATATTAGGATCATGGAGCAAACTCCCAAGTATAACACTAGAAGCCAAACAAAACCGAAGAATAAAAATATTAGAGAAACTACAAAGAGCAATGATGCCCAGCTGGAGGGACAGGAAGTAGAATAGATTTTTAACATAGCTACTTAATACAGTAATTGATAGAGAAGTTGGGTAAGTCACCCAAGACACAGTGCCTTTCCATCTTCCTATGTTCTTTTGAAGACTAAAATGCCAGTCTTTCACGAGCAGCTTTTTCAAAGGAACACCAGGGAAAACTCATCTCTATTTATCAGCTAAACTTCCTATAAAACAGCAGAGCACCGAGTTACTAATGGCTCTCCTGACCAGAGGGAAACAAACTTCCCAGCCTTGATTACCTCTCAGAGGGCTGTTCAGGGGAAAATATATTTACAAGATTAAAAATGGCACTTCAAAAGATCAAGTGTTTCAGAGAAGCATCACATAAGAGACGATTTATCACCTGGTCAAGAAACAGCAGCACTTGTTGTTAAATGCCAAGGATTAATTGCTTCAGAGAAAAACTGATTTAGAACCCTAACGAAGCACTGATTCTTATCTAGGCGCAGTATCCAGTTGTCTCTATTTTAATCACCTCACTGTGCGGTGGGCTCGCAAATCGATGACACATTTTAGAATAAGATGGATACACTCCCCATAGCTACAGTGAGTCATGAGAAAACAAGAACATCAGAGGCCAGATGAAGGAAGAGAATCCTCACTCCCCTGCCTAAACCTGGTACATGACTATTAAGGAAACCACTGTATTCAGTGTTTTATAATAAACCAGGGTATCCAGCACTACAACTACCCTTCCTTTGAGACCCCTTAATGAGCCATTCTCAAACATTCATCCAAACATGAGCATGACTAGGGTAAACATCACTATGGCTTATTCTAACCACTTGGAAACTTCACAACTGGTGCTCATTGAACACAGTTCATAGTGCAAACATACAATCAGCTGCCCCATTAGGCTTCAATACTGGAATAAAGTGTCAAAAGCAAGCACCAACTTTTTCTTTTTTCTTTTTTTTTTTTTTTAAATAATATACTGCAGTGTTATGCTACTGCTCTTCCAATGAAAACGTAACTGCACAAACAATGCTAATGTGTTAGACCTACAGGCTTGAAGAATGCTAACCACTGCCTGCTCTGTGTGGCCAGCAACAAACTATTAACAGCTTGCTTCCTAATCACTCTCATTAACACCAGAAGTCACCTAGTCACCTACTACATGACCTAGTTTGACTTAAGAGTTTCACAGACACAAAATAAAAGCAAAAGGAAAACAATGAACACAGTTCAGAAGTAGCAGAAAAGCTTGGATGAAGGGTACCATCTTGACATCAAAACTCTTTCTACAAGCCCAGGCAACCAACATTATGGAATATGATGTGAGCTTTTCTGGCAACTGTCATCTTTCAAAAGGCACTCATTCTTTCACCACCCTGCTACGAAGACATTTGCCTTGCTGGAATGTGACTTAATGGTAAAACAACATTATGCTGGAGAGGTTAGCAATATCCTGCAGTACTGCTGCAAGGAAATAGTCATTGCCTGTCACCGCATCCAGGCAGTATTATTAGACATTAAGACCAAGATAAGGGGAATATAAAAGACTGTCACAAAAGATAAAGATAAAAAGAATAGGGAAAATGAAGCTGCAGGCTACTATGAGTAGATCACAAGCCAAGCTAAGACTCTCACTAATCCTTGAAAAATGAAGTTCAAAGAGTAGACTCAATATCATTCCCATTCATCCAGGACTTGTTAGCATTCTTAGCCTGCAACTGTGTTTAAGATGATGAATATAATTAACATAAATTGCTATGTATCTGGAAGCAACATCCCAGTGCTAACTGTTCCAGAAACCTATAACAAAGAGGAAAAAAAACAGAAAACGACCACTAAGTTCCACAAAATTCAGGTCTGCCTTGAAAACCAGTTTTGAGACGGTCCATCTTCATCAACAATGACACAGAGCCATATGAGCCAGGAAAGAGCATCAAAACCACAGATGAAGGGGCTCTGGGAAGAAAACAACAAAGGCAGGTACGTACATACAACAAATAGCAACCCTGCTTTTAGTATCTTTATCTGAACTTAAATAACAAATTGCTAATGAGAATATTATTTGTAGCTGCTCAAGCAAGAGAGACAGATTACAAACTGTGCCATCTAAGACATCCAGAAAGAAATTGCTGCTTTTTCTGATGCATTGTGGATCCTAAAAATCCACTGATTTTGGATTGCATTGTGGATCCTAAAAATCCATTTCTGATGGATTGTGGATCTGATGCATTTGGATCATTATATATATGATGCATTGTGGATCCTATACTGATGCATTGTGGATCCTAAAAATCCATTTCTATCAGCACTTAAGTGACATGAAGAGCCCATATAGATTCTCACATCTCCTACCATGTCTTTTGTAATCTTCAAATGTAAACATCGGGATGGCAAGGAGAAAAATGAAAAAACCCAGCCTAATTGCTTTTAGAAACCTTGTGGTTCAGGTATACTACCTTTCTACCACTACACCAGAAGGCTACATGATCAAGTCATTTGTCTTACCCACCTTCACTACGCCCTATCAGAACTTAACACTCGGTATCCCATCCATCCTGATGTGTCAGCTTAAACTATGGTCACCCTATGGAGTAAACCTCTTTCCTTACCCTCTGGGATTCCCTACACTTTTCTCTACACAATAACACAACGTGTCTCACTGTTCTGGAGCTGTAAATCAAAAGCTCCATACTTATTTCAAGTCTCACAAAAAATGTTAGCCATTCCAATCTCTCCTTTCTCCTGCCTAGAAAACCTGGCTCCTACTTGAAGGAGTTTCTTTTGCAGAAGTTGAAGGTTGTCACAGGAAGGAAAAAACACTCTGAAATAAGAGAATGCACCGTGAACTGCTGGGAAGGAGAGCAGTAAAGACCAAGACTGGCTATACAAAGAGTCCAAGTTTTACCCAGGTGCTCTTAGTAGTTGGTGTGCTAAGGGAAAACAGCAGGTGCATTGTGAATTATTACATTTCTGCAGATTAGTGCTCCCATTGCTCCGTGTCCTAGCAAACAACAATATAGAGTCAGACTGAAAAGCTAGAGATTGGATTTAAACATGAGCATGGAGTTCCTTCACCAGGGTTAGGAAGAACTTATTTCAGTAACCGGTAATCTCCAACCTCTCTCCCCCCCTCACTCAAACTTTCCAAAATTGCCTTCTGTCTCTGCCATTAAGCAAACCACAAGCTTATTCTCACCATGACACACAACTCCCTCCCCAACACCCACTCCCACCATTCCACTTGAGAAGCAACAGGGAGAACAAAATCCAAAACCAAACCTACAAACCCCAGTGCATGCTACTGAGAAACCACGCTGCCACAGCCACTGCCTCCCCTTCTCTCTCTCATTGCGTAATGTCAGTTCAGACAGTTCCTAATTAATATTTTCAGGTACCAATGCACAAGTCAAAGTACTTAAAGCAGCTAACAAGAAAAGATACTTTAAATTAAGACATTTCAAAAGAAGGGTAATTGCCTGGATGTGTCACACGAATGTCTAATCGGCTGTGCACGTTTCGCCTTAATATATATAAAAAAGTTAGATCAAAATGCCAACTTGAAGAGGAGCGCCAACTATGACACAAAACAGGCTCCTAAACCAAACACTTCACCTATGGAAGAGGGCAGAAAAACAAATCTACCACACTAGTCTCCAAAATAAACAAAAACCATATTCAAGAAACCAGAAGTAAGACTTACAGCTTTAACGCAGTGGCAGTCAGCTGGCAAGTTGCGATCTTAGAACATTTAAAGGCAAGAGACTACTGGAGGAACTTAGATTTGGCAATTCTTGCTGTGACAGTATCAATAGAGCAACCAAAAATGGCAGAAGACAGGCATGGCAGATACTCATGTATCTTACGCACTTATGAAGAGATCCCTGCAAGACGGCCATTTGAGAAATCACAAGTCTTGGTCCAGAACATGCCTTAAACAAAAGGATTTTAAGTTGACAAATAAAGTCAAATAAGGTCACCTTGAATCTTGTAAGCTTTCGTAAGCGTTTTCATCATCTCTGGTGAGCAAGAGCCTGCCTTCCACAAAACCAAAACGCCCATTATGGTCTCAGTAAAACAGCGTCTACAGTGCTCATATTCTCTGTCTGGGTGCTCAGTGGCATCTCAAAAGAAATCAAAAAGATAAAACACCAGAACAAGATTTCAGGCCTGGGAGGTAAACCCCTTCTTGTTGTAGAGACATAACAAAGACCTTCCTAGTCTGTGACAATGGCACAACTGAATGGATCCACCCTGGCACAGATCCTCCTGGAAGGAAGGAAAAAGGAGAGGATAGAAAGGGGAAAAGCTGCCAACATTAAAAGAGTATAATCACCAAGCTGCTTCATATCTGTATTCTACCAGGCAGCCCACTCTCAAAACAAGAAAGAAGAGTCAGCCACAGTCACACCTTTAGCCTTGGCTTGAAAGCCTTTACAGAAGTGTAGTGAAGGATGTGAGCAAGGCTTTCAGACGGCGAGGTGGTGCACGGTCCTATGCATCTGCTTCTCAGTCTGACAGATAAAACACATCTGTATTTGTTCCCATGCTTACTGCAGACAAAAAGGGACACAGATGGCCAGAATTTATCCGCAGAAACACCTTCACATTCTGATTATGGTGATGGATTTAGAATTTCACATGAAAAAAGTTAGCTTGCAATATCTGAGGAGTCCGAGAAGCATCACCCAGAGTCTCCAGCATCAGGGTTGTTCTAGACTAAAGGAAGTCTGTAGAAGAGACCCAGTCAAACTTGTTGAAGAAATCAAGAGAAAACACAGTTTAGCTCTATAAATCTAAGTTTACCGTGTGACCTAAACACAAAACACTCAAAAAAACCCTTGAAACTAGAAAGTGCAACATCTATGATTTGTCTATAAAGAATCTATTTTTACCTGTTATGCTGGAAGACTAAAGCGTTCTAATTCTCCATTCAGAGATTCTTATCCCAGAATATAAGAAGCTGTTGCATTTCAGGTTAGGATTCTGCTAAAGCTAAGCTTAAAACCCACTCATATCAATTTATCTGTTAATAACCTAATATTACGATCTGTATATATATTACAAACAGTATTAATGCTTTCATGCAGACATGACTAAGTTTACAGTTGTCAGTTGTAGTCAATAAGCAGTAAGATGACAACAGTGACAGGTTAAACACAGTCAGCGCATGTAGAGAGATAACATCTTATTAGACCAAATAACACAGGTATAGCTTGTGTCTCCCTCCTCCTCCTCCTCCCCTGTCCATAAAAGCTGGTGTAATAGAAGTATATTACTAATACCTATTAAAAAAAAAAAAACATTCTACTTCACATTCTTATACCAACACTACTGCTATTGCTATCACAAACTAAATGTATCAATGAATTAATTCAGATGAGATTCTGGAGAAATTGCACAGAGAAAATGACACCACCAGCCTGACACTCAGGAAGAGAAGCTTTAGCTTAAGTTTAGAGGCCATATGCACACAAACAATGCAGAGGCCAGGTTTTTCATGCCCCTTACTAGGTCATTAGGTAAGCAAAGCTGAAAAGATACAGTCATGACTCACAGAGGAGAAAAAACCTCAGAACCCCACAAAAGATGAGAGATGAGGAAGGCTTGTCTCCCAGGCACCCTGCACAAGCACAGGGCTCACTCCTTGCCCAGAGCTCTATGAATAGTAAAACTAACTGGTGTTTAATGCCCCTTATACCTTCCTCCTGATCTCTATGAAAATGAAAGATGAGAGAATATTTACCAATTACGTTAACCAGTTTAGAAAGATAAAGCACCAAGGCAATTTGCTATGGCTTTTAAATTAAAAATAATAATAACATAAAAAACCCCACTGGATTCCAGGAGAAAAGCATGAGCAGGGAGCTGCAGGCAGCTAGACACAGCAGCAGCTCCCTGTCCTACATCAGATTTGGACAAGCAGGGAAGGCAGCGCATCTAGATCAGGGCAAGAGAGAAATACATGAAGAAATGCACAACTCTGCCCAGCAAAGAAGGAGGGATAGAGAAGCCAAAAGAAGAAAGAATTCTGTATAAGAGATTTCGTTGTGAAGTGTCAGCAGAAGAAATCAAATGAGTCACAAGACAAGTTTCAGCTCTAAGGACCCCCGCACAGCAGCTCCTTCTAATCAGCCAGGAGAAATAATGAAGCAGAGAAGGAAAAAGACAGCACGTCTTGAATGCACAGACCAGAATTCAATATGAAATATTCAACCAACAAACTCAGCCACTGCACAGTAAGGAATAAACACTTCTTTTCACTCAGTATGAAATGAAAGACAACCTTAGCATGGCTGATTGAATCGCTTTCCTGACTGGGTGCTCTTACTGTGTGAATATTATCTGCAGGGGAACACACTTCTCTGCAGGCATTTGCCTGGCTCTACAAATGAAGAACTTACCATCTTTTCTCATCCCAGCAGAACAAGCCTCCCCAGACAAATGAAATAGAATAATGGAAATATTAAGGTCTGTGCTTGTGACGCACCCGCCTCACAAAATGGGCCCAGCAGCCACCATGTTTCTGCTCTTCCAGACCACGAAGCTGTTTGGGGAAAGCTACCAGGCACTGACTCCTCTGCATTATCTCCCCTCATTTACATCTTACACAAACAAAGCCATAATGACAGGGGAAGACATTCACTCACCCTGTACTTCTGAATATTTAATTGCTGGAACATGAAATGACAGCTTCACAGAATAACATTCCAGCAGGGGGAAAAAGTTTACCACGACTTAAAAAGTCAGAAAGGGATTAATATCTTGCTTTTCTGGGAATAGCTAGTGTTACCAGTGTCCTGACACAAAGGACAGGGAACTTTAACATCATGCCATCTCAAGTATGTGCCACTGAAGCAAGTGAACATGAAAGCTACGGTAGTAGCAAAGTTGACAGCATCCTCTGCTGGCAGCAGCAACAAAAAAGCCCCTATTTTTGAGGAATTCACAGCCCTGTTCAAACACACCTCCCTACCATACTACCTCCGTGCTCAGAATCACCCTATGTTTTTAAACACAATATATGCAAAGGGGGAAAAAATTCAGTTAAATACTTACAGTACCCATGGAAAACCCCATATTTAAAAGGAAACAACCAAAGACAGAGTAGAAAAGGTCATGTTCTCTTTTCTGCTAAAACGGATTTTAACCTAAATCCCTACCCTATTGGTCTCCATGCCATTTAAACAATCCACTACTGTACTCCCATTTCTAGGAAAGGGTTTGCAATAAATTTGTTTGCTGGGATTACACTGGGTATCACTAGAAGTTCAAAAGCAGATGTTGAAGAGCAGACTTTAAAAGCTTGTCAGGAAAACTCCTCAGAAAGAAATAGAGTTTTACATGAGTGCTGTTCTAAAGTTTGCATGCAGGACCATTCCTCACTTTGACACAAGAGGCCATTTGCTCTCCTTACAGGAAACTAAGCCTTAACACAGATTCACAATCACCAAGTATTCCACAAAACCAAACCCACGAATTTTAGCTAATTTGACAAAGTTGTACAGACAGAGCAAGTAAAAGTAACAGAACATGTTTGACTGTGTCCTACAGCCTTAAACCAAAAAACTAAGTCCTGCAGAACTTCTGCATGGTTCCTGTTTTGTCTCAAGATTTGAAGGCTCTAATAAACTCTTGACTCCCCATCTGTTCCGTGGGAGAAAAAGATTCTCCTTTTCTTTATTTAACCAGTCTTTTAAATCTGGTTGAGATAGCCTCATGTGTTCAAGGTAGCCTAAAGCATCCTTAATTTTCATAACAGAAATGACAAGACCCATTCGTAGCAATCACTGCTCTAATTATTGATTGAATGACTTAATCTATTCCTACAGGAAGCCTGAGATGTCTTTGGTAAACAGTAGGAAGCCACAAAGCAGTCTTGTGCTGACAACAGGCTCAAGAAAGAGGGCAAGGCAGCATGCACACTTACTCAAAATCTTCAAATTCCAGATCATTTCCCTCTACAGACGGGCTTGAGTTCTCTGAAGTGGAAGAAGAGGAGGAGGAAGAGCGGAGACGGTTTTGTTGGTATCGCATAGAGCGCTGTCGAATACTGTCCCTCCGGGAAAGATACTGGATCATCCTCTGAGCATAATATGCAGCAGGAGACAACCTGAGCAAGAGATAGATATACAGACACTCGTTACACAAGTATAGGATGACAGCCAGTCCCATTTTTCCTTTTGAGCCCCAAGTGCCAGGACAGTAGCAGCTTATCACAAAATCGGCTGTTTGTATTTTATCCGTGAGTAAGACACAGTAAACAAAGCAAGCAACTAAAAGTAGTTTTCCCTTTATACACTATACTCCCACATGAATCCCTTGCTGTGCAAACAGAAGCACTACACAGTACCTATAGACAAAAAGCTCATCCACAGCACCGAGAAGTTTGCTTCTCAAGACTCTTTGGAGCCCATTGTTTCATTTATTACGAGTTCACACAACTAACTCCAGCAAACATTCCTGGTAAGAATCAAGATCACTCCCAATGTGAACTCTGTTTGCAATACCAAACAGCGTCAGTGTTCAAATAAATATTGAAGGAAGGTGCTGTTGTTTTGAGGGTACTTGTGGAGTACCATAAAGTATCAAGCAGGAGAAAGAAAGGTTTAACAGCTTTGTTTAACTACTTTGTAATCCAAATGGTAGGGATTTCAGATAGTGGCGATTTCATCAGATGCACTAAATATATAAGAGAAGCCTTGCATCCCACCTGAAAGAAAACCTTTTCCCCTGCAATTAACTCTTAATTTGCTCTCATGCATAACTTGGCCTTTGCTTGCATTAACTATCACTAGACAGTATTACCCCTTTCCTTGATGCTAGACAGGTAAAAACACATTCCTTTTCCTACCCTGCATATACCCACAGCTCCTAACACATACTTTCTGTAACACAATTACTCAGTATTAAAGTCCAGACACCTCAGATGCTTGAATAATCACTTCTTTAGCCTTGTTTGGCTTAGACTTGAACTCAAATTCGGGGGTGGGGTGGGGGGGAGATGAGGACAACGCCTCCCAAGTAACTAGACATTCAATTGTCTATTCCTTTAACTTCTGGCTCCCTGCCCGCCCCACCTTCCATAAATGTGTTTGTATTTTTATGATCCTGGGAAGTACCAGCCTGATAACTTGCACTGAATAAAAAAAGAACAAAATCAATCTCATTTCCTGCAAAGGCACCACGGGCAAGAGACCGATAATGGAGTGAGCAGGCCTAATTTTTAATCTACAAATGAAAGTGTTAACAGCTTTAAACAAAGAAAAATAAAACAAAAACCTCAAGTGAACAGTTAATTCCTGGCGATAGTCTAGAGATGAAAATATATTCATATGCAATCGCAAAGAGAGGTAACCTGTCTGCCTTACAGGAATGCTACCCATCTTCAGAACACAGTTTCAAGCTAAATTTGTTTTACAGTGGACTTCACCAACAGGCATGAAGACTCTTAAGGATACGTTCAATTTTATAGTGACCAATACTACACAGTTTCACTGTGTTACACGACAACCAGCAACAAAAATGCAAAACTCCATAATCACCTCTGACAATATGATTGTTAGAAGACTTTTTTTTTTCCTCCCTTTCACAGCTGTGCTGATTCTATGGGAACGTACTGGGAATAAGATTTTGCGTATGGATATGGATAAGTTTGCAGCTCATGCTGTTGTGGATGTGAAACAATCACACCAGATCTGATAAAGTGCTCTGCTACTATCCCTAATGTCATATTTCAATGGAAAACTACATTTAATAGTATTTCTAGAGACTGCTCCCCAGAGCAGCATGAAAGAAATGTACTAACTCTTCAAGGGATAGATTGTATTAATGTTGTTTTGGCTGCAGACACCCATCGAGGACATTCAATCTCCCATTCCACAATACATTCAGGACATATAAGCAAAAGAGAAGGTGGCAAGAAAGAAGGAATTAGAAGTCACGTAGACACTAAGAGAGAGCATCTTCCCCAAGGTAAGCTCCCTGTACCCTACTAGGTTGCCATCCTTGTGAAGAGTTTAGTAGACAGACCACGGGCTCAGGAGTCTAACAACTTAAGTCAATAAGCAGCAAAAGGGTAAGGGGAACCACACGCTCAGTTTGTTTTGGATTCCTCCTGGATCTTTTATGCACTGTTTGATGAGTTAGAGCTGTTCATGCTTATGTAACGTAGAAGGCTGCACCGTACAAACACAGCACTTGTCTTTACTCCCCTGAAGACTTAATAGGCCAAGTATAAAAAAGCAAGGCATCACAGCAGCGCACTCATAAATGAGGAGCTGTTGTCTTCTTTGGCCTTTCCCATAAGCCAAAGCCTCTGTTTACGCCTAAAAATAAGTCTACGGCATAATATGTGCACATAGAGAAAGAAAGCAATACGGAAACAAGGCAACACTGGAATACATGAATAGTGATTGATCTCAACAGTCCATCACTGTAATCATTGAAACTTTTTTCTTTGCTAATATCACGCCAATGGTGAGTTTTACAGAAGGATACTAAGAATGAGCTTTGCAGACATTCAGTCTTCTCAAATTATGTAGCACATCACAAGAAAAAACCACAATGATACTTGTTAGAAGAACAAGAAAGAGTAGGCAATAAAGGCTGGCCATAATGGATGACAAGACGCCAGATTCAGCTTCTCAACAGCACATGGTATGTAGACCAGATAGACTGTGAAAAAGATTTCCAAAGAGAAGACAAGAAGCTTACGTTTGATACCCAGAGATAAAGGTGCGAGGGATAAAATACAAAAGGGCAGGGGAGAAACATATTCAAAGCAATAGGCTAAGGAATGAATCTTGCAGATGAGTGCATGCAGGGGAGAAAAAAAAAAAAAAAGTATTTCTCAGGCTGAATCTGTCTTTGGAATACAGTTATGACACAAATCAGAACCAGAGCTGAGAGCCAGCGTAAGAGATTTAGCTGTTCGGGGGGAGGAGAAGGCTGCAAAGCGGCATAAGAAACACTGATTAATGTTAAAAATACCTCTTCGGTTCATTCAGCTATTGAACACAACTGTAAATCAGTCCCTGACCAAAGTTAGTCTACCAGCTGGCCAAAGTCATGCCAGTCACAGAGGCTGCCTAGTCCATTTAGTTTTCACCTGTGCTTCTAACAAAGCAGAGGCAAAACACACGTAGAGATTATGCAGTAATCCTTAAACCAAGTTTGTGTTCACAGGACAGTAAGCTGCATTTGACAACATCACAGGAGCTAAATTAACCTAGTCTGAGGTGACTGGACCCCATTTACTGGAGCAGATGGTTCAGAGGAGGAGAGGCTATGCTGCCACACATGACCGCCACAGAACAAGGCACTGAGTGGGAGAAACGCTGCAGTGCAAAAATCAGAACCGAACAGCTTCTGTCTCATCCAACAACCACGTCATCGAGAGGCAGTGCATTCTCTAGGCACCCAGTGCTGCTGGCTGGCCAGTGAGAAGTGGAACTGAGGGAAGGATACGTTTTGCTAGCATTAGTAAAGTTCAAGTATCTTGCTCTAAATATCATCCTAAGCAATAGAGAGCTACTATACAGCACAATGTCCTCAGCTACATCCAGATATCCAATCCAGCCGGCTGTATTTATTAGACAACATGAAAGTTTTTTTTACACAAAGGCTGCTTCTCTTCACCCTCCCCCATTTTAGTATCTTCTAAGGAAGCAAATTAAAAAAAAAAAGTCAGAAGAACATCAACTGGTTAATGTCTAGACCCAGTTCCCCAAGACAATCACAAGAATTGGTATATCTGCATCCAGGAGTACTATACTGCTGTGCAGAACCCCAAGATTCCTAACATTTCATACATACTGACAGTACTCATCAACCCTGCCTTGATGCTGATGGCCAGGATGTTCACTGATATTACAGCTCACACCTCTAAATGTCTCAAAGCCAGCAGACACGTTTTAAAAGCATTACCTGATTGGCGTCGTTAATTTCTTTAGTGATATCTACAGTGGCATACATCCCACCAGTCCTTGAACTGAAGGCAATGCTGGTAGTAGCCACTAACTTTCGGTCGCTTCCATTCCACTTAAGACTTCAACTCGCAGGCAACATTTGGCCTGACAGTCTCTTTCCCAGTAACTTTCTATCAGCTTTTTGTTCTAGAGACGTATCTACCAAACACCCTTGTGATGCTTTATATATGCAGTCTGAGATCATCTTTTTGAGTATTTCTATTAAAAAAAAAAAAGTTATAGGTGTTCTTTGATGACAGTCTTATTTGATTCCTCTGCAGATTGTTTTCTGAGCTCAGTACATACGGAAACTGTGGAGAATGACAGAACAGCCAAGCTGACCTTACTGAAGTTCAGCAAGGCCGCTGAGAAAGATTGCTGCAGTCTACATCAGAATGTTATTCTAAATCTGAAGGAACTTCAAAAAAAATGTTTTCCCTGCATCACTCCTGACCTACATTATTCAAATATAGCCCTATTACAAACAGTAGATGCAGAAACAAAACTAACACACACACTCTTAAAAATAAAATCTTCAGATCACTGAGTTAAAAAAAAAAACCAACTTCATTGGAGACAACTTGGGAGGTACATATATTTCTAACATACATTTAAACACACATACATGGATGTATGTTTATTTCGCCTTTGTTTCACTTTTCAACTTTGTTATTTAAGAACATCTGAAAGTCATAACTTTCTGTCACAAACTTATAACTTTACAAAAAAAAAAAACCCACACCCTCAGAATGCAATAACACTCCTTTTAATCACATCCCAAATTTCTAACAAGGTAACAAGTTAAAGGGATAGTTAAAATGATCCCACTAGTCTAGCACACCAGTAAGGTTTATGGAGAAAGACTTATCTTATCCCACTCAAACTTCTGGCTCATGCCAATTATGCATCTATAGATCTCATCCTCTGAAAAGGACAGTGACACTTAATGGAATAAATTAACCCTCTGAAAAGAAGTTTCAACACTGGACTTTTCTTCCAAAGCACCTTGTAAACTCAAGCTACTATAGCTTCTACCACAGCCTAGAAACACTTGAACTGTCACATGAAGAGCATCATATCAGTTCAAAAATGGCTTAAAGTAGAAAAATATTTTTGACAATGCCCCTTATGCTAGGAAAGGTCTCAGGCAGTGATCCCTTTTCATAGATTTTACTGAGCTTCATCATAGCAGAGATCTGACAGAAGGGGAAAAAAAAAAAAAAAAAAAAGAATTCAGTAACCTAGGCAGGCCCCCCCCCCCCCTTTTCTTTTTCAAAAGGCAGCTCCCAGAGAGCCAGAATCAGTTCTTACAATCTCTGCTCAATAAATTTAGCTGCTTTGGGTTACGCATTCCAGAAATAAGGAATGGTGCGCTTCCAGCCATTTAGCTGCTCTTGGCATTCATAAATTGACCTGAATGTAGTAACACCTTTTAATTAACATTTGTAAAATATCATTTTCATCTTTCCAGGTAAATTCATCCCTTTACCTGTCATTTAATCAATTGCCATTTAGAAAGCTTTTACATTTATCAGCATCATTCTGACATGTAGCTGCCAAGACCAGTTACCTAAGTTGGTTTCCCAATGACCTTATGTAAAGGTAGCACACTCCACCTTACTTTCACCTCACCACAAACAGTTTTACTTACATCATTCCTGAGTCTTTGAATTATTTTTACAAAGCAACTTTCTTCACAATAAATGGAGAGGAAAAAAAAAAAAAGCCTAATATAAGATTTCACCTCTACAAGGCCTTATCTACAGAGATAGTTAGCAAGGAGCTATTTACCAGCATAATTATACCATGTGG
Organism: Larus michahellis; assembly: GCF_964199755.1. Classification (NCBI taxonomy): domain Eukaryota; kingdom Metazoa; phylum Chordata; class Aves; order Charadriiformes; family Laridae; genus Larus; species Larus michahellis. The sequence continues at coordinate 48,111,911 of NC_133899.1, read as the reverse complement.
CCAGTTTGCAACTTAGCCATTTATTTCAGAACTCGTACTTAGAGCATCATCTGTATAAAAATGCAGATTTTGTTGTTAATGATGTAAAAAAGAATGAGACTTAAAAAAAAAAAAACACCAAACACCACCCTCCATCAGCAACTTAGATACTTAATTTTCATACACTGGTATTCCTGCACTCTCCTTTATGATAAATCCTAGTAGCCTTCAGCTCATGCAGCTATGCTAGAGGTTCCCTAAGAGGCTAAATCAGCTATATTTTTACACTTACTGAATTTTCCTCATTCATAGCTTTGTTAAAACCATCTAAAGAAAGCTTATTTGTCACGATTTATTCTTTGAAAGCTTCCAAAGCTGCTTGCCGTTCACGATTCTATCATTTTTTCTGACAGAGTCTGTGGGTCACATTACCCCATCTGTTGCTTTATAATACATTAAGTAGAAACTGCAAAGATCACTCCTTTCCAGTTTTGATAACTCTGCCATGTTTGCTTTTTCTAGTCCTCTGAAACACTCCCACCTTTTCTGGAGATTAAGCAGCACTACAGGTGTTTCCATGTCTAATGTCAATGATTCATGACTCCTCAGAAATAACTGTCAGTATTTTGTTCTTAGTTAAGTATGGTTAACATCCTGGTTATGCGCTCTCATTGGAATTTCTCCATGAATGTACCCCTATCTTCCAAGCATGTTGTCTGCTAACTGCCTAACTGCCTTTACTGCATTCTCCCTTACTCCTAAATAGACTATTTGTTTCCTTCATTTTTCTTCAGAAGTGATTTCAAATATATTGATATAATCTCATTTACTGTTAGACCTGCTTGCCACCTAGTGTTCTCCATCCCAAATGATTTCAGGAATCCTTATGTGCTTACTTCAACAGCAATTTCTTCCTCTTTTCCTCATTCCCTCCCAGACTTAACAGCATCTTCTAATTTGGTTTGCACCCTGCCCCCATGGCAAGTCATTGAGGAGATGGGCCCAATATTAGAATCATTCCCAAAGGATTCAATGAATTATACTGAAGTTACGCTTTTGTCTATGAAAATTAAATACCTTTAGATTGCATTTAGCTCTTACCTGGCTGGATCTGGGTAGATTGGGTGTTCCCGGGACCCTGCTCCATCGTAGCGAGATAACGAAATGAGGGAAGACTCCAGCAACCTCCTAGAAAGGAAAAACAAATGACAAAGTCAAAGACCATTCAGGAACATCCCTCCTATTTATGCCCTCCTTTCTGAAACCTCTTAAGACTATTTCTATCATCAGTGAAGAGAATTCTGCAACATACTGAACCACTCACTGATGGTCTAAGTGTTTTCACTCCATATCTATTCTAAGTATAATATTTTCACAGCAGAGGAGAAAGAACACCTCGAGTAAGGAAGAAGAGTGGTACCAAACGTGCTTCCAAATTACGAGAGAAATATGCAGATCCTACTTCTCCTTTGGAGAAAAGGTATCCCAATTTGTCAGGTCCATAAATAATAACGCTGCATTGGGCATCTGACAAATTCTTACCTACTAAAAGGTGGCTACTCAGGGAACAGGCCAAGGGGCACAGTACAAAGAACACAGCCTGGCACGTGGACTTTAAGGGCACTACTGGTGTTTATTCACAGCAAGATATTCAATCTTAGTCTCAAGGCTCAGAAAGAGAGGTTTTCAGCTACAAAAAAATGTTCATTTCCTCTGTATCTTAATCAGCCACAGGGAGAGATACCAAATATTCACTCAAGAAGCAAATGTATGCAAATGCAGCCAGACAGCTTGAATATGTGAGAAGCGAGTCTGAGTCATGAAGGCAGCAGAATCAAAGTATATAGCAGGAACATGTCCTCCATCCTGGCTTCTACATGCACCTCCAGCTTCTTGTCATAAAGCAGAGAACAGCATTGTTTCAAGACTGACTCACTCAAGCCTGTTGCAGCCATTAGATTAACAAGAGAGATGATTTGGGGCAGGTGTGGAGAGTGGAAAAAAATCAGCTGCGAAAGTTTATAAGGCTGCTGAGTTCCCTTTCAAGCCTTTTTGAAAACAAAATTTAGCAGAAGTTCTGAGGCAAGCCTTCGTAACTTAAATGAAAAGTGTTGTGGTTTGAAAGTCAAAGAAGTCCAACACCACATCTGTTCTATTCACCCACACACACAATTGGTGAGGAAGACTTGAACCTTTCAGTCTTAGCCCCACACCGCTAATTCACACTTAGCATTTGCAATGCAGGACAGCGAGTGCCAACACAGGAAGCAGGAAGAAGGACCAGATATAATCGACACCCAACTTCCCGTTTATAGCCAAAGACAGTAGAAATGCAAATAAGACATGTTTTTTCCCCAGCAGCAGCCCCCCCCATCAGGATCTCAATACAACTTTTCACTACCTGCCAGCATATTTTTTTTTATTTATTTACTTCAATTTTACATTATAAATCTAGAATACAGAAAACAGCAAGAGATTGCTCCAGTTACTTGGAAAGGCATGTGTCAGTTCAAGAGACTCACTACTTTCTGCAAAGCACTGGGACTCTACAGAAGGCAAGAAATCCTGTCCTCTCTGGCACTAAGTTGCTTGGCAACCATTTGTCTTATTCAAGAACAGCTATTAAATCTCTTAAAATTTAAGATGAATTAATTCCCCAAGTTACTGAGTAAAAAGCTCCAACCTTCAACACTGCTAGATACCAGGAATCCCTTGGCTCCCCAGAAAGTTATCATACTTCAGTCCCGCCTCACCAAACCCTCTCTCCACCACCAAGTACGTAAATCAATATATGCAAAAGCAGCTAATCCAGAACAAACACTGCAACTGCTTTACAAGTCCTATACTTATCACCTGCATCACATATAAACTGCTTTTTTTTCCTTCTGGGGGGAAAAGCAAATAGATTAAAATTAGCAGAAGGGATATTCTACCTATTCAGTCAGCAGGCCCCTTTCTAAACCACTGGCTTAGTGGTTTAGAGTTCAGTAACCCAGTTCAGAGACTGGATTACTGCCACTGCAATGACAACATGCTTTTTAGAAGCCTGCTCCTCAGAGCTGCTTATGCAGAGCACTCCAAAAACAGCACTTTGCAAGCAGCCTGGATGCGTCGAGGCTATCACCCTGCTGGACCATCCTGGGCTTAAACAGGGAGGAAGAGCTCCCACAGCATGCAGAGCCTGGCAGGGCCACAACCCCAGAAACAGCAGCTGCCTCCTTACAGGTCTGAGCAACCGACACACAACGCAAGTGGCTTGTTTGATGTCATTTTCCTGCAATGACTATGGTATCCTGATAATATGCACACACAAATAATCATCCATCTCACCATCTCTGTCTAAAGTCTTGCCACCCTCTTTCCCAACCTTTCAGCGTCTATCCACTAAATGACAGCAATATCAGAGCCACAAGGGAAGATGACCAGTACATGCTGCATGGCTCAGCAGGCTCTGTTAGAAAGGAGTCTCCAGGTATTCTCCAGCCATATTTCTCTTCTCACCTTTGAAAAGGCTGGGAGTTGCCTGAGAAGAGCATTGACTTAGAGGGATCACCTTCAGAAAGAAGCTGGCAGCTGCGCTGAAGGAAATCAAAATGTATACCAACCAGAGGGCACCAGAAGGGTGCGGATGCAGAAGCAGGGCACACACTGTAGTAACTCGGTATAGGTCTGCCAGGAGTTCCTCTGCTTGGCTTGGAAACAGGACTTCGAGGAATCTACACTCCATCTGATCCTTGAAATAAATACTTGAAGAGCCTTGCTCTACTAGGTACCTGGCACCTCAGATGAGAACCAGTATGTGTTATTTTACTAAAACACAAACCAACAGTTGCCTGAGCCACAGGATTGCCATATATTTGGGTAAACAGACTTCCTATAGACCTCACAGGCCTGTGATTTTACCTGAACAGCCTGCAACTCTACCCCATGAAGCAACAGGAGCTGCTGCTGCTTCAGGAGCACCTCCTTCACCAGAAGGGCTCCCTAGGAGGATCTGCAGTTGCAGGGTTGTGGAGAGCAGGATGACAAACGCACTCCATTAAACGAACTCCCCAGGACCCTCTCCAAGGCTGTCCTGTCACATGTTGAATGGTCTCAGCTAAGATCACCTTTCCAGCAGAACCTTCCAAGCCTACCAAGACCCAACTCAACTCCCGCACTCTCTCACACCAAGGCACACAAGCCATGTACTAGGGCCACATTCGGATCAAGTGGACAAAGATAATTCAGTTAACAGCAACTACTAAAAGCTGATTTTAAACCTGATCGGTAGTTCTTAATTGTCCTACAACTGTGCCCTCTCAAATCACAAAGCAATGAACACAGGTGGATATAAATATATATAGTAAGCAAAAAAAACAAAACAAGGCAATCTCATGAGATCCAGATGGACCATCTCTGTGCTTAATGCTCCAGAGAATAACAACATCTGTACTGAAATGAGACTACTAAACACAAATAAAATCTATTATTTAACTAACTCATTCTCAACAGAGCCCTTGCGGCCCAAGTTACAGATCCAAATGCATTTGGTACTGACAAATGGGTTCAATAATAGATACACTGCTATAATCATCAATAAAGCGTCCCATCTGTGACACTGGCAGTGTAACCTACTGTCCCCCAGGAAGGCGCAGATAAATGTTTTTAAAGTAAGTCATGCTGCGCTCTATCAAGTCTTAGGTGCCACATTCATATCTTTTGCCACCCAAAGTCCCAGAAGAGACACAGACTGTTTGTTTTCAGTAAGCACAAAGCATAAGGTAGCCCAATATCCTATCACAGTAAATGCTGAGGTTGGGAGCAATTCTGTTAAGGATGATAAACATAATTCACAGATGAACAGGAGCAGCTCTGTCACAGGGAACTGCTAGCCACTAAGTATTTAAGTTTCCAACAGAGAAGCATGCAAAGAGAGAACAGAAATGCATATTGCTTGCATCTCCTTTTGAAACATTTCAGCAGACCACGCTTGACTCCTGAATCCTTTCTGGAGCATACAGCACCCTCTTCCTCTCCCACACCCCATATTTTTGCTATGCAGATATATAACAGGCTAACACTAGGCTCTGTGGAAGCAATTGCTCCACTATCTCTGTCTAGACAATATGAAATTGTCACAAGTGACATCTAAAGTACAATTAGCAGAGAAACTGCAATTTCCACTCTCCTCCCCCGCTCATCAGGAAAAAAAAAAAAAATAAAAATCACACATTATCATCCTCCAGGTTGTCAGTCAATGCCGCAATGATGAAGATTAACTCTGCTCACCCTAAGAGATGCTTCTGGCCCAGCTTGCTAAAACAGGAGGAGGGGGACTGTAGGTTTTTTTGTTCGTTTATTTTTTTTATTAAAGCTACTACAAGAAGATATAAATTGCCTCTGTTCAGCAGCATTGAGATCTCAACAGACTCCTTTTCTGTCAGACATCAGTAGCTATGGAACCACCGCTCCACACTCGCTCTGTTACCTCGGGTCTGCAAACAGCAGCAATCGCGAGCAAGGGGGGAAAGGAAGCAAGGTCCAAGCTACAGGTCACCTTTAGACAAGGGAGAGAGAAAGGGAGTGCATGCACACAAGACACTATGAGTAGAAAAGGGAAATTTCTCAGGAATGAAGCAGCTGAATGCCAGAAGCTGGGGGGGGGGTGGGGGGGAGGAATATCATAAAGCAGCCTCCTCACAGCACATCAGCCATTGGACTATACCCACACTCTCCCCACGGGGGTGAGGATCAGCACCAAAAGCCTCTTGGGACAGAGTGATTCATCTCAGCAGGCTTTGAGAAGATACTTAAGTGCAGGAAATTTAACTTCTCAGTAACAGTTTCTAAGGATATGCAATTCCTACGCCACATCTTTGATTTGCTGTGACAGGAGGCACATTACTGGGTAGCGCTTACTCCACACGGCACGGAGGGAAGGGCTTTCCTCCCCATCCAAAAGGGAGGCGCTAACAAACAGCACTGAGGCTTGCTTTCCTTAAAATCAAAAGGGTGTTCAGTCAGCTGCCATCCTCCTAAGCTGCTGCTGCATGCTGACAACCAGAGTAAACAAGTAAAATGAAGCAAGCGCTCCTGCCTCTCGCACACTTCAACTATGAAGAGGGCCTAAGACAGAGCAATTCATCGCTATCCTTTGAAGCAGAAGTATATTGACAACTCTGGCAGCTTCTGTGAGTTTCCTCCTCTGGTTTTATATCTTCCCTGGAAAGGCTTTTGTATTCCCTATTGCCCATTTGGAGGTGAAACTACTGCACTGCTTCATATTACATCCCTTTTTCAGCCCTCTGAATTACAGCCAGCAGACAGTTCTCCTGAGCACTCATCCCTACAGATGTGCTCCTGTGGTTCCTCATATGAACGTAAAGAATAGCAACAGTTTAAAACTAGATTCCCTTCAATCACCTTCCTCTTACAGCAGGGCAATGTTTAACCTAAAAATAACAAGAAAGCTGAAGCCTGAAGACACCTTAATGTTCTCCAGCTGCCCAATAACACTGCTACCCTCCCTCAAATCCTAAACTCAATTATTAACTATTAACAAGCCCAATTAATTCTTCGAGATCAATTATAGCCTCAATGGAACACTAGAAAACTATTCAAAACAAAAATCTCAAACAACCCAATCCACTGGCTTGTTTTTTTCCCCCCCTTCCCTTTTCTCAGAAGAATAGGGAAAAAAATATTTCAGACATCTCTGTATTGTGTTGCCTACTTTCAAAGAGCAAATTGAAATCACGTAAGCAGAAACCATCAAGCATTTTGTTCCATAGCTTCATTTTCCATAAAAGTTTTGTAGTTCTCGTCAAACAGAAAAACACTATTGCTATCACCAGTTTCATATTCAAGCTTAAAAAAAAGCAATCAGTATGCAGTTCTAAAGATTGCCTGAAAAGATGATTTCTAAAATTAATTCTTAACATAATCTACTCCAATACCTCTAAGCTAACATTTCTAGATTGTTCCAGCTTTCACATGGCTACAGTTACACATATTTAGCCTGGCATCAAGACTGAATTAAGACAGGTCACATGCAGATGATCAGAAGAGAAGGAATAGTCAAAATGGTCAAACTTTTCTTAAGGCAGTTGGAACCACCTACAAGAGATTTCACTACTAATGAAAACCTCAACACTCACTTTTACAGTCCTCTGAGTTAGCTCCTCCATCCCCTTGTTCACATCTTTGACATACTCATCCTCACTGAGGAACGAGAGTATCCAAGCCCTGTTAGGCATTCTTTTCATCACGATTTTTTTTTTTTAAATGTTATTCCAAATAAAGAACACCCTTTGTAAGAAAATTTCCTTACTTTAGTGAAAGCAGTGACAGCAAAGATGCAATACGTGATCACAGACATGTTCCAAACATGGCTTTTCAAGTTTTCAAGAACACTTTGGCATGTTTGTGAGAAAGAACTTGCGGCTAACTCTGAAGGGCAACCAGGGACAGAGAAGACATCCTTCCCAGCTGGAGGTGTGGAGCTGTCAGAGAAGCAGGTTTGATATAGGACAGAAGTTATCACAAGAAAACATCTTTCCCCCTTCACTGATTCTGGGCAAGAATCCTGTAGAAAACAAGCTGTAAGGATTTCTCAGTCAGAAAACAGCACGTCAGGTCTTCAGCCAGGACGGGAAGGAGTACATTTGGGAAGGTGCGCAGGGAAAAGGAGCACAATTACACGAAACAAAGAATCTGTAGGTAACAGTTCGAACAACAATCAATCATTGGGATTTGAGTTCTCCTAATCATAAGGCAGGGAACAAAGTTTCAAGAAAAACGTGGTTAACCCTTTAAGGTTTACCTGCTTCAGTTTATCTACAAAGTAATACCACATGATGAATTATGCTATTACTGCACCTCTGCTCTTGGACTAGGAACTTCAACTTTCATTTACCACCTGATGCCACAGGAGCTACATGGCGCCTTTGGAACTTCTCATAGGGAAGGTCAGTGGCTCTGAGGAAGATGATTTTTTTTTTTTTTTTTTAAGTGGACCCAAGGTCACAGTGTTAATCTATTACTTCACCTGCTGACAAAGGCCATACATTAGAACAAAAGATGAGCAAGTATTATGCAGAGGTCATCACACAGCACCCAGGGAATGATTAATGTGTTGTTTCAACAGGCAAGAAGCAGCACCCATCCATGATAGACATTAAAAGGGCCAAGAGCAGCTACAGCAGCATTGATTAGTTTGGTAATAACTCCAACATGAGAAGAACCATGAAAGATCACGCACGTTCACTTTGCAGGGGCAAAACTTGAGGGACGAGGAAAGAAGAAGAAATTTAAATCAGCTCAAGCTACTGCATGTGCTATTTTGCTCTACAGTGGCAGTTTTACACCGGCGCTCAGAATGGCACCTCAGCCAAGGTAAAGGCAGACACCGCATTCCTCCACCTAGACCCTTAACAACATGCAATTATATTAGAAATATATTGCTAGAGGGAATCAGTTCCTAGTCATCGTGGTTATGATAACAGGCTTGAAAGCACAGCCAGAACATCGCCAGCACACTGAACTCCCTCAGCCTGAAGACAGCTTTACTCTTCTGAGGGCTTTTCTACCTACCTTCATATGTATAATGTCTGTTTCAAATTCTCCTTGTTCTGGGAGTTCCCAACACCACAGATTGTGTGGACAGCAGAAATCTCTGCATACCCACGCACGCAGATCTGCGTCAGCTTCTGGGATAATTACATAGGGCTCCTGCTTCTCCATAGGGAACTGAAGAGGAGGTGTCTTTCCTGAGGGGGCAGAAGCCGTACCGTTATCTCCATAGGCTTCTAAGGCTATGAAAACAGAGGTCCCATCACACACATCAATCACTTTCTTTAAAATGCTCTTGTTCAGGCTGGAACAATGAAGAGAGTCAGGTCAACAGATGACCAGCAGGGCAGTTCAACCACTTACTCCAGCCTTCCCACTTCAGGAAGACAGGGGAAGGATTTCATACTAATGCATTTTGAGCAGAAAAATGAGTCAGTTTCCTGGCAGATAATGAACCCTGTCTATTCACAGCCTTCAGTTCCAGCAGGTGCTTTCTCAAGAAGAGCAAGGGAGGGGGTCAGTTACATCATCACACAAACAGCCATTTGGTGCAATCAGTTAAATATGTATGTGGAAAATGTTTAAAATGCATGCTAGCTATTCAACAGACCAGAACTGCTCAACTGGAGAAATCTAGAGCCATCACTATTTTGGTTACAGTTATATTACTAAGTCAGATCACAGGTCCCTCTGTCTCCTCTTGCTCCAGGCCCAGAGAGTAGATGCACGCTGCTCTACTGTGAGTTCTCCAGACCAGATTCTCTAATAAGGGGCGAATAATTGGATGAGGGCACTTTGTCCCCAGGCACACTGTACCGTGTGCGTTTATAGAGAGTGTGAAGACTGAGCGCATGCGTGCAATATATGTAAGTGACTGCACATCAAACGATTAAGGGCTTGTATCAGCATAAAAAAGTGGCATACTATATTTCCAACATCTCCAGCTCCTCCACACACACAAGAAAGCTAAACAGAGCTTTTAGTTGAGCAAGCAGGCCTGAAACAAAAGGTCTGAGGGCCTGTCCATAACTTGGTTTCTTGGCAAAAGGAAAATAAAACAAAACTTAGAGATTGTTTTAAAATTACTTATCTGAAGCCAGACAACAAGCTCTAGGAATCAGAGCTAGATAGTTTAAGCACATCAAAGACCACCATTAATCATAAATTGAGCGTCGTCCCCTAGACAGAATACTACAAGTACACGAACTCAATGCAAGCAAGCAAAAACTGGGAAGAGGAGCAACTGTTCCAGGTCAAGTGCGGTTGTCTGGACATGCTGCCCACCCTGCAGCAGTTGGATCAGGAGGCTGTGGAGAAGACATGTGCAGACAGCACAGGAGACAGACAACCTAACAAAGGTTTTGAAGAAAGGGAAGCTATTCACACTTCTTCCCTGCCTGTAGGAAAGCTGAGAACTCATATGTTTTATGGTATCCTCAAACAGATATCTGTTTGAAGTCATCTGTCTTTAAACTTCTAAGCAATCTGTGTTTATCTAATACCTTTGTTGTATGGTCATTTCATACAGATTTTTCTCAAAAGAAGTTAAAAAAACCCCCAAACAAACACAACCACATAACCCACCCCAAAAATCAAAACAACCCACCCAACTCTAGATCTCATTACTCCTCAGCAGAAGCAAAAAAGCAAGCCAGTTTGGAAGCATGTATCTCTCTCATCCTCATTAAGAAACATCACTGGAATCCAATTTCAACAAGTTCCCTTGCTGCCATGCCAGAGCAGGTGAACACAAAGTGAAGTCCCAGAATAATCCCATAGACAGATACCTGTAGGGAAACAGGTCTCCGTTTCCTGGAGATTGCAGAGAAATGAAGTTCACCTACTTCTTTTACAGGTGAGCTCCTCATTGCTAGTCCCAGACTACCAAAATAAGAGGTGGGAGAAGGGGAGTGGTTTGACTAGGGAAACATCATGAAGGTATTTGAGAAAGCAAAGTTATTTCTATACTGGCTTAATTTACAAGCCAAGCTGCTGCAAGAGTAACATGGGGAAAAGAAATTCTTTCCGCGTGCTACAGTTATTGCTGTATATTTAAATCCAGGCCAAGAAAAAGAAAAGAAGGCTTAAGCCCTTCTGCAAGTTTGGTGAAGACTGCACATGCTCAGCTTTCCGAAGTACTCGGGGAAGCTCAGCAGCAGGGACTGACCTCTATTAGTCACCACAAGAGAGAAAGCACAAGGCATCATTTTCCCGCCCCCCCCCCCCCACCCCAACTCTCAGTAATGATGTAAAAGGGCTCTAGCAACCTTACATTATTCTTAAATCAGGAAACCAGCAAAGGCGGGGGGGTGAACCTTTACGCAAGAAAACAGGCGCCTCTTTCACTTGCTCTTCTACATAACAACTACCAGCACATTCAAGAGCTCAAACCTCTACCACAGTCAGTAAAACAAAGTCTTTCCTACCCACAGGGAGGAGACAGCAGGCTCAGTCTGGAAAAAAAAAAAAACCAACCAAAAAGCTGGAAGGGCGGAACAATAACCTCAGAGCTCACGTAGACATCAACTGACCATTTAAATATCATGGCAGCCTGTTTTACAGTTCCATCTGTGGTTACATTCTCATGATAAGACTAATTTGTATTTTCCATTTTTAAGAAAGGCCAAACAAACAATACTTGCCAAGTTTGTCCACAACCTGCACATCTCACCCATCACCACAGCTAATTATCATGACTAAATGTTTGTGTCACCTTCAGATTATCACTTCACTTCATGTTTATCACCGACAAATTAGGTCTTCATTCATTCCTCTGTGTCCAGGCTAACATTTCCAGAAATCATTTCCCCACCCCACAGTTTTGGCCTTCTCCCCTCAAGCTCCTCTTCCCAAACACACACCTAAACCTCTTGTCTCTGCTTGGAAACCCCTTCATAACTTCTATTTACCCCACTGCTCCTCACTAACTATTGAGATACTACTTACTTTGATCACCATCATTTTCAAGAATTGTAATAAGCATCTTCGTAATTATTTCTTAACAAACCTGAAAACAGCACAGCATAAACTTTTCCAAAACTATCACATTACACATGGAGGCTAAGAGGTTGCCAGAAAATCCTTCTTTCCACAGCACAGGTAAGGTCTACACACCGTAAGTCAAATAAAATGCTGAGCCCAAACTACAAAGGCAAGGACACCAGGCTAGCAAGGTTTACACAAGTAATGGGCCTGAATGTGAGGGGTGGGGAGAAATTAATATTGGGTAGATCCATTTAGATTTGGGACAGGCCACTTTCTTACTGATGTGCGGTCTGAGGAGCCAGCACCATAGTGCTGCCTCTCTTCTCCACAGCTCAGCGGTGTGTCCCCCTCCTGCCCAAGTCCCCCTGTTTCAGTGAGCTCAACACGTCACTGCCGCAATAGATATTAAATACTTGAATAAGCAAGTCACAACTGCTATAAGCAATTAGGAAAAAAACCAGTAACAACGCAGGTTTAGTGAAATAAGGAACTAAACCAAGATGCAATACACTAGGTATGTGTTCTCTCTCCACAAGAAGATGCATTTTGAAGCTTTAGGTAACGCAATTCCCTCCTGCTTTAGATCCCTCCCCCTACAAAAATAAAAAAAGTAAAGGGAGTAACACTATCCTCTTCTCTTATTTTGATGGTAAATTTCAGTCACAGACCTGTCTCCTAGTAGGCAACTCTGTACCCGCGGCAGGGAGCAAGGAAATGTTCTGGTTGTTTTGTTTTTAAGGCTTTTTTAAGGTTTTTTAAGGATATGAGTGATAGGCACCCTGTCATTCAGTGCTTTGCACAGCAAGAAAGCTACCCGAAGCCAATATATGCAGAGATCTGAACAGTCTGGTCATTTAAATCAAAAACCAAAGCAGTACATCAGAAGCTCAGGCTCCAGCAGGAACCCAAGAACAGGCTGTAAAAGTGACTATACTCTTTCTCATTTTACATACAGCACTCATCATTGCTCGGGCAGGAATGGGAGTGTTCCTACCCTGTCAACCTACTTCAACCACAGACTGGTCCCTGTTTGACCCACAAGTCAACACCACACCTACTATTTAGAAGCAGAAGAGGCATCCGCTCACAGCCATGAGTAAGCCATGCCTATTTGCATCAGCAAAAAAAAAAACTCCAAACATACTCAGGGCCTTCTCATGGAAAAGCCTAAAAGTTTAGGTAATAGTTTAAGGCATACTCGAAAAATAAAATAAACACAGCCCAGTGGAATAGGTGACCACCCAAACTCCAGCCAACCCCTGCCAAGGATTCCTCCAGAAAATAAGCCCCATATTATGGAAGTCTTCTGAGGAAGGATGAGCAACCGTTTAAATGCAAACAAAACCTTTGAGAAGGCAGACTGCAAAGAAAAGTCTGCTCCAGGCTTGGTAGGCAATGAGCAGGAAGTCCAGACAAATTCTGCAAAGTTGGTCTTTCACAGCTCTAACTCAGGGGCATTTGCATATCAGAAAGACAAAATATCTCCTTCACCTCGAGATCCACATCTGTCCCTTTCAAACCTTTGCAAAGCCAGGAGGATAAGCTGCTCCCTTGTTTGCATTCTGTATCAGAGCCATTTCCCCTCAGGATCCCCATTCATGTCTTTCCTCAAACACTGAAGAACTTGCAAATGTATTGTAACTGAGGAGATAGCTGCAATTTAGGGCTGGGGGCAGGTGGTGGTCCTCAAGCTACCTTGCTTTCTTTATACAAGAACTCAGAAACTTTCTGGTTCTGCAAGGAGACAAGGAAAGCAAGGAGCAGAAGCAACATTACCCCCTTGTGGCGGTAAAGCAACATGGAAATGAAATAAGTTCTGAGAAATTCAAAAGGGAACTTTTCATACCCGTTGTACATATGGAGAGCTACATACTACCAGAAAGGCCATCAAGACCGAATAAAGACATGAGCTGGTGTCACTGTCCTGCCCAAGCAGGTGAGAACGGTACCACCACTTCCGCCTTGTTGCACCTGGTGTTAGTTCAGGCCTTTGCACGCCTAACAAGAGCAAGGCACAGAGCTCTCCTTCTGGCTAACAGATGAAAACACAGGTAGAGCATTTACACCTTTCTAAGGAAAAGACAACACAACCAAACTCACTCATAACGTATAGCACCGATGACTTGATCATATTTATAATTCTGTGGCTTTCTCATCTCACCTAGACAGAAATCCTAGATTGCTAAGTGCCACGCAATCTTAGCTCAGGAAAGAAGACCGGGTTCACATCGCATAGCAAGAATGCAGGCAGTAGGGACTTCAGTCCTCAGACAAGAGCTGGCAAAACGAAAGACAGAAATTTCACCCTGGCCCCTGTTACATGGTTCCAGGGAAGCTAGTCTGCATGTGTCACTTGTGCACACCACATACAACAGACTGAAACACATCAAAAAGCGATGCCTTTGGTCAGCTGTGCAACTTCAGCAAGTTTCCACAGTACTGTGAACTCTGAACTTTTAAAGAAAATAAAGGAGTTTATACAAGTGTCCCCAGACAATACAAACTCCCCCACCTCACATACACTTCTTCCTACCTGTGTGCATGACAAAACCATCACCCGGGACACTTCAAAAGACTTCCCAGGTGTTCAGATAGCTTCAATAGTCTATCTTGTCTGCCAAACTAAATAGGTGAGGCAAAGCAAAAACATTACACATTCAAAAGACACAGGCACATAAATCACTCATACCACAGCCTACACAATTTGACCTCTGGAATGAGTGCAATGGAGTGGTTAGAGAAGTTTAACATAATTGCCAGACAAAGCTTCTTAATGGATGAATAGGATAACAAGTGTTTCCTCATGAAATACAGGTTTCATGCAAACCTGCCTGTCAATGGGACAGGGCGCATCTTTCACTTGCAGTAATTCATTCAAATCCCTAATCAAAACAGGTAAACAATATCAGAATTACCCCTTAGTGTATTACAAGCAGCTAACTTTTGAATGCTTAGAGGATGAGTTTCCATTTGTGTTATTTTTCTTTTCTCCCTTTCTAGGGATTGATTCACAGGATAAGGTTGGAAATATGTCAACAAGGACACAGATGGCGATACTTGCACCCCATTCTAGATTGGGGTGCAACTACATCCATTCTAGAAAGACTTTGGCCTGGGGAGTGCCATGCCAGAACCTAGAAACAACACTAGATTTAAAAGCAGAAGATTTTCTTTCTTGTGAAATAACACACTTGTGTCATATTAAAATAGCCAAAGAGGTGGCATTTGAATACCTGGATCAGTTGCACTAGACAGCATTGCACTGTACCTGTCATTAACTGATGAGCTGAAATATATTTCAGTGGAGACCACTTCTAGGATATCATTTTTTTAAGAAGGTGGCACTATCTCCTTTCAAACAAGCAGCTGACTAGAAGAATCCTCTTTCATTCCCTGTTCAGCTTTTCATTATCAACCTGAATTGGCCCACACAGCAACAATGGCTTAAAGTACTTATAGGATCTTTTCCCTCACTAAGATTACAGTATTAACACAACGATTCCTCAACCCATTTTTTAATTAACAGGAATTATAGAAAAATTAAACTAGCTATCACCTGTTGCTCAATTATCTTTCCTTTATCCAGATCTTGCCAATAGCACCAATTTTATGCAGCACATTTCACATGACAATTTCAGGGATTTCTGAGGCTCTTTTCACTTTGATGTTAGAGGCAAAGATAGATCCACAGGGTAAAAAAACCCTACATTTGAATTAATGAGATCAGCCTGGAGAACCTCAAAAAAGCTGAAGCTCTGTCTCACCAACTTCTGCTTATGGTAGACCATAAACCTTCCCCAATTTCATACATCACTGACACGGCTTTAAGTACACAGAGCTCAGCGCCTGTGCTGCTTTCAGGCCAAGCTGAATGTGACAGGACTGCTGTACTGCCGAGGCTCCCAGTGACATGTTCCTCCTAATTGAGGTGCCAGAGCTGTTAGTCAGGAATAGCTTCATTACATGCTTATTAATGCCTTCGTGATTAGCCCAAGATAATTAGCCCAGAACCATCAGAAAGAGCAGAATTCTCTCCCTACCCAGCTGACACAGCTGCATCAACAGAATTCAAAGAACAGACTTCATTAAACTACCTATTAACTTAACTGACCCTCTATGTCAATGTCTTCCCAGTGAGCAACTTCTCAGCCAGGCAAGACAGGTCAAGGAATGGATCCTGCCCACGGACAGGGAATGAAAATATATACACACAGTTTCCAGATGCAATTTTTATCTTAAGTTTTTTGGCTGGCCTTTGAATACAGAGCTCAATTGCCCAATGACGACATCTAATGGAGAGACAAAGAAGAACAGAATACAGAAAAGGTTACAGGCAAGTACATGGATGTCCCCTGATGCTAAGAACTAACCTGAGGTCCACAGGCACAAAATTACATTGATTGAGAGTGTGTACGTAGTTATCACCTGTACCCTAAGGCTTGAAGGCTTACCTTCCCTCCTCTATTTCCCCAGCACTTTCAGCATTACATAGCTTACATCTCATGACAGTTATCCACCATCTTTGCATTCTGCAGCTACAAAGGTTAATAGACATTTTGGACTCTGCTGTGCAGGAGGGGTTCCAGCACTTCCCATTGTGAGAGCACACCCTAAGCCAGGATACAAGAAGGCTGGATGTGAGGATGTTCATTCTATGCAAAAATTAGGTAAGTGGGCGCTTGCTGACTTGTTATTGCTCTATAAGGAAAAATATAACAGCTAATTTGAGAAGGATAGAAAATTACACCTGCAGAATATAGCTATCCCACATGCAGGCTTCCTTTTAAGGGGAAAGATTTCATAAAGCTCCCCACAAGTCCACCCAACGGGTTCAACAGGAAAGCAAATTAAGTTTTACTTTAAGGAAATTGCCATGAGCACTTAATACCAGAATGCTCACTGCTTCCAGCTTCCTTACCTCAAGTACTCTACAGTTACCTTAACTTCAGCTAGAAGGGAAGCAGGAGCCCCTGCCATGCCTGTTCTTGAGAAAGGCCCGATAACAGCAGCAGGAGATTGGGAAAACTAAAAAGAGTCCCTGCAATCTTCTCTGCAACCTCTGCCAGAAGGGTTTCACTAACGGTTTCATCTTACAGAAATTCCTCTGGAATTAAGTTTACGCATTGAACTACACACAAATTAATGTCTCAGCAAAAAGCACCTGTTTGCACAGACTACCAGGGAGGCAGCTAACCCCGCACAGATGCTACAGCCACCGAGTAGGCGGCAGCAACCACCACGGGTGACAGGCCAAGTGACCCAGAGATTCAGTCACACACTCCAGCTGTTAGGCAGCAACCCGTCCAGCTCCCGCACACCAGGGTGGACTGAGTTAATGCCTCAGGGCATTTTAAAATTATACAAATCCCACAGATCATATCTACAGATCCCGCCACACCTCAGTGTCCAAATACATGCCAACTGCCTGATCAATAAAAAGGTTATTCGCCTCCGTTATTTCTGACACTATGGTGACTCGGCCCAGAGAACAAGTTACACAGTGGAGATGATACGAGCATGTACAGCTATTTCAAGAGGAAGACAATGCAAGACTTACTCTAATGCCATTTTAAAGCTAAATTTGTCAGCTCCTTCTCACCTCTCTGCCCTTTAATAGGGGACTAGAGGATATCTGATTTAAATTAGCTGCAGGTAAGTCCAGGCCCAAGAAAGAAGTAGTTACCATGTAATCAGCTTGAGACTCTCATTATGGCAGGCTATAAAAAAAAAAACAAACTGGGGCAAGGATTTAGAAGCAGATGAACAATTTCATGACCACCACCACTTATTTGCTATGCAACTACAGCAACAAGGCAGGCAGACACTGTTCCAGCCTGAGTATAATCAGCTTATCTGCAAGGAGGAGGAAAGAATTCCCTTTCCTCCGGCACTCCTGTGTACAAGGCCTCCTCAGTCAGTTACATCTGCATCCAACCTGGAAACTTTGCTTTCCCAAAGCACGAAGCATCCACTTCTGAGAAACAGCAGGGGTGGACCTTTCCTCTGACAAGTGCACAAACCACTTGACAGAGAGGATGGCAAACTGAAACCCAGCAGTGAAACCCTGTGCAAAGTACCAGTGTAGCTGAACCGTCCATACAAGCCAGTGGAGACACTTTCACACAAAGCACAAGTCCTTCCTGGTGCAAGTTCAATTTGGCTCATTCCGTTTCCCGCAACATTTGAAGTATAAAAAAAAAAAAATACCCTTCCAAAAATGAATCATCTTCTTAAAGAATACAGCAGAGCCTAAAATTTTCAGTAATCAGCATGCCCCCAACCAGCTCACCCTAGATTCAGGTCAATGGGAGCCACTTTCACAACTTACCTCTTTATCAAAGGCAAGCAAACTGCATAGGTTTGACCGAACACTCACAACTAAGGTACATGCTCCAACCACTGATACAGAGCTTTGACTTTTTTTGCCCTATACGGCAACAGCAAGGAAATGACTGTTAACCCTTCCAACACAACAACTATGACCTCAACAAGATACAACACTCAAGAAAGCAATTCTCACTACTCATGCCAAATTTTCCATGCCTACACTGGAGAGATCCCCCATGTGCAGCACATGCTTGGTATGGGACACAAAGGACAGCGTAGCAAATCCTGCGTTACCACCCTTCCGCACTGTCTGGGAAACACCAGGAGCACAGCTCACCCCAGAGATCTGCTGCCAGAGCCTGTCCTGTTGGCTGTCTGTACTACCATCCTCCCTTCGCATTGAGAGGTCTGGTGTTTGTTCTTACAACCTTCGGACACCCTCAGAACCTACTTGTAGCATGACAATGGCAGCTATAGAAGACATCAATGCAACATCTCTATTTTCATCTACATAAATAGCACACGACCACATGAGAAAAGGTTTTTAACTCTGAAAATACTGAAAAACTCAAAACTAGATGGGAAAGGTTTAAGAAAAAAAATAGAGGAGGAAGGCCAAGCATATATCTTACCTCCTGAGTGAATCCTCCTCTGAGCTTTCCTCAGGCATTTCCTGGTTTAAGGCCTCCTGTGATACATTCCCAGGTCTGCTTGAAGCCGACTGGCTGTAAACTCTTTCCCAGTGCCCCGTCTCCTGGTTAAAGACCACTCCCACGGTCCTCTCCTCCTGCGGGGTGGAAGAGCTGCCCAGCTGCAGCCTGCTAGAGGCAGGAGCTCTGCCCTCGGTTCTCTCTGCAGGCTGCACCTGGCTGGTATTTGGAGGCACACCCTCAAACGTGCTTTGGACCTGCCCTGGTGTGTAGCTAGGCGTGCTTCTTTCCCAGCGCAGCGTGTCATTGTTAAAGGTCAGCAGGTTATGACAAGCGCGACAGCGGTTCAGGTGACCCCGGGACAAACTGGAATTGTTTTCACTGCTGTGTGGAGTCTGCTGATGGGAGGGACCCGGCCGATCAGGCTCAATGTTGTTGTTGAGCATTTCTTGAGCCTGTTGCGACTGGCTGGGCTCCCCACCAATCCCCTGATCTAACTCCTGAAGCCGGTCATATTCCAGGAAGAATCGCCTCAAATCACACTGGAGCTCATTACGGATGCTGGCCGGATTGCTCGGGCCAGCGCTACTACCACTGTCCGCCTCAGCCCCTGGGGCCAGAAAGCCCCTCCCTTCTGTCGCAGAGGTATAGACTGATGCCTGGGAACCTCCCTCCTGCTGCCTCAGCACCGACAGCAAGCTCACGGAGGAGGCACTGGTCCTAGGGGGAGGCATGGCTTCCAGCTCTGACCGAGAGCTCATGTTCAGCACTGTCCTGGACCAGTCAGACCCACCTAAGCCCGAAGCCATCTCTCTCGCAGACTGTTGGTACCGGGACTGGTGGCCTGCCAAGGGCCCGCTGAGGGACCGCCGTGTGGGGCCCAGGCTAAGGTTGCGCAGGGTGTTGCCAGCAGTGCTGCTCTGAACTGTGCTGAAAGCAGAGGGCCTGTTAAGTATCCCCTGCTCCTCCTGCACTACAGATGCCTGCTCTGGGGGTTGGTAAGGCTCTGTCTGCACAGAGGAGAAGGAAGTGCCAGTGGCCCCAGAAGACGTGGAGGGTGCGTTTTCCTGGTGTGGGAAGAGAGAAGAAGGAAGTCTTGCACTAGAGCATCGGCTGCAAAGGCACAACATCCCCAGGTGCTGGCAGCACTCTGCTGTGGGATAGCTGACACGCTCCCGGAGCCTGTTATAGACAGATGCCCTTGTGTTCTCACTGGCTGGAGGCGGAGGTGGTGGTGGTGGCGGTGGTGGAGGGGATGGGGTAGCAGAGTCTTGAACACTGTTTTGCTCTCCCACCTGTATGCCAGAGGAGCGGGAGGACAACATATGCAGGAAGTTGTGGAGGAGGGGTGTGCGCCTCACAGGCTGAGAAGGAAGGATAGCGCGCTGACGATAATGCGGCATCTCTGTGCTGTCCACGGAGATTTCCACTTCCTCATCGCTCTGCAGAAGGAAGGAATCAAAGTTCAGTCACCTTACAGCAAAATCCTATACCTCCAAATAAAGAGCAGAAAGCCAGCTACCATCCCAGACAGATGAAAGGATGCAATAAGTCCCGTCCTACAGGCAGTGACTTGCAGGAAGCCAGCTGACTCTTTATTTCAAAGTGCATTTTATGGATCCAGACAACCTCTTCCTACAGCCCAGTGAGCTTTGACAATACACTGTTCACACCAACAGAAGCATCAGCATCTGAGGGTCAGCAGCCATGGGGAGCATTGTTAATACCTAGCGTAGCTTCAAATCCAGCAGAATGTCACAACAGAACTGAAAGAGTAAGGCCATCGGGACATCTGTCCCAGCTCTAATGAGACAGTAAGGGCAAACCAAACACACTTGGAAGAGCTCTTTAATAGCCCTGCACATAACACAAGAACATTCATGTGACCAATTAAGGCGAGACAGAACTCGGCTTAGAAGGCCTTTTCAGAAAAGGACAAGGCTGCTTAGGTACAGACTTGGGTTAAGGTATGTAGAGCATCTTTTAATTAGTCAGTCAATACAGATACTGTCATTCCCCTTACCTGCTGATTAGAAGGGTTAACAATTGCTGTGAGCAAGTAATGTCCCAAGGGATCAAACCGTACCAGCCTAAAATAAAAGCAAGAGCCAGAGTATCAATCATCAGTTCACATTCCACATTGACACAGGAAGCTCGACACAGCAGGGAAGAAAATCCCACATGAAACATTTGCAATGAGAACATTACTACATTACCACCATCTTCTTCTGAAGGACATCAAAAAGTTTACGTATTAAGAAGAAGAAAACATACGTATCTAGCTGAAGACTGCAGCTATTTTGTAGTCCACAGGAATACTATACAGAAGTTAAAAGCTGGAAGCAAGGACTGCTGTATCAAATTGAAATAGCCAGGAAATCTTAGAGAATATGTGTATAAATATTACACATTGGAATTTGGTACAATGGGAGAGAATAACTTTCCTTGAGTGTTACATCATTGTCTTATTCTAAATTGCTCAAAAGAAGGCACCAAGTTTCCTGCAACGCAGTTTCCTGCACCAGAGTAATAGCTCAGCACTCTCTTCCAGCAACTTCTGGGTTCTCTCATCCTTAAGGCTAACAAATTTAATTACTAAGCTTACAAATGAACACACAGTAGATCCTGGGCGTTTATTGGGCACACATCAGATTACAAACACGAGCCAGCAAGCTAATGTATTATTTCCAATTGCTTTTTTTCCTGTGCACAGAACTGGTTTTCTACCATCTGGGTCAAGGAGCTGCAAGTGATGCTTCTCTCCTCAGCATCCCAGAGCAACCCCCCCGCCTTCCCCAAATCTGACCATTTTTCACATACAAGTGTTATATTCTACCAGAGGCAAGAACTCACCTGACCCGCTCCATTTCACTGGCTGTTTTCACCACTGCAAATGGCTCCCGACGACTCCAGTCCCAGAAATGTATCTCATTGGCAGTTGCAATCAGCAAGAGCTGAGCCGTAGGATGAAAAGCAAGCGACGCAATGGCATTGTTGCTATCTGTGAACCAGCTCTCACTTCCACCCTGAGTGAGGAGTCAAGAATCACAAGCAGTTTATCACATAGTTTGATATCATTAGGTTTCCATGTATGTGCCATCTCTCCAAGACTCTGCCTACAGCACAGAAGTGACATGCTTTCTTGGCAACAACAGCTGCTTTTATACAAGGTCATGTGTTAGTCTAGAACGTAACACTCCCTGCAACAATGACCATAGATGTATTTTCATTAAGTGTGTCTCAGGCAGCCCGTAAAAACATTGCATCGGGTAAGTATACGTGCTTTGTCTCTGTGCCAATCACCAGACTATAGGCAGAACCGGCAGAGCAGCATCTTCTCTAATGAAGAGTTCAGATATGCTCAGTGAAGTGAAAAATGGCACATCTTTCACAAAAGCTAAACGCGCACCTCGCACAAAGTTCTGCAACATTATCTGTAGCACTCCAATCAAATAAACAGGCAAGGCTAAGGAGCACGACCTACCTGGTGGGATTGAACGAAGAATGTGTCACCTCCTCTCTAGACAGAAGAGGATGACTATGATCTGTTCTATGCTTTTAGAGACAGTTCCCATCAAAGCTTCCAAACAGCTCTCTTACCAGGCAACATTTGGGAAAAACTCAGACAAAAAATGTCACCACCCACCACATCCCAAAGGCATATATTTTTCAGGAAAGACTTACGTGTAAATCCCAAATTCTAACCTCCCCATCTAGGCATCCTGAAGCAATGAGGCCCGGGATGGTGGGGTGGAAGGTAACACACCAGGGAGTGCGGCGATGTCCAACCAAGGAATGAACGCACTTGCCCGTTTTCACCTCTGTGATGTAGATGTTGTGGTTCACGTGTGTGGAAGCCATTAGGGTCCTGGGAATGCAGAAGGTAGGACAAACATTAGCGTGGGAAGAGTACAGCAAAACTAGACCATGGTTAGCTTCATCTCAACAGGGTCTGTTCACACCTAACCCAGCAGCTCTCACACACAGAGCCCCAAGCTCAAAGGGAAAGAGGCTACTGCTTCACCAATGGCCACAAAGCTTCCTGTGGCCAGACTTTGGGGTCCATGCAAACATGGCCTCATCCGATCTGCAAGCACAAACTTGACCTTGAAAGTCAGAATGAACATGCAGCTCAGAAGGAACTCCTGAGTGACAGTTAGGGGCAAATAAATATTCCCAATTCTCCACACCATCTCAACTGCTGTCAAATCAAGTGACACTAAGAGAGATCCCACCTCCATTTCTGTTTCTAATACACACATCATTCTGCTCTGTTCTTTAGTCCTAGATATCCCAGTGGGTGTGCCACATCACTTGGCATGATGTGCTAAAACACCCTGTACTCCCTCAAGTTTCTTATGAAATCCCACGGTGGCCACACAGATCCTTTTTCCTTAGAACTATGCATCACTTGGGTACCTCAGAAATTAAAACACCAACTATGCTTGAAGCTGTGAGATTAGGAAGGCGCACACGTTCCATCCATGCATGTCCGGAACCAGAAGTTTCGCTCAGCTATTCAGGACTGGACAACTCAACAGGCACAAGCCTCCACCACTTTTGTAAGTGTAAGGAGACTGCTGAAACAGGGAACGAACTAGGAGTTAATTACCTGTCTGGACTAAACGCCAGCAAGAAGGTGGAGCGTGGACTGTCTGGTAACTCAACTTTCTGAAAAAGCCAACAAAGCAGGAAGTGTTGCAAGTGTCATATGATCATACTTTAACTGTAGTTAACTGTGTTAACACACAGACAATGAGGGGAACCCGTTGCAGGAACGTATCTAGTATCACATCACTGCAGGAACTGAACAGAGCCAGAGAGCACATCAAAGGTACAATAACAAGGTATTTTATTTCAAATCCCTGCCTCCCGTCCCCCACTCCAAGATCAAGCTATGCACCACTATCCCACAACCTTACCTTGCCCTCCCATTTCATCCATCGAGTTTTATCCTCCACCAACTCCTGCAAGAGCCGCTGAGCACCCAAGGCTTGGGTACCCCGTTCCCTACCCCACAGGATGCGGACAGCATTCTTCTCCGGTACAACCTTCATGGCTCTCAGCAGCCAACGTTACACCAGCTACTGGGAGGAGACACCAGCAGGTTCCAGATGACAACCACCACCAAGCTACAAATAGGCTATCCACATTTCAATTCTTTATCTTCATTGAAACCTAGAAAAAGAAAAGAATGATAAAGAAGGCAGCTTTTACCTTGATCACCTGGATGAAGTAAGAGCTTTAAATCCCAAAAGACTAGATTTAACAGAAAAATCTATCCTCTCACCCAGCTTTTGCTACCTTCTTCCATTACTGAGGCCAAATTTTGGCATTTCTGCAGCCAAAGATTACTTTGAAAGGCTTTTGAAAGCATCCAGCCCTTCCCTTGTACACATGCCCTAGGCATACCACACCTAAAGAGAATAAAAAATTGGCCTTGAAACTCCTTCCCTTCCTTCTGTCTCCTACTGTATATAATAAAGAAAAAAAGATTTATGAAGAGACAGTCTTTACATCCTGAAACTGTAAAGATATATCTGGGAAGGCTGACTAATAGCTAGAGGAATACCGTTAAAAAAATTGACAGTATGACTAAGGAGTCCCCAGGGAACTATTCAAATTTCAGTAATACTGATCATCATCATTGCAAAGGTCAGACGATTGATAGCCCTCAAGTCCAAATTACTTCCAACTCCATCGCAATAGCTTACAATGTATGAAAACAATCATGTATCAGACCAAAACCTTACGCTGCAGCGGCACCTTGGCCAACTCCATCAAGATGATTCATTTCGCCTGTCTGCACATCATCTTTCCATCTACTTTGCTCTTAGAACAACAGCTCAACAAAGTAACGCACAGTAGCAAAGATTAATGCTTTTAGTACACTTTGAGCTGCTAAGGAAAGCGTTAATAACCGTTTTCTAGAAAAAAAGTCAGTCCTTTGAAAGAACCAAATATAGCTACCCTAATAGCAATCAAGTTACACAGCTTTTGAATGGTCTCATACATTGGAGTTTGCCATCAAAAGCTCTCCAGAAACAAGAAGTTTCTTAGAATACATAAGAAAAGAAACACTGCTGCAATGCTGTTACCTTTTGATCCCAGCAGAGTGCGCATACTACTCTGTAATTTCTTTAGAACATAAAGATCTAAAGATAAATCCTCCTCAGTTCATGTTACACTGAACAAAACCATCAATATTCAATAGAGAAGTAGCAACTTAAAAAAACACACACACACAGAAGGAGAAAAGGTTCATGCACACAAGAAGAGATGAATTGTTACATGACAGAACTCAGAACGGTCATTAGCAAACCTTTCTTTCCTCCCACTCTCCTTAAAAAAACCTCCTGAGCAGATGATTTAAAGCAGCTGCTGCTTCCAGGGAGGAGCTGTCTGAGGAGATAAGCCAGGAAAATAAGTTGTAA
Organism: Larus michahellis; assembly: GCF_964199755.1. Classification (NCBI taxonomy): domain Eukaryota; kingdom Metazoa; phylum Chordata; class Aves; order Charadriiformes; family Laridae; genus Larus; species Larus michahellis. The sequence continues at coordinate 48,086,983 of NC_133899.1, read as the reverse complement.
TAAAGCAGACCAGTTTTCATTTGTAAAAGTACAATAAAGGGTACTGAAGTGATGAACAAGTAAAAGCATCCATCTTCCTAGAAAATAAATTCACCACAAAGAAATTCAAGCTAGCTGGAAATTCCCCGATTTCTTAATGTGAACAGCATGGAGATCATCTATTTTAGAGAAGCTAAACTCCGCAGTGTAAAATAAGCCATCTTTCGAGAATCTGTGAAAGTCAACCAGACCTTAGGTAGGAATTATGCTACAAAATAAAGGCCTTACTGGAAAGCAACACAAAAACTAAAGATGCCATGCTGCAAGCAGATTCCTAAAAGCAACTTTACAGATTAAAAAAGCTCAGACGCAAAAATGTTAGAACAACGATAAATAGAGTAGATACAGCCAAAAGCACAGTACAATACAGAAATCAATAAACCAAAACTCTTTTTCTACTAAACACTAAAAAATCCTCATCTAGATTCTGCAAATAGCACCAGTCACCCAGGTTTAGAATTGACTGGATTCAGATGGTAAGCAGCATGGAGTGGAATGACAGCTCAGAACGATACAGGCAATAAAATGCCTGCTTTACGGGAGGAAAATATAAGTCCAGTTTCATCTAGTAAAATTAAGAAAACAGTAGCTTGGTATTCTATATGGCTGCATTCAAGGAGCAAGGACTACAGCAACCCAAGAACAAACATATAAACTGGACACAAATGGAAGACCAGATGTGCAGGTGGAATAAGCTGGAAGTTTGAAGAGATCTCAAACAATAAGCTTCGGAATTGCCCTTCAATTGCTGTAAAGGACAAACAGCCTAAATAACTTAAGAAATCCTGATAATTTGCAAGGAGGATAACCCAATTACTCATGAGAAAGAACTAGCTGACAGCTTGGGAACATTTCAGTCCTACCGAAAGGACTAATGTTCCATGAAGTACAACAGCAACAAGGAAATTAAGAGGTTTAACAAACATCTTGATGTTTACTTACGCCAAGGGCAAGTTTACATATGGTAAAATAAAGAAACAGATAACACCTACAACTGCAGTTAGTGAACATCTTCGATTCACCTCACTGAAAGACCAAGTCATCTTCACTATATAATATCAAGTACCTACCTTAAGACAACTTATCTAAATCTTTGCAAATGTGTACTAATTTCTTGAACTAATTTGGATACAACAAACACTTCATACATGAGCCTCCTGCGCGTGTTTGAACTTGATGTTTTTCCCTCAGGGATTGTCCCTCGTTTTTCAGCTTCTTCTGACTCACCTCTTTATCCCATTTGTAAGGAAACAAAAGAAACTCGGGGCTCAAATGCCTACGCAGTACCTGCTCGACATTTTTAAAAGCTTGGATCTCTTCAGAAGACACTGAATGCATCCTTGAGTGGGGCTGGCACTCCAGCGTTACCCTCCATCCCTTTGAGGGACAAGCTCTATTCATGCCTCGTAAGGAAGGGAAAAGTTTACTCCTTTACCTGGATTAGCCTGAATACAGCAACTGCTCTCCACAAGCTGGTGACACATTCAGCAACTCTTCAGACTGGCAAAGAAAACTAGAGCCTTCAAATGGAGAAAAAGATGCAGGGTAGATACGGGCATTATCTCCACTCACCTTAGAAGGAGGCCTTTATTATTGGATTACATGTTCAGTTTTGTGGGTTTTTTTTTTGTTTGTTTTTTATGGGACCCAGTTCCTTCTCTGAACTAGTAAAGATACCCACCAACTCTAAACATTTTGCTCAAATATAAGAAGCCAAATAATGACAGCATGTTATTAAATATCATTAGCAGATAAAACCATGGAAGTACCAACCATATTTATAGCTACTCAGTAGCCACCTGACTAATAAAGTTTAAATGAAGTGCAGTGGGTTTGAAAATACTTCTCGGGCCTCAGCATAAAGAAAACTTGCAGCTCACTGGATTAAACCTGTCCAGGCAAGTGGTAAACTGATTCAGCAGCAGCTTCTATTACAAATACCTATGCTATCACGACTGATAAACAGCTGACTACCAAAACAAGGAACCACTCTGGGACTGGTATTTTTCTCTTTTCTTCTTGTTGTTGGGTTGGGTTTTTTTTTTGTTTGTTTTTTTTTTTTAATCAGGATGACCAAAAGTGGAGACCAACAACTGGAAGATTAGCTGATGCCCTGGATGCGGGCCAGGGCACCAGAGAAATTCTGAAAGTGGAGAGGCAGAAGTTTTTCTACAATTGGCAGCTTTGTTTCCTTAACAGTTTTCTCCCTTCAGGGCATTTCAGGACAGCATGCTGGGCTGTTTACAATTTTGGAAAGAGAATTACACAGCCCAACTGTCCTGGTTTGAGGTAAAACAGAACCAATTTTCTGATTTGCAATTTTATTTTTTAACTGGGCCTCTTCTAACTGACTAAAGTCTGAAATTAACAGCATATTGTTCAGACACTGTTCACTCTCAGAGTGATAAGACCTGATTATACCAGGGAGCGGTATGCAGAGAGGCTCTTGCTTATACTTATTGCTATACAACCAAGGTCAGCTAACTTCGCTGCTTGCCCCGTTAGAGGGTCGGAAGAGGAGAAGCGTAGAGGGGTCCCACCTGCAGGGAGGAGCAGACGAGACAGCTGACCCAAAACTGACCAACAGGGTATTCCATCCCACGTGCATCACGCTCAGTATAAAAGCTGAGGGATCAAAGGGGCAAGGCTGCTCTGGCTCGCTCTTTCTTCAATGGCCGACGTCTGAAGAGGACCCTGTCTGTTCGTCTGCCTTTGATCCCGATCCGAGCATTCCTGACTCTAGTTCCGGAATTCAGCTCCTGTCTGTCGCTGACTCCAGTCTGGGACTTTCCCTGTGTCTGCTGGTGACACGATCGTCATCCCGGGAGCTGGATACAGTTTTGTATATATTGTATTTTTTTCCTTTAATTTTTATTATTCTATTATTATTTACTATTTTCTTATTTATTATTATTTTCATTGAAGTAGTTTAGTTCTTTTTCTAAACTTGTAAATCTCCTTATCTCTTCCTCTCCTCTCCGAGGAGAGAGGGAGGGGAGGGCCATCTGTCGTTCTGATTGGCCAATCCGGCCAAAACCACGACACCAACTCCAAACCTTCCTTCTTGCTCTGCGCCAACTGTCCTCGAAGAAGCCTCAAGAATTCCCAGCCTCAGAGAGATACAAGCTCTCTTGTAATTGTCATTTTTACAGATGCTGAACCTCTGGAAAACCAAAGTGAAACAGCAGATTGGTAGTATTTCATAGTGGTGCAGGACCCCATGAAAACACTGACAGGAGAGGACAGGGAGAGGAATGAAAAGCAGCACACTCAAATCACCATACAGAAAGGATGTCAAGATATTTTACGCATTATGCAGTGGTTTGCTATTCCAGTGAGCAACTTTAGCATTTTACAGAGATGATGGTCCCACCTCTTCACACACACACACACTCCCTGCTTCCCCGCCCCAGTCTTTGGCATTATTAATTTTGTGGAGATCCTAGTACCACCATTCTGGGAGCACAGCTGGCTTTGATACAAAGAAGAATATCAGAGTATCAGAGCACTACCTCATGTCACTCAATTCTCCATTGGAGAAAAAAAGTTATTTCATGTGGCCTTCAGCTCTCAGACTATGAACCTATTACCACTCCTAAGGACTCCTTGATTGCGTGCTGAGCCCGACACTAAAAGCCTTTCCTGATGTGTGCATACAGAAACAGTGTAAACAGCTCTACCAGTGTTTAAAAAGAAAAGAAAAAAATTGCAATCAGTAAATGCTATTTATAACTGGAGTTCTATCCAAAAGATACAAATGTCCACATAATTTCAGATGATTTTGCTGCCCAAAGAGGTCTCAAGTGACTGATGAAGAAAGAGGCAACATTAAGTGAACTACAAAACCTGTCACTGGCTTTGCAATCTGGGATCCACAGAGAGAATGCACATACAAGCTTCTGTAGAAAATACCAGAGAAGAGAAAAGCATGTGCTGGTAGTTTCTGTCTCACAGTCCCTTTCTCAAGTTTTAAGACTTCCAGAATGCATTGATTGACTGTAAAATGGATAAGATCCACATAGGTTATGGGCCAGAGCAAGCCGTATACTTGTATTAAAAGAACACAGATGGGGGGGGGGGGCGGGAAACAAACACAACAAAACCGCATCAAAACCAAAATTGTTGTGAACAATGAGGCATGTCACTGACCTGCAAAAACACAAACAAACTTGTCTTCAAGAAAAGAGAATCACATTATTAGTGCTCTGTACTACCCCAGGTTTGGTCATGGCCCTACCTGCCTCGTAAGCCAGTAACTTCTGTTTTCAAAATGTCTGTTCTTAAGCAAAGAGTCCAGCACTAACAATAAAGCATGCCATTTCATTTATTCTAAATTAAACTGCAGTATCTCAGGCATTGAATAGCAGCAAGATACCAAAGAGTTCAATAGTATTTTTTTAAATGTATTTAATAAATATTAGTAATAACTTAGCATTCCCACTATTGTACATGTGGGTGGGTTCCAGCCCATCAGAAAATCATCAGACAGGCATGAAAACAGCGCGTGCAGTGATACAGCCCAAATGCTTCATCTTCACCGCCAGTGACCCTCACGTATGCTATTCCCTCAAAATATTTTATACAACAAAACAGTTTCCTTCGTATTTTACACAGTTTAATTTTGAGGCAAATTGCTTTATCAAGACCCCTACGTCTTTCAGAAACTCAAAAGAGCAAAGAAGAAAATATTGCGCATACAGAAGTCAGACAGAGATCATCTTGTCAATGACTATAGACTACACAGCCCCTCCTTTTTTCACAGGAGCTTCACTGATAAAGCAATAAAACCTGGTTCTGAGACCCACAGACAGATCTCCAAGAACAAAGCAGATGCCTACAATATCATTTGGAATATATATGAGCAATCACACAGCTACAGGGACTTCCTAGTTCCCTTCCTTGTTTACACTCCAAGTTTGCCCCCCCTCTGCAATGTGGAGATTACGATGCCCACATTTTCCTAAACTGCACGAAACAATACCATGCAAGAAGCCCAGAAATGCTACCCAGGATAGAAGACCTGAATTCTACTACCAGTTTCATTAAAAATATTGATTCAATTCATATCAAGTGTCAGACCATTCCCGCTTTTCATGTCACTGCTTGAAAGACTGAGCAAAATAAAAAAAGTTTACGCAAAACCACAACAAAAAAGCTGGTTTGTCCTCTTTGCAGTGCATCAACTCAGCTAAACAAACCAGACATGTCAAAGAGTCCTAGTTTGGTAAGTAATCGAACTATGTAGCACTGGAATTTGAACAATGTCATAACAACAACAAAATCAGTGAAAAAGGGTGACATGACTCATATCCAGAATAGTTCCACGGATCAAACCTTAGGACAAGTTTTTGAGGAATGGGACTATGTTCAGTATTAAGCGACAGGGCCACATGAATTTCTGACAATGTACCTGATCAGCTACATATTTAAATTTTCCTCTTAACAATATGATTTGTCTTCCCTTAACTCCATTTGTGGTACTTCCACGTGAGCTTTATGATCATTCTCGGAGGTTCTAGCTCTTCCTGGTTTAAAAACAAAAAAAACAGCAGAAAAGATTTTGCATAGAGACAACTTCAAGTTATTCTGCAGCAATATCTAAACAAACAGAAAAAAGGAAATGAAGTTAAATTGGAAATAAAGTTACGTTGCACTGGAATCTTTAAAGAAGGCTAACCTACAAACATAAATCCACAGAGGTATAGCAAACAATTACCTTAAGCATGATTAATCAAAACAAGGAAAAAAGCAAAACTAGAATCCATTCTTTTGCTGTTTCTACTTCTGTGTCCTTGATTATGCTTTTAAAAAACCCCAAAGCAGCTTAATTTAAGACACTAGAATCATATAGAACACAGAACCAGTCATCAACTAAGTGCCCCTAAATATGAAAAAAAAAAACCACTACAAAAAGCCTTATGAGGAGAGAAAGCGAGTTTATGATCCAACTATGCAATAAAGTCCAAAACTAATACCATGAAGGCGCTTTCATTATATGGCCCTGCTTTTAGTCTTCAATGTTTGTAAGCTATTCCCCAAAGTACTATTCTGTAAACTGAAGTTTTCCCTTCATTAAGGCCAGAGAGATCTGGAAAGTAATTTCAAAGCACATCTTTTGTAGATGTAGTAGATACACTGCTCAAAGTTGTATCCACAGCTCTAAGCACTTCCACATAAATCAGAACAGGATTCCACAATAAAAATAACTTGTATGAGTGCTTCATGATTAAAAAATTCAGTGTCATGTTTGAAATTGCAACTACAAACAGCTCAGGAAATCCTATTACATTACAAAGATGTCAACAGTACATTGTCATTTCAAGATCCTGTATGACTGCAACGAGGACGTGATTGCCCTTAGAATGTTAATTTGTGTTCCCGGCCTGGATTAAATGAGTTATAACACTCTAAAGAGAACTTCTCAGTCAAAAGTAGTACATTAAATTGCAGGTTATTTACAGCAAAATGATGAGGAAGTGGAACTTGCAGATATCAACTCCTAAAGGTCAGAAAATGAACGGTAAACATAAGAAGGGAAGTAATAAAAATAAAAGTGATCAACTCTGTCTGGAGTCTGACAGTTCCATTTACCCATGAGAATATGGAGCACTTCCATGACTATTATTACCATTTCCACATAAACTTAATGAATTCTTGAGAAGAGAGATATTAGTTTCAATCTAGAAGATAGGAAGAGAATAAATATAATTTCACAAAGCCATAAGAGAAGTCAAACAGTAGAACTGAGATCCAGAAGATTAAGAGTTGGTTTCCCCAGTTCCATGCTCGGACCACGGCAGCTTTTGCTAAGTACGGTACACAGCAGGAAATGAAGAACAGAAAGAAAAGAGAGAACTACAGCTATATATTGAGAGAGAAATAGGGTGACATAGAGTTTGGATTCACCCCTTAAGAGAAATATTCTCATTTAGATAGGAAAGTAAGGAATTTTCAACTCAAAATACCAGTATTTACATTAAAAGTCACATCAAGGTTCCTAAGCTCAAGAGCCACAGCCAGGTGCCCCCTAGTGACATCATACGTGCAAGAGAAATTTGGGAGCACCATCATTACAGAGCAGCAGAAGCAGCATCGGGTATCCACAAGATGAAGACACAGTATTTTATGCAGTCAAGGCTGCGCTCAAGGCATGTGCACCTTATCCAAGTAATAGAGAAAAAGCAACTGGAAGCCAGAACATATTTTAAAAAACACAGTTCGTATGATTTCCTGCTCACATGGAAATAATCAAATAAGGTAACAAGCCAAAAAGAAAACATGATCTACACAGAAGCTGAAGTCTTCATGCACAGATGCATCAGAACTAGAGAAGGGGTGGGAGACGAGGAAGCTTTAGACGTTGAACAAAGGAACACAGACAATTCTTGACACCCTTTTCCTTCTTGGCCTTCAACTGAGACTGTGGGAGAAATATTAAGCAAGGGAGGAAACTCTCCAAACACAGGTCAGAGACTCCTCTCAGCAAATCTACGCGGCTCGAGCTGGAGAATTAGTGCTACATACCAGGAAGAAGGGAGCAGGACTCATTCTGCCAGCACAGACCGAGAGACCTCACTGAGAACATTCAAAGTGGAACTGTGCGAGCACGCAGATTAAGACGATGCTCTCCACACTCAGGCCTGGCACCTCATCATCCCGCACCCCTTCAACAAACAGTTTACAAAAACTGGAGACAACAAACAGTTACTAGACAACAATCCTAGTCCTAGCTAAATCCCACGAGGCAGACAAGTAGCTCTCCTCTTGTTTTAAGCAACCCAATCAGTAGGTCTTTTATTAAATGATTACTATATCACTTAACAACTTTCCATTAAAAGATTTCTAATATTAAACGTCTTCCACTGCACATCACGTCGTTGTTCACTTTTGAAAACCACAATTCTTTTGTCCTCACCTCATTAATATTTTTTTTTTTAATCACCCTCCTTGCTCAGTTAGTGCAGGACTACTAAAACAAAACATGTGATGGAACTATTAACATGTACTATGTCCTTTATCACGCCTCCAATAATACAAATTGAATAAGGGGAGAAAAAAGTACCTTAATATTATTTGTATTAATGGTACTAGTAAGTATTAACATCAGAAATAACTTTGTGAGAGCCTTCAGTTAGCTTGCTAACCACGGCATAAAAGATACTAAAGTTACTTTCCAGAAGTTTCATAAAAAATTATGACACAAAAAAAGGAGTAAGTATTCAAATCCCTAATTTAAGGCAAACGGATACTAGCAGACAGTATCATTGCTTGCCTTCTTTGGAACTGGTTGTTACAGCTGCATAGAAGTACTGCACAGAAAATGGAAAAGTAGGAAACAACCAAACAAGAATCCAGAGGGTCAGCTATGACTCAGAAAAGGGCAAAAGAAAGAAAACTAAGAAGAAGCTGTCAGCAAAGTAAACATTCTGCGTAAACTCCCCAGCAACTAAATCCAAAAAAGCAAGTCCAGATATTTGGATCCAAATATATTCTTCAATCCAAGTATAAGAAAAAAATACAAATGCTAATGGGCTGCCATACTCATTAACATCCATGCTGCCCCAAATCAATAGATGACTGATAGTACAAGATACTTATTTGTTACCGTCGAAAAAATACATTCACCTACAGCAACAGCAATTGTGGACTACAGAACTACTAAGCAAACTACATCGAAGAGTTACGAATGTTAGAAACTGCATTACAGCGGCCTTTAAGAATACAAACAAGGATTTTAATTTTAGCAGAGAATTTCAGGTACTGTTCCTTGCGTCACCCATAAGGCATTCAAATCTCCCTGGATTTAACCCCATCCCACACTCTGAAAACTGACCCAACAACAAAATTAAACAGCCCGGTAATGGATTGGCAGCAAGTGTACATTACCAGCAGGTCATTCTTAGGTCCCATTTTAACATTCCCATTAGCAATTTGAAAGAGGATGGGAGTGGCAAAGGCAAAGAAGCCAGATGACATTTGCAGAGGACACCAAACTGGGTGGACCAGTAAACAAGGACAAATATAGAAAAACACATTGCGTTTTTATAGAAAGATCTAAGAACATTTCACAAGGAGAGGAAAATGGAGCAGCACTGAGCACTCTTTCTGCACATACTTATATATACGGACTCTACATTCATACACTTGATCTTCCTGAGGACCAGCTTGCACCTAAATAACAGCCCTTTTTGAATCAGTCTCTTGTGTAAAAAAGAACAATACTGTAAAAGTGCATACTGGGAAAAATTACGCGTAACCATCAACAACATCTCTTGAAGATGAAATGCTGTTTCAGTGCAGGAATTGCATTGCAAAAATTGCTTTCCACAGACAGTGGAAAGCCTGGTACTGACACAATCGGAACTAATCTCAAACAGCTCAATGAAAACTACAGAAATTTACGTGTTGTCTGGAGGAATACTATAGGTGAAAAAAAAACTCGCACCTATCACTGGTGAATTAACTGGGTTTGCTCCCTCACAAGAGAAGGGGTAACCAAGTGTCATCGTACCAGAGGCACCCATGAATGCATTTTATGCAAAATACGACTTACACAAGTAAGTGTTCTGCAACACACGATGAAAAACAGAGGGAGGGATGGAGAAGACAACACTTAACCTCACGTTTTCCTTGGCTAAAGCCGGAAAACAACAACAACATTTATTATTTCGAAGCAGCAGCAGCCCCAACACGCAGCCTGACCTTACCCAGACGGCGGGGGAAGCGGGTGGCAGCCCCGGCCCGTTCCGCGGGAGCAGCGGGAGGGTCGTGGGTGATGGCGAGGGAGCCCCACGGCACCCAAGCCCCGATTTAGGGAACGCTGGGGCGGGGCGGGCGCCGAGCCGGCGGGCGGACGCCGGGCCGGGGTAGCTCCCGAGGCTCGGAGACGCTTTCCCCGGAGGCCTCCCCTCCCTCCCGGGCACCGGCCCCGACCCCACCGGCCGGGACAGCGGGAGGCGAGCGCGGCGGGTTTCGCCCTCCTCCGGCTGCGGGCGGCCCGGGGCAGCGCGGCCCGCGGGGAGCGGGGCCCGCCGTCGCCGCCGCAGCCTCCCCGCTCCCCCCCGCCGCAGGCCGCAGTCCCGGAGCTCCCGAACAAAGGCCCCGGCGGCGAGTCCCAGCCCCTGCCCCAGCCCCACGGCCCAGCGGCCCAGCGCGGGCAGGTGCCCCGCCACCTTCCGGGGCGCCGCCGCCGCGGGGACGGCCACGGCCAGGGCCGCGCCGCCGCTCCCCGGGCGGACGCGGCCGTGGCCTGCAGCTGGGCCGAGCGGGTAGGCCCGGAGCCTACCTGGTGCGAAAGGGCCGGGGGCGGGCGGGCGGAGCGGGGCCGGGGCCGGGCCCGGAAGGAGCGGCCGCCAGTGCTCGGTCGTCGCCGCCGCCGCTCCGAGCTCCGGCCAGGCGAGCCAGCCGAGCGCCGAGCCGGACCCGAAGAGCGGCGCCGAGAGCGGTAACCAAGGCCCGAGCAGCCGAAGCTAGAACGCCGCCAGGCACCGCTAGCCGAGCGAAGAGCTCTTCCACCGCGGCGGCGCTACCCGCGGCCGCCCGGGGGCGGCGCAGGGCAGGCGAGACGAGTCGAGCCCGGAGGGCGGCGCTCGGGGGGGAAGGTGTTAATATTTACTGTGATATATTAATCTTCCAGCATCGCGGATGGTGAAGGCGCAAAAGGAGCCGGTAGCCCCCTGGGGCGAGGGAGGCTGCTGTGTCTTCCTGCCCCGGCTGTATGGGAGAAGTGAGAGCTGGGGGATCTGGGGGGGAGCGGGATTTGAACGTGGAGAGGAAAATCTGAGCAAGACAGAGCGCTCGGCACCCCTAAATCTGCAAAAAAAAAAGGGTCAAAAGTCTTCGAGGAGGTATTGTAAGGGAAAACTGAAAAGGGCCGATGATGGGATTTTACAAGGAATTTAGTCGAGTGGTGGAAACTGCAATGGCTTGGATGGTCGGTCGCCTTCATCTTCCGACGGATGATTGGGGTTTATCAGACATTATATGGTGAGGGTAGACTTTACTTTTCAAAGCTCTGACAACGGACAAACTTGTAAGTGCTCCGGAATGCAGCTGGCAAGGTGAGGTGAAAGCACGGAGGAGCAGGACAGCAAAAAAAAGAGAAACACGAACCTCAGGCTGCCAAATTTAAATATTGTATAAACCCAAGGGAAAAGTCTAGATTAAGTGTTTTCAAGGAACTGCTCAGAAGTACGCGGGGCAAACTGTTCTCTCGATGAGCAAATTTCACATCCCAAGTGAACCGAAGGGTACTGATGTCTGACTCGTGGAAGAATAGCGGTTTTGAGTGGATTGTGTTCACCTGGTGTGGCCCACTGCGGTTTTTGCCCAAACTGATAAGCAGCAAGATCAGTTTTGAAATCAAACTCTAGAAATTAAACTCTAAACCCAGCAACAAATGTGTTCCGGGAAAAGCCTCCCGCTTTGAGTTCACCCTGGTCTCGGCACACGCTGAGAAGAGCTATTCATAGCACAAGTTGAGAAACTCCAGCTCGTTATGACGTGACAGTGTTTGTACCGACACGTGTCCAAGTCTCACTCGCCCTTAGCGTCACTCACACAGCTCATTCAGTGCCTGCTGGTGTTTAGGTCTAAAGATCAGTATTTTTAGCATAGACCATCAGATATGATTAGGAGCCATCAGGCACCACAGACGGCAGCAACTCTTACCTTAAAAATGCTTTTTTTTTTTTTAGAAAGCAATGCTTGTATGATTCTTTCTAGGTAAAAGGAGCAGGGATTTTGCCACTGTGAGCAATACTAGCTCTTACGTGACACCTCATGGGAAGATGCATAAAGAAAACAGTGTTACATCTCAGATTGTTGTACTTACTATTTTACAGTTCTCAGCAAGGCTTACGAAAACATCTTGCTTACACATCATAAAGCAGGCTTGGTTTTCTACAAGACTTTTTTCTACTTATTGCCATTGCAAAACATTTATCTGATATATCGCTACCTAATCCTGCATCTCCATCCTACATTTAGGAAGATGTCCCATACTTTCTTACTCTGCAAACGTGGGACATGATCCAGGCCCATTTCCTCTAAAAGAACAGACAGACCTGCTGTGCCAGATGGTTGTACTGCTACCTTAGATAGCTACCTTTTTGCAGCATTCTGCATTCCCTACCACTTCTGTTTCATTTACTGCCCAGTAAACAATAAAATCTACGAAATAAAATTTTCTCAGACTGCTGTCAAGAGATCCTTGGAAACACTTGCATCTTTTGGCATGAGAACATTGCCAGGAAACTTCCCGGTCTTGTGCCAGCAACAACTGTGTGCATCAGTCGCCTTTTTCCACCGAATAGGTAGGTTGCCAGCAGCGGTAGAGCAGCCTTTCTCTACCTCAGCTCTGATCTAAGGGGAGAACTCTTGCAATCAGTTCCAGACCGAGCCTGTCCTTGGCATTTCTTTTACAGCAGCCAACAAACTAAGCAGTTTTCTGTTGTGGCAGACATATCTAGTGAGAACTAGACTTACTTTCAGTAGCCCATTTCCCAATTAAGTAACTGACAGAGCCAACCATAGGTTAACATCTTCTCCAGTCTGTTTGGGAAAGAAGAAACATTCAACCTAGTGTGTACCCAGCAAAAAGCCAGACCGCTCCCAGAACACAGCTGTTGGCTTTCAGAGGAATCGCTGGGTTTTGCAAGACGCACAAAACTGCAAAATGGTATTTAGCAAGAATTTATACCTGCAAACAAAAAGATAAATGTTTGCTGCTCACGCATTCAGGGTAGACATGAGCCCACGTGGAAGTTTCATTTATGTGAAATACTGTTTAAAAATCAATCACAAATGCCTTGCATTACAAAGTGGCATAGAATTGTTGCTTTGTAAAACAGTGAAAGGCTTATGGATGTTTCATCATTACCAAAGACAATTTCCCAAGTTTCTCCACTGATCTCACATTAGTCATTGTTCTGTCAGTCAGATGAAAGGGGAGTCTCTAAGCATCACAACAGTAAAAATTTAGCAATTAAACTGCATTTCTGGAGAGACTGAGAGAAGTTCAGAATACTGCCTGAAGTGAAGAGAGTAAGATTTCTCCTTGTCTCACATCTGCTCAGCCCTTACAGACTTAAAGAAGAGAGAGGGGCATATTTGCTCTGGGTATCTTCCCAGATGAACCGTTAGAAGTCTTCTCTCTGTCAGAACATTAGCTAAAATGACTAAGTAAAAGCTCCTGACGAATACGACAGGCTTCCGAGTCCATTGATTCCATTTGCTCGTACTCTTCTTCCGGTTGTTCCATGTGTCCTGTGGCCGGCGAAGACCACACGTCCAGCCCGTGTTCCAGGGAGATGTTATGAAGCACACAGCAGGCCAGAATGATATGGCTGGATTTCTCTGGAGAATACTGCAGAGTGCCTTTGGACCCATCCAGGCAGCGGAAACGCGACCGGATGGTTCTGAACGTCCTTTCGATGACATTGTGAGTGGCAGAATGTGCCATGTTGTAGCGATATTCTGCAGGTGTCTCGGGGATATGCAGAGGCGTCATCAACCACGTTCGGAGGAAGAAGGAGCTGTCACCTGTTAGCAGTGAAAAGTAAGAGGACAGGTTACATACACAGATTGCAGCTCTTCACCCTTGGTTTTATGGTACTGCAGATACGGAATACCTTATTTCCATGGCTAAAACAGAAGGCATGAGAAAACACGTAACTCAGGCTTACAAATGTGACAAACAACAAAATAAAGACATTTTATTTTACACAGGGAAATCCTGGAAGAACACAGAAGAGTTTTAAGAGAATTCACTTACTACATAATACAGTGAAAGACAGCTGGACTAGGACGCTACATAGAATTAAAAATTGCATAATTCAGCTTAGAAAGGTGTAGGATACTGAAAACAAGGTCCTAACAGAATGAATGTAAATTCATACACAGAATAATCACACTGTATAAAACAGATTAGAAGTTACTGTTCTAGACTTCTAAGAGAAGGATCGTCCAAACTGAGTCACAAATCTCAAGGAATTTGCAGGAAAGCAATCAGCAGTAAATGTATCACTTGTGCCCAGAAGCTCTAGACTCAGAGGAGCCAACATATAATAGACTGTCCACAGAAAACAACGATGAAAAACTGACTTACCAAGTAGCCAGCCATCTTTATGTAGCTCATTTTCAAATTGGCTTGTAAGGGCTGCCTGCTGGAGAACTGTGCAGTCTGGCAGACTGCCTGGCCAGTGCGTTTCTGCGCTCAGGAGGACTCCTCTGGCATCACACACCATCAGGCAGTTCAGGGAATGGAGACCCTTTCGGTTCACATAGGACAGATCCTCAGCATTTGGCGCTTTGATTGCCACGTGGGTACAGTCAACCACCCCCAGCACTCCTGGCATGCCTGCTAGCCCGTAAAAGTCATCCTTCAGGCTCTGAACAGTAGCTTCATCCTTAGGAAAGTGAATAAACTGTGAGGCTCTTTCCACCAATGCCTCAGTTACATTGGCAACGCAGCGGCTCATGGAGGCTTGACTAATGCCAATAGCATCCCCCATGCGAGTCTGGAAGGAGCCGGAGGTATAGAAACCCAGTGCAGCAAGTATCTGCGTCTCCGGACTGATGGCCCTGGACCGCTGTGTAGGGCGAGAGAGGCTGGCTCCCAGGAGATCCACCAGGTAGTAAATGAACTGTCGGGGAAAGCCGTACGTGGATACTAGATACTCATCCGTGACATCATCCAGCTTGAAGCGATCCAAAGTCCTGTGTCCGCGGCCATAGAGCAAGAGGTCACAGTCAAGAACGGCAATAGGTACGGCCATGGCTAACGGCTGGGGGCTTCTCCAAGGGCTCCCCCGTTACAGGGCTCTCTCACAGCCTTCACCTGCATAAAGCAACGGGGAAGGAGACTCAGGATGGTTTTTACCCGTCAGCCTTTCAGACTCCGTTACCGTTCAGGTTATGCAACAAATCCTTTTACTTCTTTCTATCTGCTCTTACAAGCAGGGGGCCGAAGCGGGGTGGGGGGGTGTCACTGCGGAGCTGACAACTCCCCAGCCGCGCCTGGCCCCGGGGCCCTGGCGCTGACAGGAATTTACCCTCCGTGACGAGGAGGGGGCCGGTGCACCACAGCAGCCGCTTCCCGGGGCTCGGGGACCGTCCCCGGTCACCGCCGACCCGGCCGCGTCCACACCCGGGATGGCAGAGAGAGAGACACGAACCGCCGGTCGCCCCGCTCCCGCCCCGCTGCCGTCGGGCGAGCGACACGGCCCCGGCGGGCCCTGCCCTGGCCGGACGCCCCGGCGCGCTGAGGGACAGCGGAGCCACGCCGCCGCCAAAACCCCGCCCCGGGCCCCCGCCGACCCGGCCCTTACCGGCCCGCGGCCGCCCCCGACGAGCCCGCGCTGTCCCCCGGCCCAGCCCCCGCGGCGGGCGGCGCCGTTACGGCCGCCCCGCCGAGGTTCCCCGCCTTCGCCCGCGGCAGATTCGCCACAGCAAGGGGGGCTCCCGGCGGGCGCGGGCGGCGGGGGCTGCCCCTCTTCTCTGGGCCCCGGCTCCCCTCCCTGCTGGACCGGGGCGGCGCGGGTGGGCGGGGAGCGGCGACGGCGGCTCCGTGTGGAAAGTGCCGTCGCGGACACCCAGGCACCTCCCCCCGCCCGCAGTGGATGAAAACAAACAGCGGCGGCGATGGCGGCGGCGCGGCGGAGGCCGCGGCTCTGAGGACAGCGGCAGCCAGACCCTCGCCACTGGCCCCGCACGCCCGCAGGCGCTGACAGCCGCAGCCGAGCCGGCCGGGAGGAAGAGGCGGCGGCGGCGGCGGAGGGGCGCTGGCCGGAGCCCCAGAGCGGCCGCGGGGTTCCCTGGGGCTTGGAGGCGCCGGGAGCGGGCCCGGGGCGGCGGGGACCCCCTCCCCCGTGCCCGGTCGAGGCGCTGAGGAGACGCCGGGGCACGGCGGGGGAGCGGGGCGGCCGGCTCCCCTCGGGCAGCCGGGCCTCCGCGCGGGATGAGCCGCCGCGCCGCCAGCTCTGCCGCCCCCGCGCAGGTACCGGGGCCGGGCCGGGGGAGGGTGTCCGGGGCCGGGGCCCGGGAGGGAGCTCCGGGAGGCTCTTCGAGGGGCGGGAGGGGGGGATCGGGACGCGGGTCTGAAGCCGTAGGCTGCTGCTTGGTGTCTCCGATTTAGTTTGGCTTCGCTGTTGGCTGAAGCCTGGGTTTGGTGCGGCCCCACAGCGGTGGCCCACAGCCGTCCGTCGGGGGTTTTCCTCACGGCTGGTGGCTGTCAGCGGAGGCTGGGAAGGATGCGGCCCGCTGAAACCTCTCCAAGTGGTGTCTTTTTAAAATCAAAATGCTTCGGAGACTGTCTGGAGTAGAACTGCAGACCCCATACCCCATCACATAGTTTTCCTGTAGCATGTGGGTTTGCTGTGTGTTAGGAAAGATCAGGGGTTTACAAATTGTTGCATCTTTCTGCCCTTCTAGAACTCTTAGGGCACCGACAGAGTTGTTCCCCTCGATTCGGTGGGAGCAGAGACACCTTCCACGCCAGTGAACAGGTAGAAAAGGGACGCTTTGGACTAAGCCTACAAACTGCGTACTTACAGATCTCAAAAGTGGCGTGACTAGGCACATCGTAAGGGGGAAAAACATGGTAAATTACTGCCTTTGCTGAAAATTACTTGGCTATGCAAATGAAGTTTAGAGCATCTCCAAATTATTGCAGGAGTGGCCTGACCTGGTAGAACCCACCTGGTGGCAAGAAATAAGTCATTCAGATGAGCCAGGCTGTATTTAGATGTCTGGAAGGATCATACGGGATTACCTTATTTTGCTTAAATGGTATTGTATAACCTCAACTTTTCTGAACATGCATTCACACAGAAGTTGAGACCTGGTGATCATATTGCTGGTTGTAGCGCAGGCTACATAGGAGCAGATTCTGGTTTAGTCTGCATGCTTTGGCCTGACAAACAAAGTGAGAGGATGGACCTTTGAACTGACACCATTTTGAGACCTTAGGGAAGTACAGAATGTAACTGCCGGTCAACAGGAATTACTTAATTTTGTTTTCAAGCCAGTGGAGCTGGCAGTGCTGGCTTCAGTAAGATCTTTTCTAAACTGGGAGGTCATTTATCGGTTATGAAGTAAATCTATTTCCTGATCATCAGGAAAAATTGCCTCTTTATCACTCAGAACTTAACCATATATTAAAGTACAGAGCCTTTGATTTCATCAGAATATTTATATTATGTGAAACAGTTTTTCTGCTAGAATCTGCTCTAGTCTTCTCTTAAAAAAATCCATAAACTTTGAAGAAGGAGAGTGGCACACCTTAAAATTTAGAACTGATCCCTCCCTCTCCCCAGGTTTCTGACTAACCTACTAAGAAGGCGAAATGGAGGTTAAGTAATTGTAGGATACTAGAGTTTGACTGGTAGGCCCAGCCTTGAAACAGAGCACTGTCTTTGTGGAGATCTTTTTATAGTTGCTTATTAATGTGCTCAAAATACCTGCTTGCAGTGAAGCTTCTTGGTTGTTCTAGGAAAGCTTTCTTGGCAGTCAAGCCCATTTATCAAAGGCACTCTATTAAAAGCTTCAAAAACTTCCACGTGCTTCTTGTTTACCTGCATGATTCAACAGGACTTTGCTGGAGCTTCATGTAGGACATCCTCAGAGATTGGATTTGGGTCCTGTGTTTGCAAAGAAGTTCTGAAAGAGCAGTAGGGACAAGGAGCCCGGTCTGGGGCACGCAGTCAGGTAACTGGGAAGGTACAACCGAGATCAGAGCTGTCCACAGCCCTCTCCTTACAGCGACAGCCTTTCTTGTTTCTTCCCTCTGCTCTTTTTAAACTCACTCTGGGAACCAGGAACCATGAGTAATTATTTTGCATTGGCAAATATCTGTTTGTAAGGAAGGGCACGATGACTTTAAATTGTAGCAGCCGTGTCTCAGAGTGAAATCTCAGAGGAGGGAGGTGATGGAAGCAGCCTGTATATACTTTCCTCAGCAGCAATAGTAATGCCTGCTACGTGTCAGGTGCTTCTGCTCCTTTCCCGTCTGTGTAAGCGAGTATCAAACAGACAGACATGCTAAATTCCCACGTATGAAACAGGTACTGTAATGCAAGTATTCCCAGGTGTCACCGTGCACCAGTTGTGTGCCCAGGTTACAGGTACCGGCAGGCAGCGGGGCTAGGGCCGCCGACTGGAGCGTGGTGTGCCAGTAGCTGTAGTTTCCCTGAGCTGTACCAAGGCATGAAGGGGAGGGCTCTTGCAGTTCATTGCATCATGCACATAGGGTGCCATCAGTTTACGCTGATGTATCCTCCTTGGATTAAATACCAGTAGAGTGCATAAGGTGCAGTGTTAATGCTTAGATATTAAACGGTTGGATAAGCCTAGTGTTCTTCTCTGCCTCATAACCTTGAGAGAAAGAATAAAGCTGCAGTCAAAAGAGCCACCCACATGTGACAGTTCTCCTTGAATATCTGTCTCTGATGTTTCTGTTCAGAGGAAAGTGGAGACAAAGGCATATAAATAAAGGCAATCATATGAAAATTGATGTTGCGGGAAGAGGGAGACAAAGCAAAAAAGCCACGTGGCCAAGATGCTTGTTTTTACCTGTGAACGGCCTATATGTAAGTCTAAAGCAGCGAGGTATCTGTTTACTTAAGGGATTACTTGGCTGAGGGGGAATCAGTCATCTGTGGGTTTCTAAGCTAGACCAAAGGTTATTTCCGTCTAGTTGTTACTCAGTGTAAAATTAGACAGCGTCTTCCTTGAGCTAAGCATATACCCGGATACGGGCACTTAACAAGGAGCCGTGCTGGTGTAGCAACCTACAGGACCTGAGAAGCTGAATGAGTTCGGTGGAACTATGTTTAAAGAATTCCCTTCCTGTTCAGATCAGCTGATAGCAGCTAACCTGTACCAAGGCATTTTTGTAAACTAAATGTTTGCTGTAATTCTAGACCCATCTTGACTCTTATCAAGAATGATTCTAAAGGTGAATGCTGTCCTAAGCCTTAGCAGATCTCAGGTAATCACCAAAGGGCGTCTTGCAAAAATGAGGAGATGGTGATCGTCAAATGACAGTCCTCAGATATGTCAGGAGCTCAGTTCCAAGGACACAGTTTTCCCCTGAAATTAGATTCCTGACAGGAAAGTGTGCCTGATACTTTCTGCTCTACTTTAGGCTCTGGCAAGTGAACTGTTGCTGGTATTTGGAGCATGAGAGGTAAAAGTAGGAATCTCCACATGTTTTGTGAATGTTACAGGTAGTTTGAGATCCTGCAGTAAGAATCCCAATTCTGCTGCAGCAGGGCCAAACAGTGAAGCTCTCATTCTTTGAACCTGGAATCTAAGATGTGGCTCTGGTGCCTGTTTCTCTCCTCTCTAGAGATATTTGGGTATATAGTCACTAGAACTAATTCTTATACTGCACAGAGAACCATGACCATGCTGATGATGTGCTTTGTTTCCTTTCCTAACAGACCAGTGAGCCTAACGCCTCTCATTAGTTTCCGAATGTCTTGCAATACTCAATACCAGAATTATTTCCCAGCCCCATAAGGCAAATATAGGTGCGTTATTTGACAGCTCTCCTACATCAGGATATATAGTGCCTTGCACTTTTCTCCAGGGGTCACATAGAAATGCTCTCTCGCTTCTTTTCACATTAAAAGCGAATTTGATTTCTCTTGATATTTAAATGTCAGGATCCTCTTCGCTGAGAAAAAGATGTATTTTTTTAATGCAGTGTTTTATTGTCCATATCAGCCAGGTTTTGTTGTAGATCTCAGGTCTCCTCAACCCTTACAGTGCTTTATTTAGTTAAGTCAAAAGAATAATAACAGCTTATTGTCGCCTATTTTTTCGTAGTGGGAAGTGTCTATACCAAAAGACTTTTTTTTTTTTAAGTTAGAGTGCCGCATCAATTGTTTGTGTTTTAAGTGCTGACTTCCTTTTGCATCCCCCCCCACAGTAGAAAAGATCTGTAATGTCTGCCTAGTGGAGCTAAAGGCAGTGAAAGAAAGTATAATACTTTTGATGAGGAGGTTAAAATATCCAAAGAATAATTTGATAATGTATCTAATGTTGAACTGCTTGTGTTGTTAGTTCTCTAAATTATAATTCGGAATGAGAACAGTGCAGCACTAGGAGATGCAGTATAAAAGTAATGCAGGAACTTTCAACCATATTAGATGTCCAGCTTGCTTGCTTTCTATGGAGTCATTCAGAAAGCAGCACTCTTCCCTATAAAATGCTCTATAAATTGCAGTACTCTTATCTAGCAGCCCTTCTTGGGTAATGTTCCTAAAAGCATTACTTAAAATAGGCATTTAGTGCTATTAAGTGAGATATTTTAAATAGACGTTTTGGATATGTGTAGTCATTAAAGATTATATGGTATTTTCTGCATGAACAGGGCTATTAGCCCCTTTGTCCTGCTAAGCTTCGATCTGTATAAATAGCGTACCTTGCTGCAAATTCAGTCTTTGCTTAAAGATTGAACACTGAGTATAGTAACCTTGTCCACGGCAGCTGCTTGTGCTCACTGACCTTAAGCCTGCCAACGTTTCTGTGATGAGCAGCGTGTTCTGTAAATACGTGATGTTTGACAAGCTGCTTCAGGCTGATTAGCTCTCTCAAAACAAAAACAGCAACAGGAATTAAGAGTGAATTAATGCTTTGAAGGCTTATGAGCAAAAAGTACAATTAATGCTGCTAATTAAGGCATTCCTCCCCATGGTCTCTATATGATTATTAAGTTACGCGTGAAGAAACTGAGAGGCAGAAAAATTGTGATTTATCCCAGGCCATGTGACGTGATGGCGGCAGAAATCTGATTAGTGCCTTGGCCTGCCTCGCTTCAGGGACTGTGCAAGTTCATTGTATTGCTGGAAACAATCCTATTTTGAAAAACAAGGCAGAGTGAATGTGGGAGCTAAGTATTTGTTGTCAGAGCTTTCAAGAGAAGTGAACAAAGAATTTTGGTCTATCCGTTGGCAAAAATCTGTCTTTTCAGTTGGTTGCAGGTAAATCTGTAGCTGTACAGGTTTACTGCAAGTACTATTTGTTGGAAGTAAAGAAGCAGTGTAGCTTGTTCCAGCAATGGTTTATTATGTAGATTTCAATATCTGCTGAAATACCACTGGAATACTGTTTTTAGAATTTCAGACTCAGGAAAACAATTTGGCTTGGTTTTGACCAGTGCTGATAACTGAAGATCCATTATTTCTGAAGCAGAGACTGCCATGTCTGATGGATAGCTTGGTATAAAATCCAGTCAGTGTGGTGTTGGGATGTTTGGGGTTTTTTTGTTTGGTTGTTTTTTTAATTAAGCTAGCAAAATTGGAGAACTTGTACCCAGTTTATGTTGAGACTTCTTTGTTGTTTCTTTTCTAGTATCTTTTGCACTGACCAGATAAACTATTCATGCGTGTTTATACCTTACACTCACCCCTCAAAGTTCTTAGCATGCTAGGATTTTGACAGGCAAAGGCCTTTGGTGCTTATCATTTCTCCTGAGGTAGGCTCTAATGGCAAAATATTTCGAAATACTGAAATGAAAACGAAAGCTGAAGGAAAACTTCATTGCCATGCCTGTGCTGTATTTCAGATTGCCATATGCAATGGACACTGATCTCAGTTCCCAGGACAGGAAGGACCTGGACAAGTTCATCAAATTTTTTGCTTTAAAGGTAACTTTTTCTCCTGTGGTCAAATGCCTTTTCTTTCTCGTTTAAGAAAAGCCATACTTGCTGTGGCTAGAGTAACAGGGTTGGGATTTGGGGTTTTTTGTTTCTTTTTGCTAAAGACCAAAGCAAGAAAAGCCGATGGCAAATTTAGGAGATTCCTGAGAATAACTAGAAAAACATCTTTTCCCCTTTTTTTCTACCTTCAAATCCTTTTCCTTCCCCTAGAAGTGTCCTGCTGCAGCATCAGTTTAGAGGTACTTCATACCTCTGTTAGCTTTGGGCTCCTATCAACACACCTAACCTTCCAGCAGTTAGGTGGTATCTTCTGTTGGACTCAACTCTCTCTTTTCAGCCTATCTAAATTTTTATATTGCATCCAAAACCAATAACAACAGAATGTTCTTTTGAATTTTGTTGATATGTAATTATAAAATTTGGCCTCACTTGGTACATAGATGCAAGTAGCTACTCTGACAATGGTTACGTTATAAATGTACAGATTCACTTGACTCACATTTAGATGTCCAGGTTCAGGATATAGTTGTAAGTTTTGCGTAAGTATTCCCCAAAACTGTGCAACTCCTGATCAAAAAATTGACTTAGTCACTTCATGTCATTACCAAGAAAGGTCAGATTAAAATTATATTCTGTCTGAAATATGTTTACCTCTTATGAGTAATAACTGAAGTTGATTACACTTGAAGATTGGTGTAGCAAACTACTTCTCTACAACCTGATCAGCTCTCTCAATTTTTTTTTACTTGGAATTTGTCTAGCTCAGATTCTGAACTGAGGGCTCTGCTGAGCTCCAAACATGAGTGTGTATCGTGTCCTTTCTATTCCAGACGGTACAAGTAATTGTCCAGGCCCGACTTGGAGAGAAAATCTGTACCCGATCATCATCCTCCCCAACAGGCTCTGACTGGGTAAAGTCATGGTTTTTAAAGCAACTCCATGACTGTTTTGTGTGTGTGCACGTGTGTGTGTGTTGAGAACACAATGTAGTTTTATGATCTTGTGCAGACTATAATATCTATTCATAGAATAACTACTATATTCAATTATGCTCATTGGTGGTGGGGTTTTTTTTGGTTGTTGACATGCAACATGTCACTCTGGGCTCTTAAGGGCTGATTAAAAGAGAGATAAATGATACCTCTCAGCAACTCCTGCCAGCCAAGGCGCATTTCCAAGATCTGCTGGGGGTGGGGTGGTGGGTTCTTTTCTGTCAGCAGCTTGCAACTCTGCAATTCAGGACTTTGTAAGTAATGTGCTTTATTAAAATTGAAGAGACTTAAGATTCTCTGTGGGCGAAAAATCGGACTCAAGTGAGGGAAAAGGAACACGATTTTTATGGCAGGATCAAGAAAAACATTTGAATTAGCAGCCAAGGACATACTTGCAAATATGAAAAGCCTGAGTCCATCTGGGAATCTTCTGTTTCATAAATATTTCAGTGGATACTGACCTAGTATGTTATATATGGGTCTATGAGTCTGTCTGCAGTGTACCATTAGGCAGCTTTTCAAAGAAATAAAAAAATGGAATAATCTCTTTTAATCCTGCAGTTCAATTTGGCAATCAAAGATATACCAGAGGTTACTCATGAAGCAAAGAAAGCCCTGGCAGGACAGCTACCTGCTGTCGGACGGTCTATGTGTGTGGAGATCTCTCTCAAAACCTCAGAGGTGAGAACTGCGTCAAAATAGATGCCTTTTTTTTTTTTTCTTTTACGTGAATCTTAAGTCACCTAACAGAGCTCCTGCCCTGTAGTCCAAGACAATGTGAAAATATATTCACTTATGAAGTTAGGTAGTATGCTAATGAAATGTATTGTTTAACAGAAGCAACTCACTGCAAATACGTGAAGCCAAGGACACAAATGATAGAGCAGCAAAATTTAGTTTCTTAGACCATGAAGAGCTTGTATTCCCTCAGGTGTTCTAGTTATGCAGGGAGACTTGCAGTGCACCTTTTCCTATTGTTGCATTACAAGAAAGTGGGAGTCAGGAGAAACATCTTCATTGAGAGGTGTAGCTGTTGATGATCATTAATAAGATGTGAAAAGGTTTGCATTCTGAAATGAGCCTTTGTTTTGCTGTCCTTTCTGTGATCCAGGGGGACTCCATGGAGCTGGAAATTTGGTGTCTAGAAATGAATGAAAAGTAAGTGCGTTCTCCACACTTTCTTTGTGTGTGTGTTTGTTTTATCAGATGAAATGGGGAAGTGCGCTCAATCCATGGTGATGAATAAGCACATATTGGCTTGGCAGCCTGCGACGCTTCAGAGGGAAGTCCCCTCTTTGTCTACTGCAGCAGTCAAACTGTTTAATATTGGTGTCAGTGAAAGAAACTAGTAATTTTATTCCTTCTTCATTACAACTAGTATGCCTCCTCAGATACAAGAATACAAGAATTCATATACTCAGTAACTACAAATGTTTTTAATACTGAAAAGATATTTCTATTTACTATAAGGCTGCATGGCACTTTTCAGCAATTGCCTCTACAACAGCTGACTAGATTGAAGGAGGACTCTTAGCTGGTTGGCCAATAACAGTTAGCCACACCAGGGCTTTATTTTATCATTTTGGCAATAAAACTGACATAAACCAAAACAAGTCTGGGCCAATTGTTTAAAAAAACCCAAACAAACCAAACAAAAAAAACCAAAACCAAACCCCTTACTTGAGAACAAACAACTGATTTTTTCCTTTGTGTTCTATAGGTGCGACAAAGAAATCAAAGTTTCATACACCGTATACAACAGGCTGTCTCTACTGCTGAAGTCTTTGCTTGCTATAACCAGGGTAACTCCAGCCTACAGACTCTCAAGGAAACAAGGCCATGAATATGTAATATTGTACAGGTAAAGTGCAATATAAAATTCCTCATTTGAAATACAAACAGCAGAGACTCTAGACTTGCACAGTGCAGCTGTAAATGTGGTAAAAAGGGATGAGTGATATAAATTCAAATGATTTGGATTTAACTACTACTGATCGGTGACAGAAGAGAACTTTGGACTGTATATCACCTTGTAACCTCAATCTGAGCCTTCAAAAGAAAAACTAAGCACAGGCTTTAAAGTATTTTTGTTTGCCTACCATGTTGAGAAGAGCACAAAAATTCTACATGCAGGCATTAGTTAAATTGCTTATTAGCATCCAGTTGTTCAGTGTCTGGCCTGTATTTGATAAATGCCTGTCTATGTTGCACGTAACTGCAATGTATACTTTTGCAGTATAGATTCAGATTCTCTCCTGCTATTCCATTTTAAAGATGCAGCCTCAGCTCCCCTTCCTGTAGTTCTTGCAGTTTACTCTTCCAAATACTGAGTTCAACTCTCTTTAGCCTGTGAGATCTGACTGCCGTGTGGTTCATGGTTATCACCTTCCAGTCTTTGTTTCTGCCTTTGAGAAAAATCTTTGATATGTTTGCATAGCTAATTTAGGCGATTCTAAATCTCAGGTTTGTTATCATTTGTACAGGTGAGAATTTTAAAAGAAATCCCAGCCATTTTTTCACTTTTGCTTCTGTTTCTGGTTTGGCATACATTTAAGAGCAGGTCTCTTTACAGCATGGTTATTCTTTTGCATTGTGTGGTAAGTATCAGCTTTTTGACTCAGACCTTTCTGTGAAGTTTATATCAGTTCACATTTTTGCTCTGAACTGTAGACTTGCCACAGAGACTTAAAAAACTTAGAGAAATTTCTGATTACACTACCATTTTCTCTTCCTTTCCCTTTTTAAGTGTCATGTCTTCCTCTGAAGTATCTGGAAGGTTTTTTTTGAGACGGGCATTCTAGCCTCTACTTTTGGGTTGTTTTTTTTTTCTATAGAGGAAAAGTAGTTCCAACCTTTAACTTATAAAATTGAATAAGGATATATATAGCATTATGTCCCCTCTGGACCTAATACCTTTTCTTTTTCCTTTTCCTGCAGGATATATTTTGGTGAAGTGCAACTGAGTGGCTTGGGAGAAGGTATGGTTAGGCAACATACACAAACTAGAGTAGAACAGTTTTCCATATTGGCGAGTCTTTTGTTACTATTCCTTAGTGCCACACAGAAAATTGAGCCTGGGGTTTTACACATGCTTTGTATCTGGATCTGTCAGTGAAGGGTTGTGTGACAGATGACAGGTATAATGGTGGTACTTTGACAAAATCTAGGGTGATAGCCATTTTGACTCTAGTGATCCAGAACTGCAATAAGAATATGGAGGTATGTTGATAAGGGGCAGGACGGGTAAAGGAGATCATGATCTACCTAGGAACAAGAAGCACTTCAGAGCAATATTTTACACCAAGATAAGAAGCAGCATCAGAAGTCTTGTAGATGAAGCCTACCAGGAAGGCAACCTAGTTGCACCTGTTTTGTTATGGGTCTGTATGTGTATTTGGAGTTCAGATTGCCAAGGGATAACACAAACACTACAGAAATAAGATAATGTAACGTCCGAATAGAGCAGTACGGACCATACATAATCAGTGAAACTGATAATCTTTCCTTAACCTTACAGGTTTCCAGACAGTCCGTGTTGGGACAGTGGGTACCCCAGTGGGCACCATCACTTTGTCTTGTGCCTACAGAATCAACCTTGCTTTCATGTCAACCAGGTGAGAAAATGCAATCATGCCAGAAATCGTTCTACAATAATGTACCATTAAACCCCTTATATTATGAGCCTCTAAATCTTTCCTTTCTGCTTATCCTTTCCTGCTGAAATTCTCCTTTACAGAGAAGATTCTCTGTCATGCTTAAGTCTTGCAGAAAGGGGAGTATTCGGGTAGCCCTGAGCCAGACTCCAGAACCCCAAATTGCTGATGCGTGCTTGGAGTTGCAGGGATGAATTGTAAAGATGCTCTGGTCCCATTAAGAGACACAAGTGTTTTCTGTGAGGGCACCATGAACTGGGATGAGAGTAGAGAGTAAAAGCAGCCTTACCAATAACACCATTGCTTGTTGCCTTGCAGGCAGTTTGAGAGGACCCCTCCTATCATGGGGATTATCATTGATCACTTTGTGGACCGTCCCTATCCCAGCTCTTCGCCCATGCATCCCTGCAATTACAGGTGAGGAAATACTGAGTTGAAGTCATGGGCCATGGTGGAGGCATCAATTATGCCCAAATACAGAGCCTTTTCCACTACCTGCTAACTGCATGGGAAGACAGACTGGAAGATTAGTATCAATCATATTGGCATGGTTGAGCATAGGAGGAAGGGTGACGTTTTTCTCCTCATGTCTAGAAGACTGAGTGCAGCAAGCCCCAGTATTTTCCCAAATTCCTTACAGAAGCACTTGGGCATGAAGGATGTTTAACCTCGGCTGCCTTTGGGAATTTGAAAGTGTAACAGTTAATCCTGCTGTAGAACTACATGTCCAGAGGCATGTATCTCCAGATAATTCCACTGGGGAAAGATAAGAGTTAAATTTCTCTTTGTAGATGAGAAGTTTGTCTTCTCTAAAGTGCTTGCGAGGGCACTCAGATTGGGACCAGTGGTGGTGTTTGACAATGGTTCTGTAAACACCAAAGCCAGAAGCATTAGCTGGTATAACAAAACCTTTAGTTAAAAAAACATAAAGGGAAGTGTTTCTGTTTGGGAGTAGAAGGCAAAATTAAAAGTTTCCACACCCTGTTTTCCTCAGTTCTGCCAAGTAGATTGTGAGCCCTTCGTAATTCTCCTTTCAACTACACCCAAATACTCTCAACCTCCCTGCAGCATTTATCCCAGTGTGTTTTACTATTTGTTTGTTTTAAGGAACATTTCCAGTTAGGAAGCTTTTCTTTTCTTGCTATTTTAGAGCTGGTGAGGACAACGGTGCAGTATACCCCTCAGTAGAAGATTCCCAAGAAGTGTGTACCACGTCTTTTTCCACCTCTCCTCCATCTCAGGTAAGAGATACCAGGCTCTTTTTACTCCTAGATAGAACAAGCACTGTTAGGGTAGTGTGCACACCCATATATCAACTACTGTGCAAACAGGCAGCCTCCTACTGCTAATTAAAATTTAACGTGTGCATTATTTATATCGTTACACTCTGACTAAAACCTAGTTAGATGCTAATTTCAAGAAAATGCTCGGGCACTGCAGAGACTGAATTATTGAGAAACATTAAAAGAACCTATTTCTGTAGTTGGGCTAAGATATAGCAGGGTACTTACATACTCAGATACCAATACTGCAAGAACACGAATTCAAGAGATTGATTCAAGCATAAGTAGAGGTAACAGACCGACATTGAGAAAGAAACACTGAAATATCAGGAAAATGCTTATGGCACAGTCATATTTTCTGCACTGCAGAATGGAAAAGCAGGAAAAACACAAAAGCTGTATTTGTTGGGTCATCTAAAACTAGCTGGGGCAGCAGGAATAAGCATCGGCAAACAAATTGGGTCATAGTATTGAACTGGGGACTTAATACTCTGTGCTTTCACCTACCCATGCAAATTTCATTTAAGTTTCAATTATAAAATAGATAGATAATGGTTTCCTTCTGAATTTCAAAATCAAACTCTGGTTCCTCCTCCTTTTACTGTCTTCATATATCTGACTCCACAGTTCTGTATTTTGAAAACTTGGCCAGGCTTGCTGTTTTCCTGTAGCTTAAATGCTCAAGAATGTCCTGCCTTGTTGTCCAGCCAAGCAGATGGCTCTACTGAATTTTAAAGACAATCTAAAGACTCTAAGTCTCTTTTGCTGTGGACGTGAAACATAGAATGAAGTATAATTGGAATGCTGATCCAAACTGAAAGAATTTGCTGTGGGTCTTTCTACTGATTCAGAGGAATTAGCATGACTGGTTTAGCAGAATGTATTCTACTGTATGAATGAGCTAGAAATGAGCTTTTCTTAGGAAGCATTTTTGTGCCAACTGTTGAACTAATCAGCCAGCACTCACGGTAAGTCTGATGGAATAAAGCTTTTCTTATTGTGCAATATACGGCCCAGGAGATGAGTTTGTGGCCGAGTTGTGTCCTGCCTTTTCACAAAACAGGTTAAATGCAAAAGGATTCCTAAGGAGATTGCCACTGGCTTGCTCATGCCAGTGCTACTTAACAGTAATTGTGTATGTAAAAACATTGAAGTTGACATTTCCCCAGGAGACATGAAGCTTTGCTGTCACTAAGGGGAAAAGCTTTATGAAACCAGATGAACCTTGAGGATTTATATTAAGTATGAGCCTACATTCTTGCTTTCCTGTGGCTCATAGTTGCCATATGCTGTGCGCTAATTTATAAAGCAACTGCCAGTCTTTGTTACCACAGTTAGAATTGTAAGGCTGTCTTGGCACAGTACTCTCTACAGTAAATTAGAGGTGGTGGGGGGGAAAAGCTAATTTCTGTCTCCAGCTTTCTATATACAACTTAATGTGTAGGAAAATACTGGGAAGTGTGTGGTTCTGTAGGCAAATCGTCCAAATCTCTGTCTGCCTTTCCAGTAGAAATTAGGCCTAACCTGCATGATACAAGGCAATAGGCGTTACCTTCTCCCTGTGAGCTTGCATAGCGTGTCTGTGTGCATTGTGGAGTATCCCAAAATTCAGGAGAAAGTCTGGCCATGGGTAATACCCAGAAATGAAGCTTTCATAAAACTGGGAACTGTTGGTAGGAAAATGACTGGGAGAAGGTATGGGACTGAAGGAGGTTTGGATTGCCCTTTTTGCATTAGTACCCTCTGTGAGACAGTGTTCGCTTCTGGAGCGTCACTCCTCTTGAAGGAGTTCTCTCTTCATATCAGCGTGTTTGAATTGTACGTTAGTCTGGATCCCCTTTATTTGAAGGGTGCCGCACAGACCTGCCAAGATATGATCCCTGAGAATGCTGGAAGATCAGGAGTGCGTATGGATGGAGAGCGTTGAAATACATGTCGTTTGTGCATTCTGAAAAAAAAAAAAAAATACTCTTGGCTTTTTCTGGCTTTCTCCTTTCTAATTGGCTGGTACCAATTCTAATTAGCTGTGGAACAGTCTCTGGCAGTTACTTTCTGTCAGTGCTCACTGGAGTCTCAAATATTATAGCTGTGTTGAATAATTCACTGAGATGGGAAACAGTCAATTCTTTACAAAGCGAATGTGTTTCTGGCAATACTGAGGCTTCTGCTCTATGCATAGGTGTGGCTGCTGCAGCCAAAACCTCTTCACTAGCATTCAGTTCATCCAACTCTTTATAGTTCTTCTCTGAAGTCCTTCTTTCTCTCTCTCTTTCTCTCTCCCCCCTCTCTCACTCTCTCTTTTCCTTGTTTCCTCTGTGTGTCTGTGTCTGTGCACAGTGTGTTTTTACTGTCACAAAGGCACACTTTCAGACCCCTCCTCCTGTGGTGACGGACACCTTGAAGGTCCCAGTGATGGGACTGGCCTTTTCACATCAAGTGAGTTGTCAACAGAATATACTATACATGGCCAGATATAATTCAGGCATGACAGAACAGATAAAGGAAAGTGCAGATTTGACAATGTGGAATGTTTGTTGTGCGTGGGAAAGGCTGGTGAACCTGAAACGGGCCAGGCACATTGAGACAGGCTGCTTAAATGCCTTTGCAGATGAAGGTCTCCCAAAGACAGGACAAGCACCCCTGAGTAAACAACAGCTTTTGCAAGGATTAATCACTAATGAAAGACACGAGTAGTAAGGCACAGTGCCGGGTGTTTTCTCTTAACAGACAGCATCCCTAGAATCTGCACAGTCATTAATTAGAACTTTTCCTGGGTCAAAACAGAGGAGAAATTTGAAGGAGGCAAAAAATCCACATTACTGTTCTTTGTTCACATCTCACAGGTTTGTCTAACGTCATGTTCCTCATGTTTGTGCAAGTTTCTCACAACAGAGGACAGAGAAATATTTAAAAAAAAATAGGAACACTTAACTACCACAGAATTGCCAGAGGATTTATAAGGGCAGGTGGAGAATGAAGCAGTTTGAGGTTAAAAGTTCTACAGTTCTAATGCTAACAATGACTGTAAGACAGGATTCAGAAAAATGGTTAAAGACTGGAGAAACATGGCTCTAGATACTGAAGATTTCTTAAACAGAGGTAGGATCAGTGGCAACAGTCCCCAGGAATCATTAAGGGACTTCTACAGGAAGATGAGTGTAAAGTAATCTTCAAAGCAACACGAGCTCTTCAAAAAGAGTCAAGCTGGCTGGATATAGCTAGGAGCAAAACAAATAATAATATTATGCCTGCTCTCCTCCAAGAAGAGATTGTTCCATTCAGCTTAACTAGCCTCGTGCAAATAGAAGTGCTGTTGATCGTTCAGACCCTTGTAGCTGTGTCAGTGTTGGCACTGCTGGATTATGACACACAGACCTCTGAAGTGTTGCTCTTGAGGTCAAGCAAGCCAAAATAGGGAAGTTTATTTAATCTGACCAGCTAGATTTGTGCTTAGGGTGTCTAAGGAACTTCTGGGTTTCAGTGCTTCCAGCACTTCATTCCTAAAGCAATCTCACAAGGGTTAGCTTCCCAGTTCTCTTTACCTAGCATATTTGTATGGGACTCTGTATTCTTTGGCTGAAGCTGTTTGAACAGGCCCTGAAGATCAGCTGTTTTAACATGCAATGGGAATGAATTCAAATAGTTAATGCAGTTGCTTTGGGGGAAAATTATTAAATATTAGCTCTTTAATAACTTGATGATGGCATTCATGCTTTTTCCAGTATGTGAAACAGGCCTGTAGAGCAGAGCTTGCCTGTGACTGGATGTCAGTCATACCTTGCACGGCCTTGCCCTCTGTGCACAGGAAGCCAGTCTTGTTTTAGTCCCCTAAAAAGTTCTTATTGTAGAATAATAACCTTCATGGATCGGTTGCAGTGAAAATCTAGCATGCTTCTGCCAGCCTGAAATGACTCTGACTTTTCATGTTCCTTCTTCAGTGACTGATGATTATTCAGACTGTGGGGCATTCCCCTTCCCCTCTCCTCTCCCTTTGCCCTCTTGTTTTTTCTCTTCTTTCTTAGCTTTCCAGCTCTCGTCTTTCCTATCAGCCTGCTGCCCTGGGAGTTGGATCAGCTGACATGGGGTATCCTGTACTCTTTGCTGGTGGCTTGAATGCTGCACACCCTCACCAGGTACTTGTAGAGGGTAGAACAAGCATGGCTAGTATTGCAACCATTATGTGTCACTTGTACATCTGACAGAGGTCTTGAAACTAGTGCATGCATTGGTATCCTGTCTTTCAAGGATGAAAAGAATCTAGGGTAAATACAGAGAAGGCATAACTTGCACAGGAGCTGGGAATTAGCTCCTCAGCGTCCTTGACTTTGGGGTAGAGGTCATGCGGAGAAACTATGCCAAGAAAGCAGGCACCAGACCTGTTTGCCTGCACCAGCATGTCACCAATTCCAAACTTCGGCTGTCTTACAGAGATGCTGCCCAAGCACAGTGCTGTAGCCTAGACGTAAGATACACTCACAGTCCATATTGGCATACTTGCATCCATTCATCAGGCAAAATAAGCTGACACAAGTCTTTTTCTGCCTATGATGTTGCTTCTACACCAGAGTTTTGCTGACACAGTGATGGTAGCAAGAGGGTTTGATTTTATTATTTTTCCCCGCCTCTCTCTTTGAAGCAGAGGACATACGGCCAGAGAGCTCTGCAGTGTAAAACAGGCGAGGAGTGGCGTAGAAAGGGCATAAAAAAGTTTGTATTGTGGTGATCACCTTCTACTTGGCACCTCTTCTCTGCCTTACGCAGGGCTAGAGTCCAATCATATGCCAAGAACGCCACAACTAGTCCCAAAATGACTGAATTGGCTCTTCATTGCACTGTGGTGTTGGCCTGATTTTGAGATCTCTAACTTGAGCGTTTCTCTCCATCTCAGTTGATCGGTCCAGGCAAAGAGGGGGGAGTTCCCCCGATTCCTAGCCAGCCAGCACATGGCACTCAAGCTGACCAAGAAAGGATGTGCACCCCACTGGATGGAGTCCACTACTCAGCAGCTACTCCTTCTAGTAGGTAGGTCGGTTTTATGCGATCTGCCACTTGTGCTGGCCCGTTTATGATCTTGTTAAGGTAAAACTTTGTGTTTTCCCCTTTTTAGCTATTGTTTGTAGCATAACTCCTGTCTTTCCATCCCCAAAAACAACTAGCAGCTTTCTCAGATTGGGGCTTTTTCAGCCTTTTTCAATGATCCTCACCCATCTACTTACACCTGCTAGTCACTGTAACACCATTGCAACTTCTGTCAACTTTAACTTTATTATCAATTTTATCTTTTTTTAATCTCTTCTCCTCTGCTTTTGCTGATTGTAAAACAAGATGAAATAAGTTCACAAGGAAGTCTTAAATTCTCCAGGGACTTAATGTGAGTTGTTACTGAAAACAGTTGTAGTTACCACAAATTTGTTCACTACTTTATTAAGAAACTTTAGGCACAAAATTATTTAGAAGGAAACAATCCAACCTCAAACTGTCCGAAATCACCTCCTTCTCAGCTAATTAAATCCTTCTTTTTTTTCATCACCATATTTATTTCTTGTGATGTCTCTCCTGGGGTCACATAGTTCTGAGTCAAATATCTTAAGCAGAGACATTGCTATGAGGAAACCAAAACTCGTGGTTTCACCAGCACTTTCCTGGGTACGCTATCTAAGTAGTCCTCTTGCCAGAAGACCCAACCATTTTTTTGTTTGTTTGTTTTCAAGTTCTGCATACCTGTGGTAGGAATAAAACAGGTCACAGAAATGACTAATAGCCATGCAGTGAATTAATTGTACTGGCAGTGGCTGTTGTGATGTATTAGACTGCTCGCTGCCTTTTTAACCTGACAGAATTCTGGTTCCTGCCTTCACCTCCTGACAGATCAGTGCCTGCTGCATTACTGAAAAAAATAATAGTCATGAACAGGAATTGCTGTGAATGTGCATATTCTGAAGTTAAAAGTCCATCTCCAAAAAGAAAAACCTATTTCAGTCGGCAGCGACTTTTCATTCAACTAAATAGTTTTCTTCCAGCTCTAAACAGAAATCTGATTCCACAAGTGTCCCACTCCCCTTTTGTGCTCCTGACTGAGGAGGAAGGTGTGGTACAAGCGCAGAGACTTCTGTTGTCCTTCTTCCAATACTAAGAGTAAACCCAGAAAAATGAAGGACTCTTGTAAAGCACGCGATTTGTCTGTATTGTTTGTGCCATGAGTCACTAATTAGCCTATTTTCCTCCCCCCAGTGAGGACACAGAAACAGTATCAAACAGCAGCGAAGGGAAGTGTGGCTCCCCACATGACCTTTTAGAGACCATCTTTATCCGGAAGGTGGGAGCTTTTGTCAACAAACCCATTAACCAGGTAACTAGCAGTAGATCATCTCAGAGGGCACCATAATACCCTGCTTCTCCCATCTGTTCTTACACAGTTGAGCAAAAAAGCACCCCAATGCCATGGGAACCCCAGAGATTGAGCATGCATATTCTTGCCTCCTGCATTTTCCCACAGAGTTTCATCGCAGGGATGTTTTTCATGAAATCCTTTTGGGATGTGACAGCCATTGAACTTGCCCCACTTTGCCAACACTTATTTGGGACATGCAGTAGACCAGTTCATCACAAGTGAGCAACCATTTAAGCTCAGCTAGGGCAGCTTAGAGATCTGCCGAGCTCCTAGGGCTGCTCTTAAATAAGTTTTCTACACCCTCTTCTAGGCCTTTTGAATGTAGCAGTTAGTTAATTCTTTCCTGAATTATACAAGATGTATATAAGCGATCCCGTCGCAGGGTATATGTCTGCATTAGGTCGGCTGAGTACAATCTCCTTATTTTATGCCCTTTAAATGAGGTTGTCAGCCTCCTGCCTAACTGCTGACATGATCTTGGACAATTTTTAGCAGGCCTGACAAAGATTTTCAATATCCTTTTCTGTGCTGGGTAAGCAGAGCATCTTAGTGAAATTCTGTTTGCTGAATCTCCTCAGGTGACCATGGCCAACTTAGACATTCCTTTTGCCATGTTTGCTCCCAAGAATGTTGAGCTGGAAGATAACGACCCCATGGTAAGCCTCTTCCAGAGGTATATGTGCCTTCTCAGCATCCCTTACACAACATTCATGCTATTCCCTACCTTGAACACACTTTGGGTTTTGGGCAAAGAATTCAGATTTATTTGGTTTCGAGAAATCTCCCACACAGAGTCTTGGGCTCTCTAGACACGCAAATAACAGTATATGTTTGTTGCCCCTGCGGTAGCATGTGTTTATTGTCCAACCTCCTAACTGCCCCCACACCACCAAAATACACAGAGACGTGATCATGAGATCAGTACTCACCATCTTTGATTTCTTGGCCAGGTGAATCCTCCTGACTCCCCAGAAACTGAGTCTCCTCTACAAGGCAGCTTACACTCGGAGGGCTCCAGTGGCAGCAGCACAGGGAACACCCACGATGACTTTGTTATGATTGACTTTGTAAGTGCCCTCGTCAGTGCTCTCACGTAACACCTGCATCTTAGGTGGGCTCCAGGTGCTGGGACAATGGCAAATGATGTAAGAGTAGATTTCAATGGGGGTGGAAAAGATTCATGACTCCCAGTTCCAAACTAGAGCTTGACAGCCCCAAAACTGCAGAGACACTGACATTGAGACCCAGCAGCTACAAATTAAATACTCTTTCAGTTCACTACCAACACCTGGGTTTGGCATCCTCTCTCTAATGCCTAAAGAAGCCAGATTCCAAGGAAATCCTCTCTTCCAAGTGCTCAGGCAAGCACAAATCTTGCTGTTCTTCAGTTATTTAATATGCATTATCGCAGCAACAGTTGTAATGCCAGGATGTTTGCTGATAGCAGGTAATGACTTTACCTGAGATTATGGCAAAAGGGAAGCCAGTGTCTCTGAATGGGAATTAACAGCAGTATCTTTGATTCTAGAAACCAGCGTTTTCAAAAGATGACATTCTTCCAATGGACCTGGGGACATTTTACCGTGAGTTTCAGAACCCCCCTCAACTCAGCAGCCTCTCCATTGACATTGGAGCACAGTCCATGGCAGAGGATTTGGTATGGAACCCTGAAATTTCTGTTTGTGGGCATTATATGTTCTTTATAATGCTCTCCCTATTCCTAGTTTGAAAGGAGTTGAGTTTTCATAGAATCATACAATAGTTGGGGTTGGAAGGGACCTTTAAAGGTCATCTAGTCCGTGTAGTCCCTCATTAATATGTTCCAGACAACTGCAAAATTGTTCATGGCACACCTGAGCCTCTGTAACTGGTGTGTTTATCTTCTAGCTGAAAGCTGCTGCTGCATGCTTGCTGTGGCTGTCATTCAAACCCCCACAACTAATCCTATCTCTGGCCTGTCAAACTTAGTGGCAAATTAGGCCTGATCTTGCAGCCTGAGCAGAGGTAAAATCCCAGTGTGGCTGGTGAAAGTCATGTATTGGGTTTGCAGGCATTGTAACGTGCTGTGCGGAAAAATTCATACAAAAGGCTGAGCTTCAAGTGGCTTCATGAAGGCAGTGACATGAGCAGGTTATTGTGCTGCAGCCGGTGGCTGGAATTGCACAAGGTGAGGCCTCAGTGGACCTACTATTCCTGCAGAACAAACACGCTCTGGGCAGAGTGCCCTTCTCAGGGTCACTTGCTGGATGTTGCTAGAGGAGTCCTGGTTTTGTGCACGTGGGAAGTGGAGCCCAGAGCAGCGGAGAGGGGTTGCATGGCTCAGAAACAGCATTTTTGCCTTAGAGCATGTGTTTAACGTTTCCTTTTATCTGCTGTGAATGGCCCCTGATCTACACCCTTCTTTGCCCTTCCAGGACTCATTACCAGAGAAGCTGGCAGTCCATGAGAAAAATGTCAAAGAGTTTGATGCCTTTGTAGAAACCTTGCAGTGAAGCTGTTTCCCAGCTTTGCTGCAGTTCTTCCTCAAGGCATCCTGGAGAATGACGTCAACAAATATTTCTTATCGCCCCTACTCTGCCTTTTGTCTCACTTTGACTAGTTCCTTCCATCAAGTGAGCTTTCTTTGATTGCTGTCTTCAACAGCAGATACAGCTCATCTGCTGATTTTCCTCAACTACACCACCGCATAGTTCTGGACCGCTTTTCCTGCTCACAGTCAGTTTTGAATTTAAGACTTCAGTAGGGACACAGGAAGCCAGACTCCAATGTATGAAACTTGTTTTCTCTTCAGTCTCTGTTCTGTGTGGAGGGGCTTTGTGAAAAGTTGCCATGTGCTTCCTCCAGAGGTCCTGTGCTGTAAGTTCCCTAGGTATAGCTCCTGCTAACAGACTTTTTCCTACAGTCTCTGATCCTGTTAGAGCGTAGAAAGCTTTGGCTTGTTTCCAAGGTCTGTGAGTTCAGCAGATTCAACAGTTTAATTTAAGTCCAGGACATGCATTCCGCAGAACGGGGCATTTCATCCTGACTTCAGTGTGAGTGCCTGGAGCCCAGGGAGAGACGTCAGCTTTGGGACCTGCGTAATACAAGTTACCTTTGTTTCCCTGCTTCTAAGGAGCTGGGTCTCTACAGTGGTTTTGTGTGAGGCCTTCTGTTATGCTGGCTGATAAGCAGGAATAAAACTACAGAAGCGCTTTCCACACTTCCTTCCCGAGTGTACTGATACTCGGCCATGCTGAGTTTACCAGTGTTGACTGTTGGCAAGCCTGCACGTAGCAGCTGTGATGATGCTGAATTCATAATCTCTGCTTTTGAAATGTAACTGTAAATACTAGGAATCCTATTTCTTTAGGGTTACATAACTAGGAGTCTTAGTCCAAGATTCTTTCCTCTAACCCTTGCAAACCTTCCTGCTTTATGGTTAATAGATGATCTTAAGAATCAGTAAATATTTATTGCTTTTAAAGAAACCTATATTTAAAAGATGTTCTGTTTTCATGTAGTAGTGCGGGTCATTCTGCCCTGGATCACTGCAGACAGCAAGTGTGCCATGGAACCCTGGCCAGTGAGACTGGTCTCTCTTTGCAGGAAAATATCCAAGATATTTATTTTCTAAGACAGACTTGATTATTCTAATATAATACTGAGTTTTGGGGACTATGTGTCCATTACAGCCAGTCAGGGCCCACTGATAGAATGAAATGCACACATTGGTGTAGTGGAGTGGCAGGGACGAGGTAAAAAGCTGTATTCTGATAGGCATGGATGAATTTGCAGTGTTCTTCAGCCGTTCAGAAGGCAGCTTCTTTAAAGAAGCACATTTTTTTGGGGAGCTTATGGTACTTTTTAATCAGCTGGCTTTTGATGAGCTGAAACTATTTTTGTAATGATCTGGCTATCAACAGTACGACTGGCTGGCAGTGCTCTGTGGTTGATTTGGCTGTTGCGTGTCTCTTGCCTGATGTAAGGATGGGAGGAGAAACAGTGACACTAAACAGAAACTCAGATAAGGTAGTTCTTGTGGTTTTCTCTCCTCCTCCCCTGTGTAACTAGAGTGAGCAACTGCAAGACCCTTTGCTGTCCTAAAACACTTTTCTTTCCTTTTCTTGCTTTCTCCAGAAGTGGGATTGTGTTGCCTCAGTACTGAAGAACCATCTTAATTTCCTTAGAGTGGCTGAGTGACCAACCTTCTAGTTAGTGCAATGTGGCAGCTTCTTTAACTTAGCTGCATTCTCAATTGAAAGAGATTGCGAGCAGCTGACGGGGGAACCCCACCTCCTCTCTAGAACACTATTTTGGTGCCACTGCTAGAGCAAGGAACCCAGTTCAGAATAGAGCTTATTGTAAGGTCGGAGGAACACAGTGCTTTGAACTTCACCAGCTTTTTTGTTGAGTGATGTGTTTAGTGGGAGGCCATATGAGCTCAAAAACTCTAGGTAAGAGCTTTATTGAAGGAAAACTACCTACCAGAACCTTTTTAGCTTACTCAACCAATTCAGCTTTTCAGCAACCTCACATAGAAATTGCTTGGTCATTGCAAAATAAGATTAACAAAGATTTAAGAAAGCTTCCAAGATAAACAACTCTCAAGAAGGCTTAAGTTACATGGGCTGTAAGAAATACTTGCTCCCCCACAGCCGGACCCGCCTTGTTTTACAGGTGGAAAGGGTTGCAGAAGGGTGCAGGAACAAGGAATGAATAGAGCAGCTGGCTTTCACCTCTGCTCAGGAAGTTAGTCTCTGCCACCTTGTAGGAAGTAGCTCACAGACAGGTGGTTGCTGTCACCTTTCTCTCAAGGCTGTGCTTGGGAAAGGGATACGATCTGGGCTGGAAAGGAGCAGAGATGGGGTAAAGTGCTAGTTCATACTGTATACATAGAGAAGAACAGACTAGGTTGAACTTCATCTAGCCAGTGCTACTGCTGTCCTCACACTGACAAGCTGTGGAGTTGGCAGAAAGCACGCCATTCTTGCTAATCCTGTCTAGAAAGTCCCCTGAGCCCAATACTTGTGCTCATTTCTTGATGCAGTTCCTAACATGGCCACAGCTCCCACATCTCATAAGGCAGAATGTCAGCGTGGCATGTCTTTTTTCTACTTCAAAAGGCTGGAAATTTGCCTATATAAGCTGCTAGTGTTGAGCTGGATGGCCACAGCAATAAAGAGATTCTCTCTAGGGCTGAGTTATGTGCCTCTTTTCTGGACATTCCTCAGTTTCAACACATAGTTGCTATGTCTAGGCTTTGAGTTCCTTGCCCACTGCACAAAGGCTCTGCTTCAGTTAAGATCTAGCTGCTGCTGTGGCCTGCCACACATTGTGATGAAGGCTGTTTATTTTAGCTCAATTCTATATTAAGGACAGTATGTATGTAGCTACTGATTTACAGATACTTTGGCTGAAGGGGAAGGCTCCTAAATTGTATGGTTTTGGAAATAGTCTCCAATGTACTTTAAATGTTCAAAGAATTTCCAATAAAACTTTTACGTAAGCAGTGCTCTGTTTTGTGCTTTTCTCTGCGTGTACTGACAGGTCTGGGACAGTCCCAACCTCTCCAGGAAACAGGATGATCAGAGAGCTGCCCATCCTGAGCGCAGGATGGAGCAGGTTGCTGCCTCCAACAGAGAGGGTAAAACCTGCTGGTGTGTGGACATTTTGGAGTAGGTGGCAGGATGCTGGCGAGACTGCCTTACTGCAAGAAAGATAGAGGAAAAGACAGACCGGGTGCCTGGCTGGTCCCAAATGGGGATCGCCCCGAACAGTCACAGAGTGTTTGACCCTGGTGACCTCCCCCGTGAGCTGGGAGACAGAGTTATCTGGATGTCCCACCCCAGCTGAAATATTAACTTGTCTCCAAAAAAAAGGGGTGGGAAAAGGAAAAAAAAAATCACCAGAAGAATTTGCATTGTACTTGGTTGCTACTGCACGCTTAAAAGGAGCGTGGGAATGTTTTCATCTGATAGAAGAGGTAGAAGAGACTAGTAAGATGGGGCAAGAACTAGCATGGGTATCCCAGCAGCAAGAAATGCTGGTGAAAGAGCACGCCACTTGCAGCGTGTGGCCCAGGCCTGTCTGATAACCAAACTTAACAGCTGTATTCTAGTATTGCCTAAAGTTAACCCTATACAACACAAATTGCCATGTAAGGTGCTAACACCTTCCCTTTAAAGGAAAGGCAAGATGGTAAAAATCTATGTGTAAATACAACTGCTGATTTAAGCTGCAGTGTAAAGAGTGTCTGGTTGTTATAAAGAAGAGACAGTGGATGAAATGGCAGGAATTGGAAAAAAAAATAAGAGAAATGTGACAGTGTATATTGGAAGCTACTATGAAGGAAAATATTCGAGCATGGGGAACGAGGATAACTGTTAAAAGCAATCTTTTCTTAATCTTATCTTCAGGAAGTAACACAGTAAACTGACTATCCCACTGCAACCTTATAGATACTGATCTATCTACATTACGTGTGTGTGAGTATCATTTCGTGTGCTTACAGAAGACGCTGCACAATGTGGGGAACGATGAATCACTGGCAAACTCACATGAACTGTCCTGTGGGATCTGGGCCTTAGTGCAGGGCCTTCAGTGTCTACCCTCTTCACCATGTCACCAGTAAGACAAGGGATTGGAAAAAGCATCAGCAAATAAGTGAAAAAGTAAATAGTCATAGAAGGATGGTTAATCACCAAGGTCATGAACAATCAAATACCATCCAATTGTGAGCCTACTGCACATATTTAAAAAAAGAAAAATGTTCTCAGAAAAATATCTTTAAGGCCACAGGGCAGCTACACATGAAAACACATCCACCTGCAATGCTGTTTACACTGTGTTAAGTACTGTCCATGTGACTGCACATAGCGTATGTCCTGCCAAATACAGCACCCTGCCAGGGATGGCCCCACCTGCTCCCGAGCTCTTCTGAGGCCGGAGCAGATGTTGCCACAGCGCAGCGTCAGTGGCGGCGGGTCACTGTGACCAAGCCCTGAGATGGGACAAACTGCTGCACTCACAGGAGGTTTGAGATACTGCTGTATAGTCAGCATATGAATGACACTGGCCCCACTACAGAGGGACAACACAGTCCCAGGGGTGGAAAATCATAGCCTCTAGCCAAAAGCACCACCCACATGAAAAAGCCCCAGAGAAATAGTAAGTAGTAAACCCTCAACTCCAGAACAGAAGTACTGTCCAGTAACCTACAGCAGGTAAATAAATCAGACTACAAGGACCATGTGCAAAGTACTGCCTGTGAACAGATGCCAAAAATACCTCCACCTCCTGGTATATGGCTGACAGCTTGTCACGAGTCACGCCGAATAATGTCAACATGCGGAAGGAGAACTGGCAACGGCTGGGAAGCCCTTAATCGGCTGGCTTATCAGTAATAAAAAATGAAAAGCAGCATGCAGTTTTAGAAATCCAAGTGTTAACATCAACATTAACACATCGTCCAGACGACAAGGCCAGCAGACAGAGCTCAGGCTACTGACAGCGGTGCTTTTAGCTCCAGTGCTCTCCGTTCCAGCCCTGTTCCCCCACCCACTATTGCATTTGCTTGTTGCTGCACTTGTATTATTAATTGTAGTAATCACTTTGCATACAAGAGCCTTTCTACTAGCCAAAAAGCATACTGATGTAACCAGCGAGTTACAGTGTCTCCAGGAAAAGGCAGTTAACTGCATGTTGATCAAGGGGTGGAGCACAGTGGTCCTAACCAGAAGACTATTGTACATCGAAGAGTTAGCAATCCATGTGTTGAGATGAGAAGGTGCAGGCCTCTGCTGGACTTCTCACCTGGCCACAGGAGACTTAGCCAGCTAATCCTAACTGGAGAGCCTGCAGGTGGCTCCCACTTGGCACCTGATGATACTACAACCTGTGCAGCTGCCTGGGTCCGCCTCTGGGAAAGGGCAATCCTGGGCAGACTGCTCATCATGACAGGGAGACGGTAACATGGAAGCCCAGCCCCGTTGAGGAAAGAGCCAAACTTGCAATACTTCATTTTTGTTTTAATTCTGTTTCCAGCCTGAGGCTCCTGCAAACTAGTATTTCTTCCAGAGTTACTCACATAGGAGCCATTTCATACTCACTTTCCTCCCTCTCTGCATGGTTGTGGTTGGCAGCATAGCCAGCCTTACTTCTGTTTCTTGTAGATGTGCCACAGCTGCTGCCACTTGACAGACACACCTGCATCTGGGATTACATTTTGATTTTTATTGAAATACAAAAAGTGCAAACTGTGAAATACAAGATTGGTGCAGATTAGAAGGAAATAAACAATGTGAACAGTGAAAACCTCAGCCCTGCACCTGATGAACATCAACAAAAAAGAAGGCAGGGAACACCAGCAACAAAAGCAAAGCCAAAAATTTTGCACAGGAGCCCCCATGCATAAAAGAGGAAACAGGGACCAAACTGGCCCTCAGCTCTCTCTCAAATTAGCAAACGTTGCCACAAGGCATCCAGATGGCCCCAGCCCCCCTGCACCACCCAAAAGCTCTGGTGTCGGCACACAGCTTGGGCCAGGGAGCCGGGAGTGAACAGAGGCCATTAAGACAGCAGGAGGCTTAGCAGAGGGAAATGGTCTAGGTGCTAAGAAGCAGAGGGTTGAAGTGGAACAAGTACCCCCACAGGGAGAAACGGCTAATAGCTAACCTGAAAGATGAACCAGGAAAAAGACCCTTGGGCAACTCTACAGCAAGAAAACTGACAAAGACCAGCACCCTAATCAGATCCTGCCCCACACCTACACGTGGCAGAGAAACTGCCCTGCCTGTGTGAGGAGGCTACCAGGCGAGGGGGGATTGAACCCCCTGGGCTTGGCAAACGCAGGCTTTGGTGGCCACCCACCCAGCACCGGCTTCGGGCAGGCCCAGGCCCGTTCCTTGCTCAAGTCACAGGAGGGATATTTCAGTACAAGGCATTCAGGAGAGCAGACTGCAGAAGCAAGAGCAGCCCTGGTTACTGTGCCTGCTCCAGGGCCCCCGGCAGCTCCAGCATGAGGAGCAGCAGAGGAAAGGGGATATTTACACTGGGTCCCTTCCAGGATTTACGCACTTTCCCACCATGAGCAGTAGCAGCTTCCTGAACACCCTCCAAATCTGCTCCCTGCAGGCACTGAACTGGAGCAGGCTTTTATCCCTGCCTGCAGGGGATGCACCAGGCTCCATTTTTTCTAAAAAAGGACAATTTATTTCAAGAATTCACTTTAAAAAAGAAAGGAAAAAAAAGCACCCACCAAACAAACTCCAGCTAGAACATGGACACTTGCAGCAATCCCTGCTCTCCTGCTGGAGAGGAGCTAAGCTTCCCCCAGCATTGCTCCTCTCACTACTGGGCAGGAGGAGCTGGAGCTGCGCATAGGGACAAGGCTACATGCCCCGGCACACAGGCACTTCCTGTTCCGAGTTGCCAACCTTGGGCTTGTTTGTCCCAGGAGAAGTTAGCTGGGTTTACCTTTCCTGTAGGGGGATGTAAGCAAGGCCAGTGT
The DNA here is from genome assembly GCF_964199755.1 of Larus michahellis. NCBI lineage: Eukaryota > Metazoa > Chordata > Aves > Charadriiformes > Laridae > Larus > Larus michahellis. Next base: position 48,043,473 of record NC_133899.1, on the reverse strand, counting down.
CAGCTGCAGGTATAGTCAGAGCACCAAGTCTCCCCCTGTACTGAGAACTACACAGAGCTGGGTGTCTGAAGGGACAGAGAGGCTGCACTGGGCTCCCTCAGCCTCCAGGCTGCTCCCAGGCTGCCCAGAAACCTTGCCTCTTAAACACTGGGGCAAGTACACCTCTCTCCACACTGTCCATCCCAGATTACTCCTCCACAGCACATCAGCCCTGCCAACTTCCTCTAGCAGAGATCACAGGCGAATTAGGATCTCTCTTCCTCCAAAACATGTATTTGGTTACTGCTGAAACAGTTCATATCCTGGCCAAACAGGGAAGACTCCTACTCTTGGAAGAGGGAGACTAAGCAGCCTTTAGCCTCCACAGGGTCAAGTCCCTCAGTATCTAGAAGGGATCAGACACAGCCCTCTCCCAGAACATCTCTTGCTCCAGCCTTAGTAATCCTCGGTTTCTTGCTCACTGTTCCCACCCATGTGTTGATGTCCCTCCTCCGAGCCAGCTGGATGGACCTGCACTGCCCCCAGAGCTGCCTACGTTCACACCCATCCCCACTCCAGAACTTAGCAAAAAGGAATTTCCATAATGCCTGCAGCAGATGTCACTTATTTTGATTACAACTGGGGCACCGACCTTTCATCAGTGTTTAAAGACAGGCTAAAATATTACGAGAAAGCAAATTCTATTTAGCATCCAGTAGCTTTTTAAAAATTAGTTCTACTTGGTCCACAAGATTTGTCCCTGTGGCCAGATGCAGCAGGGAGGACTGGCCCAGGCACGCAGGGCACAAGATAGAAAGATATAACACACCAGTGAAGTAAGGCTAGAAGCTCCCTACTAAGACCACGCCGGGCCCAGGCTAAGTTAGCTCAGGTAACAGGAATGCTGCAGCCCAAACCCAACAGCGATGCCCTAACGATACTGCAGCTGCTTTGGGAAGGTGACAGGCCCACCCCGCTCTGAGCCTGCCCTGCGGACAACCGCATCTCTCCAGCTGTGCCCAGGGCATACAGGATGCATCTGACCAGGCTTCCACGTAGGATGGAAGGGAAGGCATGAACCGAGGAGGAGACGGGGCAAAGGCCCTTGGCATGGAATAGCTGTTCCCTCACAGCTTTGGCACATAAGTGCTCAGCACCTGGGCAGAAATTCATAGTTCAGGCCTGCTGCACTCCAGGGTGAGGGTTAGCCCCAGTCCCTAGACCTTCCTGTGCTCTCTGTTACACTGTGCTGGGGAAAGTTCTGCTCAAAAAGACAACTAGCCAAGGCGGTCTGGGCCAGTCAGCCCAGATACACGTGCCTGATGGAGGGGAAGAGGCCTTGTGCTCCTGCCACAGGAAAAAGGCAGTGTTTCTCATAGTGTCCAGCAGTTCAGTGCCACCAGAGCACTTGCTCCCTGCCATTCACACTCACCAGCTGCCAAAGGGCCCCAGCCAGCCCCTCTGCACAGCCAGATCTGGCATGGGCCTTCCAGCCAGGCTGGAAATGCTGCTGGAGGGACAAACACACCTGAGCTGGGTAACTATGGGAGGCATCTCACCCACTACACCCCAGCAAACACTGAATAGTATCTGGAGGGGTTTGGGCTAAATTCAGCTTCCTTATATTGGAGTCTGACAGGTAATACAGCCCACGTGCTGTGAGCCTGTCCTTCACTTGCCTGTCAAAAGCACGGGGTCTAGAGCGGTGTTTGCAAGTGCAGGACATGCTGCTACCTGAAGCACAAGGGCTGCCTGGCTCCCTTCCCTGCTTCAGGTGCCTCTGGGGAAAGTGCTGAGAGACGGCACTCGCAGCAAGAACATCTCTGCCACAAAAAACCCAGCAAGCCTGCCCTAGCCCAGACAGCCCAGCTGAGGCAAGGGGGGGTGAGCTGGGGCTATTGGGAGCTTAAACAAAAAAGATCTTTGCCAAGGAAGGGACCAGGAGGCAGAAAAACTGCATGTGAGGGAAGGAGGAAAGGAAGGCGGGTCATCTGATAGGGCAGCAGACTGGTGATGAGCCCCGGAGGAGCTGCACAGACTGGCAGGTGGGTTAGGACTCCACTCTCAGCAGCTGGGAGACCAGCTCCCTGCCCCATGCAGAGCAGCAGGTCTCTGGCTTGTTTACTTACACACTTTCTCCACCATCTCCACAGCCCACAGCTCATCACCCAGAGGATCAATGGTCCCTTTGCACTGGAGACAGCTTGGTCACAGCTCCAAGACAAGGTGGGAAAGAAGGTGGGAAGGTGGGCACAGTGTGCTGGTGTGGCCTGGCCTGGATTCAGGCCTCCACATTCTCAAAGAGCTCCTTCTGGTGGTCCAGCAGGAACTTGGTAAAGGTGTTGATGGGGTTGATGGCTTTCAGGGTGATGGCTACATCTTTGGCCCACAGCAGATTTGGGCCAAACACAACTGCCAGGTTGGTGTTTGTCATCTTGTTTCTGTCACTGTGAGCAGAGACCTATGTGGGAAGGAAAGAGACCGTTGTGAATCCTACAGAACAACACAGTAGCTGCCCTGTACCCTCCCCAAAGCTATTGCTGACAGACTCCCAAAGGCAAATGGGAGGAGAGAAGCTGAAGGCCCAATGCCAGAAGATGTCTGGGGAAAACACATGTGAAATCCAGCATTCAGGAGGTGTGGCTTAACCACCGGGCCGTATCATAACAATATGTTCAAGAGCACTGCCAGCCAGTAGAGTCCGGATCACCACTCAAAACAAAATTATCTTCCTTCTTGCTAGAATAGCCTTGCAGTGGCTTCCCTGGCAGCAGAAGGTTCTGTAGGGCAGACCTGAGACCCCTCTTCTAGTCTCATCTTCTACTCAGATATTTTGCAGTTGTACCTCCACCCTTGGGAGGTTTCAGCCCCCCTGATACAGACCACATGGGCTTAATGCCCACCTGCACCTCTCAAGTAAAGAATGGCAATTTTCTAGCTTGAGACCCATTTCCTCTCAAAGGAAAAGAGGGAGCAGGCAGTCAAAAAGCTGATGCAACACAGTTGAACTGGAATACGACTGCCCACCTTTGGAACAGCTCACCTGCACCAGAAAGGCTGTCAGTAAATGGAGCACTTGGTAGTTTTCTTCTGGCAGAGTCTGGAGTGTTTTGCGAACAACATCCACACGATTTACCTCCTCCACATCTAAAAATCAATAGAAACAGGACAAGCAGGTCCAAGAGGAATCCTCAGCACCCACCCTGATGAAAGCTATGTTTGCTGTCACAGGCTATCCCATGCAGGACTGCCCCCCGTCCCACCCCCCCAAAGATATCTTTGCCTTTGGTCAGTGCAACATTCAGGGAGTAGCACACTCTTGTTATGACTCACTCTGGAAGTTGACAACATGGCTGTAGAGGCCAAAAGTGAGGAGGGGCTCAGGTAGCTCCCTCAAGAAGGTCTTGAGAATCACAGCAGGGAGGTGGACGTCTTCATACTGCTGGAAATCTACAGGCACACCTGAGAAAGTAGAGCAGAAGCTCAGTGCTCACTGGCCAAAGCAGGACCTCCTCCAGACAAAGAATGGGATGTGGTGGTCAGAGCCCAGAACTAGGGAGGCAGTCTTTTAAAGGAGAACACAGAGAGGGTAGTGAAGGACCACATCTTCTAGCAGAGTGGAAAAATGTGTCCCAAAAGCATATGCAAAGCACTGCTGAATCCAGCAATACATCTTTACAAGTCATCAAATGAAACAGATGACCAAGTTTCTTCCTGGTCATCTTCAGTCCCTTCAGTATAACCAGACTAAGACGGTATATCCCAGCCCAAGAAACAGGGAAATTTTCAAGAAGGAAAAGGGCAGCAAGGGGAATGTGGGTGGGAAGGAATATGTTTTCCACACAGCAGAAGTATCACATGCTTCTCCCTTGCAACTCAGATCATACCCTGATGGGCCCTCGCCTAGAGGCCTATCAGAGAAGGAGAGGAGCCATGATGGACTAGTTCCAACACAGTTCCAGTTGGACAGCAGTATTTAGGGAATGAGAGGGGCTCTGCTGAGTTTGGGCACTTACCCATGTTGTATTTTTGCTGGACCTCCCTGACAACCTGTGTATTTGCCGATCTCCGGAAAATCCCCTCTGTAGTAAGAGCTGGGAAGTGAGGGCAGATGGAGAAGAAAGATCAGTCTCTAAACGCTTGTCTTAACAATCAAAAATGCATGCTGTGAGGCATTCAGACAGATGTCAACAAGTCCCTTTTTTTGAGTATAGCAATTCTTTCTGCTTCCACTACCAGGCAAAGGACACAAGGGCATTTTGCTACTCTTACACAGGTGGGAGTATGATGACTGGAAGAAAGAGGTCTCCTAAGCCCTTCACAATCTCCCTTGAAGGCTAACTCGCCTAGTTCAGGCCTTTACAGCTTATTCTAGACTGATGTTCTTCTTTATCTTACCACACTCTGGATGGGAACTTGGTTGGAGGAGAGGCCACTGACATGGAATTAAGAGGGGCTGCAGCTTTCCCTGAACACTTACCGTGCTCCTGCAAATGAGCAATGGTGTCTCTGACCACCAGAGGAACAGGAGACTGATCGGGGCTCTTCTCCCTGAGACTGTTGGAAGAGACAAAAGGTTACAAATGACTGGTTCTCCCTGCCCTGCGTGCAGCCCCTGAGTCTTGAAGTTGCCCACACAAGCTCTACCACATAGGATCTCGCTACCCCAGTCCCTGATTCAGCCGTTATTCCAGCCTTCTCCCCTCTTCACCCATCGTGCTACATCATTCACTGGAGTAAGTATGAGCTCATTACTATGCCACAGGAACGTTTCTCTATCTTCTGTAAAAACCCTAGCCTGTAGATGCCAGGGCAAAGGGGTTCCCAGATGGCAAAGCTGGTAGTTATGAATCAGCTGAAAAGGGTTAAGCTTCCTTTTTCCTTCCCCACAGGAGCAAGGGCAGAAAGAAGCTGACATATGAGAGAAATATATATGGGATAAGTTTACCCACCCCACTGCCGTAATGACAGCCATCAGGTTGATTTGTCTTCCAGGGAAGAGCTAGTGATGCCAAGGTGTTCACTGCCACCCTCACGTTCGATTGTCTATACCGCTTGATAGCATGGAGCTGTTCACCCCTCTCAGGCTACCAAGAAGCTCAGGCACACAGCACTACAGGGGTTACGTTTGGAAATGTTGTGTTGAAGCTGGGGAATGTGTTCCCAGATTGCTTCAGAGGATCTGTCTGGCCGCACAGTACCGGCTCCTCCTCATTCCTCGTGGAGGCAAAAATCACACTCAAAGTTAAAAATACCTTCAACACTTAGCCGATAGCACTAGCCCTTGCCAGTGTCTGTGTTTGCCTGTGTCACCGTGCAGGAATGAGGGATGGGAATCCGTACAAGGGTGAACAGAAGTGCTTTTAAAATAGAATTTATGATATGGAAAAACTAAAAAAACCCCACAGATCTGCAGCTCTGCTTAATCAAAATAGCATAGCCTGAAAGACACCTCCATCAGCCTCCTACAGACTTCCTTTGCTTAAAGGAAGTTTCTAGTGGCATAAAGCCGTCCCCATACTTTGCTCCTCCCTTAGTGATCCTTAGCTGCAGAAATCTAGCCGAGGAATCAAGAGGGTAGAACTGAACTGACTCAGCCAGGATGTGGACATGAGCACAGAGTTCATCAGAAGAATGATTAAAGCTTTGTAGGAAGTCTGAGCTGCAAGAAATTTTACAGCCACTTTTGCTGCTGTTCAGTTATAAGTACAGTGACCTCATATCAAGCAAGTCAGGGCAAAAGCAACACGATCCAGAGATACTCACTGCTGGAGCGAGACTCCAAACTGCTGGTTTGGCAGCGGTGGGCGCGGGGGTGTTGGCTTCTGGGGCACCTGTGAAGGTTTCTGCAGGGATCTCAGATATTCATCGTATCTGTGGCAAAACACAGACTGGTAAAAAGCCACTTCACTTCCCAGAAAGAGCATGAACCCAGCACTGCACATGACCCACTGCACACCCACTGGTAACAGCTCCAGCCTAGCATGGTTGATTCCACCTATGCAAAAACAGGACAGGCAACTCTGGAGCACAGGGGAAACATAACAAACATCTGGTTGCCAGGAAAAAAGCAGAGAGAAAGGAGCTGGAGTGGCTGAGGATGACAGACAGTGTGGTCAGGAGGCCAGAACAGCACTGCTTGTGATGAGACAGTTGCACATGTGTGTGAGGGACCAGGAATCAATCTGGTAGGACCGAGATTGTGGCAACTTTGGGAAGCCCCAAAGACAAGCTGAACTGTGCAGAGTGAGCAAAGCAGGTGCCCAGGCGCAGCAGATGCTCACCACGAGCTCCAGGTCAGTGTTAAGGTCAGGAGCTCACAGAAAGCCGCTGAGGGGTGAATGGGAGAGGCAGGACTGATGCTCCACTGGAGGAGGATTTTTAACTCAAGGACAGAACTGGACACCGGGACCAAGGACACACAGGAAGGAGCATGGAGAGTAACAGTAGTCTTCAAGGCAATTTGTCACCACTCCCTCAAAACCACCGCCTGAGTGGAATAATCTCTCCCTCCTCTTGCCATTCTCCAGAAAAGTCCCCTCTCACAGAGACCTAAGCAAATGGGAGACAGGTAGCATTCTCACTTCAGCACTTGGCTTGGGATCCCCAGCTGTTCCAGCTTCACGTACTCCTCCAGCTCACTAAGGAAGTTCACATAAAAAATCTTTCGTCCAAACTTAAAGCTGAAAAACAAGAGAAAAGTAGGTATGTGAGGCATCAGGAAATCCAGTATCAGAACGGACTTTTCACAGGTAAAGAGAGCAGGGGTTTGCAAGAGACATCAATGGGGCAAAGGGGCAGGTATGGCTGAGCAGCAGAGATGTCGCCCACATAGCTCTCCAACTCCATATATTTTACCAGAAGATCACAAGACTTTCCAAGTCATATTAGAAGCCCTAGCAGCAGCAGGGTCCCTACAACACTGGATTTCTCCTCCCTAAGGAGGCTGGAGAGAGGTTTTTTTTCAATTTTACAGAGTTAGGATTTCAGCATCAACACAATGAATTAAATATAATTTGGACTGATGCTCTCACTTCCTTTTTCATTATTAGCAGAGCTTGCTACACTTTACTTCTACTTGGCTGGATAGAAAGGAAGCAGCACAGAGCTGCAAACTCTGTAGGTTCCCAAAGCAGTACTTCTTGTGTCTTGAGTATTTCTGAGCTCAGAGATAGGAAGAGATACCGTAGGGTGAGAGACTGCAGGGCAGGCTCAGCAGCCTGAGCTCATCTAGTGCCCCACTGAGAATGCCCCATTATTCCCCGGCAGTGTGAGGATGTGGGTGAGCCTCCTATAGCGCTTCCTACCTGATCAGAGGCTTGAAAAGAATCAGCAGGGTCTTGATGAACATGGTCGGGTGCACAATATACAAGGCTTTGATGTTCTTCTTGTACCTGCCAAGAGAAGCTTAAGTAAGGATGAGCTGCACTTTAAGCAGAGGAACTAAACTTTCCACAAGATTAGGGCACCCCGGGTGCTCCATTCCTTTTGCACTGAGCCTCACCACTCCCCAGCACCCACGGCTTCTGCTCTCCCATGCTTCGTAGCTGTGTCAGGCCACTCAGCAGCTTAAGGGCACGCTTCACTGTATTCCAAGATTCACCAAGAAGCAGTGAGCGGCTTCACCAGGAAGCAACAATTATACCATGGGGCTGGCACACTTGCGCTGGGTCCTGGCTTTACTGCTTGCCTGTTGGCCTAAAGGACGCAACTGCAGAAGGAGCTGTTTATCCCATTATTCAGCCTGCATTAAACAGCAACCCACTTCCATACGCAGCAGAAATAAGTGATAGTAAATTATGATCACCAAGCTACATGGGGGGCCTGGGGAAGATAATCTATGTTAGGCTACAGAACAGGATGTTATATCCTTGCTTGCTGCAGCCTTACTCACTTGCGATCAAATTCCCTGTAGGCATCCCGCAGCCAGCTCAGGGATGGCTTGTTCTCACTGGTCAGGCCATGGTGCAGGTACACCAGTGTGTAATCACTCTCCACATACTGGTCCAGTGTGAATTTCAGGTACCTGAGAAGAGACAACTGCTGAATTTACTTCATGCTCTGCCACAGAGAGGCTCTTCCTCCCTTTGGGCCTCGTTTTTGTGTGCCACAATAGAGGACTGGCACCCCCAGCAACGGAGGCAAGCACTTTGGGAAGACAAATCCAGCTAAAGAAGCTACTGCAGACAGACCTGGCCCCAGGAATCTAGCCCCTGGGAATTATGTCATGCTTAAGAAGTTAACAGGAGCCTCCTGAGACACTACTCACCCCAGCAGTTTCACGTGATCAAGTTGATGACTTGGGGGCATCCGGCAGGCACTGAACAAAATTACTTTTCTTCCGTATTTGTCATCACCTGCAGATGAAACGACAGAGATTACAGGGTGTTTAAGGACTACTTTATGGTCTTGGCAGCAGAGAATGGGAAACCACCATAACAAGGTAGAAGTCTGGATTGCCACAGCTGCCGGCAAAGCTAAAACTGATTTTCAGCAGTTACCACGGGCCTAGTATGGAAGCAGAAACCTGAACACCAAGGGCCTGGCAAGTCAATAATGCGAATGGAAAACAAAGTCCATGCTCCAGCCCTAAAGAAGAAGGATTGGAAGCCAGGATGCCTCAGGGCACGTAGGGATGGAGGCCTCAAGTAGAGAGTAGAGTGCTCAGAGCATTAATCCTGCAACGTTGCCCCTGGGCACTGCTCCTCATACATGTGTGCCCAGGGAGGCACCAGGAAAACTGCCCCTCACAGGCACAACAACCACTCCTTCTCTCCTGCACAGAGTCCCAGACCAACTGCTTGTGGTCTGGCGCATTTGTTTCTGCTTCACCTTGCACACAGAACAAAGCCCTGGAAACCAAGAAATTCCTAGAAACAGCGCAGTCCCAGTCACATCGCAGAGATAAGAAGCAAGCATCATCGTAAGCCTCTTCTACAGATGGACCAAGTAGGGATGCTGGATTCTCCAGGGAGATTGCCGAACAAGCTGTTCACTGCTTCCTAGATTTTTCCATCCACAGTGATATTTTTTCAACCTGAGCTGGAAGGAGCTGCAAAGTGCGTCACAACAAAGCATTCTATGTAAAAACCCAGCAGAAAACAGTCCCCATCACACTGGAACCAAATAACCCAGAAAGCACCCTCATCTTGGGGAGGACATTCCCAGCCACCACTTGAGGCTTCAGAGACAACAAGCCAAGTTTTCCCCAGAGCAAGCCTTCATACATCAGTGGACTTCTGCCAGCAGAGATCTCAGCCCCATGAACAAAACCCGAGCAGATGGGCACGAACAGGCTTAGCAGATAAGTTAGGGGAACAACGAGATTTAGATAAGTAAGAACCAGGTCACAAATCTTTTGGACACATGGAGTTTGAGGGAAAGTCTGGTTCTCTCGTAGACACAACACCCAATCCATTTCCATAAGGATGACCTGCTTTTTAGCACCAGTGGAGATGAAATGGTTCCTTTAGTGTGAAGGGTTAAAGTCTTCCCATCTTTCTTGACACTCACCCTGCTCCAAGTGCTATGTTTTCCTGACAAGCAAAAGGAGCATGGAGCAGTGGAAGGTGCTATTGAGGTTATACACACAACATCACCTTCCTTTCCTCCCTATGGCACAAGCATCCCAAACAGCCCACAGCACAGAAAAGCAGCAAGGATCACCACTTATGTGGGACACCCCTGCAGTACACCATTCCCCTTAAAAGATATCCTTTTCCCCACACTGATTTACAGTATTCAGAGCATGCAGCCATTTTCTCACCTTTCCATGGGTACACTTGCCATGCAGCAACTGAGATCTCAAACTGAACCCCAGCGCAGCAAACCTGCGGTTTCTGGGAAAGCTGCCTGTTAGTAACAGATGACCACTTGGTGCTGCAAACAGCAGCCAGAGAACTCACATACACCAGCCATGACATTAAGATGCTACTAACTCTCTTTTACCCCCATCCTGGCCAGAAGAACAGATTCTCTTGCTACTTGTTCACTTATATTTTTCCCTCACAAGTCTCATTTTCAAGTCACTCACCAGACAACACGGGACAGAATTTACTGATGCACACAAGCCAGAACCTCTACAAAAGCTAGGGACACTGAGGCAGCGCTAGGTACAGACTAGGAAAGGGGTGGCGTAGGCCATCACATTGACATACACATGCGGAGGTAAGGGGCAATTAGGGAGGATGCATGACCCAGAATGCAGGACTAGGAGAGAGTGATGCAAGGCTTATCTGGAACAACCAGATACAGTCACAGCCAGGCCACAAGACCAACATCACATTGCATATCCCACGGTAGCCCACTCTCTGCCTAGCCCAGAGTTTCTCGGTACCTTGCTATGAGCTTTAGGGTTGGGCCTAATGCACGTAACCTGTCTATAAAACAAAGGTGCAGGCTACAAAGTCCTGGGCAGGGAATATGGCATATTGTGACTCTTCGCAGTGGTCTTGAGCCACTCATATGTCTCCATCTGGAAAACAAAAGATCCTGCCTGCACAGAGCAGCAAGAAGATGGCAGCATCTGAGAATCTGTTGAGTTTTGTAGTGATGAAAGAAAATGGTCAGAAAGACTACAGATCTTTGCAGATCACAGCTCTGCGCTAAAGTCAGAAGAGGTGCTATCTTCAGTTAACTGAGAGGCTGCATTTCACACCAGAGTGGATGATCTGAGGGCCAGAAGCAGATTGCAAGCTTGATCAAGGCAGGCTTTGGTTGTGAAGGACTGCAATACAGCACCACGTTCGTGTGATGCTGCATGTGGCCACACACTCAGTTCAGGCTCCTGGGCACTGATTTCCAGACCTGGTAAGTCACAAGTCAGGAACCACATAGCTTAAACACCTTCTTCTGGAATCACATGAAAGCCTATGGCAGGGCCTATGCAAAATCTAGAATCTTGTTCTTTATATAGCCTTGGCGAAAAGGTCTGGGATCGCTGGTAAAGAAAAAACAGACAATCCACGGTTCTACCAAAAGGGAGACGGCATGTTTCCCCTGGACAATTTCCAGGGCCAAGTACACCAAAAGATAATCTATAGTCCCTTGGATGAATGAAAAAGGAGTGGCCCATTTTGCCTTCCAAATGAGAATGAATTTATGCATGAGACCTACACAGGAGCCAGCACGCCCATTACTGAGTTCTGAGGTTCGCTCCAGTTTCATCACACTGAGCTCAGCCTGTCAACAACACTTTCAAAATAACCAACCACGAATCCTGTTTCCACCCGACATAAATCAGATCAGTCTGGTTCCTCCAGACATGACAAAATTCAGCTCCTAAGCATCAAAGCTGAACGATCAGTTATTCCAACTTACAAACAAGAATGTAAAGCCCATTCCATGCATTCTTGACTCTCGGAGGAAACTGCCTCCAGGTGGCCCCTCAGACCAAACAGATTCTTATCACGTTTGATCTTTCCCAGATGCTTCATCCCTTGTACTGTTTGCTCTCCTGTTTGCAATATTAATCTTATGTATCTAGGTTTTCACCCCTAAAGTTTCCACTGAACACAACTATAGACCATGAAGTAATCACTCAGCTTCTCAGGCTGTCTCCTACCTCTCCCCGATGAGGAATGCTCAATAGCTAACAGCAAACCAACAAAGAAGCAATTATACCCTGTCAGTACTCACAGAGCACCCCAACAATGTGCATACCTTTGTGAGTAAGTTCATACATTAAAAATATTTTCAATCTACACTGGAATTAAGCTACCTCCCTATAGGATGAAATTTAGATATTATTTTTTTAACAACAAAGAACAAGACAGTAGCCAATATGCAAAGCCTATCCAGTCAAGACCGCTGCTCATCTAAAGAGATATTGACTTGCAGCACTAATGGACACGGTAATTCTCCTGAACATTTTTACGGTGCTTTTAAGGCCCAAACTCCATTTTTCCTCTCATCTGAAGAGCAGCATTTCTAATGCACTTCTGAGACAAGGGGCAAGGAACATCACTGCTGTGGTTTTGAGCCATCAGTGCAGGACCAGACTTCTAAAAGGGCTGAAGTTTAAAAACTGAGGCTAATGTTTCAGATTGCAACCTGCAGCAATGCAAACGTATCAGAGCAGAAATTCCTATCAAGGGAGCAATACTGTCCTGAGACAGAACTCTGTATTAAATGAATCTATAAAGCCAACATGGAAAATACATAGCTTGCAAATGCTGTTATGTATTTCTAGGTGTTTCTCCTGAAATATATCACTTGGCCTTTATGCCATGATTGGAGGCTCTCATATTACTCACCTGGCAGCAAAACTGCAGTCCAGGGACCCTGCTCATTCCTGCCTTCACCAGGTACCCTCAGCTGAGGGCCCAAATTCAAATGGGAATATTCTGGTATTTTGATAATGAGAGAATGCAGACGGATAAAACTTGCCACCAAAAGCTAGTGATATTGGTGAAACAGCAAAGTTAACAGAATTCAGGGACAAGGTGAGGACACCGCTACATAATTCCGGAACATTACTATGCAAGTTTCACAAAGCTTAGGACGTTTATCAGAGACAATGTCAGTAAAAAACTTCTCCAATGTAATTTCAGGTTCCTGCCAAGCATATGACACGGCTGGGCAGTGTCTAAGTATAGCTGGTAGATTTCGGTTGTCTGTTGAACTTTAAAGTGCATTTAGACCCTCAGGAAAAGAAAGTAAGGAATTCAAAGTAGAAGTATTTTAATACATGACATCTTCCACCTAGATATTCCCAATATCCAAACAGTGCCAGAATCATACAGTCTTACCAAATGACTACAGCCTTAACTGATACAAAAAAATACTAGAGGGTCAGATTAAAGTATGCAAAATGGGAGGATGCCTGAGAGGATGAAAAATGGGGGAGAAGAGCCCACGTAATGAGGTAGTGAGGATCAGCATTTCTACAGATTCTGCAAAGGTCTTGGACTGCTGTTCAGAAACAGCGGAAAGAATTTCACACCAGAAGAGGGTTTCACCTACATCGAGACGCAGGAAAGCACTGACAGCCAAATTCTTAAGTCCTGGGACTGAAGTTCAAAGAGGATTAACAAATGCTCAGCAAGGACAGAGCAGCCTAGCACAGCTTCAGGCTAGAATGAGGAACAAGTTACCAAAATACAACATCTCTGCAGCCAAATGGAGAAGAAATAGATAACAGTTGCTTTCAGCTGGAGAATCCAGTTTAAGCGCCAGCTGCTTAGCACATAAGCACAGCAGCAGATCATATGAAGGAACAGGAAACAATCCTAGGATGAACTTCCAAAGCACACATGACAACGAGGTAAATCCGAGTTCAAACTGAACTGGTCCAAGCAAGGCCACCACCATGACAGAAGAGGAACAGGATGTATTTACACTGAGACCCAAGAGCCCCCAGAAGTGCCCAAGGTAAAGCCCACACGCCAAATTTGGCTCAGATGATTCTTCTGTGCCTGAAGCAGAGGTGCAGCCCTCGGATCATGGTTTTGTGCAGCCTTTGGACTCCTGAAAAGTTGCCAGTGCAGCCTAAGGCTGAGCAAAGTTTGGGCTCCCCTGAGACAGTCCAGCTACAGGCCACAGTCATGCTAAAGGAATACCATGATCTACAGTACCAAATGTTAGTGCCACAAAAAAATCTACCTACCTGGTTGGGCCCCATCAAGTGCACCCTGGTCTGGAGGAACAGAAACAAAGTTATAGCAAGCCAAGCTTCACACCTTTTCCCAGAAAGTAATAGTGAGTATGAAGTCTCAGAGTCTCGCCAGATTGCCACTGGCACACATTTAGTTGCTTGCATTTAGTCTTGCAGCAGTCAAGCTCCTTCTATTTCATCTTTCCCCAATGCTCCTCTCCAACACAACCTTAGCTAACAATTAGAAGCAGTTACAGCAACCCATGATTCACAAATCCCTTTCTCGAGTTTGCAACTAAATCCGTATAACCACAGTCAAATTTCTGGCCCTTACTGTTACACTTCCCCTACCATCAAAATGGCAACTGCCGTACTACCATTTTTAAAAGGGTTAAATGCAATTAATTCTGAACATCAAGGTCCTTTGAACAACTTCAGAAGTGTATAGAGAATGGCATCATACCATATGAATAACACATCCAACAGACTGTTTTGCAAGAAGCTAAATTTCACTAAAAAGCTGAAGATGGGCACAATTTAGATCAACACACACAGCGCTTTTTTTTTTTTTTAAAAGAAAGTTTAGTAGATTCTGAACAAAAAAAATAAACTGACAATTAGAAAAAAAAAGAAAAAGTTTCTCTGGGCAGGGAGGGGTCTACAAAGGCATTTATTGCCACACCCAGCCCCTTTCCATCACTCTTACAGCTATGTACTCAACAGACTCACATGGGCATATCAAGACAGGAGCCTGAGCAGAGCAGGGCTCTAGAAAGAAACTCTCCATTCCCTTGGTCTCTCTTAGAAATTTAGAACCCCTTAGAAATTCTCCATTCCCTTGATCTCATGTGTCAAAACATAGTGTGCAAGCTGGGCTTGCTCTAGATGAGCCCAATTCTACAGAAGCAACTTTGCATTCCATATCATGCAAATACTCTTCAACCAAAAAAAAAAAAAAGTCAGTCAGAAACTACATCCAAAAGCAGCAGAAATGCAGGCACCCTGTATTAATGAAACCAATAATAAAGTACCACACTGGAAGGAAAAAAGGACCCTTGTTATCAGAGGCCTTTGCTGAGCTCTAATGGGTGGCTAATGCTACCAAAGACACACTAGCATACTTTCCACACAAGTTTTGTCTGCAACTTCTACCTTTGCCTGCTTAGTGAAATGGCAGCTACTGGTGCTCCAAGACTGATTTTACCTCCCCACGTCAATCACAAACAGCAACTGCAAATCATCAGCACTAGTTACAGCTTTGGCACCTGCAGCCAACAGCCAGCCACAACGCTTTTCAGGTAGGTTTGGTGCCAGATTCACCACTGAAAAAAAGATTCACTGTTGAAGCTGGAGTTTCAATTTAGTAACACACAAGAAGGTACATCCATCCCCAGCTCTCCACCTTGCTTTGCCACTTCAATCTCAGGTCTTACACACGCTAGCATCACGCCTTCTCTGTGAGGGCAGCCCTGCAGACTGCCAATTAATGGTGTGAGGCAGCAGATTTCCCACAAAAACCTGCAGAAACATGCTCCGAGCTTCAGCAAAGCTTTTAAGTCACTGGGCAGGGACTACATAGCTGAACTAAACAGTGATGGGCACTCTCCTGACAACTGCTACACCAACTTCTAGCCTCCACAGCAGCAGAAAATTCATATGCCAATCATGGGTTAAGTTCCAGTTTTCTTTTCCCAAAAGGAAGAACGCCAGCTATTGTATAAAATGTGAATGCTGATGCATCTCATAGCTACAGGTTTTCATATTGACCACAAAGGCAAGACCAGTATTTCAGACTGGGCAGAAGAAGGAGGAACACATTGCCAGAGAGCTGTCAAGAGTCCTGCTCTTCCCAAACAGTCCCAGGTTTCCAGTAGGAGCTGCCATCCCCAGAGACCTCCTTTGGACTGTTAACTATTTGCCATATTCTTGCAGTTCAGCCTCTGCTGAAATTCAAGGCCAAGATTATGTCACTCTAGTCTGCCTCAACCCCAAAGGAGATGGAAGCAGCACCTTTGCCATATAAGAATTAGCAGGAAGATACAAAAACACTTAAACATAACAGAAATTTGGGATAGTTCCTCAACAGCTTTCAAACAAATGCCTGTGTTTCTTCCAAATGCTACATGACATGAGAAGGAAAAAAAAAAGCACACTTTGCAGAAGTGGTTTGAGCAGTGAAATCTAGGCGCCTCTGCTCCAACTTCTACCCACGCGTAAAGACAAATTTCTCTGCCACAATGCCCACAGAAAGAGGAACTCAGAGTCAAGAAGAGCACAACCACGCAGAGACCTCTCCAGAGCCTGCGTGAAACATTCCAGAAACACACACCTCAAGGCGGCTCTGAAAGGACAGGCAGAGTATCATCTCTTTACTTCAGAAAAGCATTGAATCCCAGAACCAAAAGACTGTTTCCCAGAACTAAAATATTCTGATTGATAACAATGCCATAGTAGTCCCTCAGAACTGTGGTCTGGATGTCTTTTGCCCCCGTCTTCCTGAGACACACCATCGCTAGGATCAGCGATGACATGCCTGCTCCTTCCAGTGGACAGAAAGCAGTGCCCCATGGACAGCCTCTTCCAGGAAGATCCCAGTCCCCAGTAAAAGACAGGAGCATAGGGCAAAAAGGACAGTCTCTGTGAAACTGATGCACTATTTTTCAGTGACAATCAAAACCAAACCCATTATTTTTCTAACAAATTCTGCAAAAGATTTTTCAACATTTGTTCCCTCTTTAGGTCAGATAGCTAGGATATTCAAATCCAGCATGTCTTGAACTGAATCAGAAATTAAGGTCAGCTAGAACATGAACACTCTAACTTTTTGTCATCAAAACTGGGCATTTAATAAGTTATTAACACTGTGCACCCATCCTGCAAGAAGCAATTACTTTTCTGACCACACAGGATAACCCTAGGATCACGGAGTTCAGCCCAAGGATGGGAACTAGCCTTCTGCTTTTGCCTCAGAAGAACATCATCATCCCAGAACGTATTTCAGGGAAGGCCAGAACAGAGTTAGCCATACGCTTTCTGCTCTGAAGTGCAGAACAGGGAAGGACACGGAAGAGAAAGCTCATAAATCAGCAGAATGGATAAAACTACCCTTGATCTGCTGCCGCTTGCTAATATTTACAAGAGAACAAGGGTGGAGCTGTTTTGTTTCAGGCTCAGCACAGGAGCATTTGTTGCACCTGAAAGTGCTGACAAGCACAACTTGTCAGTAGAGCCAGATCCGAATAGTTCCATTTCAATCCTCCAGTGAGATTTTGATTCTCCAGGCTACTTC
This sequence comes from Larus michahellis, assembly GCF_964199755.1. Lineage (NCBI taxonomy): Eukaryota > Metazoa > Chordata > Aves > Charadriiformes > Laridae > Larus > Larus michahellis. Next base: position 48,026,611 of record NC_133899.1, on the reverse strand, counting down.
TAATAGGATTTTTCCAGATTTTCCCAGATTGTTTGCCTCCAACAACAGCCCAGAGAACATTACCCTGTCTGATTCTCTAAACAGTTACTGTTATTAATTATTGACCAAGAAAACTGAACAAACAGCTTCTCCCCAGAGCCCAGATTACAATTTAGGCTCCTTTGATCAACTTCATAAATCTTGCTTCTAGGAGATGAGACATCAGCGAGTCTCAAAACTACGTGGCATCAAATCCACTATCCAGAGTTCTGTTACTAGCTCTTACGATGCCACGAAAGGCATCACACCACCTTCTGGGGGCGGGGGGCCATCACAGGCTTTTCAGATAAACCAGCTGTTGGTGAAAAGTGGCCAGAAGTCGCCAACGACAGAAGCTTCTCTGAGCTGCTTCTGCACCATGCAGAGACACGACAGGGACAGAGAGCTCACTAGAAATACAGATTTAAACGACGACGGGGAAGAGATCTCTTTCAGAATGCAGGCACACCTCCCAGTCAGTCATCATACCACCCCAAAATCCTTTCAGGAAGTCAGATAATTCTTCATTTGCTATCCTAGACAACGTGTGAAATGGCTGCTTTCCAACAGCCACTGAGACACACCTCCATTGGAATGATACTCCATTCTGAGAGCTTGGGGAAAAAAAAAAAAATGTTGTTACCTCGGAACAGAAATCCCGCAGAAAGCCTGGTGCTTACGTCAGAAGGCAGCACACAAAGTATATCCTCGGTTTGGGCTGACATTCCAGTCTTATCAATGTCTCCCATCTAAACTCTCTGCTAAGCGCTTTGTCTGAAGCTTTGTCTGAAGTGAACAACAGTATCACTTAACTCATCAACTCCCAGAGACCAGAAAACACCAATTACCTCCACGATTCAAATTCCGAATGTTCTAGGTAATATCACTGAAATGGTGGAGTCCACACATCTGTCCCTTCCCAGTTTCAGCAAAAGGGAGACCAGGGAGCAGACCCCCATCAACCTCACTCCTGAAACTCCAGCCCCAAAGAAAAGGTTAGTAATACATTTGCAAATGAAAACACTTGTGGCAAATCTACAAGACATAATGGCCCAAATGCTAAACACCAGACCTGTCAACCTGAGCAGCCAGAGGAACAGAGGAGACAAAGGACGACTACTTTTGAGTTTTCCATTACCATTTTGTTCCCCCAAAAAATGCAACATGAGAGGTTATGACAAAGAAAGCTCATGCTAGAAGACAGTCCAGAAAAGAATGATGTCAGGACAACTCTTACCAAGGTAAGTGCCTGAGAATCTTCCCTCTGTGGTCAAACCCTGCTGCAGAACAACCCTTAATTAGGAGGACTCCACCTTGTGCCTCTGCTTCACTGCAAATTCACACGTGGGGCAGGGACCAAGGTACAAAGAAACGGCAAAAGGAGGGGTAGGAGGTGGCTATAGATAATCAAGGAGGAATCATGAATCAAATCACAACAGGTTGAAGAGGTGCTTTTTTGTTTTTTTAAACCAGAAATGCAAGACAAACTGGGATTACCCTTCCCTCAGACTTATCACAGCAAACTAAAAACTAAAAAACTTTTTCTAAGTTTTAGTTTTAGCAAACTAAAAACTAAAAACTTTTTCTTATGGAGGTCCCAGCAGTAAATTGCCAAGGGTTAGTATAATTAAAATAATATGGATAAGACAACCACACAGAGAAAATCCGAATGCTTGTGACCCTGAATGATCAGGTCTTTCCTTGCAGTGGGACATGGGGCTTATTCCCCCTATTTCAGATTTCTGTAAATGCTGTTTCTGGACAGGATGGTGAGCTCTGGCCATTCAGATATAATAAATAGAGAGCTGCCAGACCTATTGTGGATTACTCAGTCAGCTGAAGACCTTGCAGCTGTACTGCAGAACAAGGTAACTTCTGTGGCATTATCATGCAAAAACCACATCTTGTGCTCAGGATATAGTCAAGGGCCACATCTGAAACAATTCAGCAAAAGCAACCACGTCCCGCTAATAATATAAGAGCAAAGAAGGTAAGTGCAAAGCAGGAATGCAAGTCTAACCGAGGTCAATGGAAAATTACACATATTGCAAACATTCAAGAAGTTTGGTGCTCCTTCTGTTTACGATGACAGCTGTCGCTGCCACTTGGGCCTGGCATACAGCAGATGCCCCCACAACCCCATTAGAAAGACCCTTCCTCAGCCCAGCTGCAAAGACATCAAAGGAGAAAACAGAAAGACCACTACCTGCTACTTCCACAATGTGGTGCCTGGCGATATCATAGTAGGGATCATCCCACTGCAGGTGAGTGATCGGCTCAGGGGAGCCTTTGGAGTCCTCTGCACAAAACACAAGGAACAGGCAATTAGAAGAAGGAATCTGAAGCACCTTAGTAAGGAGTACAATAGAGATAGAGAGATGAGAAAACATGGTTCTTTAACATGGGAGGGACTAATGTATGCATCTGTCCACCTCAGAAACCCACCTTTGAAATTCTGAGTGGGCAAAAGCAGCAGTGACTTCAGAAGAGACCTGTCAATCCTATGAGGTCCATACATGTCCCTCAGACTGTATACCTACTCAAAAATGACTGTTCAAATGTGTCACAAACATTGACAAAGACCAAAACCAAGTGCCAAGGGCACCATCATGGCTTTTTAGAGCAGGAGATCTTAAAATCATCCCTTGACAGATGGCCATCCTATATGCCCTGGGGCTAATTTCCCTAACCTCTTTGGGCAGCAGTCCCATAGCACAGGATTTCAGAGCAACAACTCGGATCTCCAGCCCACCTCCCACATGGAAGTACAAGACCCTTCCACTCAGGAAGGCCAAACTATCCTTCAGGAGACCATAATTGAGGACACTCAAGGACTTACAGCACGTCTGTACTATCAGCACCAAAGTGCAGCCAGCCACAGGATGAGAAGAGTCTATTTACATCAACTGGCTCTCAGCTTTTTAGTGCTGTTAAAGGGCAGGGCTAATTCACTTGGGTGTGGCACAAGATTTAATGTGTCTATAAAGCTTTCAAATGGAGTCGGGGCTCTCTGTATATGTAGATATGACCACAATACTGCAGAACAAACCATTTCTTTTTGGCCAAATCCCAGACCCTGAACAACCAGGATACTTACCTGTTTTGGGAAAAGCAGGGGCTTCGTCTGCTGGCCAACTCTTATCATCTATGGAGGCCAGTTTGAGCTGGCTGAGGGACTGGTTGGTATCATCCAAGTTCAGGTCATCCTGAAGCTCCGAGAGTGGGTCTGTAGCCATGGCCCCCAAATAGCGCAGTTTATTTTTCAGCGCCTAGAATGAGGACTGGAGACTGCTAGGTGAGACACAGAGATCACAAGTTTACCTCCCCATCGAGACTCTTCCTCTTCTCACTGATTTTCCCCAAATCCTCCCTTATCTTCACTGATCCAGAGATCACACTTCCCCTCCCCCTTAACACAGGCGGGAGCTCCTCCTCCTCCAAGCCAGGAGCACTGACATATGTCAGATTCTTTCCTGCCAAATGCTATCAAAAGGCCATGAGGAGCCTGTACCAGCTCTCTCGGTGAGTCACTGCTTGACCACAGCTCTGCCCAGAGTATTTTCTCTCCCGAAACAGGAGCAGCAGCAAAACGCTGAGGAAGGCGACAGGCTACACTAGACCCTGCCTGACACACTCATGGTACCAGCTCTGAGCTCCCCCTCCCTCCCCAAGGGCTGGCACCAAGCCCAGCTGTTTCCACAGTCAGCCCAGTGCTGGAAGCTTTCCCAGGAATCGCCCCCCTTCTCCCTGTAAGGGAGGGACAGAGCTCTCAACAGCACCGAAGTGGGTGCTTCAGTGTGCTGGGATCTGAACACAGAAGTGAACAAACAGCTTCTTAAAACAGGATTTCGTAGGCTGAGCTAGTAAGACAGGGAGAACAATACCCACATAACCCTCATCTCTTTTCAGCATCATCCAGAAAATCCCTTCTCCTACAAGATAGCAAGGAATCATATCTTTAATTTAAAGCCATATTGCTAGGATGAATATTTTTCACGAAACATGCCATAATCCTGAGGAGACCAAGGAATTAAGAGGGTCCAAGCAACAGACAGCTCAGTGTGTTTGCTGTTGCTTGCAAGTATTTCTCGCTCTCACCTGGAGCAGAAGATATGTCACACCCAGGACTAAGCTAGCACAGCATACAGTACCTCCTCAGGGTACCAGTTCTCAGGGACAACCCCTAGGAAACAGCTGTTAGCCTCTAAAGTCAGCATCCTGGAAATAAGCAAGGAAACACTCGAAAGGACAAGTACATAGATCTGGATTGCTCAAACAGACCACACGGAGAGCAAATTCAGCGGCCAACAGGCAGCACGCCAACAGGAACTGTAGCAAAACAAAATGACACCTTGGATCAGCAACACTCTCTGTAACCCTGTTTCTCAGACAGGCTTGTGCTTGTTTTGTATTATGAGGAGAGCAAAGGGTTCAAAGACGATCTGAGGAGGCGCAATGCCTTTGTGTGGAAAGATTATATGATTATATTCACAGAGTGAAGCTATTTCCTTTAGCAGAATGGAGGGGGGCAACGATGTTTTCCATCTCCCATCCCTAGAGCTTGCATGTGTATATTTATCCAGAGAAGATGATGAAACAGCTACTCAGATGTGAGAGTAGCAAACTCTCACACGAGAGAACAAAAACTGTGAGCGGTTGAGCATCAGAAGGCGTCACATCCATGGTCAGGGCAACACTTGCGACCAAGCTTGGGGATGCATTTTGAGAGTACAGCAAATTGGATATTCAGTGTTTTGTCCTCTCCCTCTGGATCACTCCATGCTTACTACTTCCTGTCCTCCCTCATCTGTTACTAGTTTACAACCAGTTTTCACCTCTCTGGGGCTCCCAAAGGGCTGGGAGCTGTTGCTAAGCAAATGAAATTAGATTCCCAAAATATGAGAGCAAGACATATAAGGGCAGTGGATCACCAAGACAGCATGGCAAACACATGGGATCTGACCACTGCAGCCAAGCAGAGACCCAAGCAAAATTTTCCCTGCCGTCCGGTGAGGACTGCACGATCTGCCTGAGCTCCTCTGATACCAAAGTGACGAGGAGCAAGAAATCAGGTTCCCTTGTACTGTGAGCTCATGGTGGAACCATGCAGCAGCGGAGCCAAGGGACAGGCGAGGACTCCCCACCCCTTGCAGCTTATCCGATTTCTATGGTAATGCCAGGCACCACCTCCTATGACTCAGTGTGCTTAAAGCATTCCCCACTGCAGCCTAGCAGCCCCACAACCCAGCACCCCATGCTGAGGAAGCATCCGCGGCCTCACAGGGCAGCCCCTGAGCATTCCCAGCTCCCAGGGACTTCCTTGCGCTGGTGGGGACAGAGGACCTACGTTCAACTGCTGCCATCCACTGAGATGCCTTTCCTGTGACATTCTTGGGGATGCCCAGTAGCAACAGTGTCCCCAAAGTGAGGTCCTGAAGCACTCAGGGACCAAATCTTCCCACAAGGCAGTGATGGTACTGCCATAGGGCCAGCAAGACACCAAGCATCCTCACTTGTCCCTACACAGGTTGCGTCTTGGCTTCACAGTCAACCCGCAGTGCTTGATCAGAGGCAGCAGAGCTGGTTATTAGACAGCACTGGGGGATTTCCCCTTAGGCAGAAAATTAATCCTAGTGTGGCACCATGTGGAAGAAGGAAGTTGTTAGTAGGTTCCTTACAGTTCCACGCTGGAAAAAGAGCCCAGTGGATAGCGCTCTTGCCAAAACCTTCCTTACCCCTTGGAACGGGAGACCAGACTCCCCAGATACCTCCATGTGCTTTTCACAGCCAGGCAGGCAGCTCCATCCCTTGCCTCTAAGTGAGTGCTCCATGGCAGAAATGACCTCTTAGATTTCAGGTCCTTCTTGTGAACCAGACTGTAGCTCACGGAGAGCCCCAGAAGGCTTTTGCAGAATTTTCCCCAGCCCTTTCCCAACAGCACAAAAGATAAAAGAACGGAGTCTCACATCAGGTAATCCTGGAACAGTTTAGAGAAATATAATCCTCTAAATGCCTGAGAACTAGCAGGCACTGGGAAAGAGAGAGCTGGAGTTAGAATGTAACAAACTAACAAACAAACTACTTGCAGATTTTAGTATAAGGGTGTACATTTTACTTCCTGATACTGCAGCTGCATGAGATTTTTCTGTGTGCTCAAAACTGACCCATAAGCAGCACCTGTCATTGAACAGACAGTCCATCCTGTATCGGTATAAGGGTGAAATCGTCAAAAAACAGCATTTCACCAGAGTTAACACGATTTCAGAACCCTACTTGTTTTAGACAAATGTCACAAGAGGCAAGTGATACACTCTGTATGGCCAATCATAGGGTAAGAAAAATGACGTACCTAAATTTAAAAAGTAAAAAGCCTAGTCAAACATTTAAAAACTAAAGAATCACAACTGACATCAGAAGCATTTACTTACTGCCAGGCTCTAAAGAGCCAACTGTTTTCACTTTTCAAAGCATTTCACATTTCAAAGCACCACCTACACTGGTGCAGAACACTTGAACACCGGAACACTTGCTGTCTAATAAAAATTTACTTTCTTGATAACAGAGAAACGTGCTGTAGAACAGCACATTCTGCTGAGGGGAAGAAACCTCAGCCCTTTAAAATACAATCTTCACACAAATTCTGAACTGGAGACTCTTTATGCAAGATCCCACCAGAATTTACCTAGTGAAGACAGGTCACTTGTATCTATGAACTCTTGGTAGCTGCTGTTTACACAGACTATTTTTTTCTGCAGTTCCAGTTTCACTACTTTTCCATCGTTTATTTCTAAGCTGCACCTACCTGGCAGTTTCCTTTTCCTGTTTTTCTGCCAGATGTACTATTAATTCAGAAGTAAACCTACATATCAAAATAGGTCCGTGCATGTATTACCACGCTCTGGACCTGTACTTACACACAATAAAGAATTACAAAAGCCAAGTGGCCTTTTCTTCCCAGACCGATTAACAAGCAATGCTCAGACCCAAAGGAATCCCAGTTCTGGGGTGATTGTGTTATTTTTCTAACTCTGCTGCCATCTCTGCCTCCTCCCAGTTTCGTTTTGTTTGCACAAGTGGCTGCTTTTCTGTACACATTAAGCAAGTCCCTGCACTTTGCCACAGTGTTAATATCAAGTACATTGCAAAAAAAGAAAAAAAAAAAAAAGGAAGCGGTTACTCAGCAGCAGACCTTCAAAGCCCTCACTGAGCTCCAGGACTGAGACTCGGTGAGAGCATCACTACCCCGGTACTACCCTGATAAAGTCCAAGGGTCAAGAGCCAGACCGGCTTTGTCTGGCTCACCGTGATCAACTAACTCGGGACAGACACACTACTGCTCGGGGAAACTCTTTGGTCCTTCATTATTGTAACAGCTTTTTAAATAAGCAGCCTTCCTTCCCCAGTCATCTCAAACCCTTTGCTGAAGGCCACCTCCGTGCCCGCTGGAAATCCACCCCAGCTCGCAATCATCAGCCTCCTCTTAGTGGTTCCCGGGGGGGTCTGAGAGCAAAGCGCGGAGCTGCGCTTCCCCTCCCGGAGCTGCGGCACGCACCACCCAGGCTGCGGCCGGTGCCGTGCTGGGTCCGCCCGGCACAGACGGAGCTTGTGGCGAAACTACAGGGGCTGCACCGCTCCTCCTCTTCTTCCTCCTCCTCCTCCCCACACCTGATTCTCGCCCATTCCCTAAGACTGAGCTCCTGTGACAACCCGGAGCCAACTTCCAGATTCAAATAAGAGGTTCAAAGACTAAAAGAAAACACCCGAGTCCCCACAGTACACGCCAGCTGCATAACGGAGGGACATCTCACAGCCCCCCCGCTGTCAGGGGAAGGCGAGTTACCCCGCACCCCACCGCTCCCGCACCGCCTCCTGCAGCCGCGGGGGACGGGACGGGCCGGCAGCGAGGGCTGCACCCCGATCAGCCCCGCCGTGCCCCGGCCCCAGCGCCCAGCTACACCGTCAGCGCCGGAGAAGCCACTAAACCTCCCCGGCCTCCGAGCCGGGACCGCAATACCCGCCGGTGCCCGGGCTCCTCCCGCCGGGCGCTCCCCGGGCTCGGCAACACCCGGGCAGGGGGGGGTCGGGGGTCCGGGCCCAGCCCCGGCCCGCTCAGCCTCGGCCCCGCCGCCGAGCCCCTTCCCCGGCACCCCCGCGGCCCGCCCCGGGCCCCGCTGCCGCACCGAGGGCCCGGGTGCGCTCCCCGAGCACCACGCTCCGCCCGCCACCGCCGGTACCTGCCGCTACCGCCGCCGGCCGCCACCCGGCCCGGCCCGCCCCGCCTGTCAACCCCCCGCCGGCATCCGCCGCCCGCCGGAAGCGCGGCCCGTCACCGGGGTAACGCCGCCCCGCCCCACTCCACTCCGCTCCGCCGCCGGGCGCCGTCCGGGCGCGCCCGCCGTCCTCTCGCAGCGTTCCGCCGACATGGAGGGCCCCGGCGGCGGTCCGGGTTCCCGGGAGCCGCCCGACGCCGCATGCCCGGCGCTGCGGAGCCTGCCGCCCGGGCTGGCGCTGGGGCCGTCGCTGTCCCGGGAGCGGGGTACGGGTGTGTGGTGCGTGGGCTGGGCCTTGCCGGCCGGAACGCTGCTGGGGCCGCCCGGCGAGGCCCGGGAGGAGGCGGCGGGGCCGGGCTGGAGGAGGTGAGTACCGCCGGCGGCGGGACAGGCGGGCGGGGTGGAGCGGGCGGCCGTGCCCGCGGCCGACGCTGTGGCCGTGCCTTGCAGCCTGGTGCAGCGGAGCCCGAAGGAGGCGGAGGCCAACGTGTGGCTGGGCTGGGCGGGCGGCCGGCTGCAGCTGCGGGCGCGGCGGCCCATCGCGGCGGGCGCGGAGCTGCTCTACTGGCCGGAGGAGGCCCGTGGGGCCGCGGCGGAGGAGAGGCGGCCGGACGGAGGTGAGGGGATCGCGGCGCCGCGGGAGGCCGGGCCCAGGGGGAGGCCGGCGGTGCGGGGGGACGGGGCCTCTCCCGGCGGGACGGCGGCGGAGCCCCGCGCAGGTAGGTGTCGCGCTGGCGTGAAACGAGGCCTTCCCGGGCCTCCGGTGGCTTGGGCTCTCTGTCGGGGGGACGGTGCTGCCCCCCGGTATCTGTGCTGGTTGGTGTCCGCCCCGCAGCCCCGCCGGGGTTGCCATCTTGGCCTGGCCATGCTTTTAAGAGCGACCAGCCGAGAAAGGAACATGCCACCCTCTTTTATGCCAGGCGTGGTATCTCTTAGAAATACCGCCTGTGCCACACTAGAAATGCGGCACAGAGGTGGTGGTGAGAGAACTGAGGCTTCCCCCGCCTCCCCCAGTTTAAAAGAAAAAACGGTCATAGAAGTAACGGTTTTCGTGCCAGAGCCCCAGAATTACTGTATAGCAGAGTCTCTGTCTCTGAGGTTCATGATCCTCTGATGCCGCAGCAATTGTGTCATATAACAGTAGCCAGCATTTACTTCATTGACCATACTTTTGTGTTTGTGCAGGGGATCCCAGTGTCTCCAAGGTGGTAGCTGATGAATCCGCAGTCCTTGATGTCCCTACTGAGGTTAGGAGGCTGGTCACCAAGCATTTCCGTGGGCTACAAGAAGAGGAAAGCACAACTTCTGAACTTGAGCCATGGCAAGTCAAGGTGCCGAGGACTGAGAATCAGCACCTCGAGGCCATCTCAATCGTTAAGGCCAATGGCAGGTGCAAGGAAGAATTGTATGAGGGTGTGGATCCTAGATCTGCCACAGAAAAAGTCAAGATGGGGCATAAAGAGGCATGTCCAGAAGACCTGGATCTGTCATCACCCTCGAATGGGGTTCAACTCAGTGCTCCCTTGGTTGGCAAGCCGAGCAAGGTGCATGCTCTGGCCAGCCAGCTCCACAAGTGCCTGCAGGACTGTGGTGGCAGGATAGCTGGGCAGGAACCCCAGCAGCCCAGTCCTTCTGAAGGAGAGAGTGTAGAGACTTGTGAGAAAGAGAGCAAAGTTTCCAAAGACTCCAAACCAGCATCCCCAGCGCACGGGGAAAAGGGCACACTGGAGGGGCCTGAGGAGCATGAGGAGTATACGGAGCTAGTGGAGGGTCATTCTGTCAGCCCACGTCCCCCACCAAAAGCTCTGTCCCAGAAGGAGATGATCAAGCGCAGGTACCGCTGCGGTGAGTGTGGCAAAGCCTTCCTGCAGCTCTGCCACCTCAAGAAGCACCGCTTTGTCCATGCAGGCCACAAGCCCTTCCTGTGCACAGAGTGTGGCAAGAGCTATAGTTCAGAGGAGAGCTTCAAGGCCCACGTGTTTGCCCACCGGGGTATGAGGCCTTTCCAGTGCACCCAGTGCAACAAGGCTTACCGCACCAAGCGAGACTTGCAGGAGCACCAAGTCCTGCACACTGGCCAGCGCCCCTTCTCCTGCGAGCAGTGTGGCAAGGCCTTTGCACGCCGTCCCTCTCTCCGCATTCACAGGAAGATCCACCTGGCCACTGGGACTGGCCCAGCTGGTCCCAAGGGATGCCAGTGTGCCATATGTGGACGCCACCTGGCCAACCCTGGCTCCTTGCGTAACCACATGCGCCTGCACACGGGAGAGCGCCCTTACGCCTGTCCTTACTGCGGCAAGGACTTCCGACAGCAGAGCAACCTGCGCGAGCACCTCCGGCTGCACACAGGTGAGAAGCCCTACAAGTGCCGCTTCTGCGGCGACGCCTTCCCCAAGCTGCCGGAGCTGCGGCGACATCTCATCTCCCACACGGGTGAGGCCCACCTATGCACTGTCTGCGGCAAAGCGCTGCGGGACCCCCATACGCTGCGTGCCCACGAGCGCTTGCACACTGGCGAGCGCCCTTTCCGCTGTGAGCAGTGCGGCAAGTCCTACACCCTGGCCACGAAGCTGCGGCGCCACCAGAAATCCCACCTGGCTGACAAGCCCTATAAGTGCGAGCTCTGTGGCATGGGCTACACCCTTCCCCAGAGCCTTGCGCGCCATGTGTTCACCCACAAGCCAGAAAAGGACCCCAAGGAACTCAGCACTGCAGTGGCCTCGCTTGCTGTGGACCTACCCCAGGCAGCAAGGAAAAGGCCTCAGAGGAAGGGCCACCAGGAGGAGGTTGTGGCAGAGCCTACCTTGCTCATGGTGGAGATGCCGGGGCCAGCAAATGAAGCCAAGCTGCTGCTCACAGCCAGAAGTAACTGCATTGCTACTTACCAGTCTCGAGGCACCCCCCCAGATCCTGGAGCACACAGGAGGCCTGCTGGTCATTTGCCATCGGCAAAGGACATCATTGAAATCACCATCTGTGAGCATGAGGACAAGTGCATTATAGTGCAGGACGAGGGCTCACCAAACAATGTGGTCATCATCCAGGAGGGAGTGGGCTTCGGAGCAGTGGCAGAAGTGGTGGAGGTCGAGACTGGGACCTGACTATCGCAGCCTACCCCCACAGATCTTCTGTACATATTAAAATGGGATAAAAAAACCCTAGCTGTCTTGTCTCTCTGTGGCAACAAAGCCCTGTAGCTCAGCCCCAGGCAGAATTAACAGTCTTGGAGGTAACTGCCTGTGTAGACCTGGGTCTTTTTGGAAGCCGCCCATTGCAGGTATAAGCCTACATATGTCACGTGCCAGGCCTGGTGCAGGGAAGGCATTGGCTGTTGATGGGAATAACTCCTTGGAGAGAACACCCACTGCGTTAATGAGCAGTACTTCTGCCTCTGTTACGCTGCCAGTGGGTGACAGTGCACTGTGGGGAAGGCAGGGAAGGTCTCAAAGCAGCAGCTTTGAACAATGCCTTCCTTTCACGTTTTTCTTTCTCTAATTAATTGTTGCTATTCAAGCACTTTCCTGGGTTTTTACGCTTGGAGCTCAGCAGCATTTCTGATCCTTTGAAGGTGATGCTAATGTTAGACTTTGCTGGGAAGCAGCATCCCAAGTGTTTACAAGGTGTCTCTGTTGTGGGTTATTTGAAGAGCATTTTTCACAATTAGCAGAAGCAAAGTCCTGCCTTGGAGCTAGGGTTGAGTGTTCCTTCTCCACTGTCACCTGTTTTGCTTGCTGTCAGCTTCCTGGCCTTACGGTGGCTGGGTGGTCTGTCTGATGACACAAAAGGATAGCTTCGTGTCTCGTTGTGCCAATTGCATTGTACAGTGCAATTTTCACTGTCCCCAGCCAAGAGGCTCCTCGCTTCTCCAGGTAAGGGCCCAAGAGTTCATCTCGGTACGCTCAGAAGATTCTGCCTTTCCCCTCCACATTCAAGTTGGGTTCATTAATCTTGTTCTTTTTCTCACCTTCTTGCTTCCCCTCTTCCAATTCTTTCCTGTTCCCTGCAGCAAAAAGCTCAAATACAGCACTACCACAGCTACACCCCAGTATTTCCGCTGCTCCATCTTTAGTGCTCATTTACCAACTGAGGCGTGATGAAGGAAACCGGTCCCATTTCAGGAAGGAAGGAAGTGCACAGTTCCCAATGCCACGTTTATGTGGCCTTATAGGAAGAGACCAAAAATCCCAGTCCACACAGAGGTCTTTCAGACTCGCCCACCTTGCACTCCCTTGTCACATGTTATACAAACGCTGCTTTCATTTGCCGCATCCTCAGTTTTAACTGTTCTTGGTCTCCATCCTGCCCCTTTCTAACATCTGCATTTCCCAAAAGAAGTTTTGTTTAAGGGCCTAAATTCTTTGGGCACCGTGCCCCCTGCACAAGAGGAGGGTATAGTGTCACCAGGGAATCACCAGTAGCACAGTTCCTTTTTGGGGTGCTATGAATGCAGTAATGTGACAATCTGAGAAGCTGCTCTTTGTAGTTTCTACATTCAATTTTTTCCATAAACTTTTACGACCAGTTTGTAGACAAGGTGCTCGAGTCAGATCCGTGACATTTTGATGTGAAGTGAGGGTGGAAGGTGAATTCAGCTGATAAATGTTTGGATGTCCTTATTTTTAGCTATTTTCTTTAAAGTCAGGAGGCAGATGAGCTCAGTCCCTGCCCTGGCTACTTGGAGAGGGACCAGCGGGAGCACAGGCGTGGGAGGGGGGAATTGTACATGAAGCCGCAGTGCTTCCTACTGCACTCCCTTTGGTGCCCATCCTAACTCTTGCAGTTTCCAAATATTGACACAGCTGCAAAGTGTTCTCGCTGGAGCTGGGCTTGCGTGCTGTGTTTGAAGCCTGTGCCCCCTGTCACAGCAGAAGCGGGAAAGAAGGGGAGCAACATGGAGGGAGGGAAGGGGAGAATCCAGGCCCCTATGGCTTAATCTGCTGACCTGTAACTACCTTCTTTATTCTGAGATAATGGGACAGAAAACGTAGGAGCAATTATGAATTAGGAGGTCCTCACAGAAGTGTTATTCGCTTAACAGTTGATCTGAGTAGGTAGAGGCACATCTGTGCTGTGCTGCACGTATCACTTGGCTAAACTTGGATAAACTTAGCCAACTAATCCTGACCGAGGAGCCCATAGGTGGCTCCCACTGGGTACCTGGTGATGATGTCACCACCGTGTCTTTGTCTTAGAAGCAGCATGTGCTTAAGTGAACAACCTTTTGCTTGACAGCAAAATGATGAATAAAGTTGCTTACTCCTAAGAAAACCCTATAAAAGCCCTGATCACCACGATGCTGCTGAACATCAACATGGGTGGGGTCTGTGCAGCATGCCATGGCCTGACTAGGTGTGTGTATGATGCCATACAACTTGGTGTTCGCAGCACCTGAAGGGGTGTAGGATCATCTAAGGCTATACCCTTTCTTGTGTTACATCCAATAAATGGTATTTTAATTAATACATTACGGGCTCTGAGTGCCTTTCTTACTGGGATCATCAAGGCCAGGCTTGATGAGGCTCTGAGCAATCTGATCTATTTAAAGATGTCCCTGCTTACTGCAGGGACATCTAAAGACTAGATGACCTCTAGAGGTCCCTTCCAACACAACACATTCTATGATTCTATGATCCCTAAAAAATCCCTAACTGGATCCTTGCCCCAGTGCATTACATTTGGTGTAGTTGGCAGGATCCTGGTGAGAAACACCTTACTGGAAGAAGGACAGTGAGGAAAAGGATGGGTGCCTGCCTGGTCCCATACGCTGGCATGGGGACCATGCAGTATGCTGCATTATAATGCTGATCATCATTATGCTTGGGGGCAGCAGACACATGGATCACCTGTCTGGAGATTTTGTGTGCACCCGTGACCCTTATGGCATCAGAGAGTAAGCACACAGGTCTCCTGGCTGGTGGGGCTCCACCATGCTGGCAGGGCTTCACCAGGGCTTCGGCGTGCTGCTGCAAGCCTCCGGGACGACAAGTGCACAGGTCTGTTGGATGGTTGGGGTCCTTCATGGTGGCAGGGCCTCACCAGGTATCAGGCGCACATGTAAACTTCAGTGTTACACTTAAACCTCACACTACAGCCAGGGTTCAACCCTTGGACAACTTGTAAACTGGCTTAAACATGACCAAGGTGTTTGAATGAAAAGGCAGCAGCAGGCTGCAAGGGAAGTGGGTGATTGCCTGGGACCTGAAGACCTCCCTGCTCTGCAGCTTCCCCCGTCTTCAGGGACAGGGGAACCCCTGTGTGAAGGGATGGGGGATTCATCCTTTGTACCCAAAGCGTTACAATTGGTGATCACGCTGTATAATTTGCTTCAGGAAAATATTCAGAAATGCCACAACTACTGAACCAGCAAACTAGATCTGTCATAGAGCAAAGGCTCAAGAAAACAGGCCAAGGCCAAACCCTCTATACTCTGCTCCCTGAAAGTTGGGGAAATAGCTATAGGAAATAAAGAACTGCCAAAGGCTCTCTCCACTTAAAAAGAAAAGTCAACTCATAGGGGGAAAGACAGCAAAACTCACACCTGTGTTGAAAGCTGTTACTCTGGGAGGATAAAAGTATGAAACCTAACTCTCTTACCCTAAGAAAGAAAATAGCATCCATCATTCATGGGTGGGTGAAGGCAGAAAGAAAATGAAATGACAAAAAGTTGCATACAGGAACGATGAACAGATGGAAGAGTTAAATGTTTGAGAGGTGGAAGTCAAAGTCCCTACAGAGGTGACAGCAGATGCACGCTGTCCTGCTGCAGAGGTAACCACAAGAACGGGAGAAACAGAGGAGCCCTAGAAGCACATTAGAGAACAAGAAAAGGCTATAATGTGAAGAGCAAGCATCTTTAATTACTAACCTTGTTGTAAGATACCAGAAAGGGCTGGAAAATGTCTCAGGATGTAGTGAAAATCTCCAATTATGAAGCAAAAAAAGTAAAGAAATAGTTGGAATTTAAGTGATGGCTATAACCTTGAGATAAACAGTTTTAGCTGTTACAGTTAACAACCTAATAGCTCTGGGAGGTGGGTTTGTCCTGTTTCACAGAGGGAAAGAAGACCAGCAGCTGGAAAAGAAGCAGCCAAACATAGTGACAGAATGGTTGGTTTCAGTAAGGTTTTTTTTAAATAAATGCTTAAGTGACAGAATGAATCCAGGATCCAGAACAGACGTAACATTAAAAGAAGATGGTATGGGTAAGTATTAGAGGATATTCATACCTGTCTTATAATCAAGCTTAAGCGCTGTATTCTAGTGTTGCTGAAAGTTAACCCTATATAATGCACAGTACCATGAGAGATGCTAACACCTTTCCTTTAAAGGAAAGATAAGAAGATGGTAAAAATCTATGCATAAATGTAACAATGTTGACTTAAGCTGCAGCGTAAAGGCTGGCTGGTTATTACAAAGAAGAGACAGAGATGCAGGAATGAAAAAAAAAAAGTGACTGAGAACATTGGAAGCTCTTATGCAGTGAAATACTCTGGTGATCCATGTAACAAGTTGACACGAGAAGGTGCAGGCTGCACATACCACCTGGCCAGATAAACTGAGCTGGCTAGACCTAACTGGGGAGCCTGCAGGTTGCTTCTGCTCAGCACCTGGTGATGATGCCACCACCATGTCCTTGTCTTTATCTTAGAGTGAAGCAGCATATTCTTATGCGGACGTCCTTTTGGTTGACAGCAGAAATGAGAGTTGTTTACTTCTGATAAAATCCTATAAAAACCCAGAAGATGACGACGCTGGTGAACCTCAGCGCAGACACTATCTGTGCAGCATGGCCCGGGGTGATGCTGTACTACTTGGTGTTCCCAGCATTTGAAGGGACGTAAGATTATCTAATGCTATCCCCTTTTGCCTTCTCATGTTATCCCCAACAAATGGTATTTTAATTAATATTTTACAGAGTCTGGGTGCCTTTCTTATTGGGATCCATAATGAACACTTGCACAAGGGCATTACACCACCATAAAACACAGCAGCATCTGTCTCTCTCATCACAACAACCAGTGAGGGGGAGTGGTCTTAGAATCATAGAATGGTTTGGGTTGGAAGGGACCTTAAATATCATCTAGTTCCAACCCCCCTGCCACGGGCAGGGACACCTCCCACTAGACCAGGTTGCTCAAAGCCTCACCCATCTGTTCCTGGAAGCCCTTGTCTTCCTACGGTGTTATTTCTTCCCTGCATTCCCATCCATATGGGCTTGCTCAATTATGCCTGGTGAAAGCAGCCCTGAGGTCACTTGGCCCACCTGCAATGTGAGACCAAAACCAAATTATCATATAGAGAGTAAAGAAACTGTCCTTGCTGCTATCCTCTTCTCCCTGTCAGCTGAGCAAGGCCCTCTGCTTGCCAGCTGGGCTTACATAAACGTGGGGTTGTTTGCGCCTCCTCCCACGGCTGCGAGGAGCAGCGGTGGCTGCTGTGTGGGACAGCAGTGGCTCTGATTTCATCGCTCTTCCAAAACCTGTTTGTGCCCTGACACCTCCCTCCTGTCCCTGCCTGTGCGCTCCTCCCAAATGTTGCTTCCCTCTGCTAAGTAACACGGGGTGTTTCTAGGGTCCTGCCTAATCCTGGGCACACACACTTCCCCACCCAGGTCATCTCCACTCAGGTCATCCCAGCCCGTCCTAAAGGTGTATCTCCAAAATCCAGGGGTGTGTGTGGGTGAGAACAGGACGAGGGAGGGAGACTGTGCAACTGCTCTTTGTACCAGTGGCCACAGAGTCGTTCCTCAGCCACCCTAATGCTAATATTTGCACTCCTTCTATGGAGATAAACATGACAGATGTATCTGCTGCACGGAGGCACAGCACAAACCATGCTCCCTGCTGGCAGCAACCACTTTCGTGCCATGTGGCGGTTCCTGAGACTACCCCCACCCTGCCCTGCTTTCTGCTCGTTTCTCACTGTACCAATTTTTCTGTTCGCTGTAAGAATCATTAGAGCTTTCCCAACTCTGGTAGCCCAGTTCTTGACTTATTAGCTGATGTCATGACATCCAAACTATTTCTGCCTCCCTGTTCCCGGAAGCCCTTGTTTTCCTGGCTGGTTTTGGATGTGCTAGCTCCTTGATCATCAGAGCTTCTGTTTTCTTTTGGCTGTACTTTAATTCATTCCACTGGTGTGGGAATAAAAGGGGTAGCCCAAACTTCATGCCGCTTCACCCTCCTCCGCTCCGCTGGGAATTATAATGCAGTGGGAAGTATGCACTGCCAATGGCAATGCTGACCTAACTGGGAGGAAAATTTAAATTCCACATGGGCTGTCGCAGGCACCCCTTCTGCTCCATGGCAAGGGCGAGGGAGAAGGGAGAGACTTAAACTGTGTGTTCTGGTGCCAAAATAGCTGGGGCTGAGCTTGCCGATAACTGCAGGGAGAAAAGACAACTGGACTTCAGGGGGAAAAAGCAAAGGGGGCTTGGAGCTAAAAAGAGGACCGTGAATGGTTAAGTCTTGCTGCGTGTGAGGCTACTGGAGTACAGCCTCCAAGAAGAGTCAGCGGCAGGGACCCGAGCCAGCATGGTGGGGCGGCAGTGAGGGTGCCAAGAGCTGCACGGGAGCGGAGCAGCACTGAGGAAAAAGGAGTGAGCTGCTCTGGCTGGGGGTGGCCAGCAGCTGGCAGGGACTTCTCTGCCAGCCTGAGTTCTCCCTGTGCTCTGTGAAAAGCTTGTCCTCTCGCTCCTCATACCATCTCCCCTGTTATGAAATGGGATGCTAATTTTAGTCCCATGGGGATCCAGAGACATTTTGCTTGGCTTCCAGCAAATAAGAAAATGAAGATGCCCTGAGGGGAGGGAGAGATGCCAAGAGAGGAGGGATAAGAGGAGCCTCAGTCCCACTGTCCCTGACACACCACGACCTCTGGAGTCCTGTTTCTTCATTCTGGTTCAATATTAACCCAGCGGGGCTGTGACTCCACTTATTCTGCTCCCTTTGCATTTCCCTGCAGCCAGGGCTGTACAGCATGGCGCACAACAAAACCAGCGTACTGAGGGGCCTGCTCTTTTTCAGCCTTCTGCATCTCACACTGAGCCATGCCGGAGGTAAGACCCAATGGCACACGGAGAAGGACGGTATCAGTGGGCGACAGGAGGAAGAAAGACGGGGTTATTTCTTTCCAGGGGTAAAGCCACTGGCAGGTTTTCTCAGTAAGGCAGGAGGAGCTTCTAAAAGCTTGAGGTTGGGAGTGAAAGGGCGCTGAGAGTGGAGTGAACACAGGGCTTTCTTGCACAGGAGGATGCAGCAACATCCAGCAGCTGGTGACAACAGCTCAGTGGGTTTTGTGGGTCACCTGGGAAATGGTGGGGAAGGGGAAGGTGGTTCAGTCCAGGACCATGTGTAACACAACTGTGGGCCTTTTTGGGCTACAGTTTCTCAGTTGACCTGGGAGGCTGCGATTCTCTGTTGCCTCCCCAGCTGTCCCCTGTCTAAATTTTAGGTCATAAGCAGTATGGTGCCTTCCTGCTCACTGCTCCTTTTCTCTTATCAGAGTCTCTAATTCATCTATCTTTTCTTAATATGAGGTTACACCCTCTCTGACCCACTGCTGTGTGGGGGAAGACCTGTCTACAGGTCTCAAATCAGGGTCTCTGAACATGAAGATGGAACCAAGTTGTGCCTATTGTGGTGGTCTGAGGTTGGCAAGACAGAAATACAGTGGCTGGCAGGGAGCAGTGGCAGGCTCCAAGCAAACAAGCCTCTACCTAATTGCAAATGAGCAGAGCAGCTTTGCCGAGGATGGCAGAGGATTCCTGTCCCTTCTGTTGCCTAAGTGATGTGAGCCCTGATGGACGAATTACAGAGCCTGCGCTGCTCATTGGGTGTAGGCCTGACAGGGCTTCACCTCTCTGTATGGTGCACTGGGGGAGGCTGGGCTGGGGGATCATCACATCAGCTGTGTGCGATTTTTGGAAACTGCAAGGGGAGACAAAGGGGCCCTCCCACTGCGAGCACCCCTTTGACTGGCAGTATTCTGACTCGGTAGTTTTCCTGGAAAAGGGGCAGGCCCTGTCACTGCTCAAGCGCCCACGACGTGCCAACAAGGGATTTCTGGAAGAGATGCTTAAGGGAAACCTGGAGCGAGAGTGCCTGGAGGAGATATGCAATTACGAGGAGGCTTTTGAAGCCCTTGAATCCACTGATCAGACGGTGCGTACAGGTGCTCCCAGGAAACATTCCCTCAGCCAACCCCTGTAGTGAAAGACCAGCAGGTTGCACACGCAGCCAGGGGCTGGGCTTGTAGGACTCAATTTTGCGAACCAAAGATGAGGCTGATGCGCACGTGCCCCAGGGAGAGCTCAGGCTTTCTTAGGGATCCCTCCTGGAGCCACTCCAGGGAATGCAGCTCAAACCTTAGGTTCTTTTCCCTGCCTCTCTATTTTAAGCATGAATTGAAAAGGAGAGAGAGTATTCCCATCAGTCCTGAATTGTATCTGCCACTAGTTCAGCATGGTGCTGCACGCATTTGAACTGCCACAGTCCCAGATGCTCAGAGAAGAGTTGGCTTAGTAACCAAACACTGTGGGCAGGTGCCTCGAGCTCCTTTGAGCTTTTGCACAGTCTATCCCTTTTTCTGGCTTCCCGACTCACTCAGCTAAATTTGTTCTGCATCCTTTTGGGATTTGATCCTAGTCCCACGGCCAGTATCCACACTGAATTCCACACCCGAGAACACAACAGTAAACAGATAAGCAGTTAGGAGTCTAAGCCAGCAAGATGCCACCTCTGCGGAGTATTTCTAAAGCCATCACAGCCAGCCTGTGCAGCAGAGATGTAGATCCAAATCGCTGAGCAATACCTACGTATGATCTGTGGCCTTAAAAGTTCTAGGTTCAACTCCTTGGACTTCTGCACTGCAGCACAGGCTCTGCTTCCTCTGCAGGCTGATGAAGGTTGTAAGCATCTTTGGTCATTTTAGAAACAACAGTACTCTCTTGATTCCTGAGTGTGATAAGTGGGAATGTGGTTTTATATCAGACTTTTTGCTTTGTTGGACTCCATAGTAATTGATATCAACAGAGATAGGTTAGTTTGTTCCATCTGTTGTAATGGGGCATTCTCCTACTGGGTTGAATTGCAGCAGATAAGGAAGGTCTGATGTTCTTTGTCTCTACTTTTAAATATGTAATTTTTTTTATTTTTTTTTTTAACAGGAGGCATTTTGGTCAAAATATCAAGGTAAGTTGCTTCCAAGTCCTGCAGGTGTTCTGCTATCCCTTAGGAGGCACTGTCCCATCATAGACAGATGGCTCCCTACCTTCTTACAAGACCTCACTTTCCAGGACGAAGCACTTGTATTTTGTCCATAGATGATAAACTGGTTCAAACTATGATGCTTATTTGGATTCCTTTCATATAACGTGTTTCTTTCTTCTTATTTTGCTAGTATGTCAGGGCCCAAGAAACTCCAGGACAGTTCTGGATGATTGTTTAGAAGGTAAGAAATTCATGCTGACCTCAATCTCCCAGATATAGTGAGTACCAAGAACTTGCTTCCTGCAGAGTTTGTAAGGAAAGAAAATAATCTAAAGTTGATGAAGCCATCTGATTAGAAAGAAAAATAGCTTGAAATTCCTTTCTTCTTTATTTTCCTACTAACCATGGCGTAGATATCCTTCTTGTGACAGTCTGGTGTCCCCTGAGCCCAGCCTCTCGGAAGCGCTGGACCTGCAGCCAAAGAAAGCAGAGAGCCTCAGGGCAAGCTTCCTCAGCTTAAGCTGTGTGCTCTTCCAACCCCGTGAAGAGAATGCCTGCGCTTGTGCAGGCTCACACATGCAGCAAAAGTTAAAGGGAGTAGTGGGATGGTACCTCCGACCTTGAAAAATGCAACATCCATTTCCCCAGGCCCTGGCTTACACCATATTGGGATTTTGACAGGTAACTGCTCTTTTGGGATGGGCCAGAACTATCGGGGACCAATTAGCTACACGAAATCAGGGATTGAATGTCAAGTGTGGACAAGCAAATATCCCCATATACCTAAGTAAGTTCATCTCCCGCATAGCCCTAAAGGGTTTTCCACCGTGTCCTTCCTTCCTAGCCTAACCAGCTTTTTCTCACAGATTTAATGCCACCATTTATCCCACCCTTGTGGAGAACTACTGCAGGAACCCAGACAACAACCCAGAAGGCCCATGGTGCTACACCCGCGACCCAACGGTGGAACGGGAGGAGTGCCCCATCCCAGTGTGTGGTATGCCTCAGCGCTACACCCCAGCAAGCCCTTCACTGGCAGGGAACGCTGCACTGAGACTGATACTAAATGTGTCAAGGAAGGGGAGAGGGTTAGGAGGGAGGGACCTTACACGCACAGAAGCCAGTTGGAGCAGAGGAGCCATCTCTTAAAGGGTAAAGGAGCTGAGGAGGAAAAGTCATTGAGTTGCCTATACATCTGCCTTGGCTAAATTCCTCTGATGTACTGTTTTCTCTAGACTATGCTAATCTAGATCCGGATTAATCCGGTATCAGCAGTACCCTAGAATCTACAATCTACAGTTGCACCAGCCAGGAGCACCCCAAAATACTGACTCAGGTGCCTTTAATTTGTGACCGCAATGAGTCATAGTGGGTTTTTTTGTCTGAATTCCCACCCTTAGGACAAAACCACTACAACTTGTGCTTGAACGCTGCCTTAATGTTCATTCATATGGAAGGGTGCAGTTTAATACCCACAATCTCAAGAAAAGAGAAGATGCCCTCCTCTCATCATTGCGCTTGACAGGATGGAGAACCATCCCCCTGCACTTATACCTTCCCACTTCTCCATAACACAGAGCTGTATCCCCTGGAGCTTGTCCAGAAGAACTAGTAGAAAGCAGAGAACCTTCTCACAGCAGAAGTTTCTCTTCCAAAAGCAGAGACTAGAGACAATGACTCTTACAAATGAAAGTCAGAGGGGTCAGCCACTATTTTGATAAATAGTGTTCTCAAGCTTTCAAAAATATTAATGTTGTCTTGGTCTGCAATATGGCAAACCGGAGAGATCGGTATTGCTCTGCCGTACCATCTCTGTTCACCAGCTAGTTCCTGACCTACAGCAGCCTACTGTTACACTTACACATGCATAGATAAGGCAGGACTAGAAAAGCCTTGGTTTTGTGCACAGGTCCTTTGCAATGACATTGACCTGAGTCAGTCTCACACAGAAGCAGCCTCACCCAATTAAAGGGAACACTAGTTGCTCAGTGGCTGTTTGGCCCCAGGGTAAGTAGTCAAACAGGGGGTCTCTCCCTCTTCCCACGGGGGTTTCCCCAGTGCACAAGAAGGCAGCAGCTCGAGGCCAAACAACTGCCACAGAACAGATTATCTGGTGCCCACTCACTCAGGAAACGCTGCTTAAAGCTTGCAGCAATTAAGACACTTGCAAGAAAAAGTGTGGAGATTCTGGCAGGAATTTTTTTTCTCTTATCATCAGATATAGAAACATTGGCAAAAGTTAAATTTGCTATTTTAGTAGCATATCATGATAAAAGGCTCCCCCAAATACGGTCGCTAACGCATTTTAGAGAAAGGCATTGGAGGCTCTAACACAGCAGCATTATGATGCTCGAGGTACCTACCCAGCCCTTGAGATGATACCCCAGAAAGGAACACAATACTGTCCCTCACATCCAAGTGGTCAAGAGAAGTGTGATGAGTAGTGCCAGCCTCACCTCATCTCCTGTAAACAACCACCTCTGACACTGCAATATTGTAGAGGGCCACAAAATGCATGGGAGCATGGTGGGAGCTCCCGAACATAATAGGGTGCCCCATGGAACTCTGGGCTTTAGTAAAGGGGCTCCAATACTATTTGCTAACAGCACTTTTGAGTGCAAAGCTATGGCTTTGGCTTAAGTCACAGCTTTCTGTTTTTCCAGGTGAAGAAAGGACAACAGTTGAATTTACTCCACGGGCCATACCACCAGCCCCAGTGGAGCCTTGTGAAGAAGAAAAAGGCATGCTTTACACTGGGACCCTCTCAGTCACTGTGTCTGGAGCCAAGTGCCTGCCATGGAACTCTGAGAAAGCAAAAGAGGTGCTCCACGGAAAACACATTGACCCAGAGGTGAAGCTGCTGGAGAACTACTGTCGGAATCCTGACGGAGATGATGAGGGTGTCTGGTGTGTCACAGATGAACCACCCAACTTTGAATATTGTGATCTGCACTACTGCGGTGAGAAGCCTGCATTGGTTTGGGTAGGCACACTTGTGAGGCAGTGGCAAACCAAACCAGTACACGTGACTAGGGTGAAGGGCTTGGCCTGGGAGGCATAGACAAGGAAGCATGCACGCCATGTGTGTGGTAGTCCTGTTTGTCCAAATAGCACACGTACTAACCTGCCATACACATATAGAGCTGTGACATCTCTCAGGTGTTCTCCCTGAAAACTCACAATGATGGACAAGGAGCATTAAAAAGAACAGTGGTTTTAAAACATCATTCCTTCATCAGACCCACTGCATATGGAAAGCAACATCCACGTTGCTGATAATTATGGAAATTACAGCTAGGCCTTTTACCACATTTGTCTTTCTGTCTCCCTCAGACAGCTCGCTAGAGGATGAGAATGAAAGGGTGGAGGGAATATCAGGACGTACTACCCTTCCTCAAGAGTTCAAAACCTTCTTTGATGACAAAACTTTTGGTTCAGGCGAAGCAGGTGAGCAACAACTCTAGATACAGCATCGCACTTTGTAGAAAGGCTGCAGCTTCTTCCCACAAGGCACTCACTACTCCTCAGAAACACCAGCTTGCCAAATGATGTCAAAATTTAAATTCCTTGAAGGACCCTCAGAAGTCAATCTCCCGTTATGATCGTGGAGCTAGTAAGCACTTCCTTCCTAGGCTCTTCCAGCTTAGCATGCTGACTGCAGACATTTTGCCTATTTTTTCAGACTGCGGCACTCGTCCTTTATTTGAGAAGAAAAAGGTAACAGACAAAAGTGAGAAGGAGCTGCTGGAGTCCTACATGGGAGGCAGAGTTGTGCATGGGGATGATGCAGAAGTGGGCAGCTCTCCCTGGTAAGCATTTCATTTGTATAGTCCTTCATGGGGAATTGTGCCTCCCTTCTCCTCAGTTCAAGAAGGGGGAAGTAAAAGAGCTAACCCCATGTCAGGCAGCACACAGGCATCATAGCTTTCAATCAAAGCTTCTCCCAAGTGGTTGACAGGACAGCACTAAAAGCTGGAAAGAAACTCTCCTCCTCCACCAAGTACAAAACTGTCTGGGAAAGCAAGAGTCTCTGTCTCGCCCTCATTCCGGCTTTGCTGGAGCAGAGAGGATGAGAAACCACTCCAGGTGAAGGAAATAGGGTAAACGACCTACTACATAGAACATAACATGCCCAGGGAAGACTTTTGCTAGCCACCTGTGCAGTTGTCTTTGTATAGTACAACGTTGTTCTTACTGCAAATTCTGCTCTTTCTGCATGACACCAAGACACATTCAGCCAACCATCTTTAGTCCTGCTGTCTTCCTCCCTCCTTGTCTTTCAGGCAGGTGATGCTCTACAAAAAGAGTCCTCAAGAGCTGCTGTGTGGTGCCAGCCTCATCAGTGACAGATGGGTCTTGACTGCTGCTCATTGTCTTTATTATCCACCCTGGGACAAGAACTTAACTACAAGTGACATCTTGGTGCGGATTGGCAAGCACATAAGGGCAAAGTAAGAGCCTGGATGAAGTGACAGTGAAATAGCTTTGCTGTTGGAGTAATGAAATACACTGAGATTGGGCTATCATCCAGTCTCCAAGGAAACATACATAGCCAATGTCACATGCCTCTCAATAATAGGATCTAATGGGGCTGTCAGTTGCTGCTCTTACCAATCCTAAAGTGAAAGGGAGGGCAGAAGTTTGGAAAGTCTAAAGGAGTGCCCCAGTGTAAAGACAGTATTGTCTCAGAGGGTACAAAGCACCTGAGAGCATCGTGAATGCCAGAACTCAGTTGCTACTGTACAGCGAGTTCTTTCCTTCATGATTATTTCAGATATGAAAAGAATAAAGAGAAGATTGCTCTGTTGGATAAAATTATCATCCATCCCAAGTACAACTGGAAAGAGAACATGGACCGAGACATTGCACTCATGCACTTGAAGAGACCTGTCATCTTCAGTGACTACATCCATCCTGTCTGCCTGCCTACCAAAGAGGTTGTGCAGAGGTGAGGAGACTGTCCCACAGTCCTAAAGATACAGGCTAACAAAAGCTTCCTTTGGGCCTTCAAAAAGACACCTTATTTAGGGTACTTTAGGCAGGAGAAAGCTGTTACAACCCATTTGATTATACTCATGCTTCCTTCCACAGGCTGATGCTGGCAGGTTTCAAAGGGCGGGTAACTGGTTGGGGAAACTTGAAAGAAACATGGGCCACTAGCCCAAGCAACCTCCCCACAGTTCTGCAACAGCTCAACGTGCCAATTGTAGACCAGGACATCTGCAAGGCATCCACCAAAATTAAAGTCACTGACAACATGTTCTGTGCAGGTAAGTAGTACTGGAGACACACAGCCAACTTGCCACAGAAGACAAGGGCCCTGAGCTCCTAGTGGGTCTCAGCAGAAAGGTTACTTTCTGATAAATTTGCAAATGCCCTCCATAAAGAATAATTTTCCTACAATAAGAACTTTTCCATCTCTCAGAAAACATGAAGGCTGGAGAACTTAAAGCTATGAATCAAGTTTGTAACACTATGCTGTGTCAGGCTAACTAGCCTAACGGCACCACTCTGCTAGGCATCAGCAACAGCTGTATGAGAACTGAACATATATAAAATTATCTTTTCACCAGTATGTGGAACAGTTCAGTGACTTCCTAAATTAAAGGCTGCACACCAGTTATCCTACTCAGTAGACTTCTTCTCTACTAGCTTGTCTTGACCTTTTGGAGCCTATTCATACTTATGCCTACAACTTCTGAGGCAACAGGCTCTACGGATCAGTTAGGTATGGGTGAAAAACGTTAATTCCTTATGTTCTGTTAAATTTCCTGTCTAAAAAATTTGAAGAAGTACAAATCTATACTCATAGCTTAAAAAAAAAAAATATTCCTTCTGCATGTCATATGCTGGTTTATGGACCCTTTACAGCTCTGTCATTTCTCTTCCAAGCTGAGAAGCACTTATTTAATCTTTCCTAATATAGAAGGCATTCTGTACTTCTGATAATCCTTGCTATACCTTCCAAAATCTCTTCTGAAAGAGAAGTGAACACAGAATTCAGGATACAAAGAGACTATGAATTTATGTACCAGTTTAATACTTTCTGCTGTATTCCTAATTTGTGCAGACTTTATCAGTTCCTACAAGCAAATCTCCCAAGGATTTTTGACTGAGTTTGTGCTGCTGGCATCTAATTATGTATACGATTGCTTGAGTTAGGATGGAAGCCAATTACATGACTATACTGACACCACAGTGTTCTTATGGTTTCTTTTTCAAGACACCGTCTTGAAAAATAGCTGAGATGCAGACATATAGCAGAAAAGGGGAGACACGGGTGATGGGAGGATGGGAAGATACTGTCTATTCATCAGGAATTAAAGTGAAATTCCTTTCTTCTTCGTAGTGAGACTGTAGGAAGACAGTCTGTCAATCGCGGGACAGAAAGAGCAGAGCCTGCAGAATGACAGGAAGGTGAAAGTGAGGACAGCAATATGTCTCTATAGTAAATAGAATGCAAGAACAGGGTAGATGGAATATTACACACAGAGAAGTTTCTAAGAGAACAGAAAGGCATGGAAGCTCAAGCTACAGCTGTGAACACAGTGGCAGCTGACACTAACAGCAATTCTGATGAAAGAAAACAGGAATGAGAGCACAGAGGGTGGAAGAACACGGTGGATTCAAGAACATTGCAAAGACAGAAGCAGAGTTAGCTGTTTTACATATAATATAAAATACAAAACAGTTCTCTAAATTTAAAGCCAAATAGTTGGCAGAAGCTGTAAGCAATCTCATGGCTCTCCAAAAGTTTATGCAACAATACTTCAAGGAAAACATGGCCAACACCAGCCACTCCCTCTACAGTCAGATGTCTGACTTTGTTCTTGTCTATAGGTTACAGTCCAGAAGACTCAAAGAGAGGAGATGCTTGTGAAGGGGACAGTGGGGGACCTTTTGTAATGAAGGTATGTTCAACACGTTCAAGCGCATAAACCATATGGAGCTAGGTTTGTGCTATGCTGAACTTTCATAGTAGTCTTAAAAACAGCTGCAGAAATGGAGACTGAAGAGAGCTGAGTGGCTGAAGTAAACCCATCTCATGCCCAAACTGAGCAACTGAGATGAATCCTGCAGTCATCCAGCCCCATTTCTGTACTGAGTGCTCAGCACATACAAAGATCATCTGCAGAATACTTGAATGATGGCCAATTCTCACTTTATGGTTTAAGCGCAGAGACAAAATTACCCCAACAAGCTATGCCAGTAGATGCCTGTCTAAATTCCAAAGCAGTATCCATCACTAAACAGGCCGGGGTGCATACAAAGCTTAGATCTGAAAGTCTCTTGCTCTTTGTGCCAATCCCATTTTTCTTTGCTTTAGAACCCAGATGACAACCGTTGGTATCAAGTGGGAATAGTTTCATGGGGAGAAGGCTGCGACCGAGATGGCAAATATGGATTTTATACCCATGTATTCCGCCTGAAAAAGTGGATGCGAAAAACCATCGAAAAACATGGGCAATAGAGGAAGTGTTTACATTGCTTGCTCTCCTTTTTGCTACAATGCTCCACGTCTTAAGAACATAAGCAAAGCAGATCCTGAAGTATAACAGTTATATCCTTACAACTTGACAAAAGGAAAGTGTTCTCCCCTGAAAATAAAAGTTCTCAAACCCATCTTCTTCCCTTTGTTCATGCTGAGTTTAGTTGCACTTGAATCTAAGCCATCACAGTAGCCAGGAGTAACAACAGAATGGCACTAGTTTTACTAATTACCTGCTTCAAACAAATTTTCCTCCTTTCTATCAGCTATAATCATCAACAGATTTTAGATCTCAGATGATGGCCTTAAGTCAGTCACAGTAAGCACAAATGTGCCCTCAGGCACTGTCCATTTCCTCCCTTCAAATCAACTCATTTTCTGTTCCAGAAATTGAGCCAAAAATGTACTGGAGATAATCACCTTACAGTAACTGGCATTCCACAAAACACCAATGTCAAAAGTAAAGCAACTATAACCTCTTTTGATAGGACAGACGCTGTTCTCAGCTACCATAGCAGACAAATACCAGCACCACTGTTTACAAGGTTAGCATTGTAAGAAGTTACAGATGCCAGCTGTATGCAATTCATCCTACAGAGGAATATGGGCTTGAATACATTAAGTAGCACTTCCATTACTGCATGGCAGTAACTTTCTAAATAGTACATACTGCTGGGTCCTGCACAGCAAGATTCAGAAGGAAGCAATTCATGCACAGTCATTGTTAAAGGGCCTCCAATGGAAGCATCCTGAACTACACCTGTTTGGTTGTCTTATAAAACCTGCTTAGGGATCACTACCAAAAGAAGCTTCAGTTCTTTTATGACCTCCTCTTTAGCAGCAATTTGTGGACCAACAAGGACGCAGGTACAGCAGTAAACACACATTCTTGACTAGCCAATTTGTTCAGCCCAATTTTCTCTTAAAGTAATCATGAGATTTGGAAACTGTTCTTGCTCCCTATGACACCAGATTCCTAAACTCCTCATTCACAGTGCCATCAAGTCACAGAAACAGGCAACAGAGACATTTTGTTGTACTTCATATGAAGTATTAAGAAGCAGAGTGACCATGTTGAGAAAGTGACAGTAGAGGTAACTATTTGAAATTAGCTGGATACAAACAAAGTTATGATCAATTACTGTCTGGCCACCTCCTTGAAGATGGCTCATTTGGAAGCCAACTTAAAGACAGCCCAATTTGATTGCCCAAAGAAAGCATAGAAACAATGTCTCAAAGACATCTGAAGAAAGAAACCTCAAAAGCTCAGGTTCCACAACTGTTAAGTCATTGATAACCACACGCATCAAACAGCGAAAAATATTTAGCCCTTCTGTTTTAATTTTTAGCCTCACCCTTTCACTGCTATCTAATAATCTGTGAGAAATTACATCTCTAAGA
Source organism: Larus michahellis (assembly GCF_964199755.1). NCBI lineage: Eukaryota > Metazoa > Chordata > Aves > Charadriiformes > Laridae > Larus > Larus michahellis. The sequence continues at coordinate 47,997,224 of NC_133899.1, read as the reverse complement.
GGGGAACGAGGACCATACAGTTTCTGGAGTAAGTCACTGTTAATACTGACTTGTTACAAACAATACAGAGGAATCATTTTTAAAATTCAGTTTAATGTTATTTAAATATTGTCTGGGCTAAAGATTAGGCTTTATTAATTTATGTGCACAAGTTTTAGTTCAGAACTCCCAGGATATCGAGTCCAACCAAACACTACAGAGACATAGGGCAAAAACCCATTCATAGTAAGCAGCTACATCTTCTGTTACTCAATTATTCCTGTACTTCGCTTCCAATTCAGCTTCAAATTTAAAATAGTTGTATGCAGGTTTGCAGGCATTGTTTTAACATCCTGAGCTAATTAACAAATAGCTTTTCAGAACACCTGCTGGACATGGTAAAGGAACATATGGATTAATGTAAATGTCAGTAAGTTTCAAAAAGCAGCTAGTAATTGAGAGGTAGTGGCAGTAACTCTAGTGCCAGCCAACACAAACCATTCACAAACAGCCCCAGTTTAAGTGCGCAAAACCTCAGCACTTACCAATAAGGGCGAAACCTCCACCTGTCATACAGCTCTGTTCCACAAGAAAGTGCATGCCTGGTTCAGGTTAGGAGAGATAGCGACTACTAAATCGAGGTGGTGGAGCAATGAATCGCATCATGTCAATTAACACAGGATGGAGAACGCTCGCAAGTCACCTGCTGTCACAGTGTACAAACTCACCATAAGCGCCAAGCAGCATTATGTCAACTGCAACCCCAGCCCCGGGGTCCTGTAAAGGGAAGATTTCAGCCATTTGTGGAAGGTCTGGCAGAGACTTGTTGTACAGGTACTAATGTAAAGCCACATTTTTACTGTAATCAGGCAAGACAGTTTCAGTAACAGCCCTAATGCAGAGACTGCTGGTCCACAGAGCAAACAACGAAAGCAGCAGTTACGTGGAACAGATTAAAATCTAGAGCAGAAGTGTGCTATTTTAAGCCTGCCTGTCCAACTCTTCGATAACTCTGTTCTAGCTATGGAACAGATGTGCAATTTATGCTTCACAACCAGCTCTCACATGGAAGTGCAGTAGTAAGGTGAAAACACATCACCTCTGTAGAGATAAGAGGGCTAGAAAGGCCACACAGTAAATGCCTTCATCTTCATACTTGTACCTTCTGAAAAAGGCTAATCAAAAGACACTCTTACAAAAAAAGCAGTGGCTACAGCTTTCTCAGACTAGCTCTACCAGGCATCTTAGTTACACAAAACAGTAGAGTTTGCTGACATCAGATGTTTAAGAGCAAAAAGAATGTGGTGGTGAGGTCCACCTGCACTTGAAAACTGCATGAGGAAGACTGCTTAACCAAATGAGTTCAAGATAAATGAGTCCACTGACTGTACATCACTGCTAATCTATTCTGTATCAACAGCAGCAGGCTCCTTCAAAGAAAGCATTTGTACACAGATGGGACTACGCTTAATCTGGGCAGAGGCATCACAAGGACTAGATAATTTAAAACAAGCATTTCAGCAAACTAAATCTCAACTTACTCTCAAGTTATGGAAACATATTCCAAAACAAAAAAAGCAGCTATATGAGAAATGCACCACTGCTCATAGAAGTACGAGTGCGAAGTCTCAGGACTGCACCCACAGATAGTATATATGCACTCATCTTCCTTAAAATATAGCCAAACCCCAAGGTTCACGTCAAGAACAGCTTAGTTCTGTTTATAGACGCCCAGTCACTAACATTCAGAAATAGAGAGTGACTTCTCTAACCAGCAGTCACTGCTGTCCCTACAGAGGCTGGTATAGTTAATGCAAACTTTATTTACAAAAGACACTTAAATTAGTTACTTCATGCCATGTGTCCGTACAGAATCAACAGTTCAAGGATTACATGGAGAAGAATTCACAAAATTAAAAGTGAAGTCACTAAAGATATTCTAAGAGTTAAGAACTAGGAAAAGATCTTAAAGACAATTTTACAAATAAAAAAAACAAGTTATGAGAAACTAGTCAGAGCAAGAGGATGGTTGTTTACAGGTCTGTACACTAAAACTAATACACAGACAGCCTTCTATTGTCAAAGAGATGCTCACTGAGAAGCAGAGTATGTACAAATACTTGTGCCACAATGACTCAACCCCCCAAAATCCACTGTATTATACATAAACCAGTTTGTATACATTAGGCCTAAATGAGGCCATTTAACTATGAAGACTTCTAGTTTAGTAAACTAAAGCTGAAGACAGCCCAAGCAGTGATGCTGTCTCTTGCATCTCTATTTGCGACTGCTTTTTATTCTCTCCAATCTTTTTTTCAAGTCATCAATATTAGCTGCTGCAGAAGAGGGTGAAGCCAGAGTAGTTCCAATGCCAGAGGAATGAGTCTGATTGGAGTCCAGGTCCAGATGTTGGTACTGCTCCCGTGACTCACGGAGCTGGGAGAGCTTACTGTGAAGCATATCTGTAGAGGATGCAACTGTAGGGACTGCTGGTTTAGAGAGCAGAGACGTCAGAGGTGGTCTGTCTTCCTGCTACGGTGGAGGAAAGTGCAGTGTTAAGACAGATAGTGGCAAAAACCATATAAGAAATGCAGACCATAATCAATGGCTTTTCATCTTCACAAGAAACACTAAAAAGCAGAGGAAAGGGAAGAAACAATACAACACAAGTGATCTGGAGCGATAAAGTCTGATGCCAAAGTTAGAACCATGCAAAGTTAACTACAGTGCTCCATTCCTATCATTTAAGTAGTTCATGTTTAGCTTGAAAGGAACTACAAAGGAACTACAGTCTTTAAAGATCAAAAATTCACAGCAGAAGAGTGTTTTACTGAGATGGCCTGCTGCAGTCTTGAACAGCCTGAATTCTAACACCACAAGAGGAAAGTCCATGACTATGGACAGCATCAATAGCCAATGAGTTTTCTGGAGGAATTAGGAAACTTGGATTGATTGGCAAGATCCACCTTGCTCAAGACTTGCAATATCAATTCATTGTTCTTTTACCAATGTGATACTTCCATCTGCGTTAATTATCCTGTTACTGTCATCTAGGAAACATTTCCCCTCTTCAGAGCTGTGAGCTGATATGTAAATTCATATTAAAAGTTAATAGAGTGATGTGCCTGGATGACTAATTCCAAGTGAACGTCACTTCTCATGTGGCTGAGTAGTGCAAACTTCAGTAATCTGCACTAGATTCCTAACACATAGGTCACCACTGTTAGAAATTTTGGCCCGCAGGTTTCCAATACTAAGCGCATTCAGCATTTCTATGCCTCAGTATCCATACACCCAAAATATATACAACTTCATTCCAAGTCTTCATTCAGCTCTTATGGTTGTTTCAGAGCAGAAAGATCTATAATTTCCACATCACTCAACTCAAACAGAGGTCAATATATGTTAAACTTTAGAGAACAGTACTTAAGTTATTTGAACCTTTCTGAGACTCAACTACACGGCAAAGGAAGATAGGAAACTACAGGGCTGTAGAAACAACCTGCATGTACAACAGTGCTGCAAACAAAGCGGACTGAAACGTAAGCCAACTTAGCCAAGTAGTGAGTTTAAAGCCATTTATACCAGGCGTGGTAACATGCAGTGAATAACTAGGACATGCAGGATAATGAAAGATCATCAACTCTGATTGGAATCTGCTTTTGGCATTAAAGAACCAATCATGTGAATTCTTAAAAAGAGAACAAAAGAAATGCATCCCCATGGGATTTACAAGTGTTGTTAAGTACAATACCTTTGCATTGTCAAGGCCACAACGCTGCCTGAGAATTTTTAATCTTTCCAAGTAAACTGAAGGCCCCACTTCCTCCCCATTTGTGTTTCCTATAGACGAAGACACAGTGGGGGTAGAAGCAGGAACACACGTTCCTTCCATCTGAGGAGAAATTCCTGGAGGATGAGAGGAAGGGGCGAAGAGTGAAAAACAAACAAACAAACGATTAAAAACATTCAAAGAGTGTAAGCCTAGTCAGTTACTTGAAATAAGATGCAATGGATGAAGCATCAACCAACCTATAAACTAACAAGCTATTTGCATTTGCTAGTATAGGCATATCAGTCCTGTAATTTCTTTGCAAGAGCGACAATTGAAAACCTAGAAAGGAAATTAAGACATTTAAGAAGTGGCAGTAGAGCAGCTCCAGAAGTAGTGCTGAGGCTGACAGCTAAAGAAGACTGCGGGAGGGAGAGGAAGATGCTGATGTGCATCAGCAATAATCACGATGCCCAATAGAGAGAACTCAGCAATTGGAAGGATAGGAAATATTTGGGGTCTTCTGCCTTTTTCTAAGTTCAGTACTACTGCTGGGCAGACCTCACCACTGATTTTAACCCCACTTTACCTCTTCCTTCAGTCCAATTCAATCTGAAATTGTGATTGCTGGAAGGCGTGAAGCAAGGTTTTTAAAGCTTCTCTACCAAAAGACTGGGAAAGAGTTTTACATTATGAAAAAACCCTTCCCATTCTGAAATGAATGGCAAGTTCTAAGACTTAGTGTACTCAGGGATTTGTTTTCACTAGTTTATTGCAAGGGCACTTAAAAGAGATAAAAGAGGAATTAAGGTTAAGTGTTTATACTTTAGTCCAAATAAAGCACAGTTGCAAGATGAAACAATATCCTTTATTACATCAAGCTATTAAAGTTAGGGAGGAAAAAAAAAAGGACGGAATTGGGGCACATAAATTCTGTTTTGAAATCTCTAGCTGATGAACTAACGTTTCTTGGTTGTACGGACTTCTAGGATGAAAGGTAGAATTTTCTGCCCTACCTAGTCACATCCCCTCCCTGAAATGACTAACTGTTTTACAGTAATTTATTCCATTAAAAAAGCTTGCTGGAAATTGTGATTTATCACAAAGTCTGCTATAGAAACAGATCAAGTTATTTAAAACAAACGTTTCAATTCCTCAGTAAATAATACTTTATCAAGAACTCCTGTACCATTTTAGTAACCAAAAGGTAAAACAAAAACCAGACAGCTGCTGCTGTTATAAACCAGCTGTATACTTTGCAGAAACAATTATTTGTACCAGAGACATGAAGCATAGGCTAATGTTCACCCTACAAGATACGAATTAGAACCACTTGTTTACCAAGCCTTTCAGATGTTTTCTACATTTAGTGTCACAATGGTTATAACACCTTTTTTGTAAAGAACATACATACGGGCCCTGCAAATGGTGCCTCACAACGCGACACAAGTGCCAAGAAAATATGTAACTCAATTTGGAAATCCATAAACATCTGCAAATATTAGTTTCTACCAAAGGATATACAACTGCTCTCCTTATATCGCTGCTTCTCATAAATCAATCAGCTTTGCTATAAGGTGTACCTGTAGAACCAGCAATGCTTCCTTTCCCCTCCCGTTCTGTTTCTATCAGCCGGAGGCCTTTTTCCACATAGCTCTGGAAGAACTGAGAGGAGTTTTTCAGGAAGGGCTCAATGTCTGCATCAGAATATTTCTTTTTGTATTCATACAGCTCTGCCAGACCCTGGGAAGAAAGAGTTCCTGCGCATTACTAGAACTGCTGCATACACCATTCTCACGTATCATGCTCTCTTCCTTGCAGGAAGGAAGCACCTACCTCCTTAGTGTTCTCCTTGGAGCCAATCTTCTTAAATATTTCTGCCAAGATGTCGTTGACTTTGGCCTTCGAAGCCTTTTCCTCCTAAAAAAAATAAATAAAGAGAGTCTTCTAAAACAAAGTGAATAAAAATGAAGGAAGTTAGACAAATGCAGAGTCCTCCCCTCGGACCTTCTAGCTGCATAGAGCTTCCAAGATGAAGAAAATCTTGAAGCAATTAGGGTTTTACACAGCCACTTGTTTACACAGAATGAGAGTAAGGACATCATCAAGCTGTGATGAGAAGCCAGCGTTTAAAACCCGGTTTGGGTATGGTTAACTTGTAATAGATCAAATGCAGTAGCAGGCAGCATAAAACCTACGCTGCACACTTGAATGTCCTGGAGAGCACTTCATCCTGGGATACGGGAATATTCAGGTAATAACAGAAACACACTCCAAGCTCCCAAAACAGCCATAAATAAAAGTGAAACCGGAAGAGTATTTCCAACACTAGCTGCATGTTGGAAAGGCAATTACTACTTCATATTCCACAGTCAAAGTTAAACTTGTTTCTTAAATAAATTGCCTTACATTCCTTCTCCCTACCAACACATTTACATTGCTTACTATGCGAGAAGCCCCTTTTTCTGTATCCTTATCAGCTTTGCTTCCAGTCTGGTCCATGGAGTGTTTAATTACTCTACACAGGTAAGACTCCAGCTCAGACTCATTTTTGTTGTCTATCATTGTTAAATGATCCAAGATCTAAAAGGAGAAAAAACAGAAAAGTTTAGGGATTGCATGAACACCCACTTTAAAAGTACATGATGACTAGTGACTGCTCTAACCTTGGGCCCTTTCAGCTTGCACAGGGTGTGAAGCAGAGTCTTCAGTGTCCTTATAGGAAACTCACTCTTACATTGCTTCAGCTTCTCTTTGGGAAAGACCTTCAAGAAAATGTGGATATCCAGTAGAATCCGATCCAGATTGATGGTATTAATGGTTTCTGGAAGAAGCCGCACCATTCTCCACAGACACTGGAATGAGAGGCTGACTTAAAGCAAGACAACTCAGAGAATGAGCATTTGATTATATAAGGAGAGATTACACAAAACTATCATTGAGCCATTTACTCTGTTACCACATACAGACACACACCATGTTTGTCTGTTCAAGTTATATTTGCACTGGTACGCATTTTCTCTTTGTAACTAGCTGTACTGTATCCAGGTCCTTCTTTAGAGCTGATGCATAAAAGTAGTGCTGACTTCTCTACCAACAACAGGAGACTGAATCCTTTGTGTGAAGAAGTTTCAGCAGATAATGCATATATGCTATGTACACCCACACACAGCCCAAGGTCTTGTGATTTAGAGACAACTTAGGTGTTCTTAATGAGGTTAAATCTAACCAGTTACAAAACAGTGTTGTATTATACAAAAACATTACATCCATGCTTTAAACACAGACATTTGCATATTCACTCTTCCTATCCTCAGAGATGACAAAATACAAGCCAGCTCCAGCCTGGGACTGATTCGATCTATTGTACAGCGCTGTGCCTAAGCAAATAAGCCCAGCAGGTGACTGCACACATCTGTATGGCATTTGTATTAGTACACACAAGCTTCTGTAAACTATTAGCAGGTGTTAAGCTCCCTCCTGGCAAACATGAAGTCACTATATGTAACATCTAATTATAAGATTATAATTTTATAAGAGTTATAAGAAACATATTAAGTTATGATCACCTTTTTTTTTTTCATATATCTGTTCTTTCAGCTAAGTTGATTCAGATAAATCAAATAAGTTGAAAACCTCTACTACAGGCTCACCTTCATGACAAGTTCTGAAAACTTAGGAGAGCTGGCTGTTGCTAGCAGACTGTCTTGGAGCAAAACAAGCAGAGCACTAGAAGAAATAAGTTTATAATAGTTACACACACAAAGTGCTACACACACAAAAAAAGGCTAACTCCCCACACCAGAGACTGGGGTTAGTCCAGCAGTTTATGTCATAGCTCTTTCGTTCTAGTATATTTACAAGAGTTTAAGAGGCAGTCTGCTGAACTACAAAGCATATAGAATCTTACTACGCTGGTTCTTTTAGCCTGCCTCCAGCTGCACAGATTGTCCAGTCAAATTCTGATCACCACTGATGATCAGTAACAATTTTTCATTAGCCAGCTGAATGATCCTACAGACATCGTTCCTTGCTTACGGAATAACTAAGAAGCAATCTTAGCCACTCAAGTAATACACAGGAATGGGTGAAGAGAAGCAGTGATTGTGCAATTTTCATTACATACCTCAAGATGTTGGTTTGGTCAGACTTCTCCAGAACTTTCAGTACCAAGAGGTTCACTGATCGGATGACCTGCACACCCTCCTCAAGGTCTTCAACCCGAGAATCCAGCAGTAATGTAATAAGACCATGCATTAGGTCCTTCAGCACACCAGTGGAAGCCTCTCGAGCAAGACTCTCTATCTGAAATAGCTACAAATTGAAGACAATATTATAAGTTTCCCCCTTCACATAGTGCTTTAATATAGGGATTTCCCTAGACTACACTGTCAAACCATTTGACATCCCCACCCCAACAAAATAAAAATGCAACTAGGAAGAAAGTTATTTCTACTGTGTCTTCTGAAAATACTTAGGCCACCAATCAAGCGCTCAAAAGGCAAGGAATATTAAAACAGAGCTTAATAAAAGTGTTAGAGTGGCTATATTCTGTAGAAAACAACAAATAGATCTTTTTCTGTTCCCCAGTTTCTTGTTCCCCACTCCCTCAAAAAGTACATTTGCAAGCAAACAATTAGCATGAAACCTTCATAAGTGAGACTCAATAGTAAGCTAACCTAGATACAGGTCATGTACGGACAGACATTCCATTCTCCTTCAACTTCCGCACAGAAATTATTTGGTCTTCACCTTAACTTTCAGGTCAAAGCCTTACCGTGATCATGCTCCCAATAATACAGCTGTAAAGTTTCACTATCTCATCTTTGTCTAGCTTCTCATCTGCCATGTGCGTATTGTAGATTAGCCGAAGCTGCATGAAGGTAGCTATTAGGAATTGGTCAATGTGTCCAGACATAACTTCTACTTTGCATTCCTGTCTGAGGACCTCATCAATCTAAGATTTAAAAACAAAACACTCAAGTAAATTCAACATAATGCAAACAGTGCAAAATAACTACAATTTTAAAACTTTTCTATAAAAAAGGTCTTGCCCTGACCAATCCATTTGCCAAGGCACTTGTATTCTAAGCTTTAACCTGAAATCACTAGCCACAGACTGCTATTCCTAATCCAAATACAACTAATTGATCTTTCAGAGCTGCAATCCTATCCTGTACACAAATGAAAATATGAAATGCTGCATTATGGACTCTGGAATTAATAGCTTTATGAAATATTCTGGATAAAATACTTTTAAGTAGTTAAATCCACACCAAAAACATGTAAAAGCTATGAGGCAAGATAAATCTTTTGCTGTAGATCTCTGAAACAGTTTACATTTAAAAGTTAATTCTCACTGGCTTAACTGGCTTTATCAAACTTGTAGCACAGATAGTAGACAAAAAACAAAGAGATACTTTTATTTTTTTTCTTAGTGCTTCTGTGTTAAGAGTCTATCCTACATCACCCAAGTGGAATTTCTATTGTTAAAGCGAGTCAGATGGCCCCTGTGCACTTAGTTTTGTCATCAGGGAGATTCTGAGCAGAGCCCACGTCACCTGACATGATTGCTCCACCACAGTGCAACTCATCACCCTCGCAGACAAACAGTTTAGTGTAGTGTTGTCAGTTGCTACCTTAATTCTCTTACCTGTGCCAGAGCCTTGATGCTTGTATTTATATCACCACTGGCTACTTGGGAAATGACAAAGTTGATAGTAGAAGCTATGCTACTGTGCATGTCATCAAAGTGTGGGGACACAGCACGGATTCTAAACAGTTGAAGAAAACAGGATTCGTTACTCTTTGGAGAGATAGCTCTAGTTTACACTGAACTGCTATATTTCAATGACGCTTTAGAGACAAGGGAAAGGCTTTCATTCTTCACAGGGGATACTCAAAGAAGGAATCATTCCTTTTAACATATCTATTGCACTACTTGTAAAGACACTGATGATGCATTTACAAATTCAAGATACTTTTACTATTAAAAAAAACACATAAGCAGAACTCAGGTTTTTCATTAGAAATAACTGCCCTCCAGATTACAGAACAGTACAACAGGCTGTCGCTTTGAAATCTCTCTTGAAATTAGGTGACACTACCTTCTTGTGTAAACAAGTCTGAATGTAGAAACTAGCAATTCAATTCAATTCAGATTCCCAAATCAGTTTTTAAATAGCCCTACTGGTTTCACTTAGGAGTTAGAACTAGACTCACTTGGGCTCAGGAATCAAAACTGGCTCAAAGATGTCATCTAGTTTGTGCTGTACAAGTGCTGGCATCTCACATCTGACAGTACCATTGTCATTTTCAATTTCATCAAGATCCAGCTGAAATTCCCGTGGAACTGTATGCGTGCTCTCAGAGTGACTGCCCATGTTGCGATTTTGGCTATAGAAACCAGAAGAGAGGTGTTTATTATGTATATACAGGAGGCAAGAGTACTAGCACTAGCATCCACTGGTAGCCCTAAAGCTCTCATAATAGAATAGCACAGATTTTGAATTTCTGATTTTATTCAAGCCCCCTAATAGCCCCCTTTGCCTTTCCCCCAGGCATTAGTAAAACAAGCTTTTATAGGCCAGAACAGCAGCTGCTAGTTACTTGCTTTCCTAGTTTCTCTTATAACCCACCATGAGACCCCCCTGCATCTGTGATAGGTATGGACTGGTTCATTTTGAGAGATGTCTGGCACAGTTTAAAGTAGCATTAATGGAATAAAGCATTAAAAGTTTATGAGTGGCTTTTTTTTTTTTAAATGATAGCTAGGACCCATATGTACATAGCAACCTTGCAAGCTCATCTGAACTTAGGACTCCCAGCATCTTATACGACTTGTGTTGTATATTAGCTTTTAGAAATGTTCTAAGACGTAGTTCTCAACAGGGACTTTCATTCCAAGATAATGAGCAGGTAGCAAGGAATACTGTTTTGAGCTTTTTGTTTCTGGTACTGTTGCCCCAGGCTCCACAACTCACACATCCTCATCCAATTCTGTGCCCTAACAAGTTAAAAACAGGGTCCAATCAACACTACGTTTAACGTAACACATAGGAATTTCTCACGATATTTTTAACAGCTGCCTAAAGTGGAAGCGCCATGTCTGCCTGCAGTCTGATCTATAGTCACCTTGGCAGAACCCCGTATTTTTGGTGTCTTTCTTTTCCTTAGGTCTGTAATATAACCTGTATATAACCTAGAATTGACCATAATAAGCCTGTCACCCTCAGGAAGGGATGACTAGGATAGAAATTGAAAGATACAAGAGCCTTGCTACCAAGGAGTTAGTGGGCAGTACTTACATCCTATAAGTGCGATACATAATTCTGTCCATGGAGAAGCAGTGAAAAAAGGCACAAGACCATTTAGAAAGATTTCAAGACAGACAAGACAAAAAAAGTTTCAGACATTTTGTTTTACATTATTTGGCCAATTTTCACAACATGCAAAGATGATGATAGAACTAAAATAACATCGCCACACATGATATTAGCACATGAACTATGCAGGTTTCAGACCGCAATGTATCATTACATACTTGAGTTTGGAGGACATGTCCTCAGCTGGTCCCTTCCGCAGCATGCTAGCATTAGCACTGATGTTTTGAGTACGCTGAGGTTTCTCCTCTGCCTGCCTCACTGGAGCAGCAGACGGTCTCTTGGCTGACCGTTTTATTCTTTCTTCCAGCATGCTCATGTCTTTCTCAGAAAGCTGTAACGCACAACACTTTCACTCAAATTGAGTTGCACGGATTTTAGCAATCTTGGTCACCCACAGGAGGTATACCACTTATTACTATTACTGCAGACTGAAGTTCTCTAATACCAAGGATAGGAACTGTCAATACTACCATCTAGCAGCAATCTAACCGGGCCACTCTGGACTGCCAGACGCCACTTCAGGAACTAATTAACCCATATTGACAAGATGTAGTACTGAATACTGTTATTTCTAGTCCGCATAATTTCCAAGAAACAAGTCTTTCTATATCCCCCTATTAGGAGCCCAGGCAATGCTTTAACACTATGGACCCTGCCACAGAAGCCAGGGTCCAGTTGACCCATAATTCAACCTGAACACAAAGTAAGCCAACTGAACACTCCAACTCATGCAGTGAGAAGAATCATATTCATCTGCTTACCCACAGGACTGAAAGTTACCAATAACTACATTTCAAAAATAGCAGCCGTGACAATTCTGTGGGAAGTACTCCCCAGCATCCCAATGATTTGGAAACCTTCCTGAAAAGCCATACATTTTGGGACTAGATAGACCATACTGAAGTTCAGAAAGCCACAGTTAGAAGGGGCTGAATAGTTCAGGTGTTACAGTTCTTTTCTTAATCTTGAAAATCCAAACAAAAGCTAATGGACTGTGCAACACTGAGGAGGCGGCAGATTGCACTCTGAACAATAGTTGAGATGGGAGTCTAAAGTGTTAACGAAAATGCAACATCAACGTGACTCCCATTTTCTGTGGTAACCATCTCAATAAGAATTAAACTTCAACATTTCAGGAAGTTGGAAAGAAAAAAAGGCAGCCTTGCTTCCCTGCTCATTGTAGTCCATAAAATATGCCTCTCATAGCTTGTATGCACTACGGCATATAACACAACACAAAAAATTAGTACAGGCATTAACATATCTATCATATTCCAATCAGTTTAAGTGCTGCTAGAAACATTACCAAGACCACAAATTCAGAGAACAGAACAGGAGAAAGTGGTCTAACAGCTCTTGATTCAGGTTAGACTTCAGTACACTTAATCTTTTATGCACAGTAATTCTAGACAGCACAGTGAAGTAGCTTTCCAATGCTGGAGACTGGAATCTGAGTTTTGTCACCTTTAACTTTTACTGCACTTAAGGTGACACAGCTAAGTATGATTTCCAGAGAACAAAACAGCAGCAATACAAATCAACGCAGTACTGACGCAGACCTTAAGCACTGGAGTGCAGTCAGATAAAGCAAGCAAACTGAACTTACCAGATTACAACTGCAAAGCAGTTGAAGATGGGCATAAAAAAAACCCAGAAGCTGAGAGTACTTGATGGAGCCCCAACAACTAGCCTTTTTTCAGTCAAGCAAGCTACCTAAATATCATTACAAATCACAAGTGTTACCTATACCGTTCACTATAATTCAAGTTGCTCTTTATAAACAATTTAATTCCCATAGAAGTCAGCATTTTGCTCATTTCTTCCAATTTAGTTTTTCATTTATGAACAGCCAGGTTATATAACCCACAATCAGGAATTAACCAACTAACTTTTAGAGGATCTAAAAGTTAGTGTAGTTTAGCAAGTTATTTTCAGCATTACAAAATGCTCTTGACACCAAGAGCAAGACGTACCATGACCAATCATAAGCAAAACAGTGCTAATCCCCTACAAAAGCATAAGGATTTAAAAAAAAAAGTTTGAAAAAAGCTTATTTCCAGTTACACTCACATTTCCAATCAGCTTGAACACTTGGTCGCCATGAACATTATAGACAGTCACAATGGTGTTCAGTGCAGCATTGCGTACAGTGTTGTCCCTATCACCAATATGAGTTGCCATTTCTTTTAAGGCTTTCCCTGGAGTTGGCTGGCATACATTCATACCATACGATTCAACCAGACATCCAAGCTCTTCCAGGCATTCTAAAGGAAGAAAAATGACACATGCACATTCAAGTTTAAAGCTGCTGGGAACAGAGCCCTCCCAGTTTCTGCGTTGCTTGCACAACTTGAACATTCACTGTAGACAAGTGTCAATCACAACGGTGGTGATAGATATACTCCGGGTGATTTATGGGATGAATAGTAAACTAAAGGTTCAGACTACTTCACACAGCTGGCATTTAAAAGCTGTCAGTCATCCCTTCAGATATTTCCTACTACCATATACAAGCAATGTTACAGTTAACTTCACATCTAGGTAGTTTAGACAGTCATAAGCTTTCAATGCTATATTACGTATATATTTTAATTTTCTTGTTATATCAAGATGAGATATTCTCAAGGTGACTAGGAAGTTGTTTGAACTACAAACACCACACCACAAATAATTTCTATAATAAAGTTGAGACAGATGTACATTGTAGAGACATTTTTTTTCCAAAGTCTTGATCAGATTAACCGATTCCCTTCGTCATTTGGACAATAGTATTGCCACTGTTCTCCCCATTACTGTGTCACTAAGACAACAAGCCTACTCAAGGGAGACTCATAATCCTAATGCCAAGAGTAATTTAACAGATTGCTCATCTTTGGAGGGTACAGAGACACCAAAAATAAAAAGCAAGATAATACTACTTTAAAATCCGATCCTTTAAACACTTACAAACATTTGCATAAAATGCTATACATAAGCAAATCTCACATTCCACCAAGTGTTTTTATGCTGTGGTTTTCAAGATGCAAAACAAAGCAATTTCAAGTACTTTGCAATTGCCCAGTTTATCATGACATTTCCCACCTGCACGCTGTTTTGAGTTTTTGGATTTTGTCCCCTCCATGATGAAAGTGAACATCTTGCTGGCTGGATAGATGAGACACATTCTGTTCAGAATGGCACGTACATCCTTGCGGATAACATCTTTCGGTTCTCCTACCTAGTGGAAAAGTCAAAGAGGAGACGAAATACAGAATATTTTAAACAGTCTCATGATACTGTCGATTACTCTAAATAAAGTCAGAAAAGGCAGAATTATTCTCAATGCAAAAATCCTCTTTGGTAAATGGCTTTTGAAGGCAAATATGCAATACAGAATCATAGAATCATTTAGGTCGGAAACGGCCTTTAAGATCATTGAGTCCAACCATTAACCTAACACTACCAAGTCCACCACTAAACCATGTCCCTAAGCGCCATGTCTACCTGTCTTTTAAGTACCTCCAGGGATGGTGACTCCACCACTTCACTGTGCAGCTTATTCCAAATGCTTGACAACCATTTCGATTAAAAATATTTCTCCTAATATCCAATCTAAACCTACCCTGGCACAACGCAAGGCCACTTCCTCTCATCATATTCACTTATTACTTGGGAAAAGAGATTTAACACCATTCACAGTATATTCGGAAAGAACATATTACACTGTTTGATGGTATCCTGCCATATTCCTCATGAAAAATAAGGTTAGTTTCTATACAGTGAACTGTACCTTTAGGATAAGGTATGGGATGAAAGAGGATGCTTCATTTTCAGTAAGGTGATACTCTTCTTGACTCAGCAAATTGAAAAGCAATTTAAGGTATTCAAGTGCTTTCATCAGGACACTTGTGTTGGTATCAAAGAACCTCAGGGTAAGCCATTTTAAGATCAGATCCAGGCAGCTGATAACTCCATCTTTTTCACTCTCCAAGTGCTTGAAGTGAGAGAAAAAAAAAAACGGGGGTTGTGCAAACTGAAACACATTGTTCAAGAAAAGAACAGAGAATAAGGAAAAATCTATGCCTGATAAGATGGTCTACATTTATTGGTTGATTCCTAGAATCATAAGTTAAGTACTGACTTTTAACTTATACAGCTTTCTGAAATTCTAAGAGAAGTGAGGAAATTTTCCCTTCTCCCAAGAAATATTAATACCAACTTCATCATACCCCTGAAAATTATTTCTATATAGATGTTAAGGTTTCAACATCACAGAACAATGACCCCTAGCTCCTCAGAGAATTCCTATTTCATTTTAATTCAAGTAGAATCTTTCATAGCAGAGAATAATCCTATACAATGTCATCTACTACCACAGATCCAAACTTACCTCAATCATAACAGCCAGTGCTTTGTTGTGGTGTTGAAAGTCTGCATGAAACATCTCATCCTGTAGCCATTTGGCCACACAGCTGGACATCTGAGTTTTTAGCTGCTCAATGTATTCATCACGAGGAGTAGTGAAATTCCACTTCAACACCTGTAAAAGGCAGCATTTGTAACTCAAAGCAAGCAATACCTTTTCTTCCTGAAAGAACCCGCAAATTCCATCCCTTTTAATTCTGCTTTAGAATTAGTTTTCAAAGTCTTACTATCAACAAGTAATGGGAAAAATTCAGTGGTGTTTGTTCACCTTGGCTTACATGAAGTTTTCTCTACATGGAGCAATTTTATTTAGGCCTTAATTAAAGTGGTTGTTTTTAAGCTACAGATAGGCCTATTTGCTAGCAAGTTACAGATAACGTGCATGTCTTAATAACAGATTTCCCTACAAAAGACAAGCTTCCTAAGCAGGGCTGTTCAAAATAAGTATATTAAAGCATTTACAATGTATCCTAGAACTCCGAAATTAGTGGACTGTTTTCAGATAAAAACTTGATGATTCTTCACAACTGAAGACCATCTCTTGGAAGTTGAAAAAAGGGCCTTTGGCTTTTGTTGAGAGTGTATAAATGCAAACGTAAAATTTGCAAATCAGAAGAGAAACACCACAGTAAAACAGATATTGGTGAAAGTCAACTGAAGAACTAGATAATCAATCCAAGGGATGGACAGAGACTAGCACTTTCATGCCACAGCATGTGCAATTCTAAAAAACAAAAGAATAAGTTAAAGTTACACTCCTTCAAAACTTGTGAATACATTCAGATTTTTCTCACCTTCAAACCTTTCTCATCTTTCATCCTCTGTTCTTTCCCATTTGGGACTATGATAAAAATAGGACCCGATTTATCATCGTCTTCCTTCAGATTAGGCTTGCTTAGCACTTTCTTCCCCTGCACACCCTGAAAAAAGCGAGGTATTAACAGGCAACACAAGACATACATATGCCTCAGTCCCAGCAATTGCAAGCATTACATATCAGCCAACCTCATGCTGCCTATGTGTACAAGAGCCAGAGAGAAGCTGGAAGAATAACGTTGATTAGAATTTTAAAAGTATGTGCTCTGCTGCTGTGGAAGCAATTATCCATGACAGCGTGCGTAGTAGTACCCTGTGAAGTACGACACATCACTCTCAACCAGTGTGCTAGTCACCCACACACATCCCTAAAACCCGGCATGGTACCTGTTTGATAGATTTGGTTTTTGTCAGACTGGTATTGCCTTTATTGCCTTTGCTGAGGCTTGTATTAACTTTGGACAGGCTGGTATTGCCCTTGGACATACTGCTATTAACATCTGACTGCTGTAAATAAGCCACAGAAAAGGCTTTGTTGTTAGACAGTTATTAATTCTTAAGAGTTACCATTCTAAACCTTTTAATGCATTCACAGCAACGGCATTAACTCCAGCATCAGACTTTTGACAGAATACATCGACTTAAGAAAATGTACAACAGCCTTCAAGGTCTGTTCTGTTCATTCCTGCGATGAATCTGGACCTACATCAAAGGTTCTCATTACAGCACTACTTTAGACAATGGAGGCAACAGGACTGTAGAACATGTTGTGGTGGTTTTTTTTTTTTCTTTTTTAGTTATACCCATAGAACAAACTTTAAAGTTAATAACAAAAAAAATACTGTAACACAAAACAACAGAAAAATCTAACCACAAATTCGAAGTATAACATCGGAACTGCAATCATAAGATGAATTCTCAACAGCACGAAACCAAGGAGGCCAAGCAGATTTAGAATATGGACTAAGCTGCTCACAATACTGCATTTTTGGCAACACAGACTTTAAGAATTAAATATGTAATGACAGAAGTAGTGTTATGTAAGTGATACAGAACACTCATCATTTCAGAACTCAGACAAGCATAAAGATTCTCAGTAAAAGCAGTCCTTAGCAAGAGCTATACTCTTCTACGTATAATACATTAACCAACTACAGTTATTAACTTAATGGAACTGATTTTATACAAAATTAAATCAACATACCTTAGCTTTAGAGGGAGGTCCTCCTGCTTTGGCTTTTTTAGGATCAGGCTTGGATTCCATGGTATTGGACCCCGTATCTTCAGCAAGTGCTGGAGAAACAATAGACCATTTCAAACTACCAACAAGCCCAGTTTTCCATTCTTAGGACACAAGAAAAACTGTTCATGGATACAGTACACTTATCACACAGGTCCAAGGACTTTAGACGCATGAAAGAAGTTCCTTAAATTCCATGTCAGCATATAAAGTTTTCATAATTAAGATCATAACATGTTAGCAAACTTGTCATTATCAAAACAATTTAAAAATGCACATGCACATCTACTGTGCAGGCTGATGTCTAGAGCTGTAGTTGCAACCCAGTTTGAGCAAGCAAGCTAGCCCCAGCAGAGAGATAAGGCAAGACTGCTTCTTCAAATCACTTTGACTGTCCCCTAATCCTATTACCCACTCTTTTGCATCAGCACAGGCATTCTGGTAGCCCCATAGTGAACTATACTGAGTCCAGATAAAAATTAATTTGTAAACATTTTAAGAAGTGTTATGTTAAAATCAGATTAGTATTACAAAAAGAAAACCAACCAAACCCTCTAGTCTGTGGGTTTTAGCTTCAATACCAAGTAGACATTTTCAAAGAGCAGCTGACAGATGGTTGTGTGGAAAAGAAAAAGCCTCCTACAGTGGAAGTTGATTCAACTGCAAGTAAGACCAGAGCCGTAGACGGAACTCACTAGATTACACCACTATTTGTAACCCTAACTATACTGAATTCTTCTCCTCCCGCTAAGTATGTTTCTTCCTCTGGCATGTTAAAAAGCTTCAAAACCCACCCATTTCTCAGTTATTTTACAGAACTTGAGAGGTTACCTGATGCAGGTTGGAATTTGGCTGGAGCTGCTCCCCCTACCACTCTGGAAGACATTTTAGCAGGAGGAGCTGGTTTGGCTGGCATGTTGGCTTTGGCTTTCTCAAGCATGGCCAGTACCTGGTCTTTGGAAGTTGGCTAGAGAATGGAGCGGGGGGTAAAAAGAAGTAACAAGTTTGGAAAGATTAGCGATACTGATTACTAATACATGCCACAGACAAGGAAAATAACAGTAGTTAGAAATAAGCTATTCTCTGTTTAGCACGTTCAAGGACATTTATCTTAAAACATCAACATCTTCAGATATTTCTGTTTAGACATAAAACACCCTTCCATAAAGTTTCTTCTGCAAGACCTATAGGAAACATGTGAACCAGCAATCTGTTCTAGGTGAGCAGTCCTATTATGTTAATGGAGTGCCCTATCAGTGACTCAGCACTCAAGGGTCCATAAGATACCCTAAATTGCTAGAAGCCATCTCAGAGCATTTGTTCAAAGGCATACCGTTGGACAACAATTGGTATGGAAGCTATCTGCAGGTAGATTTTTTTCAGAAGAAAAGCAGAGTGAATAAGTGTCAGGCTCCTGAAGTGGTAAACCTGTGGTAGCTGTAGTCTTTCTGAAGTAGAGAAAGCTTTAACTCACAGACTTGTGATACTATTTTCAGCACCCCTGAAAATATTAAATCCAGACAAGCTTACATGACTCAAGATGGCATATCATGAGATTCTGAGTGACGTGTTAATATCCACTCATTCAAGGTCACGTTATCTAATCTTAGTGATAGAAATACCTTCAGCTTGCCAGTGGCTTTTGCCATCTTCTCAAAGCCAAGATGCATCATGAAAAAAGGCAGGGCATCCTGCGCCTTTTTACGCACATCCCCATTTCGATCTTCAAGGCAGGAGTACAGGTGAGGCACGCACAAGAGTACGTCAGAAGGAACAGAACGGAGGGTAGGCAACTTCTCAGCCAACCAACCAAGAAGCTGAAAGGAAGTTTTAAAATAAAAGTTTTTGAAGAAGCGTTCACAGTGCTTTGTCAGGCCACAAGAGCCTAAATAGTAGTCCTTCAAATACCTCTATGTAAGTAGGAAAAAAAAACCCACCCCAACCTTTGTTCAGACTAATATTCTCAACCAACATCACATCTGTCAGTAATCAAAAATTTTTTTTGAAGTTAAATACAGTATGTTAATACACAGCTATCTTAAAACTTGGAGTCTGGTCTCTTAAGACTGCATGGGCTGTTTCTTCCTTTTGAAAGTAACATCAGAATTTCAGCTGCATTTTATCAACCTCAAACATATTAATGCCTCCACTTCAGTTCTGGTCTTCACTACCATGTGGTTAATTTGAGGGAAAACACACTAGCTCTTAAAATGCTGATCAAAAGAGACAAAAGTTTCATTTCAGAGGTACTGAAATCCGAATGACAACCGTCATGCAGGAGGAAAGCTCATCATTAGCTTTTTGACATTTAACAGTTTTATGTCAGTACGAAGACACAGCTACTTGGTTACTCATGTAATAGTAGCATTGTGTCATTTCAGTCTGCATAGATAAACACAGTCCATAGCAAGTAAGGTTATTTTGATTAGACACGCTCACAGAGTTTACTTAACAGAAGCCTACCCCTTGTCTTAGGAAAGGATTTTCTTTTTTGAGCTCCGCAGACAGGTCTTCCCCTTCCAACCACTCTTTCATGCCAGTTTGTTCAGCCCAGGCATTCACAGTTGCTAGTGCAGCAGCACGAACGTTATTCTGTAGTAAGAAAAAAGCTTTAAGAAGAATAATCCTAAAAGGGGTCCGAAGATTACAACAATTCATACTTCACATGAAAGGAAAAAGCTTCTACATCACAGGCTTTGAAATCTCCATTTTCATTCACTGCCTGAGAAGTTTAAGATTCAGAAGAACTTAGTTTTAGTGATTTATCCACTGCAGAAATCACCGAATCAGACACTATACTTATTGACCATAATTAAAAAAAAAAGTTTAATGAAAAGGGACAAAGGGTATCTTTAAAAGCACTTCGTACCTGCAACCATTCATTGATGAGAATTTTGGGAGTCTCCTAACCCTACAACAAGCTAAAGAATAAGGCTAGTGATTTTTGTAATGCTTAAAATAGACGTAGCACATTCACAAATTAAGGCAAGTGGGTTATGAAGCCTGTTATTAGGGCACTCTTATTTAGGACACACATGAGCAAGAGTCAAGTCAGGAACAGGGGAGCCCTCTAACTCCTACCAATTTCCATCTTTACTGCTTTTTTCCAAGCAAAATGTAGAACAGCATCCTTTTTTGAAGCAGCTATGTGAAGTTATGACAAGTCAGATGGAATACTTAACAGCCTGGTTCTTCAAAACGTTATCAGTATAGACATGACTCCATACATACAACTCTCTCCTATAGGCTGAATTTCTGAGGCAAGCTGATAATGTAACAGATTCATTTAGCTTTAGTAAGAATCAGTTTCAAATGCACAGGTAACATCCAGGCATGTATCTAAACAAGAAGTGAGCATCCTTGCAAACAACTTGTCCCATCTTTAATCTCATTGAGGAAAAGAAACAAATCATGCACTGCAGGTAGAGACGCTCATCGGCCTGATGAGGCCTTGGCTCCCATCACCCAAACTTAATTTATCTATACTCATGCTACAAGTTGTTGATTTTCCTTAACTATTCAGTAGGTCCACTATCAACATTTCAAAGTAGGGCCCTACTCATCTTCAAAAACTCTGGCAACTGGATAAATTGGGTAAATCTTGTAGTACATGAAAAAAAGTTCAAACATTGTTGCAGTAGTAACAAGTATACAATCCTCTATCAGCATTATAGTGCTTATAAGTAACACTGATATTATGCGTTTTAGCAACAGTACAAGTTAATCACAGTTGGTCTTATCCTTAATCCATGTTCTTAGAACTCAAGGGAACTTGCTGTTTCCTCCAGGTAATTGGTGAATAAAAGAATCACGTGAAAAATCTCAGTTCTTTAAGATGCTTAATGAGAAAACAGTTCGAACTAAGAGTTTTTATCTAGCCTTAGGACCAGTCCTATTCCTTCCATTGCTTGAGACAGGTAGATCCAGTTTCTGCTTTTGTTCCTACTTACATTCAGAGTAGAGACATCTGAAGTATGCCACCTCTGATAACTGCCAGTGACTTTTGACACAGAACATTGGCATCTTCCCAAGCCTCCTTCAAATAGCTCTTTCCCATGGTCCTAGCTTTGATTTTGACACAGCATCTTGACAAGCTAGGCACTGACATACAAGCTTCAGTGTCAGTTGCGAGTGTCCTGTTTCTACCTACAGATCAAAGGTCTCCTACACAGTGACAACAACGTACTCTGGCATCCACAGTGATATGCTAAACGAACAAAAGTTCTACGAACAACTTCAGCAAGCAAACCTGATTAGTGTTGAGTGTAGTGTATTTTCAGAAGGAGAAGTATGCATACAATCGTGTCTGACAAATTTGGTGGCATTGTATGACAGGACTACAGCATTGGTGGATAAGGGAAGAGCAACTGACATCATCTACCTGGACTTGTGCAAAGCTTTTGACACTGATCTGCACAACATCCTTGTCTCTAAATTGGAGAGACATGGATTTGACAGATGGACCACTCTGGATAAGGAATTGGCTGGATAGCCACACTGAAAGAGTTGTGGTCAATGGCTCGATGTCTAAGTGTAAACCAGTGACAAGTGGCGATCTTCAGGGACTGGGTGCTACCAGGACTGGTGCTAGTTAACATCTTTGTTGGCAACACAGACAGTGGGACTGAGTGCACCCTCAGCAAGTTTGCTGATGACATCAAGTTGTGCAGTCCAGAGGGGGTCTGGACAAGCTTGAGGGGTGGGCTCATGCAAACCTCATGAAGGTCAACAAGGCCAAGAGCAAGGTCCTGCACGTGGGTCAAGACAATCCCAAGCATAAATACAGGCTGCAAAGAGAATGGATTGAGAACAGCCCTGAGGAAAAGGACTTGGGGGTGCTGGTGGATGAGAAGCTCAACATGAGCTGACAATGCGCGCTCACAGCCCAGAAAGCCAACCACATCTTGAGCTACATCAGAAGAAGCGTGGCCAGCAGGTCGAGGGAAGTGATTCTACCCCTCTACTCCGCTCTGGTGAGACCCCACCTGGAGTACTGTGTCCAGCTCTGGGGCCCCCAACATAAGAAGGGCACGGACCTGTTGGAGTGGGTTCAGAGGAGGGCCACAAAAACAGTCAATGGGCTAGAGCACCCTTCCTGTGAAGACAGGCTGAGAGAGCTGGGGTTGTTCAGCCTGGAGAGGAGAAGGCTCCAGGGAGGCCTTATAGCAGCCTTCCAGTACCTGAAGGGGGCCTACCGGAAAGACAGAGAGGGACTCTTTATCAGGGAGAACACCGATAGGACAAGGGGCAATGGTTTTAAACTGAAAGAGGGGAGATTTAGATTAGATATCAGGAAGAAATTCTTTACTGTGAGGGTGGTGAGGCACTCGAACAGGTTGCCCAGAGAAGTTGTGGATGCCCCTTCCCTGGAAGTGTTCAAGGCCAGGCTGGATAAGGCTTTGAGCAACCTGATCTAGTGGGTGGTGTCCTTGCCCACGGCAGGGTGTTGAAACAAGTGATCTTGAAGCTCTGTTCCAACCCAAACCATTCTATGATTCTATGATACAGTAACCGCATTTCATTTAAAATTCATTGAATTATGATACTTACTGGGTTTATTTACAAGCAGGAGAATACATCTCAAGCAGAATATAAATTCAGGCACACACTCATATTTGGATAATAAGTTGTCATTTAGGCAAGAACCTTCCAAACTAATTTGTAAGCTTCCAAAAGTAGTTTTAACTACCATCCACCTCTCAAAAGCAAGTCCAAATGGCAACAGTTATTCTCAGGCATAGCTCAGATAGCAAGTGGCAAAAAGGAAAGATCTTGATGAGCGTCCTACCTTACTATCGCCTAGGACTGTAATGACAGGAATGCCCAAATTTTTCACATGCTGTTTGATATTGGGGCCCATTGCTGTTGCTAGCTGCTGAAGAATGCTCAGTGTTTGTTGCACCTGCACATAAACAAAAAGGCTTTGAATAAAATACTGTCACAACCATGTGCACGGAACTCCAAGTCATATGGGGAAAAGCTGTACACTGCTCTACACCTAGGCTTTACTGCTCAGTGACATCTATTCCAGACTTCAAATTCACCACACAGATAGATAAAAGTTATTTCTATATTCTAAGCAAATTAAAATTCAACTAAAAATATTTTCAAATAAGTGACCCATGACTTTTGTCACAAGCAGAACAATTATTCAAACTTAATTTTTAGGTTTTTTTTTATTTGTTTGTTTTAGATTTGCTTACATTACATTCAGAGCAGAAGTAATTTTCCCTTTTTTGAAGGCTTTTTTTAAATACAAAGCACAGACATAGGCAAATATTTATAAAAACAGACAAACATATGATCTAGAAATACACAGTTCACTGTTTTCCAACTGTTGGTTTCATGACATTGTAACAGACTAAGCAATAAGCAAGGTTCAGAAATCATAAATAGCTTGACTTAAGTTCTAAGCTGGAAACAGCTGAAACAGAATTTTGAATAACCTACCAAGATTTTATTGGAGTCATTGAGACGACCCTTCAGAGCAGCTGGAAGTTCTCCTATGTTTGGCTGTATGAACTTAGCATCATTAATTATACTTGTCACTTCATCTAGACCTTCCTTTCTGATCTTCCAGTTTTTGTCCCCAATCTTAGAAACTAGTTCCTCTGTGATCTTATCACTGTAAGAGAAAAAAGGTAAAAAGCCCGTTTTCTTAGTCTCTTAGTATTCGAGTGCTATAACACCACAGATTTCTGCTTACAAAGTGTTTATAAACACAAAGTTTTGTACTGCAGTGGAAGTATGTCTTCAGGTTGTAGAATCCAAACCTACCTAATATCTGTTCTTGGCAAGAGATCCACAACATCATTCCCAACATCCTCTTGTTCTTCTTCCTCACCATCATCCCCACCTCCCACACTGTTCCTGGAAATGCCACGAGTCGGGGCTGGTGCCGTCTGCCCTTGCATCTGCACGCAACACAAAAATCAGAAATAGCTATTTTACAGTTTTTCATTTGACATTAAAAATAACACTTGCATGATATGAAAGCGCTGTTTCAGGGCGACAGATTTCTAAAAGATTATGCTATTCAAACAAAACCAGAAACTGTTGAAGTTCGTCACAAAAAAAGTGACTATTGACATAGCTAGACATAATGACTTTGCAGGTCTTTCGTGAGCTGTCTTAAAATATCTGGTTCACTTAAAAAAATACAGGATAGACCACAATATTACTACAGATTCCAGCTACTGAAGTTTCCAAGTAGTTTTAATGATACTTGGCAGTAGGAGAGCTATACTTCATACCTTTTCAAATTCTGCATCTATCTGGGAGAGAAGGGCTGGCTTCTCATCCTCAAAAAACATTCGCAAAGGAGGTCCCACATAAAGATACATGACTCCCAGCAAGGTAATGGCAGAAGTCCTTACAGCCTGTCAGAAAGAGGATAATAGCACTCAGTCTTCAAATTAAGGACTGATAATAATTCAGGATTAAAATTCTAGATTTACTCACTGGGTTAGTTGCAGCAAGAGCTGTCTTCACATTACTGATGAAAGCTTTGACGTTCAGTCTGTGGGAAAAAGGTATCCCCATAAATAAAACGCAACACAGGAAGCACCAACAAGAAACAAAATCATCACAATATGCTAAAGAAAAATATATTCATACAGCTAACTTACAAGCACAAGATATTTGCACTTATAAAACAGCATCACAGGTACAGTACAAACAGTAGCTATTTAAATAACTACTGAAATAGATCAGTTTGAGGATTAGCCTACTATGAAAATCAATACAATAAACAGAAGATAATTTATATTCAAAGACTGCTATTATTACAGTTGGAAAGTTTCTTAAACTACATTACTGATATGATTACTAGGACTGAAATCCTAAGGCACATGTCTAGAACCATTTTAAGCACGTAATACATGGCTACATAATAAAGGTGAGGGGTGGTGGGTTTTTTTCTTAAGTCTGTCTCAGGATCTTCCAGAAAAAGGCACAAATTTCAAAAAGAAATTTACAAGAGAAGGAAAGCACTGTTTAGAAGATTACTGAGTCTTCTATTCCACCACTGAATTCAATAGCAGAGAAAACAGGCAATCACAGAAGCTTCCTTTGTGCAGCCTCAAACACTGCTGTTCTAGTAGCACAGATCACCCTGCTGGAAATACATACTTTTGGGGGAATCTACCGAAGAAGAGAGTTTATTTTCCAGACTTAATCAATGTTACTTCCGCTTAGTAGCTACGTAACAACTTGGATAGGCATAGTAACTGCCCAAGCAGTTAAATAAATTAATATTTGAAGCCTTCACTGCTTAGAAATTTTGTTCTCAGGAGTAAACTGTACTACGTATGCTTGACCACATTCAGTTAAGAGACTGGTGATTAAAGATTAAGGAATACTATCCCTGTTTCTGACAGAGAATCCATTTTTTACCCTTGCAGCACCAGATGCAACAATGGCCATTTTTTAGGCTAAAACTTCATCCTGTTAGCAGCCTCAATATCTCACCCAAAGAGGGCAATAAGCATGCTGGTATGTACTCTTCTGTAGGCTGTCAGGTTTGGTTTTTTTAAACTGTAAAATACAGTGATCCACCTGTATGCAGGTACAAAGTAGAACGGGAACACAGATATGCAATACCAGAGCTCCTTGCCCAACCCACTCCTATAGTATACAAAGTTTAAGAAAAATGTCTTCACGGAAGGCCCCGTGATGAATAAAGCATCTAGTAGTGTAATAGTATCCTATTAGTAATGTCAGATACTTTCATTTACACATGTAGAGCTAGAAGAGCACCTGACAGAGCTAGCACCAGAGTTTAAGGAACAAGAGTTCAGATGCAATTGCAGCCACCCTCTTCTGACCAATTTGGCAGACAACAGCACTTCTTAGTCCTAGAATAGTAACATTTTCATTCAAGTTTCTCTTAGCAATTTACTTAAACATACCCAGAAAAGCCGAACTCCTTAATTGCATTTGAAAGCCAGTTCAAAGTTTCTGACTGATTTTTAGGATTCTTTTGAGAGAAAGCCATAGCCACAACCTGGAACACAAGAGAGTTAAGTCTAAATTTTCACTGGCAAACCAGGTAACAAAGCAATGTAATAAAGGAGTGAAGACACCTGCAAAAAACACAGAGCATTGCAAGTACACAGCTGGGGTAACACAACAGGAAAAATTTGTTGTGTCACTGCAGCACAATACAGTTGCAACTGAATGGAACCAGAAGTTCCTGAAGTACTTAAGGCAGCCAGAGGTACCTTTATTATGGACATGTACCTGCTTTGTCAGTATTTCAGCAAAATACTGATTTACTACTCATTATTTCCTCCTTTGGAGGAACTTGCATTTAACTTCTGCCTTATCTTGAGAGCAAACATATCACTTTGAGGAAACAGAAAAATCAGAGATTTAGGATTCTTTCCCTCAGACCAAATACCCAACATAGCATTTCTGATTTTATTTACTGGAGGTATACCTTTGCTGCTCACTCACCTGCTCAGCAGTCCATGGCAACTGACATGCCTCTGCTATTGCTGTCATGGCTTCTTTTGCATTACTCCCACATTTCACATCACCAACCTTGTCTACAAGACCATCCAGCACAACCTGGGCTGAAGTTTTAGAGAAGTTTCCTTTCTGTGCAATCAATGCAACTATATGCAGTTTCATCTGCATCACCTGGAATGTCCACAACAGCAAGGAAGTTACTCATGTCTTCATGTATTTTGGAACAAATTTTTTATTCTATGTATACATAAAATACCTATTTGTGTGTATACACGCACACAAATGTATATATGCACATTTGAATATACAAAAGTGTTTGTGTTCACACAAACATGTTTGTGTACACAAATACATATTTTATATACACATACTTGTATTCATATGGTTTTGTGTATCTACATACAAATACATACCTTTCTATCTACACATACATACACAATGAATAAAACTGGGCAGCCATTATCTACTTTTAGAGCTCGTATCTACACATATTCACACACACGTACACAAAAAATACATACAGATATCTTCAAATATTGTCTCTAAGTCTCAACCATCAGCAGGAAATAAAATCTAATTTTAAAGTTTATATTCTTATTGACTACAGATACAACTGTGGTCATGCTGCTAGGACTGTCATCAATGACATATATGCACATACAGCCTTTTAGTTGGAAACAAAACCTACATTAAATAATAAAAAAGGACTGTTAAAGGATAATGCATTACCTGAAAATTTGTTTCCTTCCAACCAGGTTTCTTGGCCAGCATTCTTACTAGAGCTTGACAGGGCATTTCGCTTCTCTCCATAAGCTCAACAGCCTAAAGGATAAACATTAATTTAACCAGTGGGTCACAAGTGACACAAAACCCAAAACACAAACAAAAGTTACCTCAACTGTCCTGTAACTATTTTCTTAATGCTGAACTAAGTTGCAGAAATTCTCAGCATAAGAATTTACCTGAAAAGCCGCTACAAGAGCCTGTAAGACTCACTTTTAAAAGAAACCCATTTTACAGGGACTGAGCCAACATTTAAACTACAGCATTCACATTGATACACTTTGTATATTCTTTAATTAAAGTGTCCTTACAACCACTACTGGCCATTCCAGCCCTCGAAATTTAACACTTCACTAAAAAAAAAAAAACCCAACAAACAAACAAGCTGCTTTTTTTTTTAATGATGAAGTATACTATACATCTTTCACATTGGAATGCTGACCATACAGCAGAGATTAAGCCTGAATGTAATCTATGTTACTGTTTTCACTTGTTGTTAGGCTTATTCAGTCCACTGAAACTGTTAACATCTCTGTATTTGAGTAAAGCTGGCTTCTGCAGCAGCATTTCAGTGCAGCCAGTCACCATTTCATTACTTAAGTTAGTCACCTTTTCCACTAAAATATTAAAACTCAGTCGCAACTGTAATGGTGCAGGGGTATGAACTATTTGTACATCTACAGTTGATGCCTTTCTGCATGTGAACTCTCAAAGGTCTTACGACAGATACCATGGGAAGAAAGCCAGGTTTCACATTTGAGTGGCACATGATTTTTTTTTTTTGTTTGTAACTACATGAAACACTCACCACCAGCTGTGAAGACTGCTGGTATTGTATAAAGCTTCAAACACCCACTGTTTGCCAACTGAAATTTTAGTATTGTAATCAGTTGCTGCCTAACATATAATCATCAGGGATTCACCTGCAACTGGTTTTGCCCAGTCATTGCAAAAGTTTTTGCTTAAATCTAGTTATCTCTGAGATTAAGCATTAGAATTAGTGTTTTAAGAAGACCTCTATGCATCCTTAATCCACATACCGATATTTTTGACAGAAGCATAACTATCGACATTAAACTAAAAGATTTACTCCACTGTTGTTATGGAATAAGAGCCAATTTAAACCATGTAAGCCGTTTGACTTTTGCAAGTATTGTTTAATCCATCTGAAGTGCTTAACATATCACTACTACCGGCATGTCTTCTAAAAGAGCCATCCAAGCCTAAAAAGTTGAAGAAATTATTGCCTTCTTTCTCTTTCCCTACCTGCCTCTCTTATCAACTGCTACAAACTTACCTTCTGAAACTCCTCCATGCAGGCAAGCCTCTCTTTCCAGTTACCACTGTCCAACTGCTGGATGCAAGAAGCTGGAAGGACGGCAGCAGCTTTCTCTTCACATACTTCTATCTGCAGACAGATCAGAACCAGGTTAACACCCCACTGTACCCCTTCAGAGCTGGGCTGCAGCCTAAAGGACAGGTAATATACTAGAATTACCCTTGCACTGTGGTGCATTTACAAAACATGAACAATTTTCTGTTGTAGGCTGAAAGATTTTCTACGGATTATAGCTTAGGGGCCTTATGAATTTAGGAAGCTGCTAAACGGTACTGCAACGGAAGAGTGATACCTGAAGACTACGATAAAATTGTGCAGGCAGTCAAAAATAACCCCGAGTAGCCACCATCTACTTATAGAATCAAACAGACGTAATCTAAAATTTGCAAGATAATTTTGTATGAAGTCTGAATAAACCTTCACAGCAACGAATCAGTGGCTGACAAGGGTGGATGAAAGACGACATATCTTGTGCATCCACTTTAGGAAAAATGAAGAATTAAAGTTATTTAGCATATGAAAAAAGGAAACTGTTTGACTACAGATAGCTTAGTTTACCTGGTTCCCTACCAAGAGGATGGGTAGATACTCAGTTAACATGCAGAATTCAATCGTTTTCTTGAAGTGTAGTTTAATATGAACAGCACGGAATAAACTTGCACTATTTTGTTTTATTATTACTGTAGTCTACTTCAGATTTCAATGTAAACTCCAAAATACTGTATTCTCAGGCTTTTAATACCAGACACCTTCAGCAAATCACGTATCTAAAGTTATGTATAAAGTAGTCATATTGTTATTTTTTTCACCTGTTCCTTGTTCAGGGACAACATAATATACCCTATTATATTAGCATGATTTATTGTTTATTGTCTTATATGGTCAGGTACCAACAGCAGCCCTGAAGAACAAGTGTATTTACCAGAATAAACTGAACAACCATCTTAACAGTTATGAATTCCATTTCTTTAAATGTATTGCTTTCCCTTGTCCTAACAAAAAATAACCCCAACTTCAATGAAAAATTCTGTAGTAGCTGAACAACTGATTAACCAAAGCTACTTATACAAAGGACTTCGTATTTCAGAAAATAGCAGAATACTCACAGAGAGCTCCGATTCAAATATTTCTTTGGTCTCAGGACCCTTCTTGCCTTTAGCCCCAGCACCTCCCATACCTGCGGCCGCAGCTGGTTTGCCTTTCTTGGGTGGGCCCCCAGGCTAGAAAGGAAATGGACAAGTTATCCAAGATCAAACAGGTCTCTAGTTCATCAGATAGCAAAAGAACTGCTGTTTTTTCCACACTTACACATTTTAATGTCAACAAATACATATCTCTCTAGTACTGTAACAGCTGTAGGGAAAGAAACAGTTTTCTGCTAGAGCTTATTTAATTTATGCGTTGCTTTCAGCCTACCAGGTTTTATAAAACACATACAGTAACACGGACACACAAGACAATGAAAGAGGGGAATAACGTATGTATTTATGAAGGTTCAGGAAAAACAAATTAATCTATATGTTCTCCTATGGATACTGACTAGATACTAAACTTGTGACTGGTGTCTCTCTTCCAGGCTACCAGAGTATAAATAGATTTTAAAAAGTATGATCTATTCACTTCCAGGTTTCCCACCTGGAGAAATA
This sequence comes from Larus michahellis, assembly GCF_964199755.1. NCBI lineage: Eukaryota > Metazoa > Chordata > Aves > Charadriiformes > Laridae > Larus > Larus michahellis. The sequence continues at coordinate 47,966,389 of NC_133899.1, read as the reverse complement.
AGAAGGGTATTACAAAGACCATCTATAGTGCTACTTAGGTCAATTTTTAAAATCCAAATAATCATTTTAAAGTAATACAGGCTAATGGTTCAAATTATTTATGGTAACAAACGAAAAAAGCACTGAAGAAAATACTAAACACTTAATTAGTAACCTTGCTAGTTATAAGAAGAGTTGTTGACCAGCCAAATATTACCATATCACCACGGAGCATGTTAACGTTAGAACACATGAGGCTCTTCTGAATGCTTCCAGTGGTCTATCCCTATTTCAATATCAAAATCCAGTATTAAGATGTAAGTGATGAGACAGTTTGTATCATTAAAAACTGAGATTTCAACAAGGACGTTCTCGGAAAGTCCCAGATTCTTTTTGTTGTTGGGCTCACCTACTCCTACAAAAGGACAGTGATTCCTCAGTGGAAGGAGACATTCAACAGGCCAGTAAGTAACTATTTGATGCTATCACAGACAACTGTGATTGTCAGACAATCTCTTGGCAGTCTCTTACCTTTGCAGTGGGTGCTTTTTTCAGTGATCCTGGTTTGGTTGCTGCATCTTTTGTTTCTTTATCTCCACTAGTCCCTGAAAGAGCAGGGGTCTTCCCAGTAACAGGCTTGCCTTCTTTTTTCTCAGCAGCTCCTCCTGTCTTTTTACCATAAACCAGTTCTACCTTCTCAGCACACTCTTTAATCTGACAAGCAGTTAAAGAAAAAAAAAAAAAAAAAGAAAAACGAGGGAAAAAAAGAAAAGTGCTGTTAAAGCTGTTTAGCTACCACAATTGGACGTCCCTTCAACAGCAGCAGCTCAAACTTGACTACTCTAGAAAAAACTTGAAGAGTTTAAGTTGTTTACTTCACAAAATCTTGTTATCCTTTGTTCTTTACAGTAGTAATGTTAGCCAGTCAATAGCATCAGCCATCGCTGTATTGCTAGAATAATTTTCCTAGCTCAAAACTAAGTGCATTTATACACATAGAAAGCATTGACATGCCCCTGATACTTATAGATGCTCTAAAGACCAATTCTTAGCACCTAAAATTATAAAATCATTCAGACCACAAACCTGTCATCTTATGCAACAGCATGAAAACTTTGTTTTTGGAAAGTAAGTCTTTAATACCAAATCCTGTCTAGTAATATAGAATTAGACTATGTGGTTGTGACCTAAAAGCCTAAACTTTGTTTCAAACAGAGAAAATGTTCAAAACCAAACAAAACCCCACCAACAACCAACCAAAAAGACCCCAGACCAAACCTCACAACCCACCTCATAGATAATAAAGCTTTGAAGCCACACAGACACTTTGCATAAGAATGAAAAGATGCAATGTTAACATACTAATGCATTTTAGGTAGTGGAAGTCAAAGAAAAGATGCTTGATAATATAGCAAGAAATAAAGAGATTTCCAGATTTCCTGTAACATCAGTAATTTTTAAGTAAAAAATAAATTTTCAAAAAATCTGTGGTGGAAGTCATTAGCTAAAGCATCCTCTTTTGTCTTCTCTAGCCTAAAATGTATCTTAAATGGATAAATAGAGACTGGGGGGGGGTTTTGTTTGTTGGGTTTTTTTGTTTTGTTTTTTTTTTTTTTTTAAACACTTATGATAACAAACTCACCCGGTCAAGCTTTAGTTTGTCTACATCTGCTAGAAAAGGATTCACAGCTTTCTCTCCAGCCACTTTCAAGGCAGTGCCTAATGCTTCAAATCCAGCATCTCTTACTTCAGGAGCAGAATCATTAATATGCTGCAGAGAAAGACAACTCATATCATATGACTTGCAGCTCACATCTAAACAGATACTTAACTCCATCTTCTGTATAAATCCCCTCCCCTTTTTAAAAAATTACATTTACTGCAGAATAATTTTTAACACTCCACTACAAAAAAAAAGGTTGGTTTTCACTTCTGTTTTCCTATGTATTGATCAAGCCTACTGTTGTTCAGATATAGCCAGTTTCTCATCTTTGGATCTCTCCCACTACAAGAAGAGGGTAAACATTCATAGAATTGCCTAGGTTGGAAGGGACCTTTCAGGTCATCTAGTCCAACCACCAACCCAACACTGACAAAAACCATCACTAAACTGTATCTCTAGGCACTACGTCTACCCATCTTTTAAGTAGTGACAGGGATGGAGACTCAACCACTTCCCTGGGCAGCCTGTTCCAATGCTTAATAACCCTCTCAAATTTTTTCCTAATATCCAGTCTAAACCTCCCCTGGCACAACTTGAAGCCATTTCCTCTTGTCCTATCACCTGTTACTTGGCAGAAGAGACCGACCCCCGCCTCTCTACAACCTCCTTTCAGGTAGTTGTAGAGAGCAATAAGGTGTCCCCTCAGCCTCCTTTTCTGCAGGCTAAACAAACCCACCTCCCTCAGCCACTCCTCATAAGACTCCAGATGCCTCATCAGCCTTGTTGCCCTTCTCTGGACACACTCCAGCACATCAACGTCCTTCTTGTAGTGAGGGGCCCAAAACTAGACACAGTACTCAAGGTGGGGCCTCACCAGTGCCAAGTACAGGGGGACAAGCACTTCCCTAGTCCTACTCACCATACTGTGGTGTGCTTTAAAATAGTCATGCTTTAATAGATACTGCAACACCATGAAAGTTCACAAGGAGTCTGAAGCTCTGAACCCTGTTCAAATCTCCGTTTTTGAAACCAGCGATATTTCACATAACAAGGAAAGGGCTATTTTGCCATGAGAAGAAAGTATACATCATTATCATTTATACTGATAAATACTCTAGCGTAACTGCAGTCTATAAATCAATGATGGTTCTTTTATTCATGGTAAGTGAACAGCTTTCCAACAAAAGTTTGCTAGAGTTTGCAAGAAGTGACACAGTGCCCAGAAGTTTGAGTTAAAAATAAATCACTGTCTTAATCTATTATAAATTTGGTGAGTCTTCAGTTTCAGATACACTAAGAAAAAGGAGACTAAACTGTTCCCGTGACTGACAGTCATCTCCAAGTTTGACGTGAGTCAAAAGTAACTCTAATGGCTACACAGCACACAAGAACTTTCTAGTCCTTGCACTGGCAGAAGGGTCTTTCTCCCAAATGAATCTGACGCTTCACAACAACAGTGATCGAGTCAATGACAGGAAAGTACCAATGCCTCTTTCTTTACCTTGAGAAGTGCAGCACAGAAAGGTTTTAACAGGCTTTTTGGCAGAGTAGAAGGTGTGCAGTGACGGAAGCTTCTTGCAATGAAAAGGGATGTTTGTTGCTTAATTGTTGGGTTTTTGTTGTCCATCACTGCCAACACATCTTCACTTATGTTCTGCAATGTGGTCTACAGTGTTGGATAAAGAAGTCATTAGTTTCAGTAAAGCAAGAGAAAGGCAAATCAAAATTAGAGACCAATTAGAAAGACAATGGGAAAATTGTCACTCTTACTTACTGTAAGAAAGATTGCATCAATGGCCTCCTGCAGTGCCTGCACTACCTGAGGCTTTTTCTCTTTAAATTTCTCCAAGATTGTTGGAACAACCTATGGAAAAGCAAAAAAGAAACAAAGAAGTCAATCCACTCTTCACTAATGTAACTGGAAAGCCTGACAGTCTGCTCCTTGGTATTTTGCAGAGAAGCAAATAATGCAAACATCACTGACGCCCCCTCCAGGGGTACACAACAGCAGTATGAACTGTTTATTCTAGCTGATCTCCAATATTAAATTCATTCCAGTCAACCTATTGCAAAAATATAGATTTTTTTTAACAATTTCACAGGAAAGCTAAATAAGAGGCAGATATACAAGTTCACATAATTACCTATGAGTACTCTGGCTCTACTGGTTTGTAACACAGAGCAACAGAATGGAAATAAACAATTTCACAGAACAGAGTACTGTAAGAATCCAAGAAGGTACATAACCTGTCCCCTCTTTCCCAGCTTCCTAACAGTACTCAGCATGACCCATCAAGAAGCCCTCATTTGACCCACAGCTGACAAGACCATGGTTCCAAAGCAACCTGAATCCTTCCTGGAGAATATTTTTCAGGTCTATCACCTTGAAAAAGCACACCTGACACTAAACCATGCCATACTGGCATTTTTTTCACAGCAATTTATACCCAGCCTAGCTGCTCTGTCAGTTACTGATGAAAAATAAAATAAATAATTTTTTTTTAAAAACAAAGAAAAAATAAAACCAGCAGATATTCTTATGTGCAAGTAATATGAGCAGCTCCATTTAAACATCGTCTCTGTAACAGTAAGAACTTCTGTCAGTGAGACTGAAACATGCAGAGCTTTTAATTGTGGAAAGCAGGCTATTTTCAGTATTTTCATAAATGTAATGTGGTTCATAGTTTAGGAGTCTAGTGCTTTACAGAAGTTATAAGCTCTTACATAATACAAAATGGATTTTCCACAGATAATGCTTTCTACTCAGAAGGTGACTATGATATCTCAACCCCTTGCAACATGCAGTGACCTAGGCTCAGCTGGTATCCTTTGCTGGGCTGCAACTTGTAAATTCCCTGTTCTTGTAAAATTCCCTGTTCACAAAGACTTTAGCACTAAAAAAACCCCTTCGATTAATACAGAATAGCACCATGAAGACCCTCACATGTGCTACTGCAGGTGCTAGACACCCCTAAGCCCAACAGAGAACAAAGTCACAGGAAGAAGATATTTAAAAACATTAAGTCTCTGTTTTAGAAAATGCTGACAGCTAGAATGAGTATTTTTAAGGAGCCGTTTCCTTCGTGAGAAAGGGAGGGAGGAAGAAAAATCAGTCCAGGGCCCCAAAGGCAGCCAACAAGAGGTGAAGTTGGGCCACACGCACTCAATTACAGTGAGTAGTATGGTTCTACGCTTGACTTCATCACTCTTGTTTTAACAGAGCCTGCAGACTGTAACATTACAGTCCTATATTTAACTAATAGAGCTTATAATAATCCCACAATTCTAGCAATAGTCTGTTTTATAACACTTTAAAAGCCCACTCTCAGGAGAAATCTACATCTTCCTTACTAGTAAATAAATTCATCAAGCAAAATCAAGTGAACTGGTAAAACGAGCACTGAGATTATGCAATTCATAGCTACCATTACAGTACTGAGAAAAGTCATCTTCTCAGCGCCATTTGCTTGGCAACCGTGGAGCTATACCCTTATTTCAGAAGCTCAGCTTTTTCAATACTAACTCTGTAGCTATGAGGGTTAACCTTTAAAACACAAATCGAGTGTAAACAGATGTAAGAATGCTTCTTACAACTACGGACAGCTTTCAGAATGAAAGAGACTTTCTATAAACTGTTGTTCAGAGTTTGAGAGATTTGAATGTTTCTGAAGCAGCGAGATTCAGTCACTTTCCAATTCATCACAAAACGTAACACTACCAGTAGGCAGACGCATCAGCTACCTCTTATCACAAGAAAAAAAAATGATTGAGCAGGTTAAAGAACACAACAACAGAGACTTGAGAAACAAGGGAGATAACTGCAACTAAGTAACAGCTCCTTTTCTTCCCAGGGATTGGTGAAGCTTCCTCATATACCCCAACATTAGCTGTTGGGAAGAGAAGGGTAGCAAAGGAGAACAGCACTGAACTACATCACCAGAACGTTTTGGTACCAAAAATCTCAGTAGTTTGGGTATTTACAGCAGTCAAAAAAAAACCCCCACAAGACCCAAACAAAAAGCCCACCACCAACCACCCCCTCACATTCAAAAAGACCCACCCAACCTAAAACATACATCATGGAGCTGCTAAGTAGAATTCAGGTTCAGAAGCTACTTTTTCCACTGTGGCCTACAAATGCATTTCTGTGGGTGCATCTCGAGGATGAGGTAATATAAATAACATTCATTTCATGGCAGAGTAATTCAGAGTTGTCTTAGTACAGAAAATTTGCAATAGTAAGCTTCACGTTGCTGAACGTGAACAAACAAGAGATCTTGGCAGATATTTCACTGCTTGCTCCATTAAGGGGTAGGTACGCATTCATAATTGTACAAAGAATACCTTTGATAAATACCAAGGTTTGACAGAGGCGGGGGAGGGGGGGGAAGTAGTAAAGTATTTCCTGGTGTCCAGCATCAATGAAAAAAGAAAAAAGTACATACTCTTACTTACATGCCCTGCATACTGTCCAAATTTCTTTCGGAGGCCAGCAGCTAGTCCAGCAAGGCATTTGGCAGCCAAAGCAACTAACATAACATTTGTGTCCTTTCCAACAACCTGAAGAGAAAAAGCAAAACAAAACAAAGAAGTTAAAGACTCTGAAAAATCCAAGTTTCAGAGACTTCGAAGAATTTCTTAGAATAGTCAGTGTGCCATTGATTGGGTTATTTCCACCATTGTTCCGGCTAATAATTTTCTACTCGGGAGTATTCTTTCAACTGTAATTTTAAAAGTATAATACAAATAAGTTACAAAAAATATTAAACCATATGTGGACTCTGGGTTTTATTTACCTTTTTGAGAACTTTCACCAAGTCTGCATAGTCTCCTGATTCTAATTTGGGATTTTTCACCAGCAGTTCAACAGCTTCTAGGGCTTCTTTCCTTTCTTGCCACTTTTTTGCTTCCTGCAGAGCAAATTTACATTCATTGATAAATGCAAACACTTTTAGAGAAGCATACTTGCCACAAACCATAGATTTTAAAATTTAATTTTTATCCTGAGAAAGCCAAAGTCGCCCTACAGTTCAACACCAATAACTGCAATGAAATATGAAATACAGTCCTTTACCAGCACATATCTCAGCTCCTTAAAATTACAGCTTTCTTGCTGGTAAATCAAAATTTTGAGACTTATTTATGATAGTCTATATTTTACTTACACTAGTCTGCTATTACCCATATAGCATTAAAGCATACATTGCTGAACGCCAGTAAGTCTTAAGACGCATTTAGCTCCACATGTCATAGAATTAACTGGTAGTATTTAAGTTTATGCTTACTATTTTCTCATAGAAGTCTTTGGGAAGCTTGGAAAGAATTTCTACAGCTTCAAGCAACTCATATGCATCTACTTGTGGTACCGCCTCTTCCTCATCATCATCTCCTGCAATCGCAAGAAAGAAAAATATAAGCAGAGTGACAAATGAAATTTTGACTACAGCGCACCTAAGGCCCATTGCTTAAGAAGTACTATCAGCAGTTGTGATTTTGGTATTCCAAAGGACAGATACTCTTTCATATAAAGTTTTTGCCCCAGCCACGTTTTCTTGTGTACTGCATCGCATGTGTTTTGCGCCAGTTTGAATAAAAGCACTTTTACAGTTTCATGCATTCTTTCACAAAAAATATACCTGTGATACACTTCCCAATGTAACTCAGAGATTAAATAATTTACCTCCATCTGCATCTCCTCCAACTGCCTGCTGCTGCTCAAATTTTGCTTTCAGCTCCTGTTGGGAACGCAGGAACCTGGTCTGCTTCGGAGCAGCTGATGACACTTTGACCCACTCTTCTTCCAGTTCTTTTAGCTGTCAAAAGGGAAAAGAATCGTTGTATCAGAGACATTTTGAACATACCCCAAGACAAGCAATGCTTCATGGAAACCAATGGAGTTTTCCCATTTCAAAGCCAAGATAGCACTACCTTTCAAGTTCTTTCTTCTGCCACCAAAGTAATGGCTTCCCCTTCACATGCACTGTTCAGAAACTTTTGACCAAGTATATCCACAGAACCACATATCATGAACAAAAACAGCAGTGCAAAGCATTTACATAAGAACAATCAGAATGGTGTGTCTCCTCTGTAGAAGCTTTAAAATAAAAATGGCTGAGCATGAAGGAAAATCTTTTTGTTACGGCCATGCTATTATTACACACTAAAATTAAGATGAAACAAACATGTTCAGCTACATTTGATGAGACAGTTTGTTGGGGTTTTTTTGGTTTTTTTTTTTTTAGTTTGTTTGGTTTTTTTTAATTATTTTTTAAAACATGCCTTTTCACAGCAAGCTCCTGTTTTCCACCTGAACACTATTAACTCAAGTGGGTAGGGGGGAGGGTTGCATAAATAATTTATAGATTTTTAAAATAACAGAGTGATCCATCTCCAATAGCATAGTTCTCTATTATAAAGTAACGCCACTTCCTGAAGTGGAGCAGTCACATCCTGAGCACCACCAGAACAAATCTGAAGGGCTGCAAAGAGGGAAAAAAATTCAGGAAAAAAGAAACCGAGAAGGAAAATGGTTAACTTGAAGACTTACAGTGAAAGGGTCTTTTATAAGGGTAACCATTTGCCCTTGCGTTAGGTCTTCAAGAAATACCATTCTACTTCTCAAATTCTCTCCTCAGTTTCAATATGATGCTTCCCCCCTCAACTTCACATATATTCAGAGCAACAAAGCATTTTCACAATTTCTTAACAAATAACAAAGAGGGACTAAAGTTCTAGGTAAAGTTGCAAAATAAAACTAACAAATAACATTGCTGTTACAAAAAAATTCCAGCTATGATTTTAAGAATGCCCAACACCACAGGATCAGGGAGGGCGAGCAGAGAAGTGTTTTCTCAAATGTTTGGATACAGAACCACTTTCTGCCTACCTGAACAGAATTTATGTTCTGCAATGGAGGTCTCAGAGCATCCCTTATCCAACGGTATATCTCCACAGCAAGGAGTTTGGCTTCATCTCGAACAGCCTTTTCCCGCGACTCAAAAAGTTTTGGCAATACTTTAATGATTGGCTTCAGTGAGATTATTTTTGAACCAAATTCACTGAAAGTTAAAAACATGGAATAGTATCAGTGTCCAGGTAGGAACCAAAGAGTGATCCATAAATAATTATTACTTTTTTTTTTTAAAATCTATGGAATGCTTCCAGTGTACATTTAGAGATTGTGTCATTTACTCAAATCATTATTATAGTTATTATTTTGTGAAGCTACTAAGCTACTGTAAAATTTAAAGAATATTTGCCCTATCATAATTACCCTCCACGCCCAGCTTGGAATTACAAAATCAGGCCTCTGAAAGTACTTCAAAGCACATAATCCAATCTGCTGCTTAAATCTGTTCCCTTGCCGGGGGGTGGGAAAGAAAAGAGAAAAAGAAAAAGAAAAAGGCGTCCCTAGACCAAAATTTGTATGACCTACTTTTTTTTTTAAAAATCAGAATAGAATCTCCTTTGTCTATCCTTGGAGGCAAACGGCAGTAAAAGCATTAGTCATTTTCGCTGTTGTTGGATCAGATAATTATAGTGAGCCTGGGTCATCTTCAGAAAAAATACACGTGTTGAAATATGTGCTGCTGAAAGGACACATAAAACAAGTTTCCCCAGACAATCGCCCTTCCCTGTCAGCAGATTCTACATCTTGTTAAACTTAATACACTGAACTTCCTTTTTCAATCACTGATGAATGAGAAGACAAGAACTTTTTTTTCATACAAAGAGTAAAGTTAACTGCTACAGTTCTTAAAACATCATATCTAAATCACCTCAGAAGCCATGGGTTGGGTTTTTTTTGATTCAGAAGCATTTCTTTTCCGTGAGAATTCTGAATTAACTTTTCCAATCACACTACTTCTGCTTCCCTCCAATCACGTATCACATGAAAAAGCTAGTAAAGATGGCTGCTCAGAAACCAAAACGTACATGTCTCGTCTCACGTTCCAAAGATTCTAATGCTAAACGTTTTATTGCCAAGCCCACTTTGAGAAATACTAAGTATTGACCTGCAAAAGGGGCTCCAGTCTTAGAAACAGCACAACTTAAATGCAGAATACGAATAAACAAATTGCACAAGAATTTTATTTGTCTACCATGACTCAAATAAAGAGCATATTAGGAAAAGTGCCTATGCAAATTCTCATATTCTCCAATTCATATAATATTACCCAATTCATACACCACCACACGAAAGAATCTTAGCACAAGGTAAAAAGCACCAGAAGCTAAACTAGTTACGCACTCAGGTTACCCACCTAGGTACGATGCAAATTTTGTTATCAATGCAGAAACCCTGTCAAAAATAGGTAGCAACACAGCTCAGAAGCAGAAGATGAAAGCTAAGTCAATAGGGTTCCATGAATTAATTTGATCTTGCCATTTCAAAGATAATAAAACACTGCATATGAAAAAAATTGGCAGATCTGGCACATTTTTATAGACATAGTTAGCTGAAAGATACTGAGGAAGGTTATGTAGGTTTCTAATTACACTTTATTGTTAAAAGGACATTTGATTAGATAAGGCAATTTAAAATAGCTAAAATACATTCTAAATGTAGGACAGTAGTGTCACGCAGTAGCAGCACAGGTAATGTGCTAAACCCAATGCTTTATTTTGACTTCTATTACAGAAGCCTGAAACAATTAGGTTAACAAGGATTATCTACATATATGCTTCAGCAAGTTCTCTAAAAAATACCTAAGACAATCTCCATCTATATTATACAATTGTCACATGATCTCAGGAAAAAAGTATCCTGCCCATTAATACTGAAGTTATCTGTTTCCTTTTAAAAAAAAAAATAAATTTAAGATACAGTGAATTATATATATACGAAGTATAAGAATTTGATAAAACCCCATTATTTTTCACCCAACTCACGAAGACAGCAAACATACTTGAAGTGGAAGAAAAAAAATAAATATAAGCTTGAAACCACCTACCTCATCTTAATTAAAGTGGATTTGATTTTTAGGGACCATTATCAGCTTTTCTTTTTAATAAAGAAATTATCATACGGACAATGGAAGCTTACTGTGCACTGAGGTTTCTTTCTTTTTCCTTTCTTCCAAAAACACACACAGTGTGCCCAATTAAAGATGCTCACATCAGTGAGGAAAACAGTGGATTTTTTTTTTTTTTAAAAAAAGGTTATTTTAATAAAGACTACATTTTAGTTTTCCTATCAGTGAGTTTACTTCTGCTATTCAGAAGAGAAGCTCCACAGACTGGAACAAGACAACCTAAGCCAGCTCTTCTTTCAGAGGTCCATTGTGAAAATGGAAGTCTGGTAAACAGTTGCCATGAATGAAAGTGATCCAGATGAGGCTCATACAACAAAGACTTGCCTCACATCTAACAAATCCCATGATGCTCTCAACTGTTGTTGTCAAAAAATATCAGTTCAGTTAAGATACATCCTATTCAACAATAACAAGGGCCTGCTAAAAAGACTCAAGCAACAAATTAGACTCTATATACTGCTGGGGTGAGGGGGCGGCAGGGAACAAACCACAAACTAAAAACTAAAAGCTTACCTTAGTGCTTTCCTCAGTGTTTCTATACATGCTACTATGATTTTCGGGTTTTTGTTGTCCAGACCCTTTAGTAATTCTTCTTGTACTGCCTCACCTTTTTCAATTTCTATATACATTAGACATATATCTAGACCCAGCTCTTTTGCTCTGGCTTTTGGCTGATTGAACACTTTATTTACAACTCCAGATGCTACTTCTCCTGTTGTCCTGAAAGAAGAGAGAATGTTATTTTTGGAACATTAAGTGAAGCAGGTCTTCCACACCATTATCAAAAAAGCACACACAACACACACAAAACATGGATTAAAACTCAGCAAGTCCTCATACAACAGGGACTAAAATTTAAGTTAACTCTGAAGGTAATTTTTTTGTAAGAGGCAATTGCAACCTCTAGTTTATTCAAAACAACTCCCGCAGATTGAATGCTAGTTACTTGTTCCTAATGCTGAACTATACCAGACAGTGACTAGTAGACATTTTCTCAAAAGTGCATTCATTAACATACATTAGTTAAGGTCCACAAATAAATGCCATTTCCTGGAATTCCATACGTTAGTTAGCTAACATATGGCAATGGCACATAATCACAGCACACTATCTATTTCAAAGCTTCCAATCAACCAAATCAAGGGGTTTGGAAGGTTGTTAAGTTTTTAAACAAAGCCTTGAGTTTGTTTATTTGTGGTGTGTTGTTTTTTTTTTTTTTTTTTTTAAATAAGATTTATTCATTTAATCAGGTCACAAAGTCAGTGCACCAAAGCACAGACTTGGCCAATTAGTTGTTTTTATTTCACCCTTGGGAGTACAGGCTATTTCATGGGCTAGACTACAGCGAAATACTAACAAACATGTAAAGAAACTGGCAGATATGAAGATTCATATTGGTTAAGTTGGATGCAACACCGCACAAACATAACAACATTTTATTTCATGAATGAATTACACTAATATGTCCTAAAAAGGCTCCCTGTACGTACAGACTGTTTCAGTCAAACAAGAACAGGGATTCCAGTTCACAGCACCTACACCACCAAATTACTGATTCCCTTTCTCTACCATTTCAGGAATCTTTACTACTGCCTTTAAAAGTTTCTTTGAACATTGTAAGCAATTTCTGACAAGTTAATATGCACATGGAGGCCATCTATAAGGGAAGTCTACCATTCAGCAAATTCTCTGAATCAGAAAGCAAGCTCTGCTCTCAACAGCAAAGACCAGAACTGTGAGGGGCCACATTAAACTGTCATAAAAGCCTACTAATAGCAAGAAAAGGATACTTACTTCCCAGCTACGTGAGCATTTTCAACGTAAGCAAGCGCCGCTTCCAGACCTTTCAACTGAGCCACTGCATTGGAGTCTGTCACAAATTTTTTTATCAATCCAAGATACTTGGACCATTCAGGGCTCTTTTCATCGTCTATCTTCTGGAAGAGCTTAAGGGCTTCTTCATAACCATTTAATCTAGCTTTCCACAGCTGAAAGCAGAAATCAGACATTTAAATATTGTGCTAATACAATCTTAAATCACCAATTTCGAAAAATTCTTCAATCATAGTTGAAATTGTGCAGAGTAAACTGGCACGTGCAAGATTTCTCTTCAATGACTATATGAATAACATGCAGCAGGACAAAATACTTATTCTTCTCCTGCCAAGAATGATCTGGCTAGAGAGATGCCAGCCTTTCCCACTGCTCTTCATAAGCTCTAACAATCACTGATGAGTAGGTGGGAGGCCAACAATAGTTTCAGCTACAGATGAGTAATTTCTTCACATGAATGAGGGCACTGATCTTTCAGTGCACAAGCTTACGCCATACAGATTATCATACTACTAAATTCTGCTCAATAAATGTTATTAAGCCTTTAAGTTGGATAGAACTGATGCTGTTTCAGACCTGTTATCCGCATGCTGTGCAGCTGTCAAGATTACTTAACTATGGTGTACCTAGATAGGGGAGTACCACAGAATCACTGCAGCAGACATATACAGCAAGCCAAACCCAAAGACAAGATCTCCTACCTTGTGTTCACATTTCTGGTCAATGGGCAGTTTCATCCACTCACTGTCGTCCCCCATTGTAACTCAGGTTCTCTCTATAATTACAGTTACTCCTGTGAAGATAGAGACAAGTTAGAACATAGGAAAATATATGTAAGGTGCTACACACAACATACTTCTACTTAAAAAAAACAACAAAACAAAGACAGTTCTGTAGCAAATCTACTGCTAATGTGCAACTCACTCTCACATGCTTGTAATTATATTTAGATATACATTGCTAAGACCAGACCACTATTCTGTTTGCCCTGGAAGGCTACCAGAAACCATTAAAGATTAGAGAGGAGTGCAATTTGTAATATTTCAAACACTAGAAGTCTCAGTCTGTGAAAGTTTCAGTAAGCAGACAAGGCATGCAAAATATAACCTCATCTAAGCTTGAGGAAGAATGTACTATGATTAAGGCGCTGAGACGAAATGAGTACACATCAACACTAGAAAACTGACTTTTACTGACACATGCTTTTGGCAACAGGTGCCATGAATCAGTGTCAAAAAATAATCCGGTGCTCGTGTAAGGACAGCCATTTTACCAGCTTTACAAACAACGCAACTGAAATGAACAGTACTGCAAGAAGAACAGAACCCATTTTTGCAAGCTGGCCACTTTATGCCCTAATTCTAATGTAGCTTGCATCAGCAACTGGCATCAAGAGATCAATTTCTTACCACATGTAGGGCTCAAATCCTTACTCGTTCAAGTTCCTAAGTGTTTTCCTCCTTTCCCCCCACCCTTTCCTTTTTATTAAAATACAGATACTGAGCATTAGGGTATGAGAGATAAGACCTTAGGCTCAGTGGCCACCTCAGATACATTGTACAACTAACCTAACCTCAGAGAATAACAAGAGAATAATGCCTCATGCGGGGAGATCAGCAAAATTAAAATAGCAGCAGCAAGAGAGCTCCCACCATTATTTGTACAAACAAACAAGATCAAACCTGAGGAGGAGTAACACATTCCAGCATACCAGTTCAAATGCATAGACAAAGATGACCAAAACCCTAAAAACTGGCCAGCATATACAACAACTTATCACTAGAGGCATATAAATACACCATACTAGCAGAATACTCCTAACACAAGCTCAGCCTATGCCAGCAAAACTGCATACTTTAACCTACAAAGCATTTCACCTAATGTACAGAGGTTCTCTGCAGAAAATTAACCCCTCGAATCAGGAGCGTAATTTCACTGGTGTAAGTTAATATAAGCAAGTTCTCCACAGCCTTCTGTCAGCCACACGATGCTAACATACAGCTAACTTGGACAGCAAAATTAGGTTAGCAACAGGCTACAGTAAAAACAATCTTTTTTTCTGCCTTATTCGATTAGCTAGAAGATACTTGAGAAAAGAACAACCCATACCCCAAATAATTTAAAAAAACAAAACAAACCCATACCAGCTACCAACAACACACCCACACTGAACTACCTTAAACTTACCTTAAATATTTATAAGTTCCTATGGATGTTAATACTGGTCTCCCTACAATTGCATAAACCTACTGATTTACCCAATGGCAAGATAGTGAAAGTCAATGTCAGGACAGAAGTTGGCTACACATATAAACAAACCTATTCAAGTGTTATTATGGTTTGTCTTTCTCATTTCACTAACAGTGATGTGGGAACTTTTCCGTGACACCAGCACAGTTGCACAGTGGTACTGAGAAGTTTGCTTTTTCAGAAAATTAAAAAAAAAATTAAATGAAAAAAAATCATTAAGAGGGCCAAAGATGAGGACTTAATTAACCCCTAGAACTATAAACCATTGAGAATGAAGGGATCACTCTGCTCATTATGTAAGAAACGAAGTACACAGAAGCAAGGCTACCTAAAGCCCATTCTAGCAAACCATTAATTCTGGTACACTATCTTTTAAAATGTGCAACTTATTAAAAAAAAAAAGCTCTGGGTTAAATACTAGTCACACCATCCCTCCATGTCTGGAATTGACAAAAAATGGTACTCTGACTTAAAAGTTACAATAAAAATAAAACTCAAGTTTTGAAATGCCATACCAAAACCATACAATCATAAGAGGTCAACAGGGCAAGCGAGTTACTACATCTTTTTGCATCAAAGTCCTACCAGCTTTTTGCAATACAGGCCACTTTCACCTGTTTAAACTCTTCTGAAACTCCACTGCTTTCTTTTTCTCTGCCCAAACCCCTCATTTGTTGTCTTATCCCTTCCTTCAGTCTACTGAGAGTTTAACATCAGCACCATCAGGAAAGACACAGCTTTGCCAGTATAAGCTGTGTTTGCTTTATGAATACCTTCATCTTAACGTACCAGTACAGAAATAACGGAGTACTTCCCAGCGTGGATGTGGAAGACAAATAGATCTAGTAGTCTCCTCTCAAACTCACACATGCCTTTGCCAAGAATAAGCAGAATAAACTTAAGAGGAAGCTACGTAAGTCACTTCCAAATCTCGCTCGGAAACTTGGAGATAATTCAAGCCATTACCTGTATATATTATTTTGTTGAGAAAAACGTAAGGAACCAATGAAAGGACAATAGTTATTCACAAAGAAAACAGAAAAATAAGTAAAGCACTAATGCACCTGCCAGCAGCAGAAACACCAGAATAAAGGGGTTTGACACCTGTACCAAGATAGACCCCCATCTACGTTCTGGTCATTTAGAAAACTCAGCAGCATGAGCTTCCTAATTCAACAATAAAAAGAAACATTTATTTCTCTGCAGAAATCTATTCTGCCAAGGAAAATTTTATTGTAGGACAGTGACTACCTTACTACAGTCCTAAAATCAGTTCAAACCCTAAAGTCAGGAGCAACTCTATTAAAAAAAATATTGTCCATTGCAAGGCTGATACTGATTTACAAATGCTTTTACGCTTACACATATCCAGCAGTTCATTGCTACAAAGCATGACCTCTTGCTTGCACACCCTAGTGTAAGTTACAGAATCTAGAAGAAAAGGATCTAAAATTTCCCTTCCCAACATCACAATGTCCTCAACCTGTGGTGGAGGGAATAGGGAACACAATGATGGGACAGACACAGTGAAGGGAGACGGACGACCATGAAACTGTGTATTTTCTCACCCATTTTTTCAGTGTGGTCAAGTCACTTCCTCTACTATTTTTAGTTGTAACATCTACAATCCTTACTTCAATTAAAAAATGGGTTAAGTTGCCTTCTGTGCCGAATCTGGTATCTAAAAATAGCGATAACATTATACTTTCTCCCTGCCCCCCCCAATAACTTTTCCTTTTAGGACAAACAGTTTATCAGAAAGTATTCCATGGTCACAGAGGGAGTGCTCCTTCTTAAACATCCCTTCTTTCTAGCTTCATCACTGCTCACGCCTGTCCTAATGCCAAGATCTTGTACTGTCTACGTCTTGCATTTACCAGAATAAAACTGTTGTTTCTCCCTTCAATTAAGTCACTGGGTTCTGTATGTTCATAGAATATCCCACATTTGACAAAAAGGTGGGTTTTTTTTAAAGCTTCTCTGTCTGCAAAGACATGCAAACCTCCAGCCATTACTTCTCAACACCCAAATAGCAAGTAGCCTCATTATACGATAATGCAGCTAAATTATGTTATAACTAGTGAATTTGCAGCAATGAAGTGTTTGACCTACATAGCTTTCTTGTTACCACAACTCAGAACAAACAGATGTAAATCTTTCAGTAACAATATTCACTTTGGTAGAAAACAGAAAACAAGACCTCTGAAGTGACTGAACCACCAAAAATAAGTTTTGTGAGAAAGATTTGTTATTAACATGGTCAATACAACATTTACAAAAGCAAGTCAGCTGAGGAATCTGCAATGGAGATGAATAACAAATCCTCCCTGACAGCTCTTGGCAGGACAAGTTCTTATATTATGGGGCAGTGAGAAAATGAAGACCATCCAGGAAAGAAAAGGATGTCTTTCAAAGGGAGACCACGAAAAAGCAGCAAGTGCAGAAAATATTTACAAGGCAGCAGAAATGCAAGAATTTCAAATGTAAAAGTGACAATTCCCCACTGAATATAAGTAAGTTTAGGAAGCAAATTTATCAGCACGTTAAGAGATTATGGAAAAGTGTCCATACATGAACATTTGAATTAACTACGCACTGCTCTGAACAGCTCCTACTCAGCTTCTAAATAAATGCTTTCTCTGATACAATTTTGAGGGATGAATAGCATCAACCTTACAGCTTCACGGGGTACCACTAAAGAAAATCCTTTCATTGTAAACATCCTAAAACGTGTTTTACTTTGAGGTATACATTTATCACCTAACACTATATTTTATCATGGTTTCAGCTTCCAGACCATTTTTACAGAAAATGTGCAATGGCAAACTAGGAAGCAATTTTATGCTAAACAAAACCAGATGTTTATTGATACTGAGTGTCTACTTCTCCTTACTCACTTCCATCTATTGAATATCACCGTTACACAAGAACGGCATCAAGCATTTTGATATTTTGAAAGCTTCTCAGAAACGTTACTCAAAAGAGTAAGTTCCAAGAAAGCAAGACAGGCCTTTTTAAAAGAAAAAAAAAAAAATGTTTGAAATGTTCTCATACAGTAGGGCATATACTTGGAGAGCATAT
The DNA here is from genome assembly GCF_964199755.1 of Larus michahellis. Classification (NCBI taxonomy): domain Eukaryota; kingdom Metazoa; phylum Chordata; class Aves; order Charadriiformes; family Laridae; genus Larus; species Larus michahellis. Next base: position 47,948,548 of record NC_133899.1, on the reverse strand, counting down.
AGCTGTATATCACATTTCAGATGAAACTATACTTCTCACTACTGACAGAGAACTAATCAGTTCTTTCTCAGTACAGCCTACAGTTTTCCTAGCAGAAAAATTTGTATTTGTTTAATGGCAGTTTTGGGTCATATTTGCTCTTTGGCTCTGAAATAATGAAGTTTCACTTTCTTAGAAATTTAGGCTAGCATGTTTTAGGTATTTGCCAGCTAAACCCTCCCATCAGATACAATATAAGGTAGCTCAGAAAAAAGGTTGAAAAATTCAAGTAATCATAACATAGTTCATTTTTTCTTTTAAACAACACCTAGACACACTAAGTATTTTGAAAAACACACAAATCTAAGAACTACAGCCTAATCGGTCAGTAAAATAATGCAATGACTTTAGTAAATTCCACATAATCAAAAGGAAATTTGAAGTCCAACTACCAATCCTAAACTGCAGATACCTGCAAAAGCAGCAGTCAGAAGAACTTTCAGTCAGACTGTAAACATGCTTTCCAGCTTCAGTCCACATCTTTTGATGACACACAAAAGAACAAGAGGTTAAAAAAAAAACCCACAGAAGATTATTTGCTGCTTAAGCAATAAAAATTTCCTAAGGTTTTAAAGGTTGGCATTTTCAATTAAAAGATTAATTAGAAGTTGCGAGATACACAGACTCTTGATGAAAGCAGGACTTCAGAATAATGAAAAAGAAAAGAAATAGGAAAAATGCATGCTAAAAAAGAATTGCTTTGGAGGTTGTGGAGTAGATGGCAGCTGAGAGAAGCTACTGCCTCAGCAGCAATGAAATGGCATTCAAGAATAAACAGCATTAAATTCTCTCTTGCCTGCTCTAACTCATATGTCCTAACTCAGCTCAGTGACATCTTAATAGCACAAATGGCAAGTTACTGGTAAGGGAGATAGATACTTAATTTCTCTGGAAAAATATGTTTTAATACATGGTCTCCAAAAGTAACTAAGGCCATTCTTTTTCATGCACCTAAAAGCGAGAGACAACGCAAAATAAACTGACCTTCTGCTACAGCTAAGAGCAAAAGCAATTTCTTACTGCATGGGTAAGCCTGGAGTGAAGCCAGCCTTATAGACCAGAGGGGGCAAGAGGGAAAAGGGCAACCCACGAGCAAGTTTGTGTGTGCTGACATAATTCTAAGGGTCGCCAGATGGAGTAAAAGATGTCAGTAAGGCCGTGCTTATTAGCTGCAAACTCCTCCATCCTTCAAGGTGTTTACAAAGCGCAGGCATGGAAAAGCTCTGTAACGTTCTTTAAAAGGATGGCCTGAACTGCTGATGGAGGAAAGCACCCGTGGAGACATCATACCCCAGGACCGACCGCTAGCCCCCTCCTTCTCCACGGGAAGCCCCCTCCTACACGGCAGCACGGCCCTCCCTCCCCATCCCCCGACCTAGCAGTGCCCCCGCCATGCCCAGCACCTTCCAGAAGAGCACCCCTCCACTTCGCCACGCTCCGCCACTGGCTCCCCGCCCGCAGCCCCAGATGTCCCCGTTCCCCTCCTCCCCCGGCCGCCGAGGGCCCCATCAGCCCCGCACGCCGCAGCCCGGGGAGGTTTCCCGTTCCGCGGCGGCACCGTGTATCTGGCAGCAGGCCGCGGCCGGGGCAGCGGCGGGCCGGCAGCGGCGGAGCAGGCCGCCCACCCGGCATTGTCTCTACCCGCCGCCCCCGCCCGAGGGCCGGACCGGACCGGGCTGGGCCAGGCCGCACCAGCGCCGCCGCGGCTCCGCCGGGCCTCGCCGGACACTCACCCTGACAGCTCCGGGCCGGCTCCGCGGCGACAGCGGGCGGGGAGCCGCCAGGCCGGGCCGAGCCAAGCCCCTCCCCGCCGACGGGCGGGGCTCGGGGCGCCACGGCCGCACCTGGGCGGGAGCCGGCCCGCGCCGGGGCCAGACAAAGGCGGGCAGGGCAGGGCAGAGCCGGGCGGCCGGCCCCGCCGCGCTCCCCCCACGGCAGCCCCGGCCGCGCCGCACCCCCCTGCCCTCCCCCGCCGAGGAGCCCGCCCGCCTTCCCTCCCCCGCGGGGCCGGGCACACGCATCCCCCCGCGCCGCCGGTGCGCGGGCGGCAGCGGGCGCTCCCCGGCCGCTGCTCTGCGGCTAGGCAGGGGCCACCGGGACGCGGTGGCCGGTCACCAGCTTGGCCCGCCAGGCCTGCAGTTCTCCTGAGTCATGTCCCTGAACACCCCTAGCCGGCAGAACAATTATTCTTGTAACGGAGGTAGCTGCGCTCATATTCCAGCATGGAGCAGACATTATCGCAGGCCACCATCATCCAGCAATCCCTAATTGAAGAAGGGAGCAGTTCTGAAACGCAACAGAAGGAATGAGGCCTTCTGTGGAGGACGAGAAACATGGTACCTTCTGAAGGAGGAATGAATGATTAGCCTGGCACCATATCATCATCACATTTCATGTTCTGCTGCAAGATGTGTAATGACAGTGCTCCGGCGGAGCTGATTCATCAGCAATCTCTCTAGCCCATCACCTGACATTTTGAGATGCCTTTTCTAAAGTGACAATAGCAATTCAGGAAGCTGGCATGGTGGAAACTGGGTGTCAACGGCTTCCTCCTGAGAAGAGCATCAAGCCCTGCAAGGCTGTGTTTCTTCAGACATCTTTTTGAATAGCTGAAGAAAGACACCTCTTCTAGGCGCTGCAGCACCAGCCACGCTCCCCGCTGAATAATCGTCCAAGTTACTTCTTCTACCATCTCAACCTCCCCCCTGCAATAGGGAGGCACAAACGTGCACAACGGCTTCTGCTTTTCAGTGTCTGACATTCGCAGGCCCGGAGCTGTCATAGAGACAACCCCAAACAACGCGCAACTGCGCAGGCCAAGAGACTCTTTCTTCACACAAGCCACAGCAACGCTGCCCAGTGCAAGGCAATGTTTAATTTAAACACAAGGGTACAAGGCTTTTCCCATGTCACACTTTAGAACTCCACCCCTATAAGATGAGCCACCGGAACAGCCTACAACAAAGCATCAGCAACACCGTATCCGTCTTAAAACTGTGTTGTCTTGAAACCAACCATTCTGTTACAGGTGCAAACAGCTTTAATGCCATCCTACTCTGGCAGAGACTTCACACACAATTTACATTAAATAGTTTACAAACAAATTATCAATGCAAGTTTATACATTTCTTTCAAAAAACAGAAAAGGACATCTACTGGTGCCAAGGAACAGAGGATAGGAGAGGGGAAAAAAAAAAAAAGGGAACCAGATGATCACTGACCATGATATTGAAAACCCTAATTAGAAGGTTTACAATATTTACATCTCTCGAGGGTCCTTCAAGTCATATGTCCTACACAACAAAATCTTCCAAATTAGATACTTAAGCTTGAGAGACAGTTATCTCTACTCCACAAAACATTCAGAGCAGTTTCTAATTGTATGTACTGTTCAAGATGTTCATAAGTGATCTATAAAAAGGGGCGAACAGAGGTGTTACAGTTTGCGGATGACACAATTAATCAGGGTAGCAAGAAAAAAAGAAAAAAGGATCAACTGAAAGAGCTTACAACAAGCCAAGTGAATCTCAGCTGTAAATTTATCACCTAACACACAGTGATGCACAAGAGAGGAACAACTTTTAACATTAGACTGGAAGTCGGGTTCTCTGGGCTGACTATTAAATGGGAACAAGGCCTTACCGGTTTAACAGACATCAGCACGAGAACATCAGCTGCACCGTGGCAGACCAGGTTTGCAGAAGCAGAGGCCCAGGTTACATAAGTGGCCCCCATCAGGGCCAGGACACGAGCCAGCATGGAAGGGGAGTCCCACCACATACAAGCCACATGTGCTCCAAAGTGAAGAATGACATTCCATTACCATGCACTCACATTTTTATATTAGAACATCAAATGAGAAGTCTCATATCAGTACAAATTTAAAGCAGCCTGACTGCTCTAATTCCCATGCTTCTGAAATCCAAGCTTCATTTATTTTTGCGCAGGTGTCACATAAGTATTTTCTTCCACAGCAGACCCCCTAGTTAATGTTCCCAACGATGCATTCTTGAGAATTAACTTCAATACATCTACAAAGATTTATTTAGCATCTATAGCTAAATTTAGCATTTAGTTTGTTGTACTTTAAGGCCATTCTTTTGTTGATTCTGCTTTGATATATCACTCTCTCAATGTTGCTTAAAAAGTTTAACCCTATTGCAACTCTTGGGGGAGGGGGGGAAAGAAGATGCATCTCTAAGTTTTAAATGTAGGGGAAGCTACCAAAACAGCAAAGTTTAAAGAAAGGTCAAGCCTGAAGCAAGAAATTCAGACCAAATTCTAATTTCTGCACAATCAACTGATATTGGACACCAAAGAATCAAAACTCTAAGGGCAGCCTGCATCCAATTATTCTTCTTTTTTGACTTGACCCTATTGCAAAGTTTTAATAATAGGTTTCTACGAGTAACCTTTTAGAATACTTCGATATTTAAGATTCTCAGCATTTGGAAATATGCATCTTTACAGTTTCAAACCAATAGATACGTTCATTAAAAGTCTATAGCTATAGCAATGCTTTCTCCAATACATAAGCAATAAATAAGGAAGATCTCCCACAGCTGGTAGCCTAACACCCTGACAACTACTCATCCCTTTCTCATCTGCAGACGGCTACTTTTAACAGCGCTGCAGTTTAGTGGTAGTACTAGAAGATGTAACACTAAACACAAAGTAATAAATCAGCAAAAAAAGGAAAAATGTAGCATAATTAGATAGCTGATATACACCACACAAATTAATTTGAAAATCGTAGCGAATGAGTTCATTCATTCATTTTTATATTCGTATAATATTCATTTTTATAGTCATATTCATTCATTTTTAGAACAGAGCCCAGGTCGGCTTCAGCTGCACCGAAGTTTCATTCCTCAGCTTCATTCCTAAACAACACTTTGGGTATCTCACTGACAGAGGTCCAAATTCGCGAGGAAAACCCCTACACACCAACCTGAAAGCTACTATCTTAAGAAGAATCACAAGACACTGACTCACAAAGAGAATCAAATAAAATAGTGAGGGGCGGGACAACGAGACTCACATTTCTGTCCAGACCCTTTTCACATACACTAGAGAAGATTCAACAAGGAAGCACCTCCTGGTGAGGGACCCTGGAGATCCAAGACTAACACCTGCGCCCAACAACAGGGCTGTAGATGGGAGGGGAGCTCACACCTTTTGCTTTAAGATTATAATCACCTAAGGGAATATTTTGCTCCGGTCACTTTTGAGAGGAAACGAATCCTACACGCAGCGCCCCCCGAAACGCACACTGGGGGGACAGAAGATGCCAGGTCCGTATTTCCGATGAGAGCCGTTCGGAAAGGGCTGAGCCCGGCCCCGGGCCCACCCTGCCGGCCGCCTCCCAGGCAAGGCCCCAGCAGCTCGCAACCGCGCCTGGGCCCACAGTGATGACACGAAAGAGGCGACCGCGGCGCAGCAGCCCGAGCCACGGCTCCCCGCGGCGCCGACACCCCCCGCTCCGCGGGCGGCCTAGGCGAGCGGCGCCCCTTAAGCCTCCACAGCGCGCCGTGGTACAGGCCGCGGCCTCCCACCGTTAGCGGTCGTGGCCCCCACAGTCCCCTCAGCCCCGGCAGCAGCTCCAGGCGAAGCCCATGGGCCTGGGCCGTTCCCGCGGAGGGATGTCAGCGCCGCTCAGGACCGTGCCGCCGCCCAGTCCCCAGGTGAGGGAGGCTGAGGCCCAGCGGCGGGGGAAGGCCTACTCCACCCTCCCGCGGGCCCGGGGAGCCGCGGAGAAAGGGGCCGGGAGCCCACCATAGAAGGGACAGTGACGGCGACTCTCACCTGGGCCCCAGCGGGTCGGGCGCGGCGAGTGTCCGGCCGCTCCTCGGCGGTGTTTGAAATCACTAAAACCGCCCGCACCTCCCAGTGTCCTCAGCGCCCGTTGGCCGGCAGCGGCCCCACCCACGCCCGCAGCCGCTCGCGTTATTGGTTCGTTTGAATCCGGCAGCGACAACGCGTACTCCGCGCACTCTGGAGGCGGCCGCCGGGGCCCACTGGCCCGCGGGGAGAGCGCACCGCGGCGGGGACGGCCTCTGGCGGCGCCGTTGTCCCGGGCCCTGCGGCCTGCGCACTCTGCTCGGCAGCCACCGAGGCGTGCCGGGGAAGGAGGCCGCTGCGCCCGCCCGCCCCTGCGGGGAGACTCGGGCCGCCGCGGCCCCGGTGAGGGTGTGGGGCGGCCGCGGGTCCGTAGTGCCCGGCCCCGGTGGCGTCCTGGGGCAGCTGAACCCGTCCCCTTCCGCAAGCAAAGCAGCTCCGAGCTGTCTGTGTTCAGCTGTCGGGAATGGCCGGTTATAGCGTAATGGGCTCGCTCTCCTTTAATATTTTTAATATGATTAGTGAGTTCAACAAAAAGGAACTGTGTTTTCCCTCCTTTGTTTCTTCACCTCCGCTGAAGCAAGCGAAGGAAAAATTCTTAGGGGTAACCAGCAGACAAGGGACAGGGGAGGGCCACCAGCACAATTGCATCTTACAATGCCACCACACTGCATAAGCATCATCGATTTGTAAAGAGGGAGGTGTTTATATTTGTGTGTGACCTCAGTGAAATCACTTCTGTGCTGTGCTTCAACTGTAAAATGAGGAGGAATAACGCTAAAATGTTTTAAATGCTTTTGGTACTTCTTTCATCAGAATGGGCTACGAGATTAACACTAGTAGTGCAGTGTCAGTTAACAGTGAATGTTTCATTCATTATTTGCACCATTTAATCTCTTCGTTATAGAAAAAATGCAACAGAATTTTGAATAAAACCCCTTACAGATAGAAAATTAGCTCTCCTTCACAGCTTTATTTTCCACTGGGCAGAGGCTTGAGACAACTACAGTCCTAATACTTTCCAAAAAGAGGAACATCCTCTTCTGCAGTTGTCCTGTTGAAATGGTAACAAAAAGGAAAAAAAGCAAGGGCGGGGGGGTGAGCGGTATTATATGTGCGCAGGAATTTGCAAAAGTGCATGAGTGTGGATATTTGGCCCTCAATTCAAGGCCACAGTGGCAGAAGAAGTGTGTGTTACTATCAGATTATCCCAGATCCATTCCTACCTTCTCGCTCCTCTCAAATTAAGCAAAGTTGAGGTTCTGTGCAAACAAGTCTGGGAGCTCCTCTTTCAAAGGAGTGTCCAAGTAACATGCATGATTCACAACCAAAAGCCAGGCAGAGTGGTTAAGAAAAGCTAAATTTATATTAAATTATCATCAACCCCTAAAATACTGAACACAGTGGTTAAATAACTCCAGAAAGTCCAATGTCTCCAGTGAGTAACGTTAAAACCATTACACAGGAACACACGGAAATCACTGACGTTAGCTCAGGACAGACAGGAGAGAGGTTTGCTTTTTTACATAGTAAATCAGTGCTCAAGAGATCATCCTCCAGTGGCCTTTCTACATTCTTAACATCCTAAGTGCAACGAGGGTCTTCTCACTGGGGCTGTCTCTAGGAAAAAGAAACTCATCTCTGCCCACCTCACTGGTAGAAGAGAGGCTGTGGGACATTTTGTTGCTCCTTTTTGCCATAATCATTTGAGGAAGGGAGCAGAGAGCAGTTATGAATGGTTCTTAGCCTGGAGTGTGCAGGGTCCCTCCTGAGAAGCAGTAGAGAGTATCTGCCAAGGTGGAAATCAAAAGCACCAGAAGTTGTTGAAAAGACTGACTGGGTTTTCCTTTCCATTCTGCACTTGCGACTCGGACAGCGATTATTTTGACAGGCTGACTGAAGCTCAAGTGACAGGTCTGGGTAGATGTTTCCCTTCACCCCTGTCCCACCTCCAGATTTTGGTGCACATAAGCTACTGGGGCAAGGCTCCCTTTCCCCCAAATCCAAAGAAACCCTGCTCTCCTAGAAGTCAGAGCCTTCCTCCCTCATGCACCCACTCACTCCCAGCTCTGATGCCCCCACACATGGTTTCTGTTCAAATTGATTCTTCTGCCTATGCTTCATCCCTCTGGTGTTGTCCCTGCATGAGGCAGCTTAGACAGGCAAGGTCCATGTCAGCGATACACACTCCTTTCTCATTTCCCAGTCGAGTCCACGTCTCAATCCAAAAGTGCCTCTGCCCAATAAAAACAATGCTTCCCAGGCTGGAGTCAATCAAATAAATAATTAAATAACAATCTAATTAAAAAAATATCCCTCTGGGAGTAGGGAAGAGTCCCGCATTGACACAGGGAAATTTCCAAGCCTTAGGTCCAGTTCATTTTCCACAGGAATATACACCAGTCAGCCCAATGGTGCAGCTATAGACAGTTTCAAGCCACCTAGCCAGGTCAAACCTGCAGCCTTCCCCTCTCCGCAAAGCTACCTCTGCTGTAAAAAAGTACAGCCAACCCGCTGGCAACTGTCATGTTTTTCAGGTGTAGCAGAACCGTTAGTATATGAACAAGGTTAGAGCAGAGTAGGATGTATTTCCTTTTTTTTTTTTTTTTTTTTTTTTTTACCTGCTGGAAAAATACCACACAGGAGATGAACACACCTCTAAGCCATACCCCCCTAGTGTATACTTTGCTGTCTTTACGCCATGGGTGGGAATGTACTTCATGTCTCTCCTCGAGATAAAGAGGTTACAGAGTTTGCTGTGAGAAATTCTTCACTGGGAAGTTCTGCTTCCAAGTACCTGGCTTAACATTCAATATTTTACCATGATAGTATCCATATGACTTGAGGGGTTCATACAAATCTCATTTTTGAAGAAGCATCAAGAGATGTTTCCTCTATCTTTTTTCCCCCCTCTGAACAGACAGATGACAAGAGAAATCAAGAGAACATGAAAAGGTGGCAATAGCCCGTGTGAGCATGCAAGCCCCAGCTCCAGATGCTGCTGGGGTGTAACTGCAAGGGTAGGATTACACCGCCAGAGGGTAAAGGCCTTGGAGGCCAGAGAACAACTGAAGCTCATGCAGCTGATGGGAAAAATGACTTTGCAAGGAGAGCTATTTAGTGGTAACAGAAGAGCTTAAAGTGCAATTCTATCTGATAAACAACTATTTTAAATGACCCTTACAGCTCCCTGATTATTGTCTCCTATTCTAGGTCAAATGCGCTCAGCCTAGTAGTAAAGCAGTTCCTAACTGTCAGCACTGAGCATTCCCCTGGGAAAGACTTGACCTAGGAATTCTCTCTTTTCCCTCATTACGGTAATCTAAGATCCTAAAGGCCAAGAGAATTGGGACCTTGCAGAATTGGGACTGGTGGGGACTTAGCAAGTTTTCTTTTTCTTTTTTTTTATATATCAGTTATACAAAGACAAGAGTAGAATTTAGGTCTTGCTGAGATCCATTTCCTCCCATTAGCTCTGTAGAGCTAAGAACAATACCAATCTCTTCTCAAGAACAGCACTCTGACCCCACAGGGAGCAGTTCTGAAAGGACCATTTGCTGACTCTTGTTTTTCCAGAGTAGAAACATCTCTTAACAGGAAACGGGAGAACAAGAGCAGTGTCCACTGCCAGCAACAGACACAGTGCTCCAATCTGAGAATTCCTTAAAGTTTTTACTAGCAGATGGGAAAGTAAGCAGTGATGCTCTCATGAAGCCAGTCATGGCAACTGTGGTTACCCTCTTTTATGCCCATAAAAGGTGACCTGGTGCTGTGTTAGTGTTCCCTTGAGCCCCAAAATATACCCCATGTATTCCAAGACCTCTCTCAAGTCAGAGACGCCTCAACACAAAGCCTCAAAGGGTGTGGCTAGTGCTGGAATGACTAGGGGAACTTCTGTGACCAGGAGCTAGTAGTGAGGCAGCTCCGCTCTCTTCATGGGCATTGACCATGAGCTGGATGGCACAGGACTTGCAGGCTGCCAGAGAACACAGAATCTGAACCAGATTCAGGCCAAAGGAGTCACTGCAAAGGTTAATGTGGCAGCTTCCAGGAAAAGGGAACATATAAATAAACCACAGACAGTGAAAATGAGCCAAAGGGTCTCTGGGTTCCAACCCACCCATCCTCCCTCTCCAACCACAACAGCACAGCTGCCCAAGCTCCTTGCTGAAAGGCAGTCACAGTCTCTGGGCCACTCGCAAGGGAGGCTGGTCTCGGAGTCCTTCCTTGCCTAGCAGGCAGAGTCCTGTCTTTTTTGTGCAGAGCAGAGGCTAGGGAGGGTACGAGCATTTCCAAAGTCGCGTGTACTTTAGACCTCGCTCTCCGTGGAGGGCTTGCGTTGGTGCTTCCAGCCTGTGTCTGGGAGTGAGCCACGCCGTTCAGGTGTGGCTGCTGCTGTGTTAACACTGCTGCATTCAGACTGTTCTTCCTGTAGCAGCTGCTCAGTTTCGGTGTCATCCAGTGAACCAGAACTAGCCTGGATAGAGACCGTGTCTGTCTTCATGCAGACGTGGTCACGGAGGATCCCTCCTCGGGAGCTCCGAATCTGCTTAAGGTCATCCCACTCGGAATCATCACTGGATAAAAGGCATATCCCCTCCACAATCTTGATCTTCTCCTTGGTGTAGCTGTGGTCAGGACCAGTCTAGGGGGCAGACACATGAATGAAAAAAAAAAAATACATCTATGGAAAAATACGGCAAAGAGCAAAGCAGAGCTGGAACGTAGACAGAGAAGCAGACAAAAGGCTTTACCTCCACGTAAACAGTCACTGGCTTTGACTGTCACAATGGCAGAACCAAACTAAGTTTTCCTTCAGTTCTTCACCATCCCCAGAAAATTCTCCCTGCAAGAGCTCTCATTCCAAACTCCAGGAGCCTTCAAATCATGGAAGGCAAATGAGGATGAGTTGGCTCTTCTAATTCAACTATATATATATTCCCTGACAGCAGGGAGTAAGAACAACACTGAGCATAAAAAGTAAGAAAAAAAAAAACAAACCCAACAAAATGGGAAGCAAGAAGACCCAGAAGACTTCATGGTAAAAGTAGGCAGGGAATCGATTCTAGGTCTGCAATATCTTTATATCTGAATCATTCTAGATTCACCTCTCAGGAAAGCGCAGCTGGAATATCACTGTTGAGTCCGTGTCTCACAGTGATACAGGGGAGGGAGACTACAGGGGAACAACGAAAATGATCAGAGGCTAAAGGGACCACACTGAGATTAAAGTAGTGAAATCTGTCTAACTTGGCTCACTGACAAATAAGGAGCATTAGATCATCTGATCTATCCCTGAGGAGACAGTGAAGGGGGCAGGGAAAATATACATCTGGGTATATCTAGAAGCAGCAGAATTAAGAGAAAAGGTGAAAAGATTTAGGTTCCCAGATAAATAATCCTGGCATATCCTCAGTAAATAAGGCTAAAATGGCAGGAAAGTATGGGAAATCTATGGGATAGTACCTTTGAAAAACAAAGCCAGGGAACATTCCCCTCTGGGTAAGTCTTGCTGTGATCCCAGCTAGAGGAACTAAGTGATCTAACAAAATCTCATAAATATTTCTACAGAAATTATCTTTTTCAAGTCTCACATGCTAAGTATGAGTAGCCAAAGCCAAGACTAAAGGATCTGCCATAGAAAATGACCTATACTTTCTCGACAGACAGTAGAGCTGGTTTAAGGACATAAAAGCAGGGAGGAAAAAAAACAAGAAAGAGCAATTAGTATGGGACAGTGCTTGAGCCACACAACAGAGCTTGAGTGAGGGAGGCAGGATCAAACACATAGAATAGTGATACCTGACGTGAGGATGTGGACGGAAATCAGAAGAGGGAAGATGAGAAGCTATCTGAGTGATAAGAAAGCTTCTGAGGAGAAAACAGAGGAAAAACTAAGTGCCGCAAGATATCCTATCAAACCCTCTCCCATCCTGTGGCACACAGGGCAGACCTCCGCAGGCCTTTAAAATGCTCCCTATCCCACCCCTGCACAGCCAGGAGCCACGTTCTTGTCACCAAACTCCTTCTGGCTGCCTGGTTCCCCTGCTGACTGTCCAAAGTAATCTTGGTGCAACAGTCACTAACTGGGACTGTATCCAGGGAACACAATCCCCTTTGACTCCTGTATTTCAAGGGCCAGCACCCAATGCAAATGAAATACAAGACACTATGGGAGCAGGGAAGAAGCAGAGAGCTAAAGACAGGTCTAATTCACTACAGCTCACTGGGGAAGAGGTGCTGCTAGTTGATCTCCATAGGAGCCTGAGCAATTCACTGAAGCTGTCCTGTGTCCTAGAAGTAAATGCTGACAAGTTGCAGTGTTTTCACATACTAAGGCCTGTAATACTCAACAGCAGCTTGATCTGGGCTCCCATGTCCTTAGTAGCAGCTCTTACCTCTTTCTTATAGCACAACTGGTTGTACATGGTTGGTTTGGGAATTGCTTCAATCTTCACCTCCTGGGTAGATGTCCGATATGAAGGATTACTGTAGGTTAGGTTCCCCAGGCTAGGGTCCGTGAACTTGGACTTATTATGCCTAGAGGGAGAGAGCTGTCAAACACTGCTTCCATTGGAGAACAAAGGGATTGTAAATGACAATAAAGAAAGATGAAGTGCTTTCAGGAGCCGCCTTCTCCTACAACCCTAGATTTTACTATTGGTCAGGAGAGGGGGAAAAAAGATCACTTACCTATATACAATTAAAGCAGCAATAAGCAGCAAAATAAACAAGATGCTGAGAAGACCTCCAATAATGTAGCTGACATGCAGTCCTTCTCCTGAAAGTGAACAGCAACAGTAACTGATGCACTCTCCTTAATTTCCACTGAATAATACTGACCTCGGTGTAACGCCTAATACAGAGGTTTTACACCATACAGAAGCAAAATGTCAGCACATCAAGGTTTAGCTGAGAGTTTTGTTTGGCTTCATATGAAACCAAACCCTTCCTCCCACCCAGGCCCCAGCAAACCAAGGAACATCAAGATCTTTGTAATGGGGTTGAATAAGGATGAGTTAGATCCCCTACTGCAGGTTACTACTGCAGTGGGAAACAATTACTCCAGTCAGCCATCCTCAACTAAACATGAAGGGGAAGGTGAAAGAGAGTATCATTAATGGTAAGAGTCCAATGGATGAGGCATAGGAAGAAAGAAAACAGAACTATTCTTCAGACCAAAGACCAAAGTGTCATTTGAAAAAGTCCCCATACGAGCTAATGAACATGTATGGCTGACGTTCATCCTCAGACATGCTTTGCTCTGCTCAGTTTCAGAAATTGGAGTTTCAAACATTATGGACTAGGAAGGCCTGGGCACATCTAGAGGAACAACCCTGGTGGAGAAGAGTTAAAGAAAAAAAACTCACCCATGGTTGCCAACACTGCCTCGTTGGCATGGGTACACAAGCCTCGCCTAGCATCTTTGTCAGAGCAGCTGAATGACACAAGGACAGTTAGTTACTGATAGTAGTATCAACAGTATCAAGGGTATCAAAAGACAAGATGGGACAGGCTAGCACTAATATCCCTTCCATTTCCAGCTCAACAACAGGAGCCTTCCTTTCTGTTCTTCAGTATCCTTCTGCATCCAGAGGAGAGAGGACCATATACATATATATAGGAGGGTGTGTGTGTATATATCAACTATAGGTCTGCAATATCTTTATATCTGAGTCGTTCTAAATTCGCCTCTCAGGTACACCGGTGCATACATATATCTATCCATCAGAACACAAATTTCAGCATCAGTGCTGAAGCAAAAATCAGAAGAACCTGGAGTCAGCACAAAGAACTTTCTAACTCAATACATCATACTCAATAAAGTGGAAGTTTTGCCTTGTAAATAACCCAGCCATATATTATACAACATACTTTTTTGCTGGGCAGTAGGAATAGCAGGCTGTAGGGAATTAGCAGAAAAAAGTCCCTTAACTACATGCATTGTAACTTAAATGTTAGAGCTGTAAAGGTTCTGTTCTGCCCCTAACAAGCTACCCCTTTGTGGCCAGGGCAGAACCACTTCACTTCCTCAGATGTCTGGGTCAGGTCTCAGATGTTTCAGTGAACTAAAGCAACAGCCTCCTCTCTCCTCCTTTCAGAAATAAGTTCTCAAAATTAAGAGTTCAAAAATCAACCAAACGAATGACATGGTCTCGGGAGGACTTTAACACTTCAGCACAGTCAGACTAAACACACGTTTCAATAGAACAGACAGAAAGATCTCTGCACCTCTTTCTTGCCAGCTCAACAGAGTTATGCATTCTTTGTCAAAATGGTTTTCCCCATTATGAACGTGAAGTCTGGAGCTGGAATAGCCTCTTTTGGCTAGGAAGAGGTGCATTTGGATGATAACCAGAAGGGGCTTGCATGTTGCACCTTGCACAAGCTGTGACTTTCACGCCCCAATTCCAAGAGAACAAGAGCACTTACTTTCCTTCCACTGCTTCCAGAGATGTGAGAGGTTTGGTTGTTGAGGTACCTACTCTGCCAGGTGGTGTCTGACTTCTCTCACTTACACTGGTGGGTTCAGGACCAGGGGGCACCACACCAGGAACTAGAACAACAGAGAAAAATAAGCAGGACTCCAACTTTGTGGGACAGATGAACAAATCTGGTAAGCTATAGAGAGTTTCTAAAATGGCCTATATGAGTAGCTTTCCCATCTCAAACCCAGTCTGTCAGCAGGAAAGACAGAAGAAGGCTCTACTGCTCACAGCCACCTTCCAGTATATGACTCTGCATAAGTTTTTATACACTGGAGAGCTTCAGATGCTCTGGTTGCCACTGCCACTGCAATAAGCATAAGCAGTGGCTCACTTATGAAAGCTACTACCCAAGTGACAGTCATCAGTAAACTCACTAGTAGAACAGGGCCGCCCATCTGGTTCATCCGGGCATGCGCAGATGAAGTCAGAAGCCCTGGCAAAGCAGAGGTGAGTGCAGCCTCCATTGTTCACTCCGCAAGCATTAGTACCTGGAAGGAACAAACAAGTCTCTAAATACGCTGCAGATGACTAGGTAGGAGCTCAGAGCAACAACCTTTTTTCCTGCTCAGCCAGAGATACTTCCTACAAATCCAGCAAGTTACTACGCTCTGGCACATCCTCTTCATTTGACTGCTAAGAAAGTGATGACAATAGCCAGACAGTGGTAGGATTAGGGCAGTCTTGAAAGGAAGGCACTGGAAATCATTAGATGGGAGCCCAATCAACACAGCTGCCCAGATTAAAGAACAAAAAGCTCACATTCTTCTGTTTTAACACAATGTCTGATGAACAACACAGAAAGTGACATTTGCTAATCAAAGCTGTAACAGAACGTGCTTAAGATGTACATAACTGAAATGTCACAGGTAGACAAGGAATGTGGCCAGGGAAGATGCACTAACAGTTTGAGTGTAAGAAAGGATGCCAATCTTGCTTGACATCTACAGTAGCACAGTGGTTCCAGAGTTCTTTTTATCTAAAATTAGCATTTGCCTGAATCAAGGTCCTCCTCTTTACCTGTCTGTCTCTGAGGGGAAACGACAATGATATCCATCAGTCCCTCAACATTGGCTAGGACTGTCTCTTTGTTCCGCCCAGAGTATTTGTCCACTCTCTGGATAGATTTGGTTTGCCAGTCA
The DNA here is from genome assembly GCF_964199755.1 of Larus michahellis. Classification (NCBI taxonomy): domain Eukaryota; kingdom Metazoa; phylum Chordata; class Aves; order Charadriiformes; family Laridae; genus Larus; species Larus michahellis. The sequence goes on along the minus strand of NC_133899.1, from coordinate 47,933,043 downwards.
GTCCAGTATATCCATCTATCCTGCTGCTCAGGGAGACAGCAAAGGAAAATCACAGCCATTAGCATGTTTAGCCACATAGACACAGGATACCCATAAAAAACACATCCCAGTGGCAGAAGGCTCCAAACAAAGGCCTTTTCAACCCCCTCCCCTCTTATAAAGAAAATGACTGTCTGCACCCTACAGGAATTCAGACAAACTTCCTTTTTTAGCTCCACAGAAGAGTTAAGTACTATATCTTCAGCCATCCTGGTTCCCTCAGACTATAACAATTCCCTGTCGCCAAGCTCCACTGTCCAAACACATCAACACACCAGGTAGAATGGTGGCAGCAGAAAATTCTTACCTGTGTCAGAGCAAAGGGATGCGACACCTGGCTGACCAACACTTGCCGTAGCTTCCCATTGAGATCACAACTCTCTATACGATCAAGATGTGCATCCACCCAGTAAATCCTGGAGAAATAGGGAAAGAGGTGAGTTTCCATCTATACAATCTCTCTTTACTTTCTAGACCTTTGCTAGCCAAGGTGGATCAGACAAAGAAAACCAAAAACAATCCACACCCAAACCCACAACACTACTCCAATAAACCAAGCCAAGACGACTAAAAAAAATTCATTACAAGCCTTAACCCTATGCAAGTGTAAGAAAACGTTTCACTGACCTCCTGGTGTCATAATCCAAAGTCAATCCATTGGGCCATCCTAGGTCAGTGTTAATCAGGATTTTACGTTCAGAGCCATCCAAGTTTGCTCGTTCAATTTTAGCAATGTGACCCCAATCTGTCCAGAAGAGGTACCTGAACAGATAAAAAGCAAGCATAAGAAGAAAAGAACATTCCATTTAGCCTAATGAAAGTTTTAGTTTTGAACTGAAATGCCAGATTCTTCAGGTTCAAGAAAGATCATGTGGTGTGTAGCTTTCTTCTCTCAGCCACCTGCCCAATTTTCAAATTCACTGTCTGCCTGATTACATCTGTCACTCAGAGCCAGCCTCTTGCTAGTACCAGCAGATTCACACAGCACATCTCTTCTTCCTCCTACAACCTCCTCTTCCAGTCTCCCTCTGCGCAGCCCTTCTCCCTGCCGCATCAATACCCCATACCTACCCCTTCTTGGGAAAGACAGCAATGGCTCGGGGCTCATCCAGGCTGTTATTGATCAGAACTTTTCTGGAGCTTCCATCCAGTCTAGCTACTTCTATGGTATTGCGTCCTGTGTCTGTCCAGTAAAGGTTCCTGGCAACCCAGTCCACCGCCAGGCCATCTGTAGTCTTCAGACCCTGACCAATAACAGTTTCCATGTTGCTGCCATTCAGATCAGACCGCCTGGATGAAAATCAATGACAAATGGCAGTGAGGAACGGGTAGCTCCCGGAAAGCCTTCACACCTCTATGTGTGATCCCCATCAGCCACAGGGCCACTTCATACTGCTACCTCCCTAATACCTTTTTCCCCATAGTCTCCAGCAGGTTAAACGTTAAACGCACTTTCAGCATTTACTTCAGCGATAGACATGATGCTGTGAACCAAAGACAAGGTAAGTAGCGGTGTATTGCTAGCATCTCAGTCTCCCCAACTTATTGGCACACTCCACAGCTCACTGTGGCACAACCAGCACAAGCAGCTGGGTGACCTGGGCACTGGCCAAGCAGATGTCTGGCACCCACCTGATGACATCAAGAAATACATCTGTGTAGTAAATCTTGCCATCCACACTATCATAGTCCAGAGAAATTACGTTGTTCAGCTCAGGGACAGGTATGTGCACATCTGTGTGGTCACTGGTGTCCAGTGAGATACGACGGATGGAAGCACGGCTAGAGAAAAGTAGGTAGGTCTCTGGAGAAGAGTCACACGTCTGCTCATCTCTCTTCAGTTGGATGCCAGTGGGGCAGGCACAGGAGAAGCCAGTGGGGTGAGGCAAGCAAAGGTGAGAGCAGCCACCATTACGAACTCCACATTTATTGAAGCCTTTAGAAATATGGAAAGCATAGTTTAAGGATCGGTGTGGTCCCACAGACCAAAGCTTTATTTTAAAGGCTACATAAATGCACAACTTGCTAGCAGCTGAATTCATCCTGATCGTCCCAGCCTTGCTGGGAATCTACAGCCCTTCATCCAGAGACTGCCTTCCGCCCCTCCAAGATTCAGGGTGGGTATGGGCATGGTTGGGCAAGGAGAACAGGAAGGCACAGAAGAAGGAGGTGCATTAGGAGCAAAGTCTTGACCTGCATTCCTTGCTAATCATAGTTTTCCCACGGAAAAAGGAACAGCCAAATGCTGATAGATTCACATAACTGCAGTTTAGCTTTATTATTGCTGCAAATGGTAATGCTGACAGAAAGATCCAACCCAGTGGGGAAGCAGCGTGACAATGCACCAGCGGCCAGGCTGACAAAGAAGCTTCTGTTTCAACTTAGCTGCACACAGTGGCAAGTAAACAAAAGCATCAGAGAAGCCTGCTGAAAGTGCCTGACATATTAGGGTCATATCCTTTTTTTTTTTAATTGAAAAAAAAAAAAAAACCAAAACAGCATACATTTACTAGGAGGGGATAAACCCAGAAGACAGGTGCAGGGAGTGAGAAGAAGACAACAGGGATATGACGGCTAGAGTTTTGGTTAGCTTTAAGTTATATTGTGAAGTTATGCTGTCAAGACTGATGTTCTGATGTTAGTATCCACAGGAGAAGCAGCACAGATTTTTCTGTAGAAGTACATATTAGGGAAATTTCACCAGAATGAAGCCACAGCACAAAGCAACAACTCCCACTGAAGAGCAAAGAGGAAAGACAGGGTAACATAGGATACCCAAAGAGTAACATGAGGAATCTGACTCTGGCAAAGAATAGTTGGAGAGCATGATATATTAAGAGCAACTAAAGAAGCAGAGATTTTGTATAACAAAGTGGCAGACAGGAAGATGAAGCCTGTAATGGTTGGGAAAAAAGTGACTAGAACTTGAAATAAAGTTTCAGCAACTGGCTTAAGAGGAATTAATGCCTTTTGGAGTTAAAAAAGGGGAACTGTCCAATGCCAGTAGACTCTGGTGAAGCTTAATAGGGCATGACTCATTCAGTCCTCCTAAGAAAGTAGCTCTCGTGTGTGAGAATGAGGTTGTCAGTGTAATCCAGTGAAGGAAATGGGATGAAAGGGGTCAAAAGCCATGCAGTAATAAACAAACACCAGACCTATGGAGCTGGGTAAACAAGGAGAAGTGCAAAAAATACGTAAATAAGAGGGAAGAAGTAAAGAAAGATGGGTTTTGAGAAGTTACTCTATCACTCATGCTTCACACCAAACGACTCTTTTCTGTGACATCTCTGAAGGGCTCCCCTAGTCACCACAGAGCCCTGCTGATTTGGTAGCAGCCTAGCAACTCACCCAGGGGCCGTGCCCTATCAACAGCTTGAATGTCCATGAGGCCAGGCAGGTTTGCCCTCACCAAGATGACATTGGCACCAGTGTCCTTATCAGCCCTGTGAATGCTGCGAGTTTGCCAGTCAGTCCAGTAGATATAAGAGTCCAGCAAAGTGAGGCCATAAGGATGTTGCACTGGGGACAGCAGGGTGCGGCGGTTAGCACCATTGAGATCTGCAGCCTCGATACGCTGAAGAAAGAAGTAAACATCAGCGCCACACTCAAAACACTAATCCTCTTGCTAGCAATTACTATATCAAGTGGAAAACAGAGCCTAAGCAAGTGATGTTATTCAAGTCCACCCTCCCCATAGTCCATACTCTCAGAAAAGCTTATGTTCCCCTTGCTATTTTGATAGCTTGCTCAAAAACTTCAAAACAGCCTCCAGGCTACCAAAGAACCCAATGACAAACAATGCTGAGGAACAGAATCGGACCTCTGTGTGTGCATCAGCCCAGAGCAACTGTGATCCAGCCTTATCCACTGCCAGTCCATTAGGCCAGCCGAGGTTATTGCTGATCAGCACCGTACGTCCAGAGCCATCCATCCCAGAGCGTTCCAGCTTGGCATTCTCACCCCAGTCCGTCCAGTACATATACCTGGGGAAAAGCAAGCAAGTATTACGGAAACAGGTCAAAAGTCCTGTTCTAACCCCTAGACAGCCTCTTGACAACACTAACCCCATCTCATGGTATAAAGCTATTGCTCGAGGGCTGTCCAGGTTCTGCCAGACCAAGACTTTCCTCATGGAGCCATCAAGGTTGCCCACTTCAATTCGGTTTGTTCCTGTATCTGTCCAATATATCTTCCTGCCAATAGCATCCACAGCCAGCCCATCTGTAGTCAACAGACCTGAGAAAACAGAAAGGTGTACTGGTCACTGCTCGTTCTCCCAGCTTAGTCAGGAACTTATGGTATTCCCATTGTGCACCTCATCAGGCAGTTGCTTTAGGCTTTGCTTGCCCTTCCACTGGAAATTTAAAGATTATTCTACCAGGGTGTCAGAGAATCTCTCTTTTTCATGCTGCATGGAGGCAAGAGGCTCCCAGGTCAAAATATTTCTTACCTGTAGTGATGATGTCCTCAAATTGTGAGCCATCTAGGGCAGCCCGGCTGATTTTACGCAGCGTACTGTCTGACCAGTAAACCTTTCCTGGGTGGAAGAAGAAAGAGAAACTTTAAAAAAGCCCACAACAAAACCAAATCAAAACAAACCCCAACAACCAAAGAGCAGAATCTTAAAAAACAGATCCAGGTCTCTAACTACCAGCTACACCATTCAAAACAGATCTGACTGCACAGGAATAACAGCAGCACAAGACTATTAGGCTAGAGTGATAAAACAGTACAAATTATCTTGTTCCAGTCCTCCCCAAAGTATGTAGGGGCACTGGCACTCTGACCTTTACACAAGGCCAGAGAACACAAAACACATTATCAGCTAATAGCAGAGTCTCCCACATCTGATTTTTCAAAATGTTCCAGAGGACAGCAATCAGATCATCTACCTTACTGTACAACAGTGAGTTTACATCCAGCACAGCATCAGATATTTAGTATACATGAACAGCCACAGTCTCAGCTCTCCTGCTGTAAAAGGCTTCAGCAGGAGGAAAGCTTTCTTAAATCCAAAGCGCACAGGAACCTGACCCAATATAGCAGGCAGCTTCTTCCTCTTAGTTGGGGTTCTCTGTTTTCCTATAAGGATATTCCTTTCCTGATTGGAAAGAAATATTTGCAGCACGTACTAGGAAAAAAAACCTACCCAAATTCACAACCTACATTAAGATCTGCACTTGGGTCTTTACTCAGACATTTAGATATGAAGTCACTTGTTGCCTTTCAAACAGATAGTTGGATACAATAGGAAGTTCAGACCTTCACGAGGATCCACTCCAATTGCAATGGTGTTCTTCATGGTGACATTGACTGAGATGACAACATCTGCAAAGTAGGGAATATCCAGAGACACCATCCGGATGTCAGTCCTTCTGGCAAAGATCAGAAAGCTGGTCATTCCTGCAGGGAGTTGAAAATGGACAGATATCAGCAAGGAACTAGTTCAGTCAACTGTAGGCATCATTTATTGAATATTCTGGAGGTGACATCCACTTCGGTGGAAAAGGGGGAGTCTCAGACAGATCTCAGCTTATGGGAATCTGGGTACAAAAGCTTTATTGAGCATTATTGAATGCTTGTTTACATTCAAGTTGAAAAGGAGTGCACTCATAGAAGAGTTACTTCTGCTAATATGTGTGGGAAACAGGAATTAGGAATCACTTTTCTCCTGCTAAGGAGAAAAAGTGAATGTACCATGGCCTGAAGCTGAGTGCCTTCCACAATCCTCAAGAAGAGGGTCCATGGGAGGAGTACAGATTATTAAAGAGGTGCTATTAAAGAATATAGCACCTTGTAGTTAAAAAAGAATCCACCTCCCAAAAGTATGGGGAAAAACGTGACATCTGGTATAGTTGCCAAACGTAATTTCAAGAAAAATTTCTTCTGCATCAATCCAGTTATCGGTAAGTTTCCTCATAGTAAATCCCACTCAAATTGAAGGTACAGGCATCAAATGGGTTTTTCAAGGAGTAAAACAGATAAACACATAAAAGTGCATTTTATTCTCCAACAAGGCAGGAGCAAAATGTAGCTGTGATACAAAACTGCAATGAGGTTCCTACAGAGAGGACTCACCAGGGGAGCAGGTCTTGCCATCAGATTGCAGGTTGATCCCAGTAGGGCAGGTACAGCTGTAACCTTTTGGAAGAGGTGCCAAAAGGCACAGGTGACTGCAGCCTCCATTGCTAACTTCACATGCTGTATGTACTAGAGCAAGGAGAATGAGAAATCCATAAGCCACTAGCACAGGCACAAAAAAGCGGTGCAACAGCTATAGAAATGTATTCTAGAATGCCCTTAAATACCAAGCCAAGAATTACTCTCATGCTCTCATATTCCACCCAGTGACTTAAGGCATCGAGGGCTGACAGACAGGTCAGCTCCCTGCAGGAGAGCTGTGCCACATACTAGAGCCTGAGCAAGCTCTTGGCTCAGTGTGGCTTCGGGCGAGCTCTGTACCTGGTGGCCTGTGCCGGTGGAAAACATGAATATCCATAAGATTCTCCAGATTGTCCTGCAGCGTTTCCCGAGCCTGCCCAGTCCTTCTATCTGCGCTCTGGATGCTTTTGGCCTGCCAGTCTGTCCAGTAGATTCTCTCGCCATAAAGAGTAAGTCCAAAGGGGTGAGGCAGATTGCTCCCAATCAGCACCTGGTCAGATTACCCCCAGCCCCCCCAAAAAACATTACTAAGAAGTCACTAAGGGGAAGAGGCTTCCCTTGCCCCCTCTCAGCATCATAATGTACAGTCACAGCAAAAGGAGAGTGATGGGGTAACATCAGCCCTCAAATGGAGGTTCCCTCACACGCAGTTTGCAAGTAAACTAGGGAGCTCTTCTCTCCCAGTGAAAGCAGCTCAGCATGTCTTGATTTCAAGATTTCACTTTCAACTGGAAAGAGAGGCAGGGGCCATCAGCACTCTGTGCTCTAGGACTTACACCTCAGGCTCCTAGATGCCCTCCTCAAGGATGGCTTCCTTACCTTCCTGTTGTTTCCATCCAGACTGGCATACTCGATGGTCTTCATGCCTGCATCTGCCCAGTACAAGCGCTGTGACTCATAGTCAATGGCCAAACCATTAGGCCATGTCAGGTTGGAGGAAATGATCACCAAGCGGTTTGAGGCATCCATACCAGCACGCTCAATTTTTGGGCTGGCTCCCCAGTCAGTCCAGTACATGAACCTGAACACAAGCCCAGACAGAAGTGAATGCTTGCACTCCTTCACTGACACTAAGGCCAGGCAGTGTAGCAGAGAAGCAAGAGAGTCTTTAGTTACTTCATCCCCAGGATAAACAAATGAAAACACAAGTCAGCTCCTGCAAGCTCCACAGCACAACAGGCAATTATCCCTGCTTATCTCGTTCCACTAGCATCCAAAATCAGGTCTCTAATTTCAGTCTTTTGCAGGATGTTGAACAATGATACCACAGAGAAAGACAACTGTACAAAGCCAAAGAACCTGAACATCTTTAGACGTGCAAGAACTGCCATATCATCCCAGAATAAAGAATCTCTCACCCTCCAATGGGGTCCACCACGATATCTCTAGGTCTGTCTAGGTTCTCCCAGATTAGAACAGTTCTCATGGTCCCGTCTGTGTTGGAGACCTCTATCCGATCTGTTCCTACAAAAGTCACGAGAGAGGAAGAGAGAAAGATCAAAAACTTCTGGAATCACAAGAGCTAAGGAAAAAAAAATCCATACAACAATGCATTCTTCTCCTCTGTCCATCTCTGTCCATAGCTGGAATATAGCTAAGAAACGTGCCTCAAGGTGTCACCTTGTTTAGATCTCTCAAGTCATCTCTGTGGCTATCACTGGTGCCGAGTCCTGTAAATCAGCTCTTTCCAAAGCCCCCAAGGTATCTACGTAGGCATAAGGGAACAGCTAGAAAAGAATCATGTTCCTTACATTTCTCTGAACTATGACTCTCCAGCAGGGAACATCCTCCAAACACTACGCTGTTTGAAGATATGTAAACACACAGAATCACAAGCTCTGTAGCAAGACAACAGCGGTGCTTGCCTTCTACTATAAAAATTTCTACAGAATTAGTACTGGGGATACTGCAAAGAGAATTAAACTAAGGATTCCACACCTCAACTCCCACTTTGTTAGAAGCAAAACTCCATTTTTTGCTAGACAGAAAGACAAATTTGGAATGAGACAGACAGAACTACCCAGCTGTTTTTCAGTTTTCATGACTAATAAGGAAGACAGAAGCCTAGGTAAAGCAGGGGATCCCAGTACCTGCATCAGTCCAGTATAGCTTGTTGGTGACCCAATCAATTGCCAGTCCAGCTGGACTTTCCAGGCTGGTCTCCACTACAACCTAAATAAAAAAAAAAAAGAAAAAATCCTTAGTGATATTAGACCTTAGGGGGAAAGCACTTGTCCAATGCACCACCTGCTCACCAATAATGCTAACTTCAAAAGGCAAAAGCCCAAGCAGAGCAATGCCATATGAGAGAGAGCATTAAGGACTTAGAAGTTCAAATAAGCCTTATGTTTGGAGAAACATCTATTTTTCAGGTCTGGTCAAACTGCAATTCCGAACTTTGAACTCTCTTCCCCTTATTTATGGCAACATTAGCCTAAGAGCATGTGCAAAAAGCATTCCCAAGGAGCATGGCTCTTGTTCCAAACGTAGTATGTAACAAAGGATTTAAAAGTTCTTCCTTTCAAGATTTTAGGGCTACAACAAAGGAGTTGACCACAGCTTACAAATCAACATGCTTCATGTCTCAATTCAAGGTTTTCCAAACAAGCAGGAATGTACACCAAACTTATGTACGAAGTGTGATCTCAGAGCTCTTCTGAGAAATAGGCAAATTAGTGAACAACAAATCCAGCATGAACTGCAGCTCATTAGAAGGCCAGTGTATCTCAGTGGCTTCAAATCTCATGCTCAAAGAGTCTCCTGGCTAGATGACCTCCACAGGTAGTTAACACTGTACCTCTTGGCTTGATCCATCCCATTTTGCTCGGCTGATTGAGTCGGTGCTAACATCTGTCCAGTAGACATAGTCATCCTTTGAGTCCCAGTCTAGAGCCACAGCGCTGCGAACATCAGCAAGGGGGATGACATCATCTGACAGGTCATCTGTGTCAAAGCTGATCCGACGGATGTCCATCCTTCGGGCAAAAAGCAGGAACTTGTCAAGACCTGATCAAAGGTCGAAAGGTCTTCTTTTAATTTCTCTAAGTTCAACAACACAGTGATAGACACAGACAATTCCCTGCTATATCCAACCTTAACCACTTACATCATCTCTCACTGTCAGGTCACAGACCAGGATTTTATTGGCAGCAAAGTATCACTGGGGGGATGGGCAGTGGGGGAACAGAGTAGTAGGGAGCTGTGTCCTAAGAGCAACCTATGCTGAGGGAACAAAGTCAACCATATTCTTCAAAGAATGGCATAGACCTCGCTCCAAATCAAATAGCTATGCCATCTCTTGTGAATCGAGGAGACAGTTGGTCTAATTCTTCCACATGGTCGCAAACCAAGAGAAACCGTGGCAATCAAGAGGACTGAAATTTTTGTCCATCACGGACCCAGCTCCTATGGGAGCTTTAGGGAAACAATCAGCTGCGACAGGTAACATGGCACCAGTAGCAGCCCTGAAATAAGGGCCCAAGGACGGAGCTTCTTTATATCCTCACCCATCAAGCCCAGTGAGGGCAAAGGGAATGCAGAACAGGGGAATGCATCAAAAAGATGAAGCACCCTCTGGTAGGGCCCTTAATACTACTAACTCAGTCTATCCAGCTGCACCTCCTTGGAAGCAACTGCTGCTGCTGCTTACTCCCATTGCCAACCCTCCGCCACCCACTGAACATCTGAGCATGCAGGCTGTGGTCCCACCTCACTTACTCTGGGCGCAGGCATGGCTGCTGGTCTTGCGGAAGCCCGTGGGGCAGGCGCAGGTGTAATCCTTGCTGCTTGGCAGGCAGAGGTGAGTACAGCCCCCGTTGTTGGCCCCACAACGGTTTCTCCCTGCTCAATTAGCCAAAGACAAAAACAACCAGGCATAAAACAAAGAGTAAAGAAAAGTGGAAAAACACCAGCTGAGGTGTTAAAACCCACATGGATAAGATAACTTGTCCAACCAGAAGTTAATTTAGAATAAGAAAACTTATAAACTAAAGCACTAACTCCATTTGTAGGGCTCAATTTTAAAATAAAGCATTTAACTCAATCCACTTCTAGAGCAGATTATGGCAATTGAAGAGGAATAAGGGAGGTGTCCGTCATTACTAGCACCCACTTATGATTTTTGTTCCCCTCCCAAAACAGCTCTCCCATAAACAAGCCACAAATAATTCTTACTGAAAAGCCTCAACTCCCATGTGTCAGCAGAGGGAGCTGTGGTAACAACCTAACACCAGGTTACTGGGGCTGAGGGACCTCAACTGAACTGCCAGGTGGAGCAAGTTCTACCGCAGCTCTGGACAAAGGTGGTAGATGTGTCGATACACCGGGTTCAGGCTTGCCGTCTCCCTGCTTTACAGGGTGGTGGGTGGCAGCAGGTCTTCTAGTGGCTAAAATGGGTCTCTACCCTCTCTGCAGTTACCTGCTGGCTGGCGCTGAGGATGCAGTGTGTGGATGTCCATAGGGAAGTGGAGTTTGTTGCGGATGATCTCCTGGTTCTTGCCTGTGAATTTGTTTGCGCTGTTGATGCTCTTGGTGTGCCAGTCTGTCCAGTACAAACTGTCCTCAAACACAGTGATAGCAAATGGGTGTGGGAGGCCTGTAACAGACATCCAATACAGGGATATAATCAGATCCTACAGGACTCAGGCTAGCAGGGAGACAAGGGAAAGCTCTTTCCACTGCCCCTTAGGCCTCGCCACGGTCAACCCACTCAAATCCCCCTTACACTAATATAATAGCCAATTCCTCTCTCCTGTCCACCAAAGACTGTGTAGCAAATCCCATCCCTCAGCAGCAGCAGAATTCATTCCACAGTGAAAGAACAGGAATCAAGTACAAAAGCAGGAGACAGTGGCTCTGAAACTCAGAGTAGCACTGTGTTATACTCTGTCGTCTTTACTACAGAGAGTGCTCCTTTTATGTTGCCCTGTTACTTACCTTGGCTAATAACAGCCTTCCTGTTCTGCCCGTCAAGGTCAGCTCTCTCAATGACATGATGTTTGGCATCCACCCAGTACATTCGATGTCCTGCATAGTCAATAGTCAGTCCATTGGGCCAGAAGAGGTGTGTGTCCGCAATGATGCGCCGATTAGAGCCATCCATGTTGGAATACTCAATGCGGGGAGTGTTGCCCCAGTCAGTCCAGTAGATAGTGCTGGAGGAAGCAGGGAAAGACAGGCTAGAAAACTCATGTCCCACACACTGCACGCAGCATCACTCCCTATCAGGGCAAAACAGTATCAGTCCTGTGACCCTGAGCATGAGACTGTGTCACAGCCATGGGAGAAGTGACAGCCAACAAGGTAACACCCATCACTTTCAGGCTGGTGAAACCTGAAGGGGCCAGAATAGGATTAAGGCTCTGAAGGTCCCCAGCACTGGCAGGTTCCCCAAACTGGCAGTACCAAATGAAGGCTTGAGCCCAGAGGCAGCCTTTGTGACCAAGGATGGGGTTTTGCATGTTCGTCTGGAAGCATTTGCATGGAGGGCTCACTGGAGTCCTAAGTTTTCACTCACCCCTCCATAGGATGTAGGGCAATTGCTCGGGGCTTCTCCAGGTTCTGCCACAAAAGCACTTTCCTGTGAGTGCCATCCAAGTTTGCTACTTCAATTCGAGACGTCCCAGAGTCTGTCCAGTATAATTTGTCATGGATCCAGTCAATAGCAAGTCCACCTATCTCCAGGGGAGAATTAAGCACACAGTTAAACGAGGAGTAAGACCTGCTCAGAAAAATAGTTCCCTTTCCCACTCAGCCTCAGAAGAGGCCCAATTCAGTCCTCCTGTCTCTTCCCCCATCAGGCAAGATTTGCTCCATGGGGACGCTGATCTCACACCCATTCCATCCAACCCATCCCCTTGCTCAGGGAGATGCACTCCATTTTGAATGCTGGGTACCCACTTTTCTCCCCCCACCCACACCTTTTCTCGCACCATGGCCAGTCCACAGGCTTTTTCCTTTTTTGTGGTGACGCACCTGGGCTCTCCAGCCCTGTGGAAACCACCTCTTCCACATTGCTACCATTCAGATTGGCCCTCATGATGCGATCGAGAGTGACATCAGACCAGAACACCAACTCCTTGCTGTGGTGGAAGTCAAGGGCAATGGCATTTTCCAGGTTGTTCAGGAGCAGCGTATACTCTGAGCGATGAGGCAACACTTGTCGGATATCAATTCGATTGGCAAAGAGCAGCACTGGCTCTGGCCCTGAGAATATATGGGAAGACAGCATTAGAGTACTTTGACAGGGTCCTGCCTACCATTCTTTCTGCACCAGGTCCCAGAACACAGTTTTGCAGTGCTGGCAGCAAGAAATCAACTCCCAAGTGCAAAACATTTCAGAGAGCTGCTTTCGCATCCTCAATACACAGTCCTAACTCAAAGATTAGCAGTTTTAAACCTTTTGGAAAACATTCACTCAGCAGGAAGTGATCATTTCTGGTCCCACCCAAGCCTGCCTCACCTCAGCCTCTGAAACCGTACCACCAGACAGATGGACTATAGTTTCCTTTTCCTATATCTGTCTCCTAGCCATACAAACACACATGCTCTACCACATCTTCTACGACAGACAGGACAGCTAAAATCTGCCTCAGTCAGATATAAACTCAGCAAGTACTTCCACTGCAAAGAAAAAAAAAAGAGGGAAAAAAAAAAAAAAGAAAAATCAGTATCAACATTTTTTATGGATTTCACGAGGGGAACTCCTACCAAAATCTTAATTCTTTAAATAGAATTTCTAATTCCTCAGCTCCTACATTCCTACAGAGCTCCTCCTCTAATGTAGGAGCTGAGGAATAAAGCTAAACAAGTGTACCAATGCCCTCAAAAACCAGCAGATGTCCACAGAGCAGCCACTCACAGCATTCAAGACTGATGACCAACATCAAGGGTCAAACCAGAAGGAGGTGCGATACAACCTCACTGACTGGAAAGGTTTAGACACTTCCCGAACAGAGACAGAGGCAGGAGGCTGTTTTTGTCCCAGGGTCTGGGGTCACCAGGAATGACAGGGTTCTAGAAAAAGAAGGCAAGGGCTGTCCTGCTGGCAGGAAAGAGAAACAGTGAAGTATCTGTCTGGGGTCAAAATCACACAAAATTTTCACAGGCATTCACCACCAACTTGGGCATATCTAATACAAATGCAGGTACTTCCTTTCCTCACTTGTTGACTTGGTGAACAGCATAATGCTGCCAGTGAAGCATTAGAGACAAAATTATATGAGAACTAGACCAACACACACACACACACAGCAGAATAAGGTTGAATTCCTCTTTACCTAGAGCCTTGCAGCTACGCTTGTCAGGTCGTAGCTCGTAGCCTTGCTCACACCAGCACTGGAAGCCTCCTTCACTGTTGGTACAGCCTTGGCTGCAGTAGCCTTCCTCAGCACATTCATTCACATCTGCATGTTACAGACAAAGAAAGTTACCATTAGATCATCAACAGTTCAGGCAATCTCACCAATAGCTTGCTTCTGCCTTCATGCTCTAATTTGCACCCTATCATAGCCATCAACTTCAAGCACATCAAAGCAGCAGGGAGGAGGCCACTGCTCCAAAAACACACCTTGGCATGATCGGCCATCTTCCAGGAGCCTGTAACCTGTGTGGCAGGTGCACTGCACCATCCCTCGTACCATCTGGCACTTCTGAGCACAGCCACCATTGTTGACATTGCAGTTCTCCTCTCCTGTTCGTGGGCCTGTGAAAGGAACATGTGAAGATAACTGAGCTGAAACCACAAGGCAGGTGCTTGTCTCCTCAGCTGTTAAGGAGCAGTCACCCTTCAGAACAGGCTGAGCAAGAGGGGGAGGACACAGGCTGTGCTGGAAGCTGCCTCTTCGCAATCAGAACTCTCCCCTGCAGGCCACAACCAAAGGAGGCAACGAATCTCAGAATAATATGCATTTAGGATTCACTCTCTCTGCAGACAAACTTTGATACCCAAGATCATAATCTTCTCCTCATTATTCCTTGTCTGCGGCATGTAATTGGCAAAACCACCAAGGTCATTTTCCTCAGTCTTCAACTCTCTTCCATTATTACAACCCAGGCTTTCTTCCTTACGCATATCCTTCAGCAACACCAGAGACTCCCACACACTACACAGTGCCTCCATTTATGTTTAAGACTGAACTTGGAGAACTTACGGCAGTTTTGATGTGGGCTCTCATCACTGCCATCTCCACAATCATTTGCTCCATTGCACAACTTCCTCTGGCCAATGCAACGCCCATTCCCACAAAGGAACTGGTCTGGGGCACACTGAGGGGTTCCTGCAATAGAAGTAGGGGAAAGTAAGCACACCACAGCTTACCAATGGAACAAAAGTCATGGTTGAAGAAAAGGATACAAAACATTTGCTACACTTTGTTACAAACTTTACATATGAGCACAAATCCATGACTTCCTCTTTCCTTGAATTCAGATCATCTTGCACTCCCTACCGCTCTCCATATCTTTATGCTGATTTGGAGGCCTACGAACGCTCCTCCAGACTGAGTCCAACCTTGCTTTATTGAGAAGTTCAGCCATTTAAATTTCTCAGAATGACTGAAAGGTCCTGGCTTAGTTCCCTTTGGTTCCAGATTCCACGACCCTACATAGTATGTGCAAGAGAGGAGTCAGTTCCTCACTTTAATCATCTGATATGTCACCCCAGCATGGCTATGGATCTTAAACCTGCCTAGGAATGAGTGTCTTGTCCAGCCCTAACTGCACTGTGACGGACTTGGAACGAGATTTACACGCATCCTTGAAATCTGAGTTCAGGCAACTGGATTTCACACATGAGCTACACTCTTCAACTTCTGCTGTTGGCAGAGAGACTCTACAGAATTCTTGTAAGTAAAGTAATGCTGTTTGTAGGAACTTTGCCAATCTGATTGTTTCTTCAGCAATAACTGCACTGTCCTGTTGCTTCTTATTTCTTGTACCCCTTAAGCTGACTTGGTTAGTGGTTTCCACATCAACACCCTCTGAAATCCTAGGAAGACAACAGGACAATACATTGTTATCAGCAAAGAAATTATTAGATTGGCAGACGGCCTGTGTAAGCAGCATAGAAAAGGGCAGTTGTGAGAGTAACAAGTACAAATAAGAACTAACAGACACACCAACTGGGAACATAAAGTGAAATCACATGCAGATTCAGTTTTCAGAGCACTGGAATGCTTTATTCTGCAGGATTCTGAAACATCACTGCATTTGTCATATTGAACATAAAGATCCTTACATCAGCCGATCTCCTAGTATTCTAGGAATTTTCTCTTTATGGCCAACAAAAATATAATTCTGCTCTAAATCCAAGATGTGACACAGGATTTTAACTCTTGCTACAGACATTGAGACAACACAGCATTTCGCTTAGATGAGCCAGTACACCTTCTGCTTGGAACCCTCGAGTTAATTTTTACCTGCTGACTATCACCATAGACCTAATGCAGAACGGCACAACTAACCTTACAGTAACAATAGCTGTACTGAACCACCTTGGGTTTGGTTTGAGGCGGAGACGTTGAATTTCAGTGGCTCTGGTAGTTTGACTTGGCTTCTGTGTGGCAACTCTTCTTTCAATACCTCTAAATACTTTTTTTATCAGGATGAGGCAACAGGGTTACTGGCTTGTCTTTAAGTACAGTTGCTTTTTCCAGGATCACCACAATCTCTTGAACACTGGTGCTCACGACAGCTGACCAATCCATAGCAGCTGCTCTCAAATGGCTACAAAGTGTGCCTCTCCAGGTCCTCTGAGCTCAGCTGTCCTTGTAGAACACCCACTCTTCCCTCCTCAACAGGCCCAAACAAGGGGTACAGTTTCACAAATACCTTTTATTCTATGTAATCCTTATACAGGAATTACATGGACAAACCTGATTGCCTTCTATGACAAAGTAACCCACTTGGCTGATGTGGGGCGAGTGGTGGACATTGTCTACCAGGATTGCTCCAAGGCTTTCAACGGTTCCCCACAGCCTCCTCCTAGATAAACTGATGCGTTACAGTCTAGACAAGCGGTCTGTGCGGTGGGTGGGGAACTGGCCGACAGGCTGCACCCAGAGGGTGGTGGTAAATGGCTCCTTTTCAAACTGGCAGCCTGTCACAAGTTGGGTCCCCCAGGGATCAATACTGGTCCCAACGCTACTTAGTATCTCATAAGTGATCTGGATGATGGGATCAAGTGTACCCTGATGAATTCTGCTGATGACACCAAACTGAGTGGGGAAGGGGACACTTTGGAAGGGAGAGTCACCTTGCAGGAAGACCTGGATAGGCTGGGGAACAGTGGGCTAACAAGAACTTTATGAAGTTGAATAAGGACAAGTGTAAGGTCTTGCACCTGGGAAAACATAATCCAGGAGGGCAGCACAGGCTGGGATCTTCCTGGCTGGGGAGCAGCTCTGTAGAAAGGGACCTAGGGGTCCTGGTGGACAACAAGCTCAATATGAGTGAACGCTGTGCTGCTCAGGCAAAGAAAGCCAACAGGATGCATCATCAAGGGCATCACCAGTAGACATAAAGAAGTCATTATCCCACTCTACTCAGCACTTGTCAGGCCACAACTGGAATACTATGTTCAGTTTTGGTCCCCGCTATACAAAAAAGATGTGGACAGGCTGAAGAGGGTCTAGCGAAGGGACACCAAAGGACTCAGAAGCCTGCCACATGAGAAAAGGCTGAGAGAACTGAGTTTGTTCAGCCTTGAGAAAAGATGGCTTAGGGGAGACTTCATCACCATGTTCCAGTATGTAAAGGATGGGTACAAAGAAGATGGAGGCTCCCTTTTTCTTATACTGAAAAGACAAGGAGTAATGGGTACAAGTTATTCCTGGGGAGATTCTGATTGGACATGAGAGGACAATTTTTCACAATGAAAACTATCAGCCATTGCAAAAATCACTCCAGGGAAGTGGTGGCTTCCCCAACATCGGACACTTTTAAGATTCAGCTGGACAGTGTGCTGGGCCATCTTGTCTAGACTGTGCTTTTGCCAAGAAAGGTTGGACCAGATGATCCTTGAGGTCCCTTCCAACCTGGCATTCTATGCCTAAACCCACTGTTTAAAATACACTGATCCAGAAGGGTCAGTATGCACAGCTGGGCTCCACTCACTGGGATGAATTCATGGACCAGTACACACTATTCCTCAACAAGGCCTACAGATATCCTGAAAGTTTTAAGGAAAATAGAAGATTCTAGATATTCCTTGAATCCTACCATAACACATAAGGTCTGTTGAAACCCTCCTCTTCTCCATAATCACTATTATATGAAAGAATGCCTATATGTGAAATGATTACTAGAAAGCGAAAGACAGGCTCCTGCGCAAATATCTAAGGGGGAAGCTGACACCCTTAACCTCTAAAAGAAAGGCTTCATTGTTCACTTCCAGAAAATGCCCTTTTTGATTTCCACTGCCTGCTAGAATTGCTTGGCAATTTCACAAGGCAACATGAAAGCTAACCAGAACTATCTAGAAGGCATGAGCTAGACACAGTCCACTTGACAAAGATAGCAACTTTGCACACTATTAATGTTTTCCAGTCTGAATGGAATCACCTCTGAGCTCTGTGGTAATTCATAGAGATAGGAAGATACAGGGATCTGATATCTGACCAGGAAACGCCATGACTTAAGTTAAGCACACAGACCTGCACCTGTCTGCAAGCATATAAGATAGCCTATAGATCCCATTCTTTGGCAAGGATGGAAACTCTAGGCTGAAATCAGTGAAGCAATCCAAAAGAGACTTCACTACATATTACCTCCATGATGGAAACATTACCTGTGTTCTCACAGTTCTCCTCATCACTATTGTCAGAGCAGTCATCTTCCCCATCACAACGCCAGGACAGACGGACGCAGCGCCCTGATTTACAGCGGAACTGGTCAGCTGTGCACATAGATGTAGCTGAGGGACCAGAAAAAGAACATTAGATGAGCAAGCAGGACAAGGATCAGAAGACACTCAATTCCAAAGCTAACAGTCCCAAACACTCTTTTGCTCCGCAGAAACCAAATGCTTCCACCAGTTCCCAGCACTCACTGCAGTTCCTCTCATCTGACTGGTCATCACAGTCGAAGTCTCCATCACACCTCCAGCCAGCGTTAATGCACAAGCCGCTGTTGCACATGAACTCTCCAGAGCGACATGGCTGGTGAGATGCTGCAGAGATGGTAAAGAATATAAAGAGCAAACTCAAACCAATGTAACACCCCCAAATCCCATCACCCTTACACTCCACTATTGTGGAACTGAATAGACTCCTTCTGGAAACTGCCTTAGTTTCTGGACGCAGAAGTGCGCTGACTACACAGTGACTCCCATCACTTTCCCAAGTTAAAAAACAAACAAACAAACAAAAGAGCCAGCTTATGTGGGAAAAATTAGATTGCTGTCCACACTGCAACCTGTCTCCATCAAATGCAAAATCCATTTAGGTTTGCAAGCCAGATGCTTGGACCAGTATATCACCCTGCACTAACTTACAGCAGTCAGATTCATCAGACCAGTCCCCACAGTCATCATCGCCATCACAGTGGTAGATGTCCAAGATGCAGCGTCCATATGCACACTGGAACTCCTCCAAGCTGCAGGTGGCAGCTGGAACATCTGATGCTAACAAGGGAATAAAAAAAAAATGCCTGAGGTGACAGGGCACAATCCAGTTTAGATACAGCTTTCTCAGTCTAGTAATGGACTAGCAAGTATTCAATGCAAAGGTGTTGGAAATTACTAAGTGCTGTTACATATCTCTGCATGACTTGTATTACTGAGAGGAACTTGAATGCTGTTTGAGCTTCACTGAGGGGCAGGTTAAAGCTATATATAAAGACGTCCATACAGACAATCCACGAATAATAATATTTTTTTTAAAAATTACATAGGATGTTAGCCTATAAACACAAACTTTTTAAGTGTCATTAATTTCTAGAGAAGGAAACAGCTATGAAGAATGAAGGGTTGATGGGAAAGCAAAAAAAAGGATCCAAGAGTGTCACACCTTCTGACATATGCTTGAGACGCTATGTTTTAGTGCCCTCCAGAAAGTGTTAAAATTGTTTATTAAGCCTGAAAAAGATAGGTACAAAAACAGATGGAAAAATAAAGATACCTTTTGGGGTAGCTCTATATTAAGGATTGAGGCATGTCAGAATGCAAGGCTAAAGTATGGAACGCGTCCTTTAAAATTTTCACAAAAATAAGCAGTTGAAGACCAAAGGAAGCAAGCAAGCAGCAAGGTGCTCAGGTCTGCACCTGACCTTTGAGGATTTCCTCCCTCCCTTTCCTCTAAAGCTGTCACCAAAACAAACTGTGCCTTATCATTAAGGAGCACTGCCAGACACATGACCCTGGGAAAAGCCCAACAAACTTATAGTCAAGGATTTGTCCACTGTTCTCTGCTCAACAGTACACTATGTGAGAAGGGATGAAAAACATCTTGAGTCCCACACAACAGAATCTGACGCCTCTTCTCATACTGTCCAGAGAATGAACTGCATGTTTCAGGCATATGAGTCCTCCAAATGAGGAGCTCTGAAAATAAATCCATTAAACAAAAGGGAAAAGACAGACAGTCTGTGAAGTGAACTATGCCTGCCTCTTCAACCTGAAGTAGTGGGCACAGCATGCAGGCATGCAGTACGAGCTTTAATTCGCTGAGTATCCAGTGGCTGGATACTAAAATGTGTGTTAACGTGTGCCTCATCAAAGGAGCCTGAAGGAGTGTTTAGTCTCCTTGAGGAAAACATTAAGTCAGTGACTTAGATTCTCACGTAGTGCGATTCAATTATAACACACACACCTCCAAAAGAGACACACACAAAAAAATGAAAAACGAACAAAAAAGAACAGTGTAGTCCCACCTTGTCCCAGATAAATGACAAGCAGAACTGGAGATAGGGAAAAGATGACAACCACATGGAGGAAGATAAGAGAATGGGAGGTAGCAAAACTGGGCTTCTCAGTGAGTTACTTAAAACACCTTATCAAGACAACCGCCAGCCAAGACTGGAGAAGTGTTCCAGCTCAGAGAATCAGGGGCACCAGTACTGGATGCCCCTCCACTCCCATAGGAGGCAAGGTTGAAACATCTCCTCTCCCTTCCCCAGGGCCTATTCATGGCCTGACGGGAAGCAACAGGCAAGGGAACAAAAAAGGAAGAGGGGGGAAAGGAGAGGGAGAGAGGCTGGCTTCCTCTTAGAGCCCTTTCCTCGCTTAGAAATGTTTGCAGCCCCTGGCTCCCTGCCAACTCTCATTATCTGGAGAGATAAAAGACTACTCCCCCATGCATCCACTCCCCCTGCCCTTCAGGAGCTGGCGGCCCTGATCCCCCTCCCAGAGCCTTTTGAAGTTTCCTGCTATCTAGAACAAATTTTGCAAAATGCCTTTGAGAGCAGAGTGGGGGAAGGGACCACTGCAACTTCCACAGACACCAACAGCACTCACAGACACGGGAGAGAGACGGTGGGGGTTAGGAAGGGACATAATAGACCCCTGTCCCAATTGCCACAAGCCTGTGAAGGTGGAGGAGAAAACAACTGTTGTGGGCTCTCACGGCCCCTGTTCCCCATCATTCAAATCAGCTTCCAGCTAACTTGTCCTACCGGCCCTTTTCAGATGATGTCCTGCATAAAGCATCCGAGTGGTTGGTCAGGCAGGCAGCCCCTGCAGTGTGCCAGCTGGGGACACGGAGCCTCTGAGGATGCTGTCAGTGGGCAGACCCCTCAGAAATTTCATGCAGAAATCAGACAAGAGGAAAAAGAAGGGAATAGTTTTCTCCCCTTCCCCCTGCCCTCCAACTCCTACAAGCTTATATGGAGCTATATTCAGTGAAGCATAAGCTTCCTGCTCTGACTCAAGGTCAGGCAGCCATAGGAATGAACAGAGAAGCAGCCAGGCACCAATGAAGTATGCCTGTGAGGTAACGCAAGAGATACAGCATCCTCTTGTGCCCTCTGGGGTAGGCAACAGAAGGCAGCATAACTGACAGTACAGGCAGGACTAACTTGTTTTTGATCTCTGCTGCAGAAAACATGCCAAACCCCAAGACAGGAGCAGGTCCAAAGGACTATTTCCTGTGGTTAAAAAGCAAGGAAAGCACTTACGGCAATTCTCTTCATCTGAGCCATCCTTACAGTCTGTGTCACCATCACAGAACCAGTGCTCGGCTATGCAGCTACCGTCACTGCAACGAAACTCCTTCTCTGAGCATTTTCTCATATCTGCAGAGACAGCAATGCAAACAAAGCCTTGGCTTTTCTCAGAGTACCCAGGAAAAAACCGCATCATGCTCCTGAAGCTCCTAGGGCACCCACAAACAAGATTTCTCATTACACTGTATGTGCGCATGTCATGCAGCGCCTGAGCAAAGCCATCATTGTTCGTTTAACTGACACAGAATTGCTAGATCCAGTAGGAATCCACAGGACTTCATGTCAAGGAATAACAGGTCTCAAGTGACTTTTGCCTGGCAGGTAAGCCACTCAGCCTGAGATCCCAAGCAGCCAGCCCTAGGAATGGAATATCCCACAAGCCCAGCCCAGACAAGCAAGCTGCAAGCCCTCACCATGCTCAGGGGATCCTAGAACTGCACAGGTGGGAGTCTGTGCAATTCCTTTTAAAGCACTAGCAAGGTGGTATTTGTAGGGCCACCCTACTCACCACACTGCTCATCGCTATTGTCGCCACAGTCGTTATCGCCATCACAGTGCCACAGGCTGCGGATGCAGTATCCATTCTGACATGAGAACTCATCTTCCTCACACTCCCGTGGAGCTGCAGGGACACAACAGAGATAAGGTGAAGGCAAAGCAAGGCAAGAAGTTTTACCTTGCGAACACCAAATGTTACAAACTGAGCAACATCGTCTTCCAAGGACACCACAATGTTGGGACAGCTGATTTCCCTTCCCCTAATAATACCAGGAGGGGCCCTTGTGAGATTTTTTGGGTGTCTCTCTTCCACTCCATCCACAAGTCAATAGTACAGCAGACTAAAACTTGAGAACGTTGGTTGGAGGAAAT
Source organism: Larus michahellis (assembly GCF_964199755.1). NCBI lineage: Eukaryota > Metazoa > Chordata > Aves > Charadriiformes > Laridae > Larus > Larus michahellis. The sequence goes on along the minus strand of NC_133899.1, from coordinate 47,910,816 downwards.
GCAGTCGGAGGAACTCTCTGGAACAGAGAGATGGAGCCAACCACCCTATGTTGATATTGTACCACAGCTCCAAGCCAGGCTCAAGAGATGCCAGCACAGAAAAAAGGCAATCCAGGCCTCTCTTTAAAGGAATTAAAAGGTCCTATCATTATCTAACAAATAATTGCTGGTAAAATTGTATCTCCACCTTCTTTTCACAACAATGCCAAAGCTACCTTCAAAGGAAAGGAAATGTTCATTGAAAAGGGAGAGAGAAAATCTAAACTTCCTCTTCCGAACACCTCAGTATTTGCAGCCCCATTCCACCCTCTCTGCCAGTCCTTCTACGGAAGCTTGTCTGCAGACCAGTGAGGAAAGGAAAGGGACTGCAAAATTAACACCCGAGGACCTCAATCCAACAGAAACTCTCCTATGATTGTGTGCTAGTCTGAACAACCCCCTAGGAGTCTCTTGCTCACAGAACCTTGCCTTCCTCCTTTCATTAGTTTCCAAATCTTTTGATCACGCCCTTCTCCATTGTTGTCTTAGATATGAGGGCATTCCAACTTTTTCCGACAAACAGAAGACCAAACAGACCCAGACCTATATATACCTTTTCTTTCATGAAAAGTTTTGAATAGAGACTGGAAGACTGAGCTTTGTTCTGCGATCCAGAGCATCACACATGTCAAACCTCTGAACTTCCCAGCCCTTTGCCCAAAAGGGCAGGCAAAGATCAGGGACATACTGATCAAAAAGTGAATTCGTTTCCATGCAAATATTGGACACAGAATACTTTACAGCCAAGAGCTTTATTTTTGCATTTCTTGAGACGTGGTTCCTTCAGCAAGCCACCCTGGAGCACCATGCATACAACTTTTGTAGAATTCAAGGGCTGTTTATCAAGCAGCTGCAACTATCTCAGACAGCAAAATAGCTCTGCTCCTAACTGCAGCCCAACGCCAGCCCTAGCAACCAGCGCAGTTTCAGAGAAGCTGAAGGTCCAGTGCTACGTAACAAACTGGTTCTCTGGCACATACTACCAAGTAGGGACCCTACTGATTTTTACAGAAAAGGAGAGCTGTATCCCTAAACACCTTTTGCTAATGGAAGGCAACCACAAGTAGCCCTTGTCCTCAACACAAAGGGGAAAGGTGGGGGCTGAACTCAGACTCAAACAAAATTCCCTCATTCTAATAATCTTTAGAAGCATAACGGCAGCGCCCACAGCCAGCAGCCTGCCATGGCAGCCCTTTTGAAGATGCCACCTCACATGGCAGCAGACAGTCAGCTTTCAGAGTAATCGGTTTCTGTGTGGGCAGCATCCCTAACAGCACCTCCCTCTCCTCAGGGAGCTCTGTTTGAAGGGAGAGGATGCTGGGGACAGCCCGGCACAGCAGAAAAGTCAGACAGTGGAACCTGAGGCCACAGGAAGTCAGCCAGACAGGCAGTTCAGTAGGATTTGGCAGGGGTTAGGTGTTTCCACAAACAGGGGAGGACATGAAGAGCTCAGCTCAGGGAAGTGCTTCATGGGACATTAACTAGCAAGGCTGCAGGGCATAAACGGTTCTCCAGCTGGATGGGGAAGCATCCCCTCCCCCAGGACACACAGCTGAACAGCAAGCCAGGTGCCAAGGCAGCACGGCTTATGGACATCAGGTACACACCTCTGTCAGAGGCAGGATATATCTTATTACAAGCTAAAGGTCTGATTCAGTGGATAAACTCTTACATTCCTGTAATAAAAAGAGTCAACTTTCCCCAGCCATGGCAGGCAGGCACTGCACCCACCCTCTCCCCTCAGAGAGGCAACTTACGGCAGTCCTGTTCATCAGAGTCATCCTCACAGTCATTGTCTCCATCGCAGACCCAGGACCGGCGGATACACTTGCCGTTGTCGCAGTGGAAGTCCAAGGGGGAGCAAGTGGGCAGCACTGCAACAGCAAAGAAACACATCATGGAGCTGCAGCCAGCTTCCTTCCTGAAAGCAGAGTTCCTTCCCTCCCGAGGGAGGAGGGCTACACCTCTTCGAAGCTAAAGACATAAATTTTAAAGTCATGAGGAAGAGCTGTCGCTCAGATAGGGGGCCAGGGTAGGTCTGTAGCTTGGCAGTCTCTCCTCCCCAGAGAAGCACTGACCTTTCCACAATAAAGTAGCTGCCACAATTCCCCCACTGAGTTCCTTTTTTCTCTTTCATCCCTGAGCCTGCTGTCCTCCCATAACTGCGCTTGTTTTATAAGAAGCAAAATTATATTATCAGCGTTGTTCCTGCATGCTTCCCAGTGCAGTCCATCCTGTTTCTATTACACAGCAAGTTCTTTAGAGTGAATGCTGTCAGAAGCAATGTTTTTGGGAACAAGACTTCGCAAGGTACACGCTACAGTGTGTGTTCCAGCACAGGGACTTGTGCCAGCATTTTTGTTTAACAAACCTGCAGGGAGAAGCTTAGAGGCAGAAATCCACTGCTGGGGATAATCCACTGTGCCTCTGGTATGGGCAACAGAGTCCAAACCCTGCTAGAGCTCTCCAGAAGGGATGGAGGAAGGGGGCAGACATGGGATGACACTTGCCTACACAGGAGTCTGCTGGCAATGGAGCGGAACCACAAATCCACAATGTTCAAAGAGGCCTAGAGCCACAAAGCTGGAATTCAAGGGGGAGCATCAGCCCTGTCCTTCCACCCACAGATGAGAGGAACACTCAACCCCAGGAGGTTCATGCTTTTAAGTGCTGCCAGCTGTGGTAGGGAAGGGGCTGCACAAAGCTGCACGAGACTGTTCCTGACAGGTGTGTTCTCCAAAGAACAAGGTTAGCTCAGCGATGCAAATGGGCGAGAGCTGGAGAGGCTAGCGCCTGAAACCCTTTCATCCCAGCCCAGCTTGCAGACAGCATCTCCCATCTGTCACCAGGCAGGCCAGCCCTCTTCTGCTATACTGATACTTCTTCCCCTGCCAACCCTATCCTGGAGGTGGGAGCACAAGGGGGAAGGGGGTGAGTAAAAGAAGAAGGTGAAGACAGCAGCCACACACACAGAGGAAGATTTAACAAGGAGAACAAATAGTCACATTTTCAGCTTTTCCGGCTTCCTCAACCCTCCACTTCCCCTTGGCCCAGGACTGCTGCCAATGTCCTGTGAAAGCAGCACGGATTTATACTATACAGAATCATTCACAGCTCTCTATACCAAGTCCTCCAACATTTCTTACCAAGGGCCTGTCCTAAAAGCCTCTCACCCTAAGAATACACTAGTACAGTTAAATTCAGATTTGCTCTAGCATCTCTTTTCCTAACCACAAATTCAGACCATCTTCTCAGCCATTCCTGCACTATGGCAGGCGTGGGCATCTCTGTATCTGAGAGGACATCACTGCAGATGTCACTGCTTTCAATGCTGAACCCTGCACTAGGTGATAAAATACAGAATCTGGTACTGTCCCTTGAGAAAAGGTTTTTCCTATCATGTCCACGATACCCCATACAGATATATGTCCAGGTCAGATCCAGCCACTTCTAGGCCCCAGAGAGGTATGAAGAAGAGGGAAGCATACAAATCTGTATTTTCGGATTTGGCAGCACCCTGGTCTTCCAATGGCTGACCCTTACGTTGCAATTTCTCTGAGCACCCCTGTGCTGCTGCATCAAAATGGAAAGGGAGCTTCCCCTTCTTCCCCAGCGCAGTCAGAAGGGGAAAACACTCTCATCCCCAAACTCTGCTTCCAAACAAAACCAAGACAGATTTTTGGATTCGAAGGGCCAGTTCCATAGATCAACCCTCTCTCCCCCAAGCACAACCTCCATACGTTGCACGCTGAGCAAACCTTCCCTGGCCTCAGCTGCAGTTTCAAGACTGAGACCATCCCCCCAACATATGCTTTTCTGTCTGCTCTCCCCCGATCCCAGCGTGACTAATCACCAAAGGACTGCACAGGAGCCGCCTGGAAGGGAATTTGCATGCTGACTCTCCAGGGGAGAATTCTTCAGGCTCCCAGAGGGTTAGGCCATTAGCGCTGGTTCAGAGCTGATACCATTATCCCACTGAACTGCTGCATCCCTTCATAAGGTAACAAAACAAAATGAAATTCCACCCCTACAGGGAGCAGTTCAGCCAATTTCATACTCCTCCTAAATATAAAAATTGAGCTTCAAGCACAGGGGAAGGGGTGCAGGGGGAAGAGGGCGAAACACAAACTGCCACATACAAAGGAAGACCTAATTCCCACCCCAGCAGACCGCAAGTGTGTGCCAGCCCAGAGAACACCAGGGGGGAGATAAATCCCCTTCTACATGAGCTCTCCTTTACAGGAGGAAGAAAAAACACAAACCCACTTAAGACAAAAAAAACACCACTAATGAATGAAGGCCGATGTCTCATAGAGCAGAAGAACTGCCAATGGGATCAGGGCAGAGACCCACATAAACTCGTAACCTGAATCCAATAATGGTCACAAACAGATGGTTCAAAGGAAAACGCATGAGATTCCAGCAGCGGCTTTCACATGGGAGCAGTCTCTTCCTAACCCCCTCTTCCCAGCTCTGCCTTCCCAATCCATGATCCCTTCTCCCCATTAAAAAGCAAACTGCCTACACAGAAACATTCCTTCGTTTCCTTCTATTCATTCTAAACACACCAGGCTTCAGTTCCACCCTATAGTCCTTTGCTCTAGGGTTGTTATTATTCAGCCCTTCTGTTAGTCATTTATTACTTCATATTTTGATGAGTTTTATTCCTATGCAGTTAAAGCTGAGGGCATACCACTAGCCCAGAGTTAATGTTTAGTACTGTTGTAAATATATCCCAAGTGTTTGGAAATTCAAAGTTAAGAGGAAATTCAAAAGTTAAGAGGTCAAACTTAGGACATTCAAACAACCTCCCCTATATTTTGTCCTGACATCATGGAACAGCTATACAATTTGGTAAGCATATTTTATTGCCTTAATTCATTTTAAAAGCCACACTTCCATGTTCTTCTGACAATGGTCTGAAGAAGAGTACATAGCAATACAAATGAAGCAGTAAGAACTTCTTTTGCTGATAGAGATGGAGTAAAACCTCTCTAGACAAACGGGATTAGCATCTAGAAGACTAGAAACAAAAACCCTTTATTCTCTTCCCAGCTTGATACTGATGCTTCCATGACCATGGAACAGTTCTGTCTTTTTAGCCCCATTTCCCCAACCTGTAAAATGAGGGATATTTATTACTTCTTAAGAAAGCTGCAAGTCCTTCATAGGCACTGTTTCCACTGATGACAAAGTAATCATAGATTGCACTAACATGCTTTCACCACTACTATAGCAGGATTAGGTAATGCAACAGTAAACACAGCTAAACCTCATCCCCCCTCCCCTGCGCAATTCCAGCTTGATCTCTCCATATCTGTGCAAAGAAAGTGTTTTCCTAGAAGAGAGGAGCAAAGGCAAGTCTTTGGATCGAGTTGAAAACAAATGCCCAGACAGACAGGGACTAACCCGCCTCCACAGGCAGAGCAGAGATGCAGGATGGGGAACAAGGCCGATGAAGGGGAGCTGGGGAAAGAGCTAGGCTGAGCAGCGACAGCCCAAGAGAGCACATCTGTCAACTGACAGCGAGCAACACAAAAAGGCCTTTGAACTTCTAACAATTTCCCTGAGCTCATCCCTCTGTATGGTCACCCTGGACATCATCCAAGGTTTCAGCAAAGCTAGGTCTATCGTAAGCCTGCTATTCCTCCCCCTCTCCCAACTCCTATTACACAGGGCGCTCTTTTATGGCCGAGCAGGAGGGGAAGGGGGAGGGTGGGGGAAAAGGGAAGTTTATAAGGTGAAACGCAAACTGAATCACGACCTACTGTCCTTTGAGCACTTTATCCCTGTTGCTTGCAGTGAGCAGGTTGCTTTGCACCCAAGGACAGCAAGTAACTGGTGTTCAGAGCTCCGGAGCGCAGCAGTTTGAACAATACTGCTTGTTTAATTAGACAAACTCTTGATCATGTGAAGAATGTGAAGTTAATTTAAAAAATAAATACAAGCTAAAAAAAAAATAAAATCATGCTATCTACATTGAATACAACTGCAGCCTGACTGCCAGGTATGTCCACACTAATGCATGTGTATGAGCGCATACATACACACACACAAACACAGATCTTTTTGCTGAGATCTGTAGCACAGTGGGCAAATAGTCCAGAAACAAGAATAAGGGATGTTAGTCCACTCTTGGGAAGAAATAGGAGACACTACATTTTACTAGCTACATTTTGGAAAATCTAGTTCCAGAATAACATAAAATGTTTCCAATGGCACTGCTGAACTGTATTTAAGGTTGTTGCTGGTCAAAACTAAAAAAAAAAGGAAAAAAAAACCTGTAAAAAGAGTATCGGCACCCAATCTTTCACAGGCCTTTGATCACAAGCGCTCTGCCCGAGGGGGCACTGTATTAATTCTGATGCCTTTTAAAGGAAACACACATACTCCAAGCCCAATAAAGTGACAAAATATGGTTCCAGATACAGAACTGGCGTATTTTCAAGAGAAACATGAACTCTTGTCAAAGAGTTCCTAATTACTAAAATTTTAAGTTCAGAAGTGAAGCTTCACCTGTCCTCTTGCATCTGAGCTCAAGACTGGTGATTAAGTGAAGGGCAGAGGGAAGATGATTATTTTAAAGTTTCCATTAATTTTAGTAAAAGACCTGTGAGATTTCTATCCTCACATCACCTCAAAAAAATGCTGTAAGCCTGATAAGCAGGCCATACTGATAGCCCTGTTCCTGGCAAGGAAGAGACCCTCTCCTGAGCTTGAATGAGTTGTAGCTCAACAGGAACTGCCTAAATTTCTCAATGAAAGGGGAACAACAGACCGCTTTCAGTAAGCTCTAAGGTAAAAGGATTAAACTCTTCTTCAGTCCCTTTAAATGAAAAAGTATTGTAGAACAGTGCACAGAACAAAGCAAGCAAGTCTGTATCCCAAGGAGCTACATATTTACAAGCTGATTAGGTATGATAGAGATCCAAAATTCAGAGTAAGGCGGCTCTATTGGGGGATGGTTACGAGGAGATTTGGCATATCTTATGAGAAACAGAACTATTTATCAATCCTCGGGCCAAGTTTACTCAGTTGTCCTTTCACCCTTGCCACAGGAAGCAAGGCTCATTCACACCATGCTGGACTTCAAAGCGCATGCAGGAGGGCAGAATGAAAACCATTCCTCCACTTGCATGCAGCTTTCGTTAGGGACAGTCCAAAGCAGTCTCTGTTGGCACAAGGCAGGAAGGCAGCTGAGCTACTCTGTGCATATGTAGCAAGGGCTTCCAAGCCAGACCCTGTCAGCAAGCCAGAGAGCTGACACCAGAGAAAGTCTATGAAGCTGGCATGACAGCTGGGAGGTTGCTTATTACTATTATTACTACAGCACTCTGGCTTGTAAACATGATCCAGAGCAGGAAGCAAACATGTCACGGAATAATTGGCTCCCATCACAGCAGGGCTTCAGATTTGCAAGAAAAACAGTTCCTGTCAGAGCCAGGTAAGCATAGGCAGGGCCTTCCCTAAAATGGTGTGAAAATACCTATGAGAGGCAGACATTCTGAGGACAGCAATACAAGTAGAAAATGGATGAGGTGTGCAGAAAGGGTAACAGTTGAGGAAAAACTTAGTGCAACTGACTCAAAAAGTGGGAATGTGTTTTATAGTTTGTAACAGAACCTTTAAAAAAAAAACAAGAACAAAACACCAACACACACCACACTTTAAGAATTTATCTCAATACTTAAAATCTCTCCCAAAAGGAAGAAGTGTTCCCTGTGTCTGCTCTTGGTTTTCATAGCTACAACTCTTTTCTTCCACCAAGTATCTTGCCTTTTTTATTTATTTAGTAAACTCCAATCAAGTACATACATATAAACTCAAGCATATACAGTGCTATATAGACACATAGATGCAAGATTGAATCTTTTCTTGCTAAAGTAATTTTCACCTTTCCCCCCACCCCAGGTTTCACTCTTTCTTTATTAGGAGTCCAGCAGTCCAATGTCTTCCCATTCTCCTCTCCCCTTCCCATCCCAAGGAAGCAGACACAACTCTCAAGAACTCATTCTTGTCATTGTATTGGCTTACAGCATACATATGAGCTGATACACTGAAGGAAAAGTAGACCTTAAAACAAGCATGGTTGCAGCTTTATTTCTCTGGAAAGTTAGGACACTCACAGGAGAAAAAAGAAAATTCTGTAACTCTGTAAAACTAGCTTGCAGCAGACCAGTGGAAATGTGTGATTCCTTGCAATCACTTATGTTCACTCTTCAGATCAGAGACATCTACTTGATGATGTTATAATTACTTTCTTTAAAACTCATAACTGTAGTTCCATACATTGCCGAAAGAGAATCATGACAGCTTTAGCATCACGGAAGAGTCCATATAAGTGGTTGCACAGATTTAGATTTATGAGTCAGAACAAACCACTGTGCTAACCCAAAAATGAAGACTAGTCACATGGCTTTTGAGGAATCTCACTAATTTTTTAACCGGGCCTTTAATATATCCAGGCCTTGTAGGATGACTTCATCAGGACAACCCCAACCTACAGCTCAATATTTGTATTAAAAAGAAATCACCAATTTCAGACTTGGTAAAAGTCAATAAATAAAAAAAAAAAAAAAAAAATCAAGTTCAAAACACAGAAGTTGTCCAAAATTTCACTCCAACCAGAATACTGCATGCACATCACAGATACGTGTCCAGGGAAGGAAAGAAATCTGTGAACTGACCATTCTCATGTACTATGTGCGAGCCTCAGTGCTGATTTATGAGAAGCTTGAATTGATTTAAAGTTCGAGTTGCTATTCCAAGGGGCTCACACACCACCCCTGCTCTTGCATTCCCTGCTGCCTTCTTTATGCTTGGCACAGTCAATAAACAGATCAAATGGAAAGTTAACCCCACCTTCACAAGGCTCCTGTATGCCAAGCAAGAGAGAGGGATTCAGCAAGCGATCTGCTCTAGCAAAACGTTTCAGTGCTGTAATGACTACGCAAGATAGGAAATGGCACAGACAACTACCACGAATCTACACTGTGGAGCTGATCTAGTTCTTAGAAGCTACCAATAATATCACATACCTGGACTCCTAATGAGCAGCCACTCAGAACAAGATTCAGCAGGCTTAATGGAATAAGTGTTCCTAGGGCCCCTCCACTGCAACCTCGCATTTGTGTGCTGAAGCCATGCATTTAGCATTTCTATAGAGTCCTTAGACTCATTGCTTAACTTTTATTTTTGCTTTCTTCTTTCCACTGAATTGCACAATACTTCTGGCTGTCAGCTGAAAAAGTTCTCCTCCTTGTATTTATTCTACTACGATGCAATACTTAAAAAAGGCAGCTCTAGTCCTTCCCCTTGAGTCACTTTTCTACTCTGTATAAATGCAGCTCTTTATCTGCCCTCCCATCTTGTCGAATCTACTGTCCTTCTCTGTACATGCTAGCTTATTTCTCTCACTAAATTGCAGAGACCTACAGCACAAGTCGTATTCTGAATGAGATGTTTAAACATTCCCATCTTACACACGCTGTTTTCTAGACAGTTCCCTTTGCTTCAGTCTTATTCCTCCCTTTGCCTTGTTAGAAACTGTAAATTAAAGAAGGCAGAAGTTAAACCCAGTTCCTACATGCTCTGCCACACTTAGTTAACTGCCTCTGCTTTGTGTACTTCCCAGCCTCCAGTGCCTGAAAGTATCAGCAGATTGATCACGGTGCACTACTACTCCCTAGTTTGCACAGCTTCCATTCAAAACCACATGGGCCAGATTTCCTTAATTTATTAGGGATACACCATAACCATAGCTTTACTGTGCAATACCAAAAGGTTCCTCTCACCCAGGCCACGGAGGGAGACACGATGCAACAACAGATGCCAAGGTAAGAGTGTAAGAACATAGCAAGCAAGTAAACGTCATTCCTCAGAAGACAAAAATCTACCTCTATTTGTGATACAAAGAATTCCCAAACAAGAGGTGGCATATTCATCTTTAACAGTCCCTGGTGGATTTTACATCCATAAACTTGTCAGATTGCTTTCTGATAATGTTTGAAATTTCAGAGAATCAACGTTCTGTAGCAAGGAGATCCACATCTTAAGTACATGTTGTATTAATAAGCAACTTGTTAGCTTTGAACCATGTCCTGATAGTTCCTATGGAAGGTCTTACCCCTCTGCCCCCCAGTCCTACCATGCCTGCTTAGTTTAAAAACCTTCGGTGGTGGATTCTGTTGAAGTACAAAGTAGACCTTATCAACAAGTACCTCTTGTCTAATCTTTCACTAGATTTGTGAAGCACGACTACCCCTTACAAGTACACCCTGCCCCCAAAAACCAAAGCAATACACCAGCCCCCCCTGTAAAAGACAAAAAAACACCAACCCCACCAACTCCCCCACAACCCGAAAAAAAAAAAACCACAAAAAAACCCGCAACAAACTTCCTCTGTGCTCAATAAGAAGCCAGTAAAACAAGTTTAGTTATTGGATATGCCTTACCACCCCAAACCCCTTATTTCTGCTCAACTTCTCCTTTTTCAGCCTGTGCAGTTGTGTACAGCCTCCTCTCTCCTGCTTTTTTGAGATTTTAATACTATTTCTTCAGTTCCCAGATTCTCATCTCTTCTTTCTTGAGCATGGCATGTTCTCAAATTCGCACTTTTCTTCACTGGATATAAACATGCAGGTTTTCCTTCCACTTTTTTTGATTTCTACAGTTAAGGTCATTTCCTTGCCCAATAACCCTTTCACCGACCATCTTTAAACCAAACACTGATCACCTCAGTTTGCAGGTAACCTATTTTTCAAAACCCCATTTTTCACCAAAGGTCTTCCATGTTGCTCACTATTTGCAAAATTATAAGAAACAAGAAGTGAGAAGGAGACAAATTTTCACAAAGCTGGGTTGAGATCTCCCACACATAAGGATTAAGAGATTCTCCAAACCAATATTTCAAAGATGAGGAAAGCTCCTCTCCTTACAGCAGTCAACAGTGGAAACCAGGGAAGGCTAGGGAAATATCCAACAGAGGAAGATAAATTCCTCAATCACGTTTGTTGACAGGAGGCCTTAAATCTTCAGCTCTAGGGAAACTTTCAGGAAAGGAGTTCCACAAAATGAGGCCTTTTTTTCCATCCTTCCATTCTACCGCATTGGAATCCAAAGAGATGAGGTAAGAAAGCAACTTGTGGCTCCAGGGAAAGAGGTTTTCTCCAGTCATCTATATTGTGCTAAACTAAGAAGTGTCACTTCTTATCAGTTCTCACCTAGCTGGGCTCAGCTACACAGATGCTGTCACCATGCAGATATACGGTAGTTGCAAGGTAACTTATCTCAGCAGATCCCAAGACCAATGAATGTTGATTACAGTGCTTACCTTTCCCTCCCTTCATAGGGCAGCCAGGACAGAAACTAGAATGTTACTGAAGAGGGCAGAGCCCCTCAATAGACTTCTTCACACTGCTTATTTATTTTCCATTAATATTTATTGCAAACCCATGTAATTTAGTTCACAGATAGCACTTTTGCAAGGGTGGCAAAAAAAGAGGTATTTCTCTCTGTCCCTCCTCTAAAACATTCATGTCCAACAGCCACCTAAAGCCAGCTGCAAAAGGCAGAGTTGGGTTTTTAGTGTGCTTTATGTCAGTGGAGACGAGCTCTGTTAGACTCCAAGTACTGACGTCAGTCGAATGTCCGTAATCTACGGTCTTAAAAATTTATCATACAAAAACTAGGATGTGCCGGTAAAACAGAGAAACACCTGAAGAGAAAAAGTTAAGACATTCAGTTTTCACAAACACAAGTGAAGAATGGTATTCTTACTGCAGCCATCTTCATCGCTGTGGTCCCCACAATCGTTGTCTCCATCACATTGCCACTGAGCAGGGATGCACGTGCATTCCCCAAAAGCACTGACAGCACATGTAAAATGATTACGTCCGCAGGAGCATTCAGTGCTACTGGTAACACCTGTAAAGGAACAACGAAAAAAGGTACTTTGAAGAGATCAGTCTATTTCAGGGTAAATGCATTAAATACAAAGTGACATGACCATTTGCCTCCATGTACACACTACATGTATCAACACATACTCTACTGCAAATGAAAACATTCACCCCCCCTTGCATTGTTGAAATAGGAGATCAAGTACTATGCACAGTTTCCTGTAATGGGGCTATTTGAAGGCAACAGCAAACAGAAACCTGCAAAAAGAGACTTGAGGATCAGTTAGCCGAAAAATAACTCCGCACTAGTCACAAACAGATTCAAGGAATCCCAGGTATCAGAACACCCTTTTAATTTTACAAACTCAGTCTTCTCCTAGAGCACAGCGCTGCTCCACTTAGTTCTGACACCGCAACAGAAGGGATACCAAAGATTCTACTTGAGAGAGTTACCTGGGGTCTTCTCCAGACCCTGAACTTTCTAGATGAAAACCTTTTATATGTCACTGCTTTAGACATTTCAGACTGCAGTGAAAGAAAAAAATAATTCCTTTCTTATTTATCTGTAGAGATCAAACTGTGACATTATCCTGTGCATAACTGACTTTCATGACAGCAAGAGAAGATAATATTCAACTCTACAAACTGACCAAAAGATAATACAGTCCAAATGTCAATATATAAGAATCGATAAGAACATATTTTTTTCCAGCCTTAAAATTAGTTTAACGAACTCCCAACCCTTTCTCTCCTCTCCCAGCTACAGAACAATACTCTGAACAACTCTGACTCTCACCCCTGTGGCGAATGCAACTATTTATGGTGATATTCGACGCAGGCTCTTAATAAATCTCTGCCTTGAGAAAGAACAGGCTACAGCCCACCTCTCAAAAGGGAAAAGGTCACGCCTGAACTGTCTGATGTTATCTAGACAATCTATATAATCAATATCACTGTTAAGCAAATGATTATTCTATCCATCAACAATCCCCTCACGCTAGTCTGTGGCTGGATTCTTTTTGCATGGTTCCTTATTTCTGCAATTCAAACAAACCTAAAGCTCTCAGATTAAACAACAGAACATAAGGAAAGAAGTACAGACGGACACTTGCCCCAAGTGGTAGTTATATACAACCTGAACTATTTGCAGACTTTTTGATCTCATCTGTTACACCTAGTATATCTGTGATGAACTATGCGCTGTAGCAACCTAAACACAAAATCCTAAGAAGAAAAGAAGAAGAAAAAAGCCTCGTAATTTCATTATTTTCCATTCTAATTGAGAAAAGCAGTTTCTGGGAAATTTTCTGTAACTGTTCTGCAAGCTCTCTCAACAGTAGAATCCCCTTCAGCAAAGATATCCACTTGTGCAAGTTAGGCTAAGATTTTAAGATCTAAGTTTAGAGGGGATGCACTTCTTCCTTGAGGAACAATTCCATGGTTTCTTCTGCAACAAAATCGGCTGAAGAGGTTTTTGTCAGCCTCTGCTACCTGCTGCCGTTGCTACACTGCAAGTTGCAAGGCCTTCCTACAAACTATTTTCCAAGCACATCCACAAGCTGTTGAATTGGGACAACCAAATTGGTTGCCGTACCTCCCTTCACAGACTGCCATGGGTGCAATGAGCTTTTTATTGTTTCCCCAATCTCCGCTACAAGTTAAGAGGTTTAGTATAAAAAGTACTTCTCAAGACACTGCTGTAGATGCTAGAGAACGTGGCCAATATCTGGTGTAACAATGGATAGAGGCAGGAAGAACAGACAGTGAATAAGGAACAGAAAGAAGGAAAGGCAAATGAAAGGGCGCAGAGTGGTGTCAGATCCTCAAAGGACTTACCAGGTATGGCCAGGGCAAAGGCTGACTCAGAAAGACAGCAAGTGGGTGATGTAGAGTCAGAAGGCAAAAAAAGTAGCAGACATCCCTAAGGAAAAGCAACACAGCAACTATGCAACATATTCAACTATTAGAAATAAACACAAGGAAATTCAGAAGAACCACAAACCTCCTCAAAAATCAAACAGGTTCCTTCAAACTGGCAGCGCAGAAAATTCAGGACAAACCACCTTCTGTTGTTGCCTACCACTATTTAGAAAGGCAGCAATAGCTGTATATTGTACCCAAGGTAGTTGCTGTTCAAATCACCTTTTCCAAAGCAATTTTTCTACCATTTTCCTCAAGAGTACCCCAAAGCACTTATCCCAACTACTTTTAGCTCCAGTATTCCTTCCTGTTGGAGTACACCAAGATGATCATCATCCTCCTCATTACCCCTAGAAAAAGAAAAATATGAGAGTACTATTGACTCTTGCCCATGCTTTACCATGTCTGCTGTAGCTTCACCAACAGGAAAGATTCAAACATCAAGGCAGCCAATTCTTAAACTAGGGGAATATATTTAATAATTTGTTTCTGGATAAGCACAAATGAGAGACTCAGGGAAAGAAGTAAAAGCAAGTTATTTTAGCTCCTCAATAGCAGCATGGTGGTACAACTCTGCAACAGCGGAGAATCAGTGCAGCTGTCCCAATCTGCAAACTGCAACAATCTGCTGCATTGTCAAACACACAGTTATCTTCAGAAGTTGCTACTAATATCAACGTTATATGTATATATACACATGTACCAAATCTGTTCTTCCCACCTCATTAAAGTTGCTATGTTCGACCATCTCTGGCTTGTGTTTTTACCATGCTATAGAAACTGTTGGAAGCTGAAGGATACGTTATGACCCAGATACCAACACTGTCTCATACACACTAGCCTATATTGTAGTACTATTATGTAAGCCTACTTTGCTTAACTAGTCCAAACAACAACCTTTGTGAGTCTAATGCTTTGTGATTTGTGACCTTTAGGGTATTTGTGACCTTCTAGTCATGATAACAATGCATTTTATAAACCACAATTTACACTGGTCTTACACTTGGACAAGCAAAGCACATTACTGTTCGGAGGGCACACTAATTCCAACTTATAAACGGAGGAACCAATCTGGGATGAATAGTCTTTATCCAATAAAAAGAAAAGGTTGAATAAAACCTGGGACCCCTTGCAGACAGCAGGAATTTTCTCAATTATTTCAGTGTGGATAGTATTTCACCCTTGATGCCCCATGATTATTTCCCAAGGCTCAGAGCTCCAGCGACATAACCCTGTAACTGTATCTGTAACAGTAGAGGGCCAGGAAGAATAAAGATGAGAAACATGTTTTCCCAACTCCCCTAAAAACAAGCAGAAATAGTGCATTTGGTGTGAGAAGCCTCACACCAGATGAAGAGAAGATGACTTACTCTTTAACGTGGAGCTCTCATTAAACATAGGGAATGTGAGACAGAAGACTAACCAAGCGCACATTAGGGTGGAACATAAACCTCCAGTGTCACGTTTCAAACGCACTTAGTCAGGGGTCCAGGAAAAGGACGGAAGTCAGCACTTGCCATTCAGGCAACTGGACCAACAATCAAAGCACACGTATCTACTTACACTTCTGCACATTCTTCTAAGAGCAGGAACAATAAGGGATACCTCTGGGCTTAGTCATGACAACTGTTTTTCTTAAAACTTTTTACCACACTGCAGGCTTGGACATTTTACCAACCTACTATATTCAAAAATTATTTCACTTATGCAGGAGGCAAAAACCTGATATATTTTAATGAGGCAAAAGCCTGACATATTTCAACAATGCAGTATATACAAAACAATACAAAGTGCTAAACAGAGGCATTGCCAGGTGCTGAGCTGACATCACTCAACTTTCCTGTCCTCTCTTGAAACCCCATGAGACCACCACACAGTTTCCTACTCTCTCACTTGCTCATGGGTACAAACAACAACAACAAAAAAAATCATCTTCATTGTCTGTAATTTGGTTCCATCCAGATGCAACAGCAGGATGCAGTAACCAAACAGTTTTCATAGCAAAGTATTATACAAACAGCCTCCAGATTTTAAAAACAGGAAGTCAGTCTAAACACAAGCCTCATAGCTAACATCTGCCATCACCTTAAATTTAGCGTGGTATACTCAGTTTCTTCAGATTCTTTCCAAATACCCTTCCCATCTTCATGTTTATCTGACAAATGAATCGCCTCGTGAGGGAGGGTAGGTTTTTCCCCCCCACACCCTCACCCTTAAAAAGATCGTTAGGATCTTTGTAATTTTATGCCTAAATTGGCAAAACAGTTATGTCGTTTCTGGCTGAAAAGCAAACATCAATAATCATCCTGTTATTTCTGCACATCTTTTTTGAGGGGGACGGGCGGGGTTGCTTAAACAATAAGTTGTTACTCTGCACTTCCACACACACCCCTTTTTTTTCCCTTCTCCTTTCCCCCCCACCTTGGCAACTCTTCATTAGGCCAAATAACATAGCCCGTAAAGAAAAATGCAATATACAAAGCTTCATTTTGCTGATGAGGTCACTTGCAACCCTTAGAGCTATTACATAACAGCCCTGTATTTGCCACAGATTCACAAAAACACTGACATTACAAAGGAAGCTTAAGTATACAGAATAATTACCAAACTGAACTCCGTAGCCTTTGTTTTGTTAGGAACTGCAGATTGCTAGGGGAGAGTGAAAACACCGTTTCTTTTAAGTCCTGATGGCATGTTTTTTGTTCCAAAAGGAGAGATGCTAATTCTATTTTCAGTAAAAATAATGACAGATGGCAGCTCTTGCCACTATTTTGTAGCAATTCAATCTTCTACAGGCTGTTGCTTCAACATGGAATCATAAGAACAACGCAGGTTGGGAGTGACCTCAAAAGATCACCTCGTCCAACCTTTTGTGGGAAAGGGAGCATAGATGAGGTTATCTAGCACCCTGCCCAGTTGCATCTTGAAAACCTCCAGCGATGGGGACTCTACCACATCCCTGGGGAGGTAGTTCCAGTGAATGATTGTTCTTACTGTAAAAAAATTCTTCCTCATGTTGAGATGAACATGTACCTATTCTTCAGGGTCCATCAGCTCTGTCAGGCCCTGGCAGCATTCTAGCAACAGCAGGGTTTTGTCACGGTCCCATAATATGGATGAAGTTTGCTCAAATGGATGTTGACCAGGGATACTGCATGAACAACTGCCAAAGATCCTGGCATCCATGGTCAACAACATGCTGCCTTTCCACATTTTCTTTCTTTCCAGGTAAGAAGAACTGAGTACATAAGAGACTCTTCCACTCCACACCATCCTGTTAGTTGTATCTTTTTCCCTTCATCCTAACAGAGAATTTCTTACTGTTGTTTCTTAAAGTAGTGGTATTAAATTCACAGCGATCAGTTTGCTTGTGCCATCCCGCAATTCTGCATGTATCTGTAACACAGGGCAGCACAGCCAACCGTGGCTTATTATCCATTTAGTACTTCTGTACTGCAAGGAAAATAGCACCAACAGGTTTAGAAAACTCAGAACTATGAAAATATTTGGCATGATTTACAGTTGCAGACTGTTTAGTTCAGAATCAGAAGCCTCTGGAAAGAACAATCACTGTTCTAATCTAGGACTGAGTAACACATGGATCTGGGTTCCTTCCCCTCCACGGAGGGGCACCTAACTCCGCATTTCATGGCCTACAGAAGACCTTCAATGGAAGGCAGAGATCTTTCTGCAAACTCATTACTACAAGAGGCAAAACCAAAAAGATGACAGTACCAGCTTTTATAAATTTAATCCTACCATATAAGAATCTCTGGCAGAGGATGGAATGTGTTAAGTGGACACTGAATGGGTGTGAAAATACAGTATAATATTTGACAGTTACAGTGACAAAGAAGAAGAAATCCAGGACTGTGTAGAAGATCTGGAATATGAATAATGGAATTAAAGGGCAAATGAGACAAATAAAGTTCTAATAGTGATGGGCATAAGGCTGTAATATTTTTCCCCAGAGAAAGGTGGAAGGGTATCACCAAAAGCATTTTTGAACAAATTTGGACTAAGTATCAGAATATTATGCCCTGTCTTCAACAGATGCGCTTCATTTGTTTTTTTTGTATTTTAAGAACCCATGAGCATCTGATTGTTGATTCGGAGTTAAATTAGTGAATTCTGCAGCGTAGCCTTTAATAGCCTCCTTAACACGTTGCACATCTGTTGTTAGAAGGCCTGTGTCAGATACCATTTTCTCTGTCTCCACTTTCAGGCCAGGCTCACTTTTGCATTCCCATCACATACACACCTTGATGCGGGCAGACCTCGGACGTTTTAGATGGCCTTAAACGTAGTTCAGATGATACATTTCCCTTCTTCATCTAGCACTTCCCTGAGTGTTTCTACAGCAAAGCAGTTCAGCTTTCTTTGCTTGCCTATCTTGAGGGAAAATTAAAATTTTGGATTCCTCTCTCTTACCCAAATAGCAGTTTCCACTGAAGGAAAGTACAGTTAATCCAGCTTTAGAAGAAGGATTTGCTGACCATTGTTTAAGCCCAGAGCTCTGCTGGCAGACACAGCAAAGGCAACATTGCAGCACAACAGCCTGATGTCAGAAGGGGCACCACACACTGATAAAAGCTAACAGGGCTTTTTCTTTTTTACCCCCATTATGAAAGTACCTGAAGCAGTTCTGACTGGGTACCCACAGGGTCTCCAAGTATTTGATGCCTGCCTAGAGTAAAATTAACCTAAGACAACCAACCCAGAAGTTTTCAAAGCTTTAATGATAACTGTTTCAGTATTGTTTAAGGAAGAATGTGATGGTGGTAAGTTGTTTTTTTTTTTTTTTAAAAAAAAACCCAACATAATAATTTATCAAAAAACAAAACCAAAAAAAAAAAACCTCAACCACACAACAAAACGCCCCCAAAAAAATCCCACACCTACCAGAAAAGAGAGACTGAAGGTGTTACAGCTTTTTTGTAATTGTGCATTGTCTTTACTTTGACAGCTTCTGAGCAAGGATGAAAGTTTTCTCAATTTGCAAAAGCAGGTATACCTCAGCCCTGAACCAGCTGGTTCTTAATTAAACACATGGCTGAACAAAGTTCTATATAGAGAGGCACGCTATCAAGGACAACAGCCCTTCAGTGCTCATATTAAACTACACAACTATGCAGGTTAGACCTGAAAAACGTTACACTTGATATGACCACAAGGAACAGGAAGCACAAGGAAGAGAAATTCCACGGGGCATCTGCTAGTTAGGACCTAAAGAAAATACAGGGTGCAACAAAAGTGCAAACTGAGTTACTGTTTGGTGCAATGGGTATATGCATGAGATAGAGGGAGACAGGAATAGAAGCCATATTTTCAGAAAGCATAGGTCAAGAAATACGAGACCTTTAAAAACACATTTGAGTTTCTGGGGCTCAATTCTGATCCCACACAAGTAAAGTCTACCAACCCCACTGAAAACCTCAGCCTGCACTCAGGGAACAGGAAAGCATTTCTAGAAAGAAGCAGTGAAAAAGAAATACTGAAGAAGGATTTGATTTGAACATAAAAAGACTCAAGGATCAAGAAGCAATTGTTACAGTTCTTTCTCCCAAATCCTTCAAGCCATAAAGGAACACCTTGCAATAAATAATGTGACTATAACCAAGGTCTCTAGGTACTCGTCCTAACTCTATCTGTAGCTTTTACAGCACTTGACAAAATTACTTTCCCCCCCCATAAGTAGGGATACTGCTATTACATCAGCATTTAATGTTTAATGTGTATTTCTATATACCTGGCATCTTTGACAGAAGGTGCAGCTGAAGGGACGGTATTATTGCCGTGAAATCCTACTCAAAAACTAATTCAAATTGGCTTGTCTACCAGCACACACAGATCAAAAAAAATCAGCTGAAGGACCATAAACAAAAGATAATGAGAAATGGCAGCAAGTCAAGCTGTAGGGGATAGAGATGGGTAGTAGGTACCACAAGGATCAGCGTTAGATCCAGTCCCAGTAAATAGCTTCACCAGTGATCTGGAAGAGACAATAAGTATGATGTTAAAGGTGCCTGCAAATGATACCAAAACAGAAAATACTCTTCTGCAAACACCACAGAGGAAAATTAAATAATACAGAAGGGACCTCAGAAGATTAGAATTATGGGCAGGAAATTAGGTTCAATATTTTAAAAAAAATTTTTTTTTTAAAAGCTAGTGCATCTGGTGGAAAATAATTTGAAACAGATACTCAAACGAAAAGAAAAATCTGGGATGCAGCAATGCCTAGAGAAATCAAGGAGCAACAATAAAAGACAAGCTAGCCATTGGTTTATGTTATGACACAATACGGCAGCCAAAAAACTACTGTAGGCTAAATATGCTTAAGTGTCACATCACGGAGAAAAAAAAACAAAACAACTTTGTCCCTGTAGAGAACTGGGGTATAAGATTGAGTTCCACACTGAGGCTGATACAGGGAATCTAAACAACATATTCTAACCACAGCAACAAAATGTTTATCAAAGTTGTGTTACGGCACACTGCTCCCTGGAGACTTTCAAACAGGTTCTGTTTGAAGCCTGAACCAACATGGCACTTTCTTTTTTTCCCCCTGCTGACTATTTAGTTCTTGAAATCAGATAAAAGGCAACGACCGTCAATTCTGTGCATATTTTTTTTCTAAACAGGACTTTTATTATCCTGTTTCTTGAGCAACCTCTCAGTTGCCTATGGAAATAGCTTATGGTGGACAACCCATGAAGTCCCAGTATAGAAACAGGAACCTTCCAACCACCAAAGCATGTCAAACACATCAAAATCTCAGTCCAAAGTCCCCATACAAAAGCAGGAAAGAAGAATCAGGTAGATGACAACTATTTCTAAACGACTGAAGAATTCTATCAGTCAAGACCAGACAGGAGAAAGTTGTATCTGAGTTACTTTTTCTCCTGCCCTCTCTTCAGATTCTTATGAGGCTCTGTCCTGGTAACTACTTTGTAAAAACCTGGTAAGACATCTTGACTCTAGTTTCCAGATCTTTGGGCTGAAATGTGACCATACTGTGATGCTTTTTGCTTACTTACTTGCCATTAAGTGGCAAATGTCCCACGTTCCCTAACTACAAGGTTCCGTCAAACATTGGCAGCTGGCAGAGGACTTTAAAATGCAGGTTTTGTTCTGTAGCTCCACACGGCTGCATTTCACTGCTGCCATTCAAGAAACCAAGCACTGTATCAGCCTGCTTCAGGTGTCACTTCCAATGTCAATACAAGTAGACACCTTTTAGAAAGAGCTTTGAGCCTTTCAAAAGATCGCAATTTAAAATTACAGTTCTCCCATTCTCTCTACAAGGGTGTTCAAACACCTAGATAGTGGGAGCATCTGTTTTCACCTTCACAGTTCCTTTGTAAAACAGACCATAAAGTCATGACCTGCAGTATACCATCTCTGACATTCTGCTTCTCACCTCCAAGGCGCTTAGGGAAGAGATTCAGCCTCCGAAATCCTTTTAAACTCATGTATTTACATTTTCGCTGTGGAATAATTCATTTTTCCTACATATAAACTTGGGATTCCAAGGAGCAAGAGCATTATGCTTCCCACCTTGTAAAATTTCTTTCTGTTACTATTAAAAGCACACCTTCAGCCTTGGCATTTCATTATCTGTAGATTTTCGCTCTTAAGCGGAGAGCTTTTCATCCATATTGTATCATGAAGTGCAGAGTGATACCTGAAGGATGCCATCAAGAAACACACTCTGCTGATTTTAGCCTGGAGTGGCATTTCCTTACATAGCTGCAAGCTCCTAAGTAACTGCGTGTGAATAGAGAACTACAATGAAGAACCCAAGGGACAGATATAAAGTGCTCAGCCACAGCACTAAATTACTTGTCATGCAGGACTATTCCACTCAAGCACATTAAACAGAAATGAAATACCACTCAGAAATGAACAGAATAATAAAAGGTTGCTGCTGCATAACATCATTCAGAAATACCATCATCTGCTCTAGAACAGTGCGGGAATGGTTAGCCGGACCACCAGGGCCTGGCAGGCAGAACTACGTGACTCAAACCCTTTCAGAATACACACACACTAGACACTTTAAAATACTACCTTAAGCCTACATCATGCTTTGCAAGAATTAGTCACCTCAGCAACATGAAACACATAACTTTCCATTTCTTTCGCTTTTTTTTTTTTTTTTAAAACCACACACTAACAACCTCTATCCTTTCCTGTCCCATAAGGGTTGTGAACCATTTACTGCTCATTTGTCATGAATCATACAGTACAGTAGACACTCAAATTTAGAAAGTAATGGCACAACAGCAGAAATGTTACCAGGAGACATTCACAATACCAGACAATTGGTAAGTGCCAGCTAAAGAGGCAACCTGCTGTTTTAAAGAGATAATCCATAGGAAAAAGGTACTTCTGATGTATTTCACGTACTCCAGTTGCCAAAATTTCACTAGCATAAAGTTCTTGTGAACAAAGCTTGCTAAGCACTCAGAAATCCTTCTACTATACCAAAGTCCATGGAGATAAGCTACAGACATTGATGAGGACTAGCAAATCACTGGAGTTTGTTTTTGCAGTTAGAGGACAGAAAACATTGGTATTTTAACTTCCATAAGCTTTCCTTTAACTTTTCCATTACTCCACAGACAGAGGGATTTCTCTCATTCTGCTCTTCTGCATATAAATTCAAATGAGGAAACAAAGGGAAAGAGGCACAGAGGCATAAGAACCCTATTGGCATTTGTTGGAGAATACAAGGAATGGTCCAAAAGGAAACACCTAAGCAGCTTCTATTCATATGCATCTTAGAGGATATTTCTTTGACAGCAGCTGATGTGTAAATCTGGGGCAACTATGAGATCCATATCCATGTTTTTAAAATTTTGGACAACCAAAGTGTACATACTCCCCTACAGGCAAAGCACCACTTTAATCAAATGCTGCCTACTTACAGCCTTCAGAAGGAAGAATTTGGCCAAAGCAGGCTCTCACCAAGTCCCTAGGAACAGACCCCTGCTCTTGCTGCTACAGAGAGTGTTTTGTGAAAGGTTTGCTTCAATCGCTGCTGTCCCTAAAGTGTACCGTCATTCTACACAAGTCAGCTCTAAACTAATTAACTTGGGGTTTGATGACAGTAGATCACAAAAGCAGAGATGCAATCCACCTGCAAAAGTCAACAAAAGCAACAGAAGCAATTTTATCCTACAACGAGCCTTACATTACCTGAGCTACAGGAGCATCCAAGGTTTACTAAAGTCACAGCAAGGGTATGCTCTGTCACTTCTGGGAAACGACCTGGAAGAATCAGAACTCAGAGCTATTTCAGAAATTCTGAAGCTTTGCAATCCTCCCCCTTCACTGAATGGAGAAGAATGCAAGAAGCCTACAACACCTAATGAAAAACAGCTTGGCATCTGTCACTCATAACAGCAATACGAGAAAATAAAAGTTTAATTTGCATACGTGCATTCCTCCCTCTTCTACTTCAAATCCCTTAGTTTAAATAACGCAAGTATTAGCTTTTAAGGCAAACAAACTTTCAGTACTTTTCCAACATTCATTCTCTTTCCGCTCTCGTTTCTGTCGTGTCCTCTTCCAAGCTGCGAGCAAGCATCTTTGGGAATTCACCAAATCCCTTACTTAACAGCTGAGAAAGACATAGTTGTCATCTCACTGTGCATGGACTAACTCAACCTGACCCAAGCGAAAAAACTAGCAAACAAAACCCCACTTGATTTTCAGTTTTGTATAGGATAGCTATACACCTTCCTGTCTGCATATACTCTTGAACAGTAATGGTCCCCAGCTCTGGGAGATGCTACTGAAGAATCAGGGGTCACAGCATTAAGGAAAACTGAAATTAATGCCAATTAATTTTAATCTACTGTCTATAAACTGCACCTGTTTAGTTGCAACTTCAGAAGAAGCTAAGCTGTCTTGGGGTGGGGGGAAAGAAGGCTAGGAAAATGGAGTGGTAAAAAGACAACGCTTAAAAGGAAGAAGCACTACAGCCACCTTTGCTCGAAAAGTAGTGCTCAGAGGCTTCAGGGAACCAAGAAGAACTAAAAGTGGTATTTTTCAATCTGCGTTGCAAGGATTAAAACCTGGAAAAAGTATTTAAGGAAAATTCGGAACAAAAAGGATCCTATCCAGCCACCTCCTTACCACAGATTCTCTAAGAAATTGCCTCCTTTCTCTTTAGAGTCAGAAGCTTCTTGAGCTTTAGCTCCCTCTCCCACACCACTTATGATCTCTGTCAGTCACTGCATCAGTGCTTGTCCAGTGCTCTCTGGATTTACAAAGCACCCATAACCTTGCTCACAACACATTCAGAAGTCATTTTTGACTGGACCTTCAAGGTTTCACCCTGAAATATGCTAAGTAAGTTTGTCCCACAGGAAATTATCAGCCAGTCTCTTTCATCTTTCAGATGCTCCAGGCACTGGACAAGCTGCAAGGACATTCGGCCCTTCAGAACACATGCCCAACTTTTCTCCAAACTAGAACCCGGAATATCCTTTTGTTCATTTAACTTATTCAAGACAAAAGCCAAGTTCCTCTGTCTTGATCAGTCCCAGAATACATGAACATGGATAGTCATACACTTCTTTCCAGGAGACAAAACCGAAAGCATTGTAAAGTCGTCCTTTTCAGGGAACCTAATGTTCTAGCTGGACTGCAGTTGTCCAGGCACATAGTGCAAGGAGACGAGTTCTGCCTCCAAAAAAGCCCATTTTGGCTTTTGTGGGCTGCAGTCAGATTCTTCCCATCATTATGGCATGATACAGAAAGGGCCAGGTTCCTGGACAAGACAGAGACTGTTCTCTTACAGGGTCATTTTAAGGAGTTTATTTTGGTCTTCTATAAAGAGGCCATCATGTTAGCGGTGGAGCATCTGAGCTTTGTAGCTTTCCAGCTCTCTGCCACACAAGAGACTGGGAAGCCAACCACAACAGCTCTGCTTAGCAGAGGAGTTCTCCAGGGAAGGGATAGGATACACAGTGTGGTTTTGTGGCAATATGGAGGCAGAAGCTCGTTTTTGCAATCCCACAGGCAGGAGGACTTCAAAAGCACAAACCACAAGATAAACAGAGCTATCTTGGGACAAAGAGAGTTGTTCTGTACATCGTTGTCTAAAAAATAACCCCACACATGATATTATGTTGCCCTAAGAGGATGAGCAGCAAAGGGGCAATTATTAACTGGCCAGACTGAGCTGGAAGAACAGGGTTGGGCCTGGCAAAGAGAGAGGTACCACACAACCACAGAGACACCACTGCAACTGTGCTGCCTACCAGAGAACTGGATTAACTTAAAAGTAAAAAAGAAACCTTTACCAGTAACATTTTTATATTTATATTTTTTTATATATGTATACACACACACACATATACACGTGCACTCAAAAACACAAGCTTAACGCAAATACGTTTTACGGGCTCAGATGGGATAAGTTCTTTCCAAGAGAACTGCCAACAGGAAAAACAAGACCATCAGTGTTGGGATTACTGCAGGACAGTTGTGCTGTACATCAGCCCCTATTCAGCCCACCTGCATTTGTTTGCTTTCTAGGCAGCTCATGAAGCACTGACCTACACCTCCTACAGCACCTGGACTTCAGACACCTTTGCCACACTTAGAAAGCAGTCACAAAATTCTTCCTCTGCTTCAACTGGAAGTCTCAGGTGCTGCCTCTACAAACCCGCAAGCTCCACAGTTCATTCATACTCACACCCCAGAAAAAATTAACCGCAATAGTGAAAGCACGAGAGGATCCCTTACAGCCAGTTTCATACTGCTCACATTGGGTTTCACCTTCAATGCAATCAGCAACAGCACTGAGGCAGGGGGAGGAAGATGCACAAAAAGCAAAATGGCCTAATTATGGAAACACATCTTTGTAGGTATGTGTGTGGCCTCCGCTACTATAGTGTCAGAGTGCCTTTTTCTACTAATGAACAATTTCAACACCTCTTAAAAGCTGGGAAGTATTATCTTCAATTCAGAAGCAGAAAATGGAAACCCAACAGCACAGATCTGTGAGAGTATTTGGGTGCCTAAGTCATTTAAAATCAGTGGAAAATCAGACACTTAACTACCATTACACATCTGGCAAAAGAGATTTAGACCTGACTGTGGTATTACAAAGTGTTCATACCTCCCACTGCAGCCACTCTTCATGCTTGGAAACCTGAGCCCTAGGCAACTTTCACAAAGAGCTTGTGGCCAAACTGAGAAATTAACACAGATGCTACACAGTCCCAGTCCACTTCTTAACCAGGGCACAATTTGCCCTGCCCTACGTAGGTCCTTACCCCAGAGAGCTCATTAAAATAAACTTGCAGGAAATCAAAGTCACTATTGCACAAATGTGGAAGGATTTACACACAATGCTTGGGAAGTCAAAATAACACCTCCTGCTCCACTTCACCAGCCTGCTCCCCTACGCTCCCTGACCCAAATTAAGTCAGATCCAAGTCCTGCTTCCCAAAAAGAGGGTCAGAGCCAGGCTTCCGAGCCCCTCCTGGGGGTCCCAAGTTCCTGTATTAGCCTTACAATTATTAAAAGGCCAACATTAAAGGAAGTCCAGCCTTGAGGCCACCGTTGATCTAATAAACACTGGAATTAGATTTCTTCTCAGTGAAGAGGCTGCCCGCCTGATGGCACAAAGCCAACATTTAAATGCTACTGTTGCTCAGAGCCCTAAATTAGTTTTGGATCTGGGGAGTTTGCCTTGAGCTACAGCCAAAAGAAACATAGGAACTGGAGGGAAATTTGTTAAACGTTAACAGAGCTGCAGGAAAGGACTACAGCAGGGCTAGTAGGTGTCAGGGAGGAAGGAGGGGAAGCCACAAACAAACAGAAGAAACAGACACAAAAAGTAAGACATGGGAAGCGAGCAACAAGTAAGAAGATTTTTGTGCAGAACTAACTCCCCCATCCAACCCCCACTTAAGCTGCGTGAACAGCAGGCTTTTAGGTCCCATTTGCTCTTGGGGTTTTTTTGCAGCTACAGTGGTTCTCATCTACCTTCCTTTTTTCCACATTCAAAATACAGAATAAGAATCCGAGGAAACTGTTATTCCTGACTCCTTGGCTGTGTCAATGCTGAGTTACCATGAAACTTAACTCTCATCCTTGGTCAGCTAAGAGCAGACTGATATTTCCAGTCTCCCTAGCTGGGATCTCGACAGATCCCATGTTCTAGGAGGGAGTGGTACATAGCTGCCTGCAGGAGCAGCTCTTGCAGCAGGCTCTCTTTTCATGAAGAGGATGCAAGATCCTGTCTGTTCATGCTGGTGTCCATTTTACTGATGAATTGTAGGGACTTAGCACAATGCCCTTCTTCCCTTGAATACTCAAACACTCAAACTAACACAAATGTCTATGCAGAGAGAGTTTAAAGATACTCCCATTTTGACTTTTTTTTTCCATCTCCTTTTCCCAGTAGGAAGGAGCTGAGCATGAAGACTCCCCCATTTGACAGTTGCTTCCTGTGAAGCCAAGCCGGTGAGGGCACAACCTGAATTGGTAGCTTCTGATGGAGGTGACCAGAGATGCAGGACAAGAAAAAGGAAGATCAGCAAGTTCCATCTCAGAAAGCTCCTATTGCCTCCACAATTCCTTCTCACTTGGAGAGGTGAATTGGAAGGAACGAGGAGCTTTAGATAGCAAAAAGCAATCCCTTTACCATCTTCCCAGGGCCCACAAAGGACCTTTGTTTGTTCCAACTGTATCTCCACTCTTTCCACCTCTCTAAAGAAAGAGTTCCGAGTCAGTGGGTACACATGTGCACAGGATGCTACAGAATAGGATAAAACAACTGGAGACCATACTCATTAGAGATCTAAAAGATGGAGTGCCATCCTTTCCTATGTCACACTTGAAGCTGAACATTGCTGGGGGGCAAGAGTGTTTGCCCCTGCACCCAGTCTGCTCACGCTGCAACACAGAGACCCCTTTCAAAGCCCGAAGAGCCTGTTTGAATAAATCATCTGTGCTTCTCAACAGAAGCAGCAAACTAAAAACATGATAGTAAAGAAGCAAGTGAATAAGCAGAAAGCATTCCACCATGTCCAGACACTAGATCAGCTGAGTAAAAAAAATGGGTTAAAGAAAAGCAGAAGTATCACAACGTGGACTTCCCCCCCCAATATATAATAAAAATGAGAGATTTCAGTCATAGAAAGGGGTCTCTCAGCATCTTCAAATTCCATCCTATCAGTGCTGAGATAATGTATGTCCAAGTTGTCTGTCCACTTTCAATCTCCGCATCAGTCTCCAAGTGCAGATGAACCACAGCTTTGTTCTCACACAGGTTACAGCATTCTTTTAAATACTTACCTATTTTTTAATGTGATATCCACCGCAGGGGCATTCATAGAATCATAGAACAGAATTCATATTTCTACCAAGTTTGTTTGCAACAATCCCCACAAATTTTTCCTATTGTCATTTTCAGAATTGCACAGAAGGAGAGAGAGATATGGACAAGGGCTGATAAATTCTGCAAAACTATTAAAATATAGCCAGCAACATTTGAGGAAGTCCCCATACAACGCCTCCACAAACAAAATAGTCCTAAATCTTATTTTCATTCTTCAGGCACTTGCCTTTCATGAGATACACTCTGTTTACAGGTCTCCTGCTGTGCACACAACTCCCCCAAATGACAGAAGCCTTCTCTCACACAAACATGTAAACACAGACTGGGCAGTGCTGACTCCGGTGAGCATCCCCCTCCCCCATGAGCCTTGTAAAGGGTTAAGGCCCAGTTATCACATGCTGGTAGGATGACAGCTTTATGCCTGTAATGTCTATGTGGGTTTCAGACTCTCCCTTTAATCAGGTTCCACTGCAATTAATCAGTGGGTTTCTTTATACGAAAAAAAAATAATAATAAAAAACGGCAAGAACTCTATTCAGCCCAATTCAATCTGTCTGGCCAAATCTCATGACCAGCTGGAATGCCCCTTTCCTAGCCTGCCCAGCAGGATGCCCAAGAATGGCGTGTGAACGTTTCTCTCTGCTCCTGCTCCAGCGTTAAAATGAACAATAGTCCCTGCCAGTGTCATTCTTCAGCAATTCATGTCTTCCTGTCGCCAGACTCTTTCGTTTCTTCTTGCCCCTTCCACCTTTTTTGTATGAAAAACAACAGCAGATCGGCAGCAATATAATAAAATAAAATTGTATTTACTTGGGAGATCTGGGGGAAGCGGTAAGAAGGGGGTTGAGGAGAGGAACAGCCTCCAACCCCCTCCTGCAACGAAGACACAGAAGGGGAGCGTTCTCAGGCCCCAGCTGACCTGCTCCGCTCCACGCCTGGTTTCCCTGCTGCAAGGAGCATCGAATTTGCCAGGGGGGCTGCAGGGGGGACAGGGCCCTTTTCTTCTGGAGGATGTTGGAACTGTAATTACAGAGAGGCAGTTTCCGGGGGGAAATTAACATGGATCTCAACTCATGTTCCCTGTGTTTTTCATGTGCAGACCTGTGGCCTTTACTCAACACTCTCATTCACCAGGGAATGGGTGAAAAGAGGCTGAAAGAGGCTGCAAGCGCAGTCTTAGGCAAGACTTGGATCTCTTCTTCTTGAAGGAGCAGAAATAGGAGGCAGATGCTATGGGACAACTCCAAGGAAAAAATAATATTGTAGTATATACAAATATACACACACATTCCCCAACAGAGCAGGGAATGCGTCAGTGTAAAAAATGAGACACCACTGAATGGTCCATGAGGAACAGGTTAACCACAAAGGCAGCAGCGAACAGCATGCTGAGAAATACACTGTGACTCCCCAACAGCAGCTCTCTCTCCATCAAAGGGAAACAAGGGACCAGGTCTAGCGTTACAGAACCTGGAAGATTTTAGTAGATTTACTTTTACAGGTGTGAATTTAAAAGGGCTGCTTTCTGGTACACAGAACTGAGCAACAATCTGGGAAAGATAGTATCTTATGCAGCATGCTTCAGAAGAAAATAAATCCAGCTGCTATTGATTACACGGGACATTTAAAATCTATTATAAACAAGTTTAAAAAGCTTTAATGAAATCCCAGAATTAAATTCACCTGCACAGCTTTTAACAGACCCTTTTTGAACTTCATAACACCACACAATCCCCACATTACTTGCAGCACAGAGTCCTGAACTGAATGTAACACTATTATATGGTATTCATCACCATAACAGTCAAGCAGTCCATAAACACAGATTCATTTGTCTTCACATCTTACTGCTGTGAATGCTTTCATCAGCTCCATTTTATAGATCTCAGACAGCCAGAGTCTCAAGCCAGAAACCTCTGTTCCTAGGTATCCAACCTGAAGAGCCAAGGAATGGTTTGCGGAAGCATTGGATGCTCGTAGAATACAACAGAAGGAAAGGGCAGCAACACAGGGAGTAAAAGAGTAAAACACTGTGCAAACAGGTCAGTCTCAGGCCTCTCAAACTTGCAAGTCCCTTTTTTTCTAAGAAAAAGGACAGGCAGCAGAAAAGAACCTGCAAGACACAACTTGCTTCATGGGTGAGCCACTACAGAGAAGTGGGACTTGCGAGCAAGAGGGACTGGATAGATGTAGGAAAAGAGAGAACAAGGCAGTCTCCCATCTCACACCTGCTGCCCAGAAGCCTCCTTCAACCTGCCCACATTACCGCATCCCTTTTCTGTCTCTTAAACTTCCCTACTTCCATAATCCAATTGTCTTCTGCTACTCTTTCCTCCTAAACTTTTATCTTCCTTCCCCTCCCCCCCAAAAACAACCAGAAATTCAAACCTGATCCAAATCAGGAGCAAACACAGCCACGTTTCTCTCCATTCCCACTGAGTACAAGCACCCAAGTTTAAGCCAGGTGCAAGCTAATTGCAAAAGAGCAGCTAAGTGATCCAGATGGAAAAGAGCTAGTAAAAATTTAACCCTTCAAAATTACCTGGAATAATCTGAAGAGGCAGATAGGTTGTATTGTTCAGTATTTTGCATCACACAGTTGCACTGTTTTTGTGCACTCCACTTTACAGCCTTGTGGAATGACGGACTCAGCTCCATAGGGGACTCCATGTTA